>NC_084664.1:71459432-72099759 GCF_028389875.1 Rhea pennata
GAGGAGGTGGGGAATTTAGGGTACTGAGTGAGCAAGAGTAAAGAGCATTTTAGTTGTTTGCTTTTAATGGGAGAATCCTCAAGTCAGCATAAAATGACATAAAAACAAGAAGTATGAGGGGATTTAGAGCCAAAGACAAATGTGTTTCATATAGATTTCTGATTTATACTGTACTGATTGTACTGTAGAACACACGCTAAAGAGAAAATACTAGTCAGGAGTGAACAGCATGGATCACAGATCTCGACACAGAATACTGGATGGCAGGAGAAACTCAGATAAAGCTCATTCAAGAAGAAAAAAAAAGAAGAAGAAGAAAAGCTCTAGAAAGATTTTGTTTATATTTAGTCAGAAATCGTGAGAACACGTGAGCAACCTAGAGTTGCTCAAGACTAGTAGGAAACCAGAAAACAACAAAACATTGCTTTGAGAGATAAAGAAGAAACCATCAGGGAAATGTCAGTAAGTTTACCCAAACAGCTGAGTTTCCACATCTATAGCAAAAATTCTTGCCCTAACAAGATAAGATCTTTACTGAATTCATGAAAGTTTAGTAATTTTGCAGTACTTCTGTCAAGTAATTAGTAAAAATAAGGATAATAAAGAGAAAACTAAAGAAGTGCCTTGTTCGCTCTTCCCTTATTTTAAAAGCTACTACTCTGTTCCTTAAGGGTTTAAAATCAAGTAATTTCTGATGTTTTAGAGCATATTTGTTCGTTACATCATTTTATACGCTACATTTTTTTGTCCCCATGGTTGGATTAGTATTTTGGGGGCCTTTTAGAGCATATTCCCTTAGGTTATGGAAACCAGTCCAAAGAGACCTATTTCTTCCCTTCTACTGCACCCTACTGATATCAACAAGGCTTTACACTGCACTCATACAACAAATCAAAGGATGGGCTAGTCTGCCCGTTAAGTGAACTGAGGCTCACTATGACTGCTTCTTTAACATAGATTGACATTTCATTGCCTGAGAAGACTGGACAGGTTTATTGCACTGATTTAACATCATGATTTTTATCTAAAGTCTCTTGAGCTCTGCTGTTTATTGACTGCCTTTTCCATCTGTTGAGGTGATGAATAATACTTATGTCTATCACTTTAAAATGAGTGAATATTATTCATGAGTGCACTTTCAAGAGCACTCTGCCAAGTGACCTAATCCTGACTGGTCCTAGTGCACTAGCATGCTTACTGCTACCCTGCGCTTAATAAACGACATTGCAGAGGAATGTTAGTAAGTCTAGGATTTGTCTTGAGTCACCAGCTTTGCAAACTGCAACTAGTTACACACCCTCCCCTCATGATGGAGTTCTGAAATGGGCAAATGAAGGGAAAATATGATGGGCAGGCAAGAGGAGAAAGGAAAGAGAGATATCTCCAGTGAGAGTGCCTATCCATCATCACCCCAGAAGGTGGCCACCACTGATGCCTTCAGAACCCTCCAAAGACTATTATGGCTGGTTGGAACAAACAACTGGATTTTAGAGGCTAGAATAAATAGAGCTAAAATAGATCAGAGGAGGTCATGAACAGGAGGAGGTAGTGGAATCTGTAGGATACCAGGCAGCAATCAGATAGCTTTTGGCTAGCTGACTAGCAGCAGTATAGCAGAAAAGAGCTCAGTGGACTATGAGTTTCAGGGGAAGGGAACTGGACTTATCACACCTGGATATCTTCACCAGCCAATAAACATGGGCTTTCACTAGACCAGAGTATTTTTCTGTACCTCCTGACAAAGGATTATGTAGCAATGTTGGGTTATGTATACACACACGCTGGGTGCAACTTATGCCTAGGAACAAATTGACTAAAATTACGACCTACAGCTCTAACAGCTTCAGTGAACATTCCACCTACAAGGCTACTGTTGCAGTCAGTAGTAAGGGATGCTGGGTATTACTTCAGAAAGGGAGGTTGCATAGATGACAAACCACCCAACAGATTTGAAATTGTCCATCGTGCAAGTCAATTTGACTGGAAAAATAATGTGCAAGTTGCAGCAGTGCATCAGTGCAATAGTGAAAGGAGCTGAAGCAGCAGGGCTTCTGAGCAAATAGAAGCAGCCTAGCAGTAGTAGCCTGGATTACATCATGTGGCAGACCAAGTATGACACATTTGTTCTACCTCCTTTTCTGGAATTTGTGATGAATCTAAGTGCAAAACCAGTTCTAAACAAAGATGCACACATTCCATCCCGAGCTCAGAAATTGTCCTCCTTTTTTGCTCTGGCTCTCTGTCACATAGTGCAAGAATATCTAGGCTCTCACAACTCACTTCTGCTTTTTATCCTGGCCTAAGGAAAAAGAAACAAGAAGTAGAAGTGAAAGACTGTAGAAAACAGCAGGCAGAAAATACATGCATGCCATTGTACTGGTAAGGTAAGATAGTCTTGCAAGATAGCTATAATTTCCAAGCTTTGTCTCCTTCTGAGGCCTGTAGCTAAAGTTTGATACTGACTGGAGCACACTGTTAAATATGGACTCATTGTACAAAGCTACAGGACACCGATAAATTGTTCAATACTCATTTATACTGCCTTCCTTCAACTTTACTTTTCTTCTGGTTTGGTTGTCATAATTTTATTCTTCATTTTTCATTTCTCATCAGTTCCTTCTATTCTTGTGCACATGCACAACCACACACTGGGGTTGCGACCTTCACCTCGGAGCCAGGGTGAGGTGGACTTGGGACCGAGGTCAAAACATCCGCCTCAGGGATGGAGTCATGGGTCCGATCTCAGGCCTGAGTCACGACCTCTGTCTCAGGGCCAGGCTCACAATGTGGGGCCAGGGTCAAGACACAGGACTAGGGTCACAACATCGGGCTCAGGGTCAGGGTCACGATGTGGTTCTTGACCTCGGGCTGGGGGTCACAAATCTGCCTCGGGGCTGGGCTCAAGACCTTGGACCATGTTCTTGACCTCGGGCAAGGATTATGACATCCAACTTGAGGCCTGAGTCGCAATGTGGTGTCGGCATTGCAACTTAGGCCTCAGGACTGATGTCACAATGTGGTGCCGGGGTCACGACACTCACCTTGGGGCTGGGGTCATGATGTGGGGCTGGATAGCAACATATGCCTAGGGGCCAGGGTTGTGACCTGGGTCCTGGGTTGCGATGTCTGCTTCTGGGCTGGGGTTGTGACCTAACACCGGATTCTTGACCTCGCTGGGGTTGCAATGGCTGCCTCTGATCAGGAATTGCCACCTCACTCCAGGGTCACAAACTCCCCCTCGGGTCCACGGTCACACCCTCATGCAGGGGTCGCTATGTACACCTCTGGGCGGGGGTCATGACATGGGGCTGGTGTCACAACATTTGACTTGAGGCTGGGGTTGTGACTTGGGGCCCCAGTTGCAACATCCACCTTGGGGCTGGTGTCCCAAGTTTGGACTGTGTTCTCGACCTTGGGCTGGGTTGCAATGTGGGGCTGGCATCATGATGTCCACCTCAGAGATGGGGGTCACAACTTCATGCTGGGTCACAACATGCTCCTCGGGACCAGGGTCGCGACCTTTGGCCAGGGTAGTGACTTCCACCTTGGGGTCAGCATTGCAATGTCTGCCTTGGGGCGGGGTCATGACATACACCTCATGGCCAGGGTCACAACATCATGCTGGGGTCGCATCCTCCACCTTGGGGGAAGAGGTAGTGACCTGGGGCTGGAGTCGTGACGTCCGCCTCGGGGTCTGGGTCGTGATCTCACGCCAGGGTCGTGATGTCCACATCTGGGCCAGGTTCACGACCTGTGGCCGGGATCGTGAAGTACACCTCGGGTAAGGGTTGTGACCTCCACTTCATGTCCAGGGTCAGGACTTTATGCTGGGTCATGAGCTCCACCTCATTGTCGGGGTAGTGACCAGAGGCCTTGACCACAACCTCCGCTTCATGTTCTGGGTGGTAATGTTGGTTTAGCTCGACTGGCTAGAATGTGGTGCTAATAATGCCAAGGTCACGGGCTCGATCCCAATACACACCTCTCATTTGAGGGCTGGACTAGCTGATCTCCAGAAGACACTTCCAGCTGTACCAATTCTATGATACTCTATAATGTGACTGCAGGTAACTGCTGTTTTTTCACATTATTAACATTTTTTGACATTTTCCTCATATTTCACATTCTGCAAATTTCTGATGCTTTTTCATTTTTACACAATTTTCATATTTTTCATGTTTTCTGACTTTTTCAACATTTTTGATGTTTTTTCCTATTTTTCAAAATTTTCAGATTTTCTCATTTTTTTGACATTTTTCACAGCTTTCTCAGCTTTCCATGATTTTCACATTTTCTCACATTTTTCAACATTTTTCAAATTTTTTACATTTTTGACACTTTTTCAAATTTTTCATATTTTACCTACTTTTCACATTTTTGTCACTTTTTTCAAAATTTGCTCATATTTCACGTTTTCCCACCCTTTTCACATTTTCAACATTTTTCACTTTTTTCCACTCCTTTCACCTTTCTTCACATTTTGCAGGTTTTCCAACATTTTCCACATTTCTCACATTTTCACGGTTTTTCGACCATTTTTCACTTTTTCCTCACATTCTGAACACTTTTCAACACGTTCACATTTTTCACTTTTTGGAATTTTTTTCACGTTTTGCACATTTTTCACATTTCTCAAACTTTTTCACAATTTTAGGCATTTTTCACTTTCTATCACATTATTTACAATTTATACCTTTTTCATCTTTTTCACATTTATCATGGTTTTCACATTTTTTTCTTCTCATTTTGCACATTTTCCAACAGTTTTCATGTTTTTTCATGTCTGCAAATTTTCGATATATTTCATGTTTTTCACATGTTTCAACATTTATTTACAGTTTTCTACTTTTTTGACATCATTTCACAATTTTCACCTTTTCTTACATTTCTTACATTTTTCACATTTTCCCCATTTTCCCATCTTTTCTCCTTTTTTTAATGTTTTTTGACACTTTTTTAACATTTTCATGTTTTCCAACTTTTCCTTTTTTTTCACATTCTGCACATTTTTCAGATTTTTCTACATTTTTTGACACTTCCCAGCATTTTCCACAATTTTCACCTTTTTTCACCTTTCTTACTTTTTTCACTTTTTTTCAAGTTTTTCCACATTTTTTTCAGGTTTTTTGACCTTTTTCATATTTTTAACATTCTTCCTATTTTTCACCTTTTTTTTTTTTTAGAGTTTTCACACTAGCTCACACTTTTTCAAACTGCTCCTATTTTTCACATTTTTCGACATTTGGCACGCTTTGCACAGTTTTCACATTTTCTCACATTTTCCATGTTTTTTTGACTTTTTTTCACTTTTTTGACTCTCTTCATGTTTTCTACAATTTTCGACATTAGTCACCTTTTTCACACTTTTCGACATTATTTCACCATTTCTAACTTTTTTTGTCTTTTTCTGTTTTCCACAGTTTTTTCCATTTTTTTAACATTTTTCAGATTTCACACATTTTTTGACATCTTTCATATTTTTTGATTTTTACTTTTTCTTCAATTTCCACATTTTCCATGTTTCTCTACTTTTTCATGTTTTTCCACAGTTTTCACCTTTTCAAATATTTTTTACATTTTCACATCCACCACACTTTTCCTCTTTTCATGTTTTTCCACATTTTTGACTTTTTTCATGTTTTTAGACATTCTTTATATGTCTCACATTTTCCCACATTTTTCACAATTTTCCACTTTTATCATGTTTTTCACATTTTTCACATTTTTGACCTTTTTCATATTTTTTGCCTGTTTTCATATTTTCCACGGTTTTAGACATTTTTTTCACCTTTTATCACATTATTTGTATCTTCACAGTTTTTCACATTTGGCACATTTCTCAACATTTTTCCATGTGTATTCACATTTTCTCCTATTTTTCACGTTTTTCAGTTCTTTCACACTTTTCACAATTTTCTGCTTTTTTCATGTTTTTTTGCATTTTTTCACATTTTTAGACAATTTTTGATTTTTATTGCAATGTTACTTTTTCCACCATTTTTGGCATGTCGCAAATTTTTTGACTTTTTCACAGTTTTAGACGTTTTCACCTGTTTAACGATCTTCACATTTTCACCTTTTTTGCATTTTTTTTATATTTTTTCACACTTTTTCATGTCTCGACATCACGCTAGGGTGAAGACATCAATGTCAGGGCTGGGATAGTGACTTCAGACCAGGTTCTTGACCTCGAATCGGGGCCACGACATCCACCTCAGGGTTGGGGGTCTTGACATGGGACAGGGTCACAACCTCCTCCCTAGGGCCTAGGTCGCGACCTCACATCAGGGTTGCGACCTGGGGCTGAAGTCAAGGCGTAAAGATGTGGGATCACAAAGTCTGTCTCTGGCCCAGGCTGACGACCTCACACTGGTGTCGCAACAACCCCCTCAGGGGCCATGATCGCGACTTCATGCCAGGGTCACGAACTCTGCCTCAGGGCCAAGGTGGAGACCTGGGGCAGAGGTTGAGCCTTGGGGCTGGAGTCACAATGTCCACCTTGGGACTGGGGTGATGACCTGGGGCCGGGGTCATGATCTCGCCTCTGGGTCAGGGTCACGACATCACACCTTGGTGGCGACGTCCATCTGCCTTGAGGCAGGGGTCATAACCTCAGACCGGGTTCTTGACCTTGAGCTGGGCTCACATCATGCGCCTTAATGCTGGGATAGTGACATGGGGTGGGTTCATGACCTCCACATCAGGGCCAGTTTCATGACCTCAGGCAGGGTTCACGACATCCACCTCAGGACCTGGGGCATGACTAGAGACTGGGGTCATGACTTCCACTTTGGGGTCGGAGTCGCTACCTCATCCTAGGGGCATGAAGTCTGCCTCAGGGCGGGCCAGGGTAGTGTCCAAGGACCAGGTTCTTGACCTTGAGCCGGAGTCACGACATCTGCCTTCAGGGATGGGGTCACGACTTGGGGCCAGGATCATGATCTCCACCTCGTGTTTGGGGTTGTGACCTCATTCTAGGGTCACCACCTCCACCTCATGGTCAGGGTCAAGACTTGGGGCTGGGGTCGTGACCTCACACTGGGGGTCACAACATCAACCTCAGGGCTGGAGTCATGACATGGGGCCAAGGTCATGAACTCAGACCAGGTTCTTGATCTCCAGCCAGGGTTGTGACATCTGCCACAGGGCCGGGGTCGCGATGTCAAGCCAGGGTGGTGACCTCCACTCTGGGGCAAGGGTCACTATCTGGGACTGAGCTTGTGATCTCCGCCTCAGGTTCGGCATCATGACCTGACGCCGGAGTCACGAGGTCAACCTAGGGGCCACAGTCGCAATTCCGGACCAGATTCTGGACCTCAAGCCAGGGTGGTGACGTCTGCCTCAGGACTGGGCTCGAGACCTGGGGCTGAGGTAGTGACATACGGCTCAGGGATCATGACCTCACACTGGTATCACATTCTCCATCTTGGCGGACGAGGTCATGACCTGGTGCTGGAGTCGTGACCTCCGCATCTGGACTGGGGTCGCAATCTCATGCTGGGTCACAAGATCTGCCTCGGATGCAGGGTCAAAACCTGGGGCTGGGGTCATGAGTCCGCCTCAAGGTCTTGGTCGCAAGCTCACGCCAGAGTCAAGTCCTCTGCCTCGGGGCTGCGGTTACGACCTGGGCCCAGGATGCTGATCTCTGGCTCAGGGCTGGGGTCTAGGCGTGGGTTGTGACATGGGTGGGGGGGAAGGTGTCCACCTCAGGACCAGTGTCATGACCTGAGGCGGCGGTTGTGATCTCTGCCTTCAGGCTTGCTTCGCAACATCACATGGGGGTGACAAGAACTACCTCGGGGGTTGTCTCGTGACCTAGGACCTGATTATTGTCCTCGAGCTGGGGTCACAGTGTCCGCCTCAGGACTGGAATCATCTCACACTAGTGTGGAAAAATCAACACTTGTCCTCCAGGTCAACATCCAGTCAATCACCGACAACAAAATTACAGGGGTGAAAGTACTGACCTACTAGCCAAGGCTGTCCCGAGTCCTGCACAAACAGACAGCCATATAAAGCGAGGTGGACACACAGCCATAACAGAGACCTACACCCCTGCCCCAAAAGGTGGACATGTGGTACTACCACCCAAAACTGTCCCACTCAACCTCGCCCACATCAAGCCATTGCGAGGAGCACATCTGGACTTAACACCAAAGGCTCTCTTGAATCATCCTCAAGCCGACACAGATTCTGAAATCTCACCCCTCCAAACGCCTGAATCCAACATCGATTCTCAACTCGAAAAGGACATTTGCGGCAACTCGAGACAGCCTTGGCTGGTAGGTCAATATTTCCACCTTGGTAATTTTGTCGGTAAGCGACTCGTTGTTGACCTGGAGGATAGGTTCCGATGTCGACGCGATGGTATTTTTCGTGTCGAGACTCAATGTGCAAGTTTAGGAAAGGAGGTGTGGGGGATAGGCCTCCACTTGAGCATTACTCGAGACTGCACTGGGTGATGAGCGCGGATATCTCCCACGGTTTGTCACGACATCAACTACGTTGGAACTCGAGACAGTTTTTGGGTGGTAGTTCCATGTGTCCATGTGTTTTTAGGGGGAGCAGGAATGTAATTCTCGAGGTCAGGGTGGCTTAGACTCAAAGCAGCCTTGTGTGGAATGTCCAGATGGTCTTGTTGGCATGTCTCGCTATCGGCTTGTGGAGGACTCGAGACAGCCTTGGCTGCTATGGCCGTGTGTCCACCTCGGTATTTCTCACTGTTGGCGAGGGATTCAATGTTGACTAGAGGACAGGTGGCCAATGTTGGCCCAGACTCTGTCTTGAGCCCTCCACAAGCCAAGGGACATACCAACAAGAACATCTGGCCATACCACACAAGGCTGCCTCCACTCCAACCCAAGCTTACGTTGAGTATTGAATGACGCCCTCATTCCGAAAGCTGGACACATCGAACTACCACACAAAACAGCCTCGAGTTTTAACGTAGTCGTCGTTCAGACATACCGAGGGACAAATCTGGGCTTACCACCCAGGGAATTCTCGAGACGAGTCCTATCCCCCCGCACATAGACCCCAATTCCGACACAGGTCATCGACCCGAAAAGGAAAATTCACCTCAACATAGGCATCTGTCCTCCGGTCATCGATTCTCTAACCGACAGTCAAGTAGTCTGACATGGACACACAGAACTACCATCCAAAACAATATTGACTTCTAACGTAGCCGATGACGTGACAAACCGAGGGAGACAGCTGGCCTTATCACCCAATGCAGTTTTAAGTAATGCTAACGAAGAGCTCTATCCCCAGCCAGCTCCCCATATGCAAATCTGACATCGATTCTCATCACGAAAAATACCATCATGCCGACATCAGAACCTATCCTCCAGGTCACCAATGACTCTCTCGCCGGCAACGCCACACAAAGAGATGGAAATATTGGACAGCAGCCTGGCAGTTGCCTCGCAGCGCCCTCATGCAGAGCGCACCAAACAAGCCCAGGGAACTGTTAGGCACCCGGCTGTGTCCTGCGTGACACTGAAACATAAATGTCCTCAAAGGCACAAAGAGCAGGCAGGGGCCGAGCACTGCTCTATCAGGCACTGCTGCACAACTCACCTCACAACCAAGGACAGCACCCGAGGGCCTGGCACTGCTCTCCAAGCCATGCAGGCATAGGGCACCTCACAAGGCAAACTCTCAGCCACGGCCCGAGCAGTGGCGCAGCAGGGCATCAGTTAGAAGGCCCTCCGAAGCACGAGGAGCAGTCGGCATCCTAGCATTGCTCTCTCAGGGACTGAGGCACGAGGCAAAAGGGACCTCCCAATCAGAAGCATCAGCCACCAGTGTGGCGGTTGCCTCGCACGGCCTCACGCAGAAGGCACCTCACAAGGAGAAGGAGCTGCCAGGCACCCGGCGAAGCCCTAAATGGCACTGCTGCACAAGGGACCTCCAACGCTAAGAGAGCGGCCAGGGGCCGAGCACTGCCCTGTCACGCACTGCTGCACAACTCACCTCACAACCAAGGACAGCACACAAGCGTCTGGCACTGCTCTCCGAGGCATGCGGGCATAAGGCACCTCACAAGGCAAACTCTCAGCCAAGGCCCTAGCAATGGCACATCAGGGCATCAGGCAGTAGGCCCCTCCGAAGCACGAGGAGCAGTCAGCAGCCCAGCATTGCACTCTCAGGGGCTGAGGCAGAAGGGACCGCACAGTTCTAGATATCAGCCACCAGCCTGGCAATTGCCTCGCTGGGCCCTCATGCAGCAGGCACCTCACAAGGTAAAGGAGCTGCTAGGCACCCGGCGAAGCCCTAAGTGGCACACTGCTGCACAAGGGACCTCCAACAGCTCACAAGAGCATGGCCCTGCTCGCTCAGGCATGCGGGCATAGGGCACCTCCCAAGCCAAACTCTCAGCCATGGCCCGAGCAGTGGCACATCAGGGCGTTCAGGCAGAAGGTCCCTCCGAAGCATGAGGAGCAGTCAGCATCCTAATAGCGCTCTCAGGGATGGAGGCAGATGAGACCTCACAAGCCCAAGGATCAGCCACCAGCCTTGCAGTTGCCTCGCAGGGCCTCCTGCAGAAGTTGCTGTGCAAGGAGCTCCTAGGCACCCAGCTAAGCCCTAAATGGCACGGCTACACAAGGGACCTCCAAAGCGCAGGGACAAGTGATGTGCCTGCCGCTGCTCTGCAAGCCATGCGGGCATAGGGCACCTCACAAGGCAAACTCTCAGCCACGGCCCGAGCAGCGGCGCAGCAGGGCATCAGGGCATCAGGCAGAAGGCCCCTCCGAAGCACGAGGAGCAGTCGGCATCCTAGCATTGCTCTCTCAGGGACTGAGGCAGAAGGCACCGCACAATCCCAAGCATCAGACAGCAGCCTGGCAGTTGCCTCGCAGCGCCCTCATGCAGAGCGCACCTAACAAGCCCAAGGAACTGTTAGGCACCCGGCTGTGTCCTGCGTGACACTGAAACATAAATGTCCTCAAAGGCACAAAGAGCAGGCAGGGGCCGAGCACTGCTCTATCAGGCACTGCTGCACAACTCACCTCACAACCAAGGACAGCACCCGAGGGCCTGGCACTGCTCTCCAAGCCATGCAGGCATAGGGCACCTCACAAGGCAAACTCTCAGCCACGGCCCGAGCAGTGGCGCAGCAGGGCATCACGCAGAAGGCCCTCCGAAGCACGAGGAGCAGCCGGCATCCTAGCATTGCTCTCTCAGGGACCGAGGCACGAGGCAAAAGGGACCTCCCAATCAGAAGCATCAGCCACCAGTGTGGCGGTTGCCTCGCACGGCCTCACGCAGAAGGCACCTCACAAGGAGAAGGAGCTGCCAGGCACCCGGCGAAGCCCTAAATGGCACTGCTGCACAAGGGCCCTCCAACGCTAAGAGAGCGGCCAGGGGCCGAGCACTGCCCTGTCACGCACTGCTGCACAACTCACCTCACAACTAAGGACAGCACACAAGTGTCTGGCACTGCTCTCCGAGGCATGCGGGCATAAGGCACCTCACAAGGCAAACTCTCAGCCAAGGCCCTAGCAATGGCACATCAGGGCTTCAGGCAGAAGGCCTCTCCGAACCACGAGGAGCAGTCAGCAGCCCAGCATTGCACTCTCAGGGGCTGAGGCAGAAGGGACCGCACAGTTCTAGATATCAGCCACCAGCCTGGCAATTGCCTCGCTGGGCCCTCATGCAGCAGGCACCTCACAAGGTAAAGGAGCTGCTAGGCACCCGGCGAAGCCCTAAGTGGCACTGCTGCACAAGGGACCTCCAACAGCTCACAAGAGCATGGCCCTGCTCGCTCAGGCATGCGGGCATAGGGCACCTCCCAAGCCAAACTCTCAGCCATGGCCCGAGCAGTGGCACATCAGGGCGTTCAGGCAGAAGGTCCCTCCGAAGCATGAGGAGCAGTCGGCATCCTAATAGCGCTCTCAGGGATGGAGGCAGATGAGACCTCACAAGCCCAAGGATCAGCCACCAGCCTTGCAGTTGCCTCGCAGGGCCTCCTGCAGAAGTTGCTGTGCAAGGAGCTCCTAGGCACCCAGCTAAGCCCTAAATGGCACGGCTACACAAGGGACCTCCAAAGCGCAGGGACAAGTGATGTGCCTGCCGCTGCTCTCCAAGCCATGCGGGCATAGGGCACCTCACAAGGCAAACTCTCAGCCACGGCCCGAGCAGCGGCGCAGCAGGGCATCAGGGCATCAGGCAGAAGGCCCCTCCGAAGCACGAGGAGCAGTCGGCATCCTAGCATTGCTCTCTCAGGGACTGAGGCAGAAGGCACCGCACAATCCCAAGCATCAGACAGCAGCCTGGCAGTTGCCTCGCAGCGCCCTCATGCAGAGCGCACCTAACAAGCCCAAGGAACTGTTAGGCACCCGGCTGTGTCCTGCGTGACACTGAAACATAAATGTCCTCAAAGGCACAAAGAGCAGGCAGGGGCCGAGCACTGCTCTATCAGGCACTGCTGCACAACTCACCTCACAACCAAGGACAGCACCCGAGGGCCTGGCACTGCTCTCCAAGCCATGCAGGCATAGGGCACCTCACAAGGCAAACTCTCAGCCACGGCCCGAGCAGTGGCGCAGCAGGGCATCACGCAGAAGGCCCTCCGAAGCACGAGGAGCAGCCGGCATCCTAGCATTGCTCTCTCAGGGACCGAGGCACGAGGCAAAAGGGACCTCCCAATCAGAAGCATCAGCCACCAGTGTGGCGGTTGCCTCGCACGGCCTCACGCAGAAGGCACCTCACAAGGAGAAGGAGCTGCCAGGCACCCGGCGAAGCCCTAAATGGCACTGCTGCACAAGGGCCCTCCAACGCTAAGAGAGCGGCCAGGGGCCGAGCACTGCCCTGTCACGCACTGCTGCACAACTCACCTCACAACTAAGGACAGCACACAAGTGTCTGGCACTGCTCTCCGAGGCATGCGGGCATAAGGCACCTCACAAGGCAAACTCTCAGCCAAGGCCCTAGCAATGGCACATCAGGGCTTCAGGCAGAAGGCCTCTCCGAACCACGAGGAGCAGTCAGCAGCCCAGCATTGCACTCTCAGGGGCTGAGGCAGAAGGGACCGCACAGTTCTAGATATCAGCCACCAGCCTGGCAATTGCCTCGCTGGGCCCTCATGCAGCAGGCACCTCACAAGGTAAAGGAGCTGCTAGGCACCCGGCGAAGCCCTAAGTGGCACTGCTGCACAAGGGACCTCCAACAGCTCACAAGAGCATGGCCCTGCTCGCTCAGGCATGCGGGCATAGGGCACCTCCCAAGCCAAACTCTCAGCCATGGCCCGAGCAGTGGCACATCAGGGCGTTCAGGCAGAAGGTCCCTCCGAAGCATGAGGAGCAGTCGGCATCCTAATAGCGCTCTCAGGGATGGAGGCAGATGAGACCTCACAAGCCCAAGGATCAGCCACCAGCCTTGCAGTTGCCTCGCAGGGCCTCCTGCAGAAGTTGCTGTGCAAGGAGCTCCTAGGCACCCAGCTAAGCCCTAAATGGCACGGCTACACAAGGGACCTCCAAAGCGCAGGGACAAGTGATGTGCCTGCCGCTGCTCTGCAAGCCATGCGGGCATAGGGCACCTCACAAGGCAAACTCTCAGCCACGGCCCGAGCAGCGGCGCAGCAGGGCATCAGGGCATCAGGCAGAAGGCCCCTCCGAAGCACGAGGAGCAGTCGGCATCCTAGCATTGCTCTCTCAGGGACTGAGGCAGAAGGCACCGCACAATCCCAAGCATCAGACAGCAGCCTGGCAGTTGCCTCGCAGCGCCCTCATGCAGAGCGCACCTAACAAGCCCAAGGAACTGTTAGGCACCCGGCTGTGTCCTGCGTGACACTGAAACATAAATGTCCTCAAAGGCACAAAGAGCAGGCAGGGGCCGAGCACTGCTCTATCAGGCACTGCTGCACAACTCACCTCACAACCAAGGACAGCACCCGAGGGCCTGGCACTGCTCTCCAAGCCATGCAGGCATAGGGCACCTCACAAGGCAAACTCTCAGCCACGGCCCGAGCAGTGGCGCAGCAGGGCATCACGCAGAAGGCCCTCCGAAGCACGAGGAGCAGCCGGCATCCTAGCATTGCTCTCTCAGGGACTGAGGCACGAGGCAAAAGGGACCTCCCAATCAGAAGCATCAGCCACCAGTGTGGCGGTTGCCTCGCACGGCCTCACGCAGAAGGCACCTCACAAGGAGAAGGAGCTGCCAGGCACCCGGCGAAGCCCTAAATGGCACTGCTGCACAAGGGCCCTCCAACGCTAAGAGAGCGGCCAGGGGCCGAGCACTGCCCTGTCACGCACTGCTGCACAACTCACCTCACAACCAAGGACAGCACACAAGTGTCTGGCACTGCTCTCCGAGGCATGCGGGCATAAGGCACCTCACAAGGCAAACTCTCAGCCAAGGCCCTAGCAATGGCACATCAGGGCTTCAGGCAGAAGGCCTCTCCGAACCACGAGGAGCAGTCAGCAGCCCAGCATTGCACTCTCAGGGGCTGAGGCAGAAGGGACCGCACAGTTCTAGATATCAGCCACCAGCCTGGCAATTGCCTCGCTGGGCCCTCATGCAGCAGGCACCTCACAAGGTAAAGGAGCTGCTAGGCACCCGGCGAAGCCCTAAGTGGCACACTGCTGCACAAGGGACCTCCAACAGCTCACAAGAGCATGGCCCTGCTCGCTCAGGCATGCGGGCATAGGGCACCTCCCAAGCCAAACTCTCAGCCATGGCCCGAGCAGTGGCACATCAGGGCGTTCAGGCAGAAGGTCCCTCCGAAGCATGAGGAGCAGTCAGCATCCTAATAGCGCTCTCAGGGATGGAGGCAGATGAGACCTCACAAGCCCAAGGATCAGCCACCAGCCTTGCAGTTGCCTCGCAGGGCCTCCTGCAGAAGTTGCTGTGCAAGGAGCTCCTAGGCACCCAGCTAAGCCCTAAATGGCACGGCTACACAAGGGACCTCCAAAGCGCACGGACAAGTGATGTGCCTGCCGCTGCTCTGCAAGCCATGCGGGCATAGGGCACCTCACAAGGCAAACTCTCAGCCACGGCCCGAGCAGTGGCGCAGCAGGGCATCAGGGCATCAGGCAGAAGGCCCCTCCGAAGCACGAGGAGCAGTCGGCATCCTAGCATTGCTCTCTCAGGGACTGAGGCAGAAGGCACCGCACAATCCCAAGCATCAGACAGCAGCCTGGCAGTTGCCTCGCAGCGCCCTCATGCAGAGCGCACCTAACAAGCCCAAGGAACTGTTAGGCACCCGGCTGTGTCCTGCGTGACACTGAAACATAAATGTCCTCAAAGGCACAAAGAGCAGGCAGGGGCCGAGCACTGCTCTATCAGGCACTGCTGCACAACTCACCTCACAACCAAGGACAGCACCCGAGGGCCTGGCACTGCTCTCCAAGCCATGCAGGCATAGGGCACCTCACAAGGCAAACTCTCAGCCACGGCCCGAGCAGTGGCGCAGCAGGGCATCACGCAGAAGGCCCTCCGAAGCACGAGGAGCAGCCGGCATCCTAGCATTGCTCTCTCAGGGACCGAGGCACGAGGCAAAAGGGACCTCCCAATCAGAAGCATCAGCCACCAGTGTGGCGGTTGCCTCGCACGGCCTCACGCAGAAGGCACCTCACAAGGAGAAGGAGCTGCCAGGCACCCGGCGAAGCCCTAAATGGCACTGCTGCACAAGGGCCCTCCAACGCTAAGAGAGCGGCCAGGGGCCGAGCACTGCCCTGTCACGCACTGCTGCACAACTCACCTCACAACCAAGGACAGCACACAAGTGTCTGGCACTGCTCTCCGAGGCATGCGGGCATAAGGCACCTCACAAGGCAAACTCTCAGCCAAGGCCCTAGCAATGGCACATCAGGGCTTCAGGCAGAAGGCCTCTCCGAAGCACGAGGAGCAGTCAGCAGCCCAGCATTGCACTCTCAGGGGCTGAGGCAGAAGGGACCGCACAGTTCTAGATATCAGCCACCAGCCTGGCAATTGCCTCGCTGGGCCCTCATGCAGCAGGCACCTCACAAGGTAAAGGAGCTGCTAGGCACCCGGCGAAGCCCTAAGTGGCACACTGCTGCACAAGGGACCTCCAACAGCTCACAAGAGCATGGCCCTGCTCGCTCAGGCATGCGGGCATAGGGCACCTCCCAAGCCAAACTCTCAGCCATGGCCCGAGCAGTGGCACATCAGGGCGTTCAGGCAGAAGGTCCCTCCGAAGCATGAGGAGCAGTCAGCATCCTAATAGCGCTCTCAGGGATGGAGGCAGATGAGACCTCACAAGCCCAAGGATCAGCCACCAGCCTTGCAGTTGCCTCGCAGGGCCTCCTGCAGAAGTTGCTGTGCAAGGAGCTCCTAGGCACCCAGCTAAGCCCTAAATGGCACGGCTACACAAGGGACCTCCAAAGCGCACGGACAAGTGATGTGCCTGCCGCTGCTCTGCAAGCCATGCGGGCATAGGGCACCTCACAAGGCAAACTCTCAGCCACGGCCCGAGCAGCGGCGCAGCAGGGCATCAGGGCATCAGGCAGAAGGCCCCTCCGAAGCACGAGGAGCAGTCGGCATCCTAGCATTGCTCTCTCAGGGACTGAGGCAGAAGGCACCGCACAATCCCAAGCATCAGACAGCAGCCTGGCAGTTGCCTCGCAGCGCCCTCATGCAGAGCGCACCTAACAAGCCCAAGGAACTGTTAGGCACCCGGCTGTGTCCTGCGTGACACTGAAACATAAATGTCCTCAAAGGCACAAAGAGCAGGCAGGGGCCGAGCACTGCTCTATCAGGCACTGCTGCACAACTCACCTCACAACCAAGGACAGCACCCGAGGGCCTGGCACTGCTCTCCAAGCCATGCAGGCATAGGGCACCTCACAAGGCAAACTCTCAGCCACGGCCCGAGCAGTGGCGCAGCAGGGCATCACGCAGAAGGCCCTCCGAAGCACGAGGAGCAGCCGGCATCCTAGCATTGCTCTCTCAGGGACCGAGGCACGAGGCAAAAGGGACCTCCCAATCAGAAGCATCAGCCACCAGTGTGGCGGTTGCCTCGCACGGCCTCACGCAGAAGGCACCTCACAAGGAGAAGGAGCTGCCAGGCACCCGGCGAAGCCCTAAATGGCACTGCTGCACAAGGGCCCTCCAACGCTAAGAGAGCGGCCAGGGGCCGAGCACTGCCCTGTCACGCACTGCTGCACAACTCACCTCACAACTAAGGACAGCACACAAGTGTCTGGCACTGCTCTCCGAGGCATGCGGGCATAAGGCACCTCACAAGGCAAACTCTCAGCCAAGGCCCTAGCAATGGCACATCAGGGCTTCAGGCAGAAGGCCTCTCCGAACCACGAGGAGCAGTCAGCAGCCCAGCATTGCACTCTCAGGGGCTGAGGCAGAAGGGACCGCACAGTTCTAGATATCAGCCACCAGCCTGGCAATTGCCTCGCTGGGCCCTCATGCAGCAGGCACCTCACAAGGTAAAGGAACTGCTAGGCACCCGGCGAAGCCCTAAGTGGCACTGCTGCACAAGGGACCTCCAACAGCTCACAAGAGCATGGCCCTGCTCGCTCAGGCATGCGGGCATAGGGCACCTCCCAAGCCAAACTCTCAGCCATGGCCCGAGCAGTGGCACATCAGGGCGTTCAGGCAGAAGGTCCCTCCGAAGCATGAGGAGCAGTCGGCATCCTAATAGCGCTCTCAGGGATGGAGGCAGATGAGACCTCACAAGCCCAAGGATCAGCCACCAGCCTTGCAGTTGCCTCGCAGGGCCTCCTGCAGAAGTTGCTGTGCAAGGAGCTCCTAGGCACCCAGCTAAGCCCTAAATGGCACGGCTACACAAGGGACCTCCAAAGCGCAGGGACAAGTGATGTGCCTGCCGCTGCTCTGCAAGCCATGCGGGCATAGGGCACCTCACAAGGCAAACTCTCAGCCACGGCCCGAGCAGCGGCGCAGCAGGGCATCAGGGCATCAGGCAGAAGGCCCCTCCGAAGCACGAGGAGCAGTCGGCATCCTAGCATTGCTCTCTCAGGGACTGAGGCAGAAGGCACCGCACAATCCCAAGCATCAGACAGCAGCCTGGCAGTTGCCTCGCAGCGCCCTCATGCAGAGCGCACCTAACAAGCCCAAGGAACTGTTAGGCACCCGGCTGTGTCCTGCGTGACACTGAAACATAAATGTCCTCAAAGGCACAAAGAGCAGGCAGGGGCCGAGCACTGCTCTATCAGGCACTGCTGCACAACTCACCTCACAACCAAGGACAGCACCCGAGGGCCTGGCACTGCTCTCCAAGCCATGCAGGCATAGGGCACCTCACAAGGCAAACTCTCAGCCACGGCCCGAGCAGTGGCGCAGCAGGGCATCACGCAGAAGGCCCTCCGAAGCACGAGGAGCAGCCGGCATCCTAGCATTGCTCTCTCAGGGACCGAGGCACGAGGCAAAAGGGACCTCCCAATCAGAAGCATCAGCCACCAGTGTGGCGGTTGCCTCGCACGGCCTCACGCAGAAGGCACCTCACAAGGAGAAGGAGCTGCCAGGCACCCGGCGAAGCCCTAAATGGCACTGCTGCACAAGGGCCCTCCAACGCTAAGAGAGCGGCCAGGGGCCGAGCACTGCCCTGTCACGCACTGCTGCACAACTCACCTCACAACCAAGGACAGCACACAAGTGTCTGGCACTGCTCTCCGAGGCATGCGGGCATAAGGCACCTCACAAGGCAAACTCTCAGCCAAGGCCCTAGCAATGGCACATCAGGGCTTCAGGCAGAAGGCCTCTCCGAAGCACGAGGAGCAGTCAGCAGCCCAGCATTGCACTCTCAGGGGCTGAGGCAGAAGGGACCGCACAGTTCTAGATATCAGCCACCAGCCTGGCAATTGCCTCGCTGGGCCCTCATGCAGCAGGCACCTCACAAGGTAAAGGAGCTGCTAGGCACCCGGCGAAGCCCTAAGTGGCACTGCTGCACAAGGGACCTCCAACAGCTCACAAGAGCATGGCCCTGCTCGCTCAGGCATGCGGGCATAGGGCACCTCCCAAGCCAAACTCTCAGCCATGGCCCGAGCAGTGGCACATCAGGGCGTTCAGGCAGAAGGTCCCTCCGAAGCACGAGGAGCAGTCGGCATCCTAATAGCGCTCTCAGGGATGGAGGCAGATGAGACCTCACAAGCCCAAGGATCAGCCACCAGCCTTGCAGTTGCCTCGCAGGGCCTCCTGCAGAAGTTGCTGTGCAAGGAGCTCCTAGGCACCCAGCTAAGCCCTAAATGGCACGGCTACACAAGGGACCTCCAAAGCGCAGGGACAAGTGATGTGCCTGCCGCTGCTCTGCAAGCCATGCGGGCATAGGGCACCTCACAAGGCAAACTCTCAGCCACGGCCCGAGCAGCGGCGCAGCAGGGCATCAGGGCATCAGGCAGAAGGCCCCTCCGAAGCACGAGGAGCAGTCGGCATCCTAGCATTGCTCTCTCAGGGACTGAGGCAGAAGGCACCGCACAATCCCAAGCATCTGACAGCAGCCTGGCAGTTGCCTCGCAGCGCCCTCATGCAGAGCGCACCTAACAAGCCCAAGGAACTGTTAGGCACCCGGCTGTGTCCTGCGTGACACTGAAACATAAATGTCCTCAAAGGCACAAAGAGCAGGCAGGGGCCGAGCACTGCTCTATCAGGCACTGCTGCACAACTCACCTCACAACCAAGGACAGCACCCGAGGGCCTGGCACTGCTCTCCAAGCCATGCAGGCATAGGGCACCTCACAAGGCAAACTCTCAGCCACGGCCCGAGCAGTGGCGCAGCAGGGCATCACGCAGAAGGCCCTCCGAAGCACGAGGAGCAGCCGGCATCCTAGCATTGCTCTCTCAGGGACCGAGGCACGAGGCAAAAGGGACCTCCCAATCAGAAGCATCAGCCACCAGTGTGGCGGTTGCCTCGCACGGCCTCACGCAGAAGGCACCTCACAAGGAGAAGGAGCTGCCAGGCACCCGGCGAAGCCCTAAATGGCACTGCTGCACAAGGGCCCTCCAACGCTAAGAGAGCGGCCAGGGGCCGAGCACTGCCCTGTCACGCACTGCTGCACAACTCACCTCACAACCAAGGACAGCACACAAGTGTCTGGCACTGCTCTCCGAGGCATGCGGGCATAAGGCACCTCACAAGGCAAACTCTCAGCCAAGGCCCTAGCAATGGCACATCAGGGCTTCAGGCAGAAGGCCTCTCCGAAGCACGAGGAGCAGTCAGCAGCCCAGCATTGCACTCTCAGGGGCTGAGGCAGAAGGGACCGCACAGTTCTAGATATCAGCCACCAGCCTGGCAATTGCCTCGCTGGGCCCTCATGCAGCAGGCACCTCACAAGGTAAAGGAGCTGCTAGGCACCCGGCGAAGCCCTAAGTGGCACTGCTGCACAAGGGACCTCCAACAGCTCACAAGAGCATGGCCCTGCTCGCTCAGGCATGCGGGCATAGGGCACCTCCCAAGCCAAACTCTCAGCCATGGCCCGAGCAGTGGCACATCAGGGCGTTCAGGCAGAAGGTCCCTCCGAAGCACGAGGAGCAGTCGGCATCCTAATAGCGCTCTCAGGGATGGAGGCAGATGAGACCTCACAAGCCCAAGGATCAGCCACCAGCCTTGCAGTTGCCTCGCAGGGCCTCCTGCAGAAGTTGCTGTGCAAGGAGCTCCTAGGCACCCAGCTAAGCCCTAAATGGCACGGCTACACAAGGGACCTCCAAAGCGCAGGGACAAGTGATGTGCCTGCCGCTGCTCTGCAAGCCATGCGGGCATAGGGCACCTCACAAGGCAAACTCTCAGCCACGGCCCGAGCAGCGGCGCAGCAGGGCATCAGGGCATCAGGCAGAAGGCCCCTCCGAAGCACGAGGAGCAGTCGGCATCCTAGCATTGCTCTCTCAGGGACTGAGGCAGAAGGCACCGCACAATCCCAAGCATCTGACAGCAGCCTGGCAGTTGCCTCGCAGCGCCCTCATGCAGAGCGCACCTAACAAGCCCAAGGAACTGTTAGGCACCCGGCTGTGTCCTGCGTGACACTGAAACATAAATGTCCTCAAAGGCACAAAGAGCAGGCAGGGGCCGAGCACTGCTCTATCAGGCACTGCTGCACAACTCACCTCACAACCAAGGACAGCACCCGAGGGCCTGGCACTGCTCTCCAAGCCATGCAGGCATAGGGCACCTCACAAGGCAAACTCTCAGCCACGGCCCGAGCAGTGGCGCAGCAGGGCATCACGCAGAAGGCCCTCCGAAGCACGAGGAGCAGCCGGCATCCTAGCATTGCTCTCTCAGGGACTGAGGCACGAGGCAAAAGGGACCTCCCAATCAGAAGCATCAGCCACCAGTGTGGCGGTTGCCTCGCACGGCCTCACGCAGAAGGCACCTCACAAGGAGAAGGAGCTGCCAGGCACCCGGCGAAGCCCTAAATGGCACTGCTGCACAAGGGCCCTCCAACGCTAAGAGAGCGGCCAGGGGCCGAGCACTGCCCTGTCACGCACTGCTGCACAACTCACCTCACAACCAAGGACAGCACACAAGTGTCTGGCACTGCTCTCCGAGGCATGCGGGCATAAGGCACCTCACAAGGCAAACTCTCAGCCAAGGCCCTAGCAATGGCACATCAGGGCTTCAGGCAGAAGGCCTCTCCGAACCACGAGGAGCAGTCAGCAGCCCAGCATTGCACTCTCAGGGGCTGAGGCAAAAGGGACCGCACAGTTCTAGATATCAGCCACCAGCCTGGCAATTGCCTCGCTGGGCCCTCATGCAGCAGGCACCTCACAAGGTAAAGGAGCTGCTAGGCACCCGGCGAAGCCCTAAGTGGCACTGCTGCACAAGGGACCTCCAACAGCTCACAAGAGCATGGCCCTGCTCGCTCAGGCATGCGGGCATAGGGCACCTCCCAAGCCAAACTCTCAGCCATGGCCCGAGCAGTGGCACATCAGGGCGTTCAGGCAGAAGGTCCCTCCGAAGCATGAGGAGCAGTCGGCATCCTAATAGCGCTCTCAGGGATGGAGGCAGATGAGACCTCACAAGCCCAAGGATCAGCCACCAGCCTTGCAGTTGCCTCGCAGGGCCTCCTGCAGAAGTTGCTGTGCAAGGAGCTCCTAGGCACCCAGCTAAGCCCTAAATGGCACGGCTACACAAGGGACCTCCAAAGCGCAGGGACAAGTGATGTGCCTGCCGCTGCTCTGCAAGCCATGCGGGCATAGGGCACCTCACAAGGCAAACTCTCAGCCATGGCCCGAGCAGCGGCGCAGCAGGGCATCAGGGCATCAGGCAGAAGGCCCCTCCGAAGCACGAGGAGCAGTCGGCATCCTAGCATTGCTCTCTCAGGGACTGAGGCAGAAGGCACCGCACAATCCCAAGCATCAGACAGCAGCCTGGCAGTTGCCTCGCAGCGCCCTCATGCAGAGCGCACCTAACAAGCCCAAGGAACTGTTAGGCACCCGGCTGTGTCCTGCGTGACACTGAAACATAAATGTCCTCAAAGGCACAAAGAGCAGGCAGGGGCCGAGCACTGCTCTATCAGGCACTGCTGCACAACTCACCTCACAACCAAGGACAGCACCCGAGGGCCTGGCACTGCTCTCCAAGCCATGCAGGCATAGGGCACCTCACAAGGCAAACTCTCAGCCACGGCCCGAGCAGTGGCGCAGCAGGGCATCACGCAGAAGGCCCTCCGAAGCACGAGGAGCAGCCGGCATCCTAGCATTGCTCTCTCAGGGACCGAGGCACGAGGCAAAAGGGACCTCCCAATCAGAAGCATCAGCCACCAGTGTGGCGGTTGCCTCGCACGGCCTCACGCAGAAGGCACCTCACAAGGAGAAGGAGCTGCCAGGCACCCGGCGAAGCCCTAAATGGCACTGCTGCACAAGGGCCCTCCAACGCTAAGAGAGCGGCCAGGGGCCGAGCACTGCCCTGTCACGCACTGCTGCACAACTCACCTCACAACCAAGGACAGCACACAAGTGTCTGGCACTGCTCTCCGAGGCATGCGGGCATAAGGCACCTCACAAGGCAAACTCTCAGCCAAGGCCCTAGCAATGGCACATCAGGGCTTCAGGCAGAAGGCCTCTCCGAACCACGAGGAGCAGTCAGCAGCCCAGCATTGCACTCTCAGGGGCTGAGGCAGAAGGGACCGCACAGTTCTAGATATCAGCCACCAGCCTGGCAATTGCCTCGCTGGGCCCTCATGCAGCAGGCACCTCACAAGGTAAAGGAGCTGCTAGGCACCCGGCGAAGCCCTAAGTGGCACTGCTGCACAAGGGACCTCCAACAGCTCACAAGAGCATGGCCCTGCTCGCTCAGGCATGCGGGCATAGGGCACCTCCCAAGCCAAACTCTCAGCCATGGCCCGAGCAGTGGCACATCAGGGCGTTCAGGCAGAAGGTCCCTCCGAAGCATGAGGAGCAGTCGGCATCCTAATAGCGCTCTCAGGGATGGAGGCAGATGAGACCTCACAAGCCCAAGGATCAGCCACCAGCCTTGCAGTTGCCTCGCAGGGCCTCCTGCAGAAGTTGCTGTGCAAGGAGCTCCTAGGCACCCAGCTAAGCCCTAAATGGCACGGCTACACAAGGGACCTCCAAAGCGCACGGACAAGTGATGTGCCTGCCGCTGCTCTGCAAGCCATGCAGGCATAGGGCACCTCACAAGGCAAACTCTCAGCCACGGCCCGAGCAGCGGCGCAGCAGGGCATCAGGGCATCAGGCAGAAGGCCCCTCCGAAGCACGAGGAGCAGTCGGCATCCTAGCATTGCTCTCTCAGGGACTGAGGCAGAAGGCACCGCACAATCCCAAGCATCAGACAGCAGCCTGGCAGTTGCCTCGCAGCGCCCTCATGCAGAGCGCACCTAACAAGCCCAAGGAACTGTTAGGCACCCGGCTGTGTCCTGCTTGACACTGAAACATAAATGTCCTCAAAGGCACAAAGAGCAGGCAGGGGCCGAGCACTGCTCTATCAGGCACTGCTGCACAACTCACCTCACAACCAAGGACAGCACCCGAGGGCCTGGCACTGCTCTCCAAGCCATGCAGGCATAGGGCACCTCACAAGGCAAACTCTCAGCCACGGCCCGAGCAGTGGCGCAGCAGGGCATCACGCAGAAGGCCCTCCGAAGCACGAGGAGCAGCCGGCATCCTAGCATTGCTCTCTCAGGGACCGAGGCACGAGGCAAAAGGGACCTCCCAATCAGAAGCATCAGCCACCAGTGTGGCGGTTGCCTCGCACGGCCTCACGCAGAAGGCACCTCACAAGGAGAAGGAGCTGCCAGGCACCCGGCGAAGCCCTAAATGGCACTGCTGCACAAGGGCCCTCCAACGCTAAGAGAGCGGCCAGGGGCCGAGCACTGCCCTGTCACGCACTGCTGCACAACTCACCTCACAACCAAGGACAGCACACAAGTGTCTGGCACTGCTCTCCGAGGCATGCGGGCATAAGGCACCTCACAAGGCAAACTCTCAGCCAAGGCCCTAGCAATGGCACATCAGGGCTTCAGGCAGAAGGCCTCTCCGAAGCACGAGGAGCAGTCAGCAGCCCAGCATTGCACTCTCAGGGGCTGAGGCAGAAGGGACCGCACAGTTCTAGATATCAGCCACCAGCCTGGCAATTGCCTCGCTGGGCCCTCATGCAGCAGGCACCTCACAAGGTAAAGGAGCTGCTAGGCACCCGGCGAAGCCCTAAGTGGCACTGCTGCACAAGGGACCTCCAACAGCTCACAAGAGCATGGCCCTGCTCGCTCAGGCATGCGGGCATAGGGCACCTCCCAAGCCAAACTCTCAGCCATGGCCCGAGCAGTGGCGCAGCAGGGCGTTCAGGCAGAAGGTCCCTCCGAAGCACGAGGAGCAGTCGGCATCCTAATAGCGCTCTCAGGGATGGAGGCAGATGAGACCTCACAAGCCCAAGGATCAGCCACCAGCCTTGCAGTTGCCTCGCAGGGCCTCCTGCAGAAGTTGCTGTACAAGGAGCTCCTAGGCACCCAGCTAAGCCCTAAATGGCACGGCTACACAAGGGACCTCCAAAGCGCAGGGACAAGTGATGTGCCTGCCGCTGCTCTGCAAGCCATGCGGGCATAGGGCACCTCACAAGGCAAACTCTCAGCCACGGCCCGAGCAGCGGCGCAGCAGGGCATCAGGGCATCAGGCAGAAGGCCCCTCCGAAGCACGAGGAGCAGTCGGCATCCTAGCATTGCTCTCTCAGGGACTGAGGCAGAAGGCACCGCACAATCCCAAGCATCTGACAGCAGCCTGGCAGTTGCCTCGCAGCGCCCTCATGCAGAGCGCACCTAACAAGCCCAAGGAACTGTTAGGCACCCGGCTGTGTCCTGCGTGACACTGAAACATAAATGTCCTCAAAGGCACAAAGAGCAGGCAGGGGCCGAGCACTGCTCTATCAGGCACTGCTGCACAACTCACCTCACAACCAAGGACAGCACCCGAGGGCCTGGCACTGCTCTCCAAGCCATGCAGGCATAGGGCACCTCACAAGGCAAACTCTCAGCCACGGCCCGAGCAGTGGCGCAGCAGGGCATCACGCAGAAGGCCCTCCGAAGCACGAGGAGCAGCCGGCATCCTAGCATTGCTCTCTCAGGGACTGAGGCACGAGGCAAAAGGGACCTCCCAATCAGAAGCATCAGCCACCAGTGTGGCGGTTGCCTCGCACGGCCTCACGCAGAAGGCACCTCACAAGGAGAAGGAGCTGCCAGGCACCCGGCGAAGCCCTAAATGGCACTGCTGCACAAGGGCCCTCCAACGCTAAGAGAGCGGCCAGGGGCCGAGCACTGCCCTGTCACGCACTGCTGCACAACTCACCTCACAACCAAGGACAGCACACAAGTGTCTGGCACTGCTCTCCGAGGCATGCGGGCATAAGGCACCTCACAAGGCAAACTCTCAGCCAAGGCCCTAGCAATGGCACATCAGGGCTTCAGGCAGAAGGCCTCTCCGAACCACGAGGAGCAGTCAGCAGCCCAGCATTGCACTCTCAGGGGCTGAGGCAAAAGGGACCGCACAGTTCTAGATATCAGCCACCAGCCTGGCAATTGCCTCGCTGGGCCCTCATGCAGCAGGCACCTCACAAGGTAAAGGAGCTGCTAGGCACCCGGCGAAGCCCTAAGTGGCACTGCTGCACAAGGGACCTCCAACAGCTCACAAGAGCATGGCCCTGCTCGCTCAGGCATGCGGGCATAGGGCACCTCCCAAGCCAAACTCTCAGCCATGGCCCGAGCAGTGGCACATCAGGGCGTTCAGGCAGAAGGTCCCTCCGAAGCATGAGGAGCAGTCGGCATCCTAATAGCGCTCTCAGGGATGGAGGCAGATGAGACCTCACAAGCCCAAGGATCAGCCACCAGCCTTGCAGTTGCCTCGCAGGGCCTCCTGCAGAAGTTGCTGTGCAAGGAGCTCCTAGGCACCCAGCTAAGCCCTAAATGGCACGGCTACACAAGGGACCTCCAAAGCGCAGGGACAAGTGATGTGCCTGCCGCTGCTCTGCAAGCCATGCGGGCATAGGGCACCTCACAAGGCAAACTCTCAGCCATGGCCCGAGCAGCGGCGCAGCAGGGCATCAGGGCATCAGGCAGAAGGCCCCTCCGAAGCACGAGGAGCAGTCGGCATCCTAGCATTGCTCTCTCAGGGACTGAGGCAGAAGGCACCGCACAATCCCAAGCATCAGACAGCAGCCTGGCAGTTGCCTCGCAGCGCCCTCATGCAGAGCGCACCTAACAAGCCCAAGGAACTGTTAGGCACCCGGCTGTGTCCTGCGTGACACTGAAACATAAATGTCCTCAAAGGCACAAAGAGCAGGCAGGGGCCGAGCACTGCTCTATCAGGCACTGCTGCACAACTCACCTCACAACCAAGGACAGCACCCGAGGGCCTGGCACTGCTCTCCAAGCCATGCAGGCATAGGGCACCTCACAAGGCAAACTCTCAGCCACGGCCCGAGCAGTGGCGCAGCAGGGCATCACGCAGAAGGCCCTCCGAAGCACGAGGAGCAGCCGGCATCCTAGCATTGCTCTCTCAGGGACTGAGGCACGAGGCAAAAGGGACCTCCCAATCAGAAGCATCAGCCACCAGTGTGGCGGTTGCCTCGCACGGCCTCACGCAGAAGGCACCTCACAAGGAGAAGGAGCTGCCAGGCACCCGGCGAAGCCCTAAATGGCACTGCTGCACAAGGGCCCTCCAACGCTAAGAGAGCGGCCAGGGGCCGAGCACTGCCCTGTCACGCACTGCTGCACAACTCACCTCACAAGCAAGGACAGCACACAAGTGTCTGGCACTGCTCTCCGAGGCATGCGGGCATAAGGCACCTCACAAGGCAAACTCTCAGCCAAGGCCCTAGCAATGGCACATCAGGGCTTCAGGCAGAAGGCCTCTCCGAACCACGAGGAGCAGTCAGCAGCCCAGCATTGCACTCTCAGGGGCTGAGGCAGAAGGGACCGCACAGTTCTAGATATCAGCCACCAGCCTGGCAATTGCCTCGCTGGGCCCTCATGCAGCAGGCACCTCACAAGGTAAAGGAGCTGCTAGGCACCCGGCGAAGCCCTAAGTGGCACTGCTGCACAAGGGACCTCCAACAGCTCACAAGAGCATGGCCCTGCTCGCTCAGGCATGCGGGCATAGGGCACCTCCCAAGCCAAACTCTCAGCCATGGCCCGAGCAGTGGCACATCAGGGCGTTCAGGCAGAAGGTCCCTCCGAAGCATGAGGAGCAGTCGGCATCCTAATAGCGCTCTCAGGGATGGAGGCAGATGAGACCTCACAAGCCCAAGGATCAGCCACCAGCCTTGCAGTTGCCTCGCAGGGCCTCCTGCAGAAGTTGCTGTGCAAGGAGCTCCTAGGCACCCAGCTAAGCCCTAAATGGCACGGCTACACAAGGGACCTCCAAAGCGCAGGGACAAGTGATGTGCCTGCCGCTGCTCTGCAAGCCATGCAGGCATAGGGCACCTCACAAGGCAAACTCTCAGCCACGGCCCGAGCAGCGGCGCAGCAGGGCATCAGGGCATCAGGCAGAAGGCCCCTCCGAAGCACGAGGAGCAGTCGGCATCCTAGCACTGCTCTCTCAGGGACTGAGGCAGAAGGCACCGCACAATCCCAAGCATCAGACAGCAGCCTGGCAGTTGCCTCGCAGCGCCCTCATGCAGAGCGCACCTAACAAGCCCAAGGAACTGTTAGGCACCCGGCTGTGTCCTGCGTGACACTGAAACATAAATGTCCTCAAAGGCACAAAGAGCAGGCAGGGGCCGAGCACTGCTCTATCAGGCACTGCTGCACAACTCACCTCACAACCAAGGACAGCACCCGAGGGCCTGGCACTGCTCTCCAAGCCATGCAGGCATAGGGCACCTCACAAGGCAAACTCTCAGCCACGGCCCGAGCAGTGGCGCAGCAGGGCATCACGCAGAAGGCCCTCCGAAGCACGAGGAGCAGCCGGCATCCTAGCATTGCTCTCTCAGGGACCGAGGCACGAGGCAAAAGGGACCTCCCAATCAGAAGCATCAGCCACCAGTGTGGCGGTTGCCTCGCACGGCCTCACGCAGAAGGCACCTCACAAGGAGAAGGAGCTGCCAGGCACCCGGCGAAGCCCTAAATGGCACTGCTGCACAAGGGCCCTCCAACGCTAAGAGAGCGGCCAGGGGCCGAGCACTGCCCTGTCACGCACTGCTGCACAACTCACCTCACAACCAAGGACAGCACACAAGTGTCTGGCACTGCTCTCCGAGGCATGCGGGCATAAGGCACCTCACAAGGCAAACTCTCAGCCAAGGCCCTAGCAATGGCACATCAGGGCTTCAGGCAGAAGGCCTCTCCGAACCACGAGGAGCAGTCAGCAGCCCAGCATTGCACTCTCAGGGGCTGAGGCAGAAGGGACCGCACAGTTCTAGATATCAGCCACCAGCCTGGCAATTGCCTCGCTGGGCCCTCATGCAGCAGGCACCTCACAAGGTAAAGGAGCTGCTAGGCACCCGGCGAAGCCCTAAGTGGCACACTGCTGCACAAGGGACCTCCAACAGCTCACAAGAGCATGGCCCTGCTCGCTCAGGCATGCGGGCATAGGGCACCTCCCAAGCCAAACTCTCAGCCATGGCCCGAGCAGTGGCACATCAGGGCGTTCAGGCAGAAGGTCCCTCCGAAGCATGAGGAGCAGTCGGCATCCTAATAGCGCTCTCAGGGATGGAGGCAGATGAGACCTCACAAGCCCAAGGATCAGCCACCAGCCTTGCAGTTGCCTCGCAGGGCCTCCTGCAGAAGTTGCTGTACAAGGAGCTCCTAGGCACCCAGCTAAGCCCTAAATGGCACGGCTACACAAGGGACCTCCAAAGCGCAGGGACAAGTGATGTGCCTGCCGCTGCTCTCCAAGCCATGCAGGCATAGGGCACCTCACAAGGCAAACTCTCAGCCACGGCCCGAGCAGCGGCGCAGCAGGGCATCAGGGCATCAGGCAGAAGGCCCCTCGGAAGCACGAGGAGCAGTCAGCATCCTAATAGCGCTCTCAGGGATGGAGGCAGATGAGACCTCACAAGCCCAAGGATCAGCCACCAGCCTTGCAGTTGCCTCGCAGGGCCTCCTGCAGAAGTTGCTGTACAAGGAGCTCCTAGGCACCCAGCTAAGCCCTAAATGGCACGGCTACACAAGGGACCTCCAAAGCGCAGGGACAAGTGATGTGCCTGCCGCTGCTCTCCAAGCCATGCAGGCATAGGGCACCTCCCAAGCCAAACTCTCAGCCACGGCCCGAGCAGCGGCGCAGCAGGGCATCAGGGCATCAGGCAGAAGGCCCCTCGGAAGCACGAGGAGCAGTCAGCATCCTAATAGCGCTCTCAGGGATGGAGGCAGATGAGACCTCACAAGCCCAAGGTTCAGCCACCAGCCTTGCAGTTGCCTCGCAGGGCCTCCTGCAGAAGTTGCTGTACAAGGAGCTCCTAGGCACCCAGCTAAGCCCTAAATGGCACGGCTACACAAGGGACCTCCAAAGCGCAGGGACAAGTGATGTGCCTGCCGCTGCTCTCCAAGCCATGCAGGCATAGGGCACCTCACAAGGCAAACTCTCAGCCACGGCCCGAGCAGCGGCGCAGCAGGGCATCAGGGCATCAGGCAGAAGGCCCCTCCGAAGCACGAGGAGCAGTCGGCATCCTAGCATTGCTCTCTCAGGGACTGAGGCAGAAGGCACCGCACAATCCCAAGCATCAGACAGCAGCCTGGCAGTTGCCTCGCAGCGCCCTCATGCAGAGCGCACCTAACAAGCCCAAGGAACTGTTAGGCACCCGGCTGTGTCCTGCGTGACACTGAAACATAAATGTCCTCAAAGGCACAAAGAGCAGGCAGGGGCCGAGCACTGCTCTATCAGGCACTGCTGCACAACTCACCTCACAACCAAGGACAGCACCCGAGGGCCTGGCACTGCTCTCCAAGCCATGCAGGCATAGGGCACCTCACAAGGCAAACTCTCAGCCACGGCCCGAGCAGTGGCGCAGCAGGGCATCACGCAGAAGGCCCTCCGAAGCACGAGGAGCAGCCGGCATCCTAGCATTGCTCTCTCAGGGACCGAGGCACGAGGCAAAAGGGACCTCCCAATCAGAAGCATCAGCCACCAGTGTGGCGGTTGCCTCGCACGGCCTCACGCAGAAGGCACCTCTCAAGGAGAAGGAGCTGCCAGGCACCCGGCGAAGCCCTAAATGGCACTGCTGCACAAGGGCCCTCCAACGCTAAGAGAGCGGCCAGGGGCCGAGCACTGCCCTGTCACGCACTGCTGCACAACTCACCTCACAACCAAGGACAGCACACAAGTGTCTGGCACTGCTCTCCGAGGCATGCGGGCATAAGGCACCTCACAAGGCAAACTCTCAGCCAAGGCCCTAGCAATGGCACATCAGGGCTTCAGGCAGAAGGCCTCTCCGAAGCACGAGGAGCAGTCAGCAGCCCAGCATTGCACTCTCAGGGGCTGAGGCAGAAGGGACCGCACAGTTCTAGATATCAGGCACCAGCCTGGCAATTGCCTCGCTGGGCCCTCATGCAGCAGGCACCTCACAAGGTAAAGGAGCTGCTAGGCACCCGGCGAAGCCCTAAGTGGCACACTGCTGCACAAGGGACCTCCAACAGCTCACAAGAGCATGGCCCTGCTCGCTCAGGCATGCGGGCATAGGGCACCTCCCAAGCCAAACTCTCAGCCATGGCCCGAGCAGTGGCACATCAGGGCGTTCAGGCAGAAGGTCCCTCCGAAGCATGAGGAGCAGTCGGCATCCTAATAGCGCTCTCAGGGATGGAGGCAGATGAGACCTCACAAGCCCAAGGATCAGCCACCAGCCTTGCAGTTGCCTCGCAGGGCCTCCTGCAGAAGTTGCTGTGCAAGGAGCTCCTAGGCACCCAGCTAAGCCCTAAATGGCACGGCTACACAAGGGACCTCCAAAGCGCAGGGACAAGTGATGTGCCTGCCGCTGCTCTGCAAGCCATGCGGGCATAGGGCACCTCACAAGGCAAACTCTCAGCCACGGCCCGAGCAGCGGCGCAGCAGGGCATCAGGGCATCAGGCAGAAGGCCCCTCCGAAGCACGAGGAGCAGTCGGCATCCTAGCATTGCTCTCTCAGGGACTGAGGCAGAAGGCACCGCACAATCCCAAGCATCAGACAGCAGCCTGGCAGTTGCCTCGCAGCGCCCTCATGCAGAGCGCACCTAACAAGCCCAAGGAACTGTTAGGCACCCGGCTGTGTCCTGCGTGACACTGAAACATAAATGTCCTCAAAGGCACAAAGAGCAGGCAGGGGCCGAGCACTGCTCTATCAGGCACTGCTGCACAACTCACCTCACAACCAAGGACAGCACCCGAGGGCCTGGCACTGCTCTCCAAGCCATGCAGGCATAGGGCACCTCACAAGGCAAACTCTCAGCCACGGCCCGAGCAGTGGCGCAGCAGGGCATCACGCAGAAGGCCCTCCGAAGCACGAGGAGCAGCCGGCATCCTAGCATTGCTCTCTCAGGGACTGAGGCACGAGGCAAAAGGGACCTCCCAATCAGAAGCATCAGCCACCAGTGTGGCGGTTGCCTCGCACGGCCTCACGCAGAAGGCACCTCACAAGGAGAAGGAGCTGCCAGGCACCCGGCGAAGCCCTAAATGGCACTGCTGCACAAGGGCCCTCCAACGCTAAGAGAGCGGCCAGGGGCCGAGCACTGCCCTGTCACGCACTGCTGCACAACTCACCTCACAACCAAGGACAGCACACAAGTGTCTGGCACTGCTCTCCGAGGCATGCGGGCATAAGGCACCTCACAAGGCAAACTCTCAGCCAAGGCCCTAGCAATGGCACATCAGGGCTTCAGGCAGAAGGCCTCTCCGAACCACGAGGAGCAGTCAGCAGCCCAGCATTGCACTCTCAGGGGCTGAGGCAGAAGGGACCGCACAGTTCTAGATATCAGCCACCAGCCTGGCAATTGCCTCGCTGGGCCCTCATGCAGCAGGCACCTCACAAGGTAAAGGAGCTGCTAGGCACCCGGCGAAGCCCTAAGTGGCACTGCTGCACAAGGGACCTCCAACAGCTCACAAGAGCATGGCCCTGCTCGCTCAGGCATGCGGGCATAGGGCACCTCCCAAGCCAAACTCTCAGCCATGGCCCGAGCAGTGGCACATCAGGGCGTTCAGGCAGAAGGTCCCTCCGAAGCATGAGGAGCAGTCGGCATCCTAATAGCGCTCTCAGGGATGGAGGCAGATGAGACCTCACAAGCCCAAGGATCAGCCACCAGCCTTGCAGTTGCCTCGCAGGGCCTCCTGCAGAAGTTGCTGTGCAAGGAGCTCCTAGGCACCCAGCTAAGCCCTAAATGGCACGGCTACACAAGGGACCTCCAAAGCGCAGGGACAAGTGATGTGCCTGCCGCTGCTCTGCAAGCCATGCGGGCATAGGGCACCTCACAAGGCAAACTCTCAGCCACGGCCCGAGCAGCGGCGCAGCAGGGCATCAGGGCATCAGGCAGAAGGCCCCTCCGAAGCACGAGGAGCAGTCGGCATCCTAGCGTTGCTCTCTCAGGGACTGAGGCAGAAGGCACCGCACAATCCCAAGCATCAGACAGCAGCCTGGCAGTTGCCTCGCAGCGCCCTCATGCAGAGCGCACCTAACAAGCCCAAGGAACTGTTAGGCACCCGGCTGTGTCCTGCGTGACACTGAAACATAAATGTCCTCAAAGGCACAAAGAGCAGGCAGGGGCCGAGCACTGCTCTATCAGGCACTGCTGCACAACTCACCTCACAACCAAGGACAGCACCCGAGGGCCTGGCACTGCTCTCCAAGCCATGCAGGCATAGGGCACCTCACAAGGCAAACTCTCAGCCACGGCCCGAGCAGTGGCGCAGCAGGGCATCACGCAGAAGGCCCTCCGAAGCACGAGGAGCAGTCGGCATCCTAGCATTGCTCTCTCAGGGACCGAGGCACGAGGCAAAAGGGACCTCCCAATCAGAAGCATCAGCCACCAGTGTGGCGGTTGCCTCGCACGGCCTCACGCAGAAGGCACCTCACAAGGAGAAGGAGCTGCCAGGCACCCGGCGAAGCCCTAAATGGCACTGCTGCACAAGGGCCCTCCAACGCTAAGAGAGCGGCCAGGGGCCGAGCACTGCCCTGTCACGCACTGCTGCACAACTCACCTCACAACCAAGGACAGCACACAAGTGTCTGGCACTGCTCTCCGAGGCATGCGGGCATAAGGCACCTCACAAGGCAAACTCTCAGCCAAGGCCCTAGCAATGGCACATCAGGGCTTCAGGCAGAAGGCCTCTCCGAAGCACGAGGAGCAGTCAGCAGCCCAGCATTGCACTCTCAGGGGCTGAGGCAGAAGGGACCGCACAGTTCTAGATATCAGCCACCAGCCTGGCAATTGCCTCGCTGGGCCCTCATGCAGCAGGCACCTCACAAGGTAAAGGAGCTGCTAGGCACCCGGCGAAGCCCTAAGTGGCACTGCTGCACAAGGGACCTCCAACAGCTCACAAGAGCATGGCCCTGCTCGCTCAGGCATGCGGGCATAGGGCACCTCCCAAGCCAAACTCTCAGCCATGGCCCGAGCAGTGGCACATCAGGGCGTTCAGGCAGAAGGTCCCTCCGAAGCATGAGGAGCAGTCGGCATCCTAATAGCGCTCTCAGGGATGGAGGCAGATGAGACCTCACAAGCCCAAGGATCAGCCACCAGCCTTGCAGTTGCCTCGCAGGGCCTCCTGCAGAAGTTGCTGTACAAGGAGCTCCTAGGCACCCAGCTAAGCCCTAAATGGCACGGCTACACAAGGGACCTCCAAAGCGCAGGGACAAGTGATGTGCCTGCCGCTGCTCTCCAAGCCATGCAGGCATAGGGCACCTCACAAGGCAAACTCTCAGCCACGGCCCGAGCAGCGGCGCAGCAGGGCATCAGGGCATCAGGCAGAAGGCCCCTCCGAAGCACGAGGAGCAGTCAGCATCCTAATAGCGCTCTCAGGGATGGAGGCAGATGAGACCTCACAAGCCCAAGGATCAGCCACCAGCCTTGCAGTTGCCTCGCAGGGCCTCCTGCAGAAGTTGCTGTACAAGGAGCTCCTAGGCACCCAGCTAAGCCCTAAATGGCACGGCTACACAAGGGACCTCCAAAGCGCAGGGACAAGTGATGTGCCTGCCGCTGCTCTCCAAGCCATGCAGGCATAGGGCACCTCCCAAGCCAAACTCTCAGCCACGGCCCGAGCAGCGGCGCAGCAGGGCATCAGGGCATCAGGCAGAAGGCCCCTCCGAAGCACGAGGAGCAGTCGGCATCCTAGCATTGCTCTCTCAGGGACTGAGGCAGAAGGCACCGCACAATCCCAAGCATCAGACAGCAGCCTGGCAGTTGCCTCGCAGCGCCCTCATGCAGAGCGCACCTAACAAGCCCAAGGAACTGTTAGGCACCCGGCTGTGTCCTGCGTGACACTGAAACATAAATGTCCTCAAAGGCACAAAGAGCAGGCAGGGGCCGAGCACTGCTCTATCAGGCACTGCTGCACAACTCACCTCACAACCAAGGACAGCACCCGAGGGCCTGGCACTGCTCTCCAAGCCATGCAGGCATAGGGCACCTCACAAGGCAAACTCTCAGCCACGGCCCGAGCAGTGGCGCAGCAGGGCATCACGCAGAAGGCCCTCCGAAGCACGAGGAGCAGCCGGCATCCTAGCATTGCTCTCTCAGGGACTGAGGCACGAGGCAAAAGGGACCTCCCAATCAGAAGCATCAGCCACCAGTGTGGCGGTTGCCTCGCACGGCCTCACGCAGAAGGCACCTCACAAGGAGAAGGAGCTGCCAGGCACCCGGCGAAGCCCTAAATGGCACTGCTGCACAAGGGCCCTCCAACGCTAAGAGAGCGGCCAGGGGCCGAGCACTGCCCTGTCACGCACTGCTGCACAACTCACCTCACAACCAAGGACAGCACACAAGTGTCTGGCACTGCTCTCCGAGGCATGCGGGCATAAGGCACCTCACAAGGCAAACTCTCAGCCAAGGCCCTAGCAATGGCACATCAGGGCTTCAGGCAGAAGGCCTCTCCGAACCACGAGGAGCAGTCAGCAGCCCAGCATTGCACTCTCAGGGGCTGAGGCAGAAGGGACCGCACAGTTCTAGATATCAGCCACCAGCCTGGCAATTGCCTCGCTGGGCCCTCATGCAGCAGGCACCTCACAAGGTAAAGGAGCTGCTAGGCACCCGGCGAAGCCCTAAGTGGCACTGCTGCACAAGGGACCTCCAACAGCTCACAAGAGCATGGCCCTGCTCGCTCAGGCATGCGGGCATAGGGCACCTCCCAAGCCAAACTCTCAGCCATGGCCCGAGCAGTGGCACATCAGGGCGTTCAGGCAGAAGGTCCCTCCGAAGCATGAGGAGCAGTCGGCATCCTAATAGCGCTCTCAGGGATGGAGGCAGATGAGACCTCACAAGCCCAAGGATCAGCCACCAGCCTTGCAGTTGCCTCGCAGGGCCTCCTGCAGAAGTTGCTGTACAAGGAGCTCCTAGGCACCCAGCTAAGCCCTAAATGGCACGGCTACACAAGGGACCTCCAAAGCGCAGGGACAAGTGATGTGCCTGCCGCTGCTCTCCAAGCCATGCAGGCATAGGGCACCTCACAAGGCAAACTCTCAGCCACGGCCCGAGCAGCGGCGCAGCAGGGCATCAGGGCATCAGGCAGAAGGCCCCTCGGAAGCACGAGGAGCAGTCAGCATCCTAATAGCGCTCTCAGGGATGGAGGCAGATGAGACCTCACAAGCCCAAGGATCAGCCACCAGCCTTGCAGTTGCCTCGCAGGGCCTCCTGCAGAAGTTGCTGTACAAGGAGCTCCTAGGCACCCAGCTAAGCCCTAAATGGCACGGCTACACAAGGGACCTCCAAAGCGCAGGGACAAGTGATGTGCCTGCCGCTGCTCTCCAAGCCATGCAGGCATAGGGCACCTCCCAAGCCAAACTCTCAGCCACGGCCCGAGCAGCGGCGCAGCAGGGCATCAGGGCATCAGGCAGAAGGCCCCTCCGAAGCACGAGGAGCAGTCGGCATCCTAGCATTGCTCTCTCAGGGACTGAGGCAGAAGGCACCGCACAATCCCAAGCATCAGACAGCAGCCTGGCAGTTGCCTCGCAGCGCCCTCATGCAGAGCGCACCTAACAAGCCCAAGGAACTGTTAGGCACCCGGCTGTGTCCTGCGTGACACTGAAACATAAATGTCCTCAAAGGCACAAAGAGCAGGCAGGGGCCGAGCACTGCTCTATCAGGCACTGCTGCACAACTCACCTCACAACCAAGGACAGCACCCGAGGGCCTGGCACTGCTCTCCAAGCCATGCAGGCATAGGGCACCTCACAAGGCAAACTCTCAGCCACGGCCCGAGCAGTGGCGCAGCAGGGCATCACGCAGAAGGCCCTCCGAAGCACGAGGAGCAGCCGGCATCCTAGCATTGCTCTCTCAGGGACTGAGGCACGAGGCAAAAGGGACCTCCCAATCAGAAGCATCAGCCACCAGTGTGGCGGTTGCCTCGCACGGCCTCACGCAGAAGGCACCTCACAAGGAGAAGGAGCTGCCAGGCACCCGGCGAAGCCCTAAATGGCACTGCTGCACAAGGGCCCTCCAACGCTAAGAGAGCGGCCAGGGGCCGAGCACTGCCCTGTCACGCACTGCTGCACAACTCACCTCACAACCAAGGACAGCACACAAGTGTCTGGCACTGCTCTCCGAGGCATGCGGGCATAAGGCACCTCACAAGGCAAACTCTCAGCCAAGGCCCTAGCAATGGCACATCAGGGCTTCAGGCAGAAGGCCTCTCCGAACCACGAGGAGCAGTCAGCAGCCCAGCATTGCACTCTCAGGGGCTGAGGCAGAAGGGACCGCACAGTTCTAGATATCAGCCACCAGCCTGGCAATTGCCTCGCTGGGCCCTCATGCAGCAGGCACCTCACAAGGTAAAGGAGCTGCTAGGCACCCGGCGAAGCCCTAAGTGGCACACTGCTGCACAAGGGACCTCCAACAGCTCACAAGAGCATGGCCCTGCTCGCTCAGGCATGCGGGCATAGGGCACCTCCCAAGCCAAACTCTCAGCCATGGCCCGAGCAGTGGCACATCAGGGCGTTCAGGCAGAAGGTCCCTCCGAAGCATGAGGAGCAGTCAGCATCCTAATAGCGCTCTCAGGGATGGAGGCAGATGAGACCTCACAAGCCCAAGGATCAGCCACCAGCCTTGCAGTTGCCTCGCAGGGCCTCCTGCAGAAGTTGCTGTGCAAGGAGCTCCTAGGCACCCAGCTAAGCCCTAAATGGCACGGCTACACAAGGGACCTCCAAAGCGCACGGACAAGTGATGTGCCTGCCGCTGCTCTCCAAGCCATGCGGGCATAGGGCACCTCACAAGGCAAACTCTCAGCCACGGCCCGAGCAGTGGCGCAGCAGGGCATCAGGGCATCAGGCAGAAGGCCCCTCCGAAGCACGAGGAGCAGTCGGCATCCTAGCATTGCTCTCTCAGGGACTGAGGCAGAAGGCACCGCACAATCAAAAGCATCAGACAGCAGCCTGGCAGTTGCCTCGCAGCGCCCTCATGCAGAGCGCACCTAACAAGCCCAAGGAACTGTTAGGCACCCGGCTGTGTCCTGCGTGACACTGAAACATAAATGTCCTCAAAGGCACAAAGAGCAGGCAGGGGCCGAGCACTGCTCTATCAGGCACTGCTGCACAACTCACCTCACAACCAAGGACAGCACCCGAGGGCCTGGCACTGCTCTCCAAGCCATGCAGGCATAGGGCACCTCACAAGGCAAACTCTCAGCCACGGCCCGAGCAGTGGCGCAGCAGGGCATCACGCAGAAGGCCCTCCGAAGCACGAGGAGCAGCCGGCATCCTAGCATTGCTCTCTCAGGGACCGAGGCACGAGGCAAAAGGGACCTCCCAATCAGAAGCATCAGCCACCAGTGTGGCGGTTGCCTCGCACGGCCTCACGCAGAAGGCACCTCACAAGGAGAAGGAGCTGCCAGGCACCCGGCGAAGCCCTAAATGGCACTGCTGCACAAGGGCCCTCCAACGCTAAGAGAGCGGCCAGGGGCCGAGCACTGCCCTGTCACGCACTGCTGCACAACTCACCTCACAACTAAGGACAGCACACAAGTGTCTGGCACTGCTCTCCGAGGCATGCGGGCATAAGGCACCTCACAAGGCAAACTCTCAGCCAAGGCCCTAGCAATGGCACATCAGGGCTTCAGGCAGAAGGCCTCTCCGAACCACGAGGAGCAGTCAGCAGCCCAGCATTGCACTCTCAGGGGCTGAGGCAGAAGGGACCGCACAGTTCTAGATATCAGCCACCAGCCTGGCAATTGCCTCGCTGGGCCCTCATGCAGCAGGCACCTCACAAGGTAAAGGAGCTGCTAGGCACCCGGCGAAGCCCTAAGTGGCACTGCTGCACAAGGGACCTCCAACAGCTCACAAGAGCATGGCCCTGCTCGCTCAGGCATGCGGGCATAGGGCACCTCCCAAGCCAAACTCTCAGCCATGGCCCGAGCAGTGGCACATCAGGGCGTTCAGGCAGAAGGTCCCTCCGAAGCATGAGGAGCAGTCGGCATCCTAATAGCGCTCTCAGGGATGGAGGCAGATGAGACCTCACAAGCCCAAGGATCAGCCACCAGCCTTGCAGTTGCCTCGCAGGGCCTCCTGCAGAAGTTGCTGTGCAAGGAGCTCCTAGGCACCCAGCTAAGCCCTAAATGGCACGGCTACACAAGGGACCTCCAAAGCGCACGGACAAGTGATGTGCCTGCCGCTGCTCTGCAAGCCATGCGGGCATAGGGCACCTCACAAGGCAAACTCTCAGCCACGGCCCGAGCAGCGGCGCAGCAGGGCATCAGGGCATCAGGCAGAAGGCCCCTCCGAAGCACGAGGAGCAGTCGGCATCCTAGCATTGCTCTCTCAGGGACTGAGGCAGAAGGCACCGCACAATCCCAAGCATCAGACAGCAGCCTGGCAGTTGCCTCGCAGCGCCCTCATGCAGAGCGCACCTAACAAGCCCAAGGAACTGTTAGGCACCCGGCTGTGTCCTGCGTGACACTGAAACATAAATGTCCTCAAAGGCACAAAGAGCAGGCAGGGGCCGAGCACTGCTCTATCAGGCACTGCTGCACAACTCACCTCACAACCAAGGACAGCACCCGAGGGCCTGGCACTGCTCTCCAAGCCATGCAGGCATAGGGCACCTCACAAGGCAAACTCTCAGCCACGGCCCGAGCAGTGGCGCAGCAGGGCATCACGCAGAAGGCCCTCCGAAGCACGAGGAGCAGCCGGCATCCTAGCATTGCTCTCTCAGGGACTGAGGCACGAGGCAAAAGGGACCTCCCAATCAGAAGCATCAGCCACCAGTGTGGCGGTTGCCTCGCACGGCCTCACGCAGAAGGCACCTCACAAGGAGAAGGAGCTGCCAGGCACCCGGCGAAGCCCTAAATGGCACTGCTGCACAAGGGCCCTCCAACGCTAAGAGAGCGGCCAGGGGCCGAGCACTGCCCTGTCACGCACTGCTGCACAACTCACCTCACAACCAAGGACAGCACACAAGTGTCTGGCACTGCTCTCCGAGGCATGCGGGCATAAGGCACCTCACAAGGCAAACTCTCAGCCAAGGCCCTAGCAATGTCACATCAGGGCTTCAGGAAGAAGGCCTCTCCGAACCACGAGGAGCAGTCAGCAGCCCAGCATTGCACTCTCAGGGGCTGAGGCAGAAGGGACCGCACAGTTCTAGATATCAGCCACCAGCCTGGCAATTGCCTCGCTGGGCCCTCATGCAGCAGGCACCTCACAAGGTAAAGGAGCTGCTAGGCACCCGGCGAAGCCCTAAGTGGCACTGCTGCACAAGGGACCTCCAACAGCTCACAAGAGCATGGCCCTGCTCGCTCAGGCATGCGGGCATAGGGCACCTCCCAAGCCAAACTCTCAGCCATGGCCCGAGCAGTGGCACATCAGGGCGTTCAGGCAGAAGGTCCCTCCGAAGCATGAGGAGCAGTCGGCATCCTAATAGCGCTCTCAGGGATGGAGGCAGATGAGACCTCACAAGCCCAAGGATCAGCCACCAGCCTTGCAGTTGCCTCGCAGGGCCTCCTGCAGAAGTTGCTGTACAAGGAGCTCCTAGGCACCCAGCTAAGCCCTAAATGGCACGGCTACACAAGGGACCTCCAAAGCGCAGGGACAAGTGATGTGCCTGCCGCTGCTCTCCAAGCCATGCAGGCATAGGGCACCTCACAAGGCAAACTCTCAGCCACGGCCCGAGCAGCGGCGCAGCAGGGCATCAGGGCATCAGGCAGAAGGCCCCTCCGAAGCACGAGGAGCAGTCAGCATCCTAATAGCGCTCTCAGGGATGGAGGCAGATGAGACCTCACAAGCCCAAGGATCAGCCACCAGCCTTGCAGTTGCCTCGCAGGGCCTCCTGCAGAAGTTGCTGTACAAGGAGCTCCTAGGCACCCAGCTAAGCCCTAAATGGCACGGCTACACAAGGGACCTCCAAAGCGCAGGGACAAGTGATGTGCCTGCCGCTGCTCTCCAAGCCATGCAGGCATAGGGCACCTCCCAAGCCAAACTCTCAGCCACGGCCCGAGCAGCGGCGCAGCAGGGCATCAGGGCATCAGGCAGAAGGCCCCTCCGAAGCACGAGGAGCAGTCGGCATCCTAGCATTGCTCTCTCAGGGACTGAGGCAGAAGGCACCGCACAATCCCAAGCATCAGACAGCAGCCTGGCAGTTGCCTCGCAGCGCCCTCATGCAGAGCGCACCTAACAAGCCCAAGGAACTGTTAGGCACCCGGCTGTGTCCTGCGTGACACTGAAACATAAATGTCCTCAAAGGCACAAAGAGCAGGCAGGGGCCGAGCACTGCTCTATCAGGCACTGCTGCACAACTCACCTCACAACCAAGGACAGCACCCGAGGGCCTGGCACTGCTCTCCAAGCCATGCAGGCATAGGGCACCTCACAAGGCAAACTCTCAGCCACGGCCCGAGCAGTGGCGCAGCAGGGCATCACGCAGAAGGCCCTCCGAAGCACGAGGAGCAGCCGGCATCCTAGCATTGCTCTCTCAGGGACTGAGGCACGAGGCAAAAGGGACCTCCCAATCAGAAGCATCAGCCACCAGTGTGGCGGTTGCCTCGCACGGCCTCACGCAGAAGGCACCTCACAAGGAGAAGGAGCTGCCAGGCACCCGGCGAAGCCCTAAATGGCACTGCTGCACAAGGGCCCTCCAACGCTAAGAGAGCGGCCAGGGGCCGAGCACTGCCCTGTCACGCACTGCTGCACAACTCACCTCACAACCAAGGACAGCACACAAGTGTCTGGCACTGCTCTCCGAGGCATGCGGGCATAAGGCACCTCACAAGGCAAACTCTCAGCCAAGGCCCTAGCAATGGCACATCAGGGCTTCAGGCAGAAGGCCTCTCCGAACCACGAGGAGCAGTCAGCAGCCCAGCATTGCACTCTCAGGGGCTGAGGCAGAAGGGACCGCACAGTTCTAGATATCAGCCACCAGCCTGGCAATTGCCTCGCTGGGCCCTCATGCAGCAGGCACCTCACAAGGTAAAGGAGCTGCTAGGCACCCGGCGAAGCCCTAAGTGGCACACTGCTGCACAAGGGACCTCCAACAGCTCACAAGAGCATGGCCCTGCTCGCTCAGGCATGCGGGCATAGGGCACCTCCCAAGCCAAACTCTCAGCCATGGCCCGAGCAGTGGCACATCAGGGCGTTCAGGCAGAAGGTCCCTCCGAAGCATGAGGAGCAGTCAGCATCCTAATAGCGCTCTCAGGGATGGAGGCAGATGAGACCTCACAAGCCCAAGGATCAGCCACCAGCCTTGCAGTTGCCTCGCAGGGCCTCCTGCAGAAGTTGCTGTGCAAGGAGCTCCTAGGCACCCAGCTAAGCCCTAAATGGCACGGCTACACAAGGGACCTCCAAAGCGCACGGACAAGTGATGTGCCTGCCGCTGCTCTCCAAGCCATGCGGGCATAGGGCACCTCACAAGGCAAACTCTCAGCCACGGCCCGAGCAGTGGCGCAGCAGGGCATCAGGGCATCAGGCAGAAGGCCCCTCCGAAGCACGAGGAGCAGTCGGCATCCTAGCATTGCTCTCTCAGGGACTGAGGCAGAAGGCACCGCACAATCAAAAGCATCAGACAGCAGCCTGGCAGTTGCCTCGCAGCGCCCTCATGCAGAGCGCACCTAACAAGCCCAAGGAACTGTTAGGCACCCGGCTGTGTCCTGCGTGACACTGAAACATAAATGTCCTCAAAGGCACAAAGAGCAGGCAGGGGCCGAGCACTGCTCTATCAGGCACTGCTGCACAACTCACCTCACAACCAAGGACAGCACCCGAGGGCCTGGCACTGCTCTCCAAGCCATGCAGGCATAGGGCACCTCACAAGGCAAACTCTCAGCCACGGCCCGAGCAGTGGCGCAGCAGGGCATCACGCAGAAGGCCCTCCGAAGCACGAGGAGCAGCCGGCATCCTAGCATTGCTCTCTCAGGGACCGAGGCACGAGGCAAAAGGGACCTCCCAATCAGAAGCATCAGCCACCAGTGTGGCGGTTGCCTCGCACGGCCTCACGCAGAAGGCACCTCACAAGGAGAAGGAGCTGCCAGGCACCCGGCGAAGCCCTAAATGGCACTGCTGCACAAGGGCCCTCCAACGCTAAGAGAGCGGCCAGGGGCCGAGCACTGCCCTGTCACGCACTGCTGCACAACTCACCTCACAACTAAGGACAGCACACAAGTGTCTGGCACTGCTCTCCGAGGCATGCGGGCATAAGGCACCTCACAAGGCAAACTCTCAGCCAAGGCCCTAGCAATGGCACATCAGGGCTTCAGGCAGAAGGCCTCTCCGAACCACGAGGAGCAGTCAGCAGCCCAGCATTGCACTCTCAGGGGCTGAGGCAGAAGGGACCGCACAGTTCTAGATATCAGCCACCAGCCTGGCAATTGCCTCGCTGGGCCCTCATGCAGCAGGCACCTCACAAGGTAAAGGAGCTGCTAGGCACCCGGCGAAGCCCTAAGTGGCACTGCTGCACAAGGGACCTCCAACAGCTCACAAGAGCATGGCCCTGCTCGCTCAGGCATGCGGGCATAGGGCACCTCCCAAGCCAAACTCTCAGCCATGGCCCGAGCAGTGGCACATCAGGGCGTTCAGGCAGAAGGTCCCTCCGAAGCATGAGGAGCAGTCGGCATCCTAATAGCGCTCTCAGGGATGGAGGCAGATGAGACCTCACAAGCCCAAGGATCAGCCACCAGCCTTGCAGTTGCCTCGCAGGGCCTCCTGCAGAAGTTGCTGTGCAAGGAGCTCCTAGGCACCCAGCTAAGCCCTAAATGGCACGGCTACACAAGGGACCTCCAAAGCGCACGGACAAGTGATGTGCCTGCCGCTGCTCTGCAAGCCATGCGGGCATAGGGCACCTCACAAGGCAAACTCTCAGCCACGGCCCGAGCAGCGGCGCAGCAGGGCATCAGGGCATCAGGCAGAAGGCCCCTCCGAAGCACGAGGAGCAGTCGGCATCCTAGCATTGCTCTCTCAGGGACTGAGGCAGAAGGCACCGCACAATCCCAAGCATCAGACAGCAGCCTGGCAGTTGCCTCGCAGCGCCCTCATGCAGAGCGCACCTAACAAGCCCAAGGAACTGTTAGGCACCCGGCTGTGTCCTGCGTGACACTGAAACATAAATGTCCTCAAAGGCACAAAGAGCAGGCAGGGGCCGAGCACTGCTCTATCAGGCACTGCTGCACAACTCACCTCACAACCAAGGACAGCACCCGAGGGCCTGGCACTGCTCTCCAAGCCATGCAGGCATAGGGCACCTCACAAGGCAAACTCTCAGCCACGGCCCGAGCAGTGGCGCAGCAGGGCATCACGCAGAAGGCCCTCCGAAGCACGAGGAGCAGCCGGCATCCTAGCATTGCTCTCTCAGGGACTGAGGCACGAGGCAAAAGGGACCTCCCAATCAGAAGCATCAGCCACCAGTGTGGCGGTTGCCTCGCACGGCCTCACGCAGAAGGCACCTCACAAGGAGAAGGAGCTGCCAGGCACCCGGCGAAGCCCTAAATGGCACTGCTGCACAAGGGCCCTCCAACGCTAAGAGAGCGGCCAGGGGCCGAGCACTGCCCTGTCACGCACTGCTGCACAACTCACCTCACAACCAAGGACAGCACACAAGTGTCTGGCACTGCTCTCCGAGGCATGCGGGCATAAGGCACCTCACAAGGCAAACTCTCAGCCAAGGCCCTAGCAATGGCACATCAGGGCTTCAGGCAGAAGGCCTCTCCGAACCACGAGGAGCAGTCAGCAGCCCAGCATTGCACTCTCAGGGGCTGAGGCAGAAGGGACCGCACAGTTCTAGATATCAGCCACCAGCCTGGCAATTGCCTCGCTGGGCCCTCATGCAGCAGGCACCTCACAAGGTAAAGGAGCTGCTAGGCACCCGGCGAAGCCCTAAGTGGCACTGCTGCACAAGGGACCTCCAACAGCTCACAAGAGCATGGCCCTGCTCGCTCAGGCATGCGGGCATAGGGCACCTCCCAAGCCAAACTCTCAGCCATGGCCCGAGCAGTGGCACATCAGGGCGTTCAGGCAGAAGGTCCCTCCGAAGCATGAGGAGCAGTCGGCATCCTAATAGCGCTCTCAGGGATGGAGGCAGATGAGACCTCACAAGCCCAAGGATCAGCCACCAGCCTTGCAGTTGCCTCGCAGGGCCTCCTGCAGAAGTTGCTGTACAAGGAGCTCCTAGGCACCCAGCTAAGCCCTAAATGGCACGGCTACACAAGGGACCTCCAAAGCGCAGGGACAAGTGATGTGCCTGCCGCTGCTCTCCAAGCCATGCAGGCATAGGGCACCTCACAAGGCAAACTCTCAGCCACGGCCCGAGCAGCGGCGCAGCAGGGCATCAGGGCATCAGGCAGAAGGCCCCTCCGAAGCACGAGGAGCAGTCAGCATCCTAATAGCGCTCTCAGGGATGGAGGCAGATGAGACCTCACAAGCCCAAGGATCAGCCACCAGCCTTGCAGTTGCCTCGCAGGGCCTCCTGCAGAAGTTGCTGTACAAGGAGCTCCTAGGCACCCAGCTAAGCCCTAAATGGCACGGCTACACAAGGGACCTCCAAAGCGCAGGGACAAGTGATGTGCCTGCCGCTGCTCTCCAAGCCATGCAGGCATAGGGCACCTCCCAAGCCAAACTCTCAGCCACGGCCCGAGCAGCGGCGCAGCAGGGCATCAGGGCATCAGGCAGAAGGCCCCTCCGAAGCACGAGGAGCAGTCGGCATCCTAGCATTGCTCTCTCAGGGACTGAGGCAGAAGGCACCGCACAATCCCAAGCATCAGACAGCAGCCTGGCAGTTGCCTCGCAGCGCCCTCATGCAGAGCGCACCTAACAAGCCCAAGGAACTGTTAGGCACCCGGCTGTGTCCTGCGTGACACTGAAACATAAATGTCCTCAAAGGCACAAAGAGCAGGCAGGGGCCGAGCACTGCTCTATCAGGCACTGCTGCACAACTCACCTCACAACCAAGGACAGCACCCGAGGGCCTGGCACTGCTCTCCAAGCCATGCAGGCATAGGGCACCTCACAAGGCAAACTCTCAGCCACGGCCCGAGCAGTGGCGCAGCAGGGCATCACGCAGAAGGCCCTCCGAAGCACGAGGAGCAGCCGGCATCCTAGCATTGCTCTCTCAGGGACTGAGGCACGAGGCAAAAGGGACCTCCCAATCAGAAGCATCAGCCACCAGTGTGGCGGTTGCCTCGCACGGCCTCACGCAGAAGGCACCTCACAAGGAGAAGGAGCTGCCAGGCACCCGGCGAAGCCCTAAATGGCACTGCTGCACAAGGGCCCTCCAACGCTAAGAGAGCGGCCAGGGGCCGAGCACTGCCCTGTCACGCACTGCTGCACAACTCACCTCACAACCAAGGACAGCACACAAGTGTCTGGCACTGCTCTCCGAGGCATGCGGGCATAAGGCACCTCACAAGGCAAACTCTCAGCCAAGGCCCTAGCAATGGCACATCAGGGCTTCAGGCAGAAGGCCTCTCCGAACCACGAGGAGCAGTCAGCAGCCCAGCATTGCACTCTCAGGGGCTGAGGCAGAAGGGACCGCACAGTTCTAGATATCAGCCACCAGCCTGGCAATTGCCTCGCTGGGCCCTCATGCAGCAGGCACCTCACAAGGTAAAGGAGCTGCTAGGCACCCGGCGAAGCCCTAAGTGGCACACTGCTGCACAAGGGACCTCCAACAGCTCACAAGAGCATGGCCCTGCTCGCTCAGGCATGCGGGCATAGGGCACCTCCCAAGCCAAACTCTCAGCCATGGCCCGAGCAGTGGCACATCAGGGCGTTCAGGCAGAAGGTCCCTCCGAAGCATGAGGAGCAGTCAGCATCCTAATAGCGCTCTCAGGGATGGAGGCAGATGAGACCTCACAAGCCCAAGGATCAGCCACCAGCCTTGCAGTTGCCTCGCAGGGCCTCCTGCAGAAGTTGCTGTGCAAGGAGCTCCTAGGCACCCAGCTAAGCCCTAAATGGCACGGCTACACAAGGGACCTCCAAAGCGCACGGACAAGTGATGTGCCTGCCGCTGCTCTCCAAGCCATGCGGGCATAGGGCACCTCACAAGGCAAACTCTCAGCCACGGCCCGAGCAGTGGCGCAGCAGGGCATCAGGGCATCAGGCAGAAGGCCCCTCCGAAGCACGAGGAGCAGTCGGCATCCTAGCATTGCTCTCTCAGGGACTGAGGCAGAAGGCACCGCACAATCAAAAGCATCAGACAGCAGCCTGGCAGTTGCCTCGCAGCGCCCTCATGCAGAGCGCACCTAACAAGCCCAAGGAACTGTTAGGCACCCGGCTGTGTCCTGCGTGACACTGAAACATAAATGTCCTCAAAGGCACAAAGAGCAGGCAGGGGCCGAGCACTGCTCTATCAGGCACTGCTGCACAACTCACCTCACAACCAAGGACAGCACCCGAGGGCCTGGCACTGCTCTCCAAGCCATGCAGGCATAGGGCACCTCACAAGGCAAACTCTCAGCCACGGCCCGAGCAGTGGCGCAGCAGGGCATCACGCAGAAGGCCCTCCGAAGCACGAGGAGCAGCCGGCATCCTAGCATTGCTCTCTCAGGGACCGAGGCACGAGGCAAAAGGGACCTCCCAATCAGAAGCATCAGCCACCAGTGTGGCGGTTGCCTCGCACGGCCTCACGCAGAAGGCACCTCACAAGGAGAAGGAGCTGCCAGGCACCCGGCGAAGCCCTAAATGGCACTGCTGCACAAGGGCCCTCCAACGCTAAGAGAGCGGCCAGGGGCCGAGCACTGCCCTGTCACGCACTGCTGCACAACTCACCTCACAACTAAGGACAGCACACAAGTGTCTGGCACTGCTCTCCGAGGCATGCGGGCATAAGGCACCTCACAAGGCAAACTCTCAGCCAAGGCCCTAGCAATGGCACATCAGGGCTTCAGGCAGAAGGCCTCTCCGAACCACGAGGAGCAGTCAGCAGCCCAGCATTGCACTCTCAGGGGCTGAGGCAGAAGGGACCGCACAGTTCTAGATATCAGCCACCAGCCTGGCAATTGCCTCGCTGGGCCCTCATGCAGCAGGCACCTCACAAGGTAAAGGAGCTGCTAGGCACCCGGCGAAGCCCTAAGTGGCACTGCTGCACAAGGGACCTCCAACAGCTCACAAGAGCATGGCCCTGCTCGCTCAGGCATGCGGGCATAGGGCACCTCCCAAGCCAAACTCTCAGCCATGGCCCGAGCAGTGGCACATCAGGGCGTTCAGGCAGAAGGTCCCTCCGAAGCATGAGGAGCAGTCGGCATCCTAATAGCGCTCTCAGGGATGGAGGCAGATGAGACCTCACAAGCCCAAGGATCAGCCACCAGCCTTGCAGTTGCCTCGCAGGGCCTCCTGCAGAAGTTGCTGTGCAAGGAGCTCCTAGGCACCCAGCTAAGCCCTAAATGGCACGGCTACACAAGGGACCTCCAAAGCGCACGGACAAGTGATGTGCCTGCCGCTGCTCTGCAAGCCATGCGGGCATAGGGCACCTCACAAGGCAAACTCTCAGCCACGGCCCGAGCAGCGGCGCAGCAGGGCATCAGGGCATCAGGCAGAAGGCCCCTCCGAAGCACGAGGAGCAGTCGGCATCCTAGCATTGCTCTCTCAGGGACTGAGGCAGAAGGCACCGCACAATCCCAAGCATCAGACAGCAGCCTGGCAGTTGCCTCGCAGCGCCCTCATGCAGAGCGCACCTAACAAGCCCAAGGAACTGTTAGGCACCCGGCTGTGTCCTGCGTGACACTGAAACATAAATGTCCTCAAAGGCACAAAGAGCAGGCAGGGGCCGAGCACTGCTCTATCAGGCACTGCTGCACAACTCACCTCACAACCAAGGACAGCACCCGAGGGCCTGGCACTGCTCTCCAAGCCATGCAGGCATAGGGCACCTCACAAGGCAAACTCTCAGCCACGGCCCGAGCAGTGGCGCAGCAGGGCATCACGCAGAAGGCCCTCCGAAGCACGAGGAGCAGCCGGCATCCTAGCATTGCTCTCTCAGGGACTGAGGCACGAGGCAAAAGGGACCTCCCAATCAGAAGCATCAGCCACCAGTGTGGCGGTTGCCTCGCACGGCCTCACGCAGAAGGCACCTCACAAGGAGAAGGAGCTGCCAGGCACCCGGCGAAGCCCTAAATGGCACTGCTGCACAAGGGCCCTCCAACGCTAAGAGAGCGGCCAGGGGCCGAGCACTGCCCTGTCACGCACTGCTGCACAACTCACCTCACAACCAAGGACAGCACACAAGTGTCTGGCACTGCTCTCCGAGGCATGCGGGCATAAGGCACCTCACAAGGCAAACTCTCAGCCAAGGCCCTAGCAATGGCACATCAGGGCTTCAGGCAGAAGGCCTCTCCGAACCACGAGGAGCAGTCAGCAGCCCAGCATTGCACTCTCAGGGGCTGAGGCAGAAGGGACCGCACAGTTCTAGATATCAGCCACCAGCCTGGCAATTGCCTCGCTGGGCCCTCATGCAGCAGGCACCTCACAAGGTAAAGGAGCTGCTAGGCACCCGGCGAAGCCCTAAGTGGCACTGCTGCACAAGGGACCTCCAACAGCTCACAAGAGCATGGCCCTGCTCGCTCAGGCATGCGGGCATAGGGCACCTCCCAAGCCAAACTCTCAGCCATGGCCCGAGCAGTGGCACATCAGGGCGTTCAGGCAGAAGGTCCCTCCGAAGCATGAGGAGCAGTCGGCATCCTAATAGCGCTCTCAGGGATGGAGGCAGATGAGACCTCACAAGCCCAAGGATCAGCCACCAGCCTTGCAGTTGCCTCGCAGGGCCTCCTGCAGAAGTTGCTGTACAAGGAGCTCCTAGGCACCCAGCTAAGCCCTAAATGGCACGGCTACACAAGGGACCTCCAAAGCGCAGGGACAAGTGATGTGCCTGCCGCTGCTCTCCAAGCCATGCAGGCATAGGGCACCTCACAAGGCAAACTCTCAGCCACGGCCCGAGCAGCGGCGCAGCAGGGCATCAGGGCATCAGGCAGAAGGCCCCTCCGAAGCACGAGGAGCAGTCAGCATCCTAATAGCGCTCTCAGGGATGGAGGCAGATGAGACCTCACAAGCCCAAGGATCAGCCACCAGCCTTGCAGTTGCCTCGCAGGGCCTCCTGCAGAAGTTGCTGTACAAGGAGCTCCTAGGCACCCAGCTAAGCCCTAAATGGCACGGCTACACAAGGGACCTCCAAAGCGCAGGGACAAGTGATGTGCCTGCCGCTGCTCTCCAAGCCATGCAGGCATAGGGCACCTCCCAAGCCAAACTCTCAGCCACGGCCCGAGCAGCGGCGCAGCAGGGCATCAGGGCATCAGGCAGAAGGCCCCTCCGAAGCACGAGGAGCAGTCGGCATCCTAGCATTGCTCTCTCAGGGACTGAGGCAGAAGGCACCGCACAATCCCAAGCATCAGACAGCAGCCTGGCAGTTGCCTCGCAGCGCCCTCATGCAGAGCGCACCTAACAAGCCCAAGGAACTGTTAGGCACCCGGCTGTGTCCTGCGTGACACTGAAACATAAATGTCCTCAAAGGCACAAAGAGCAGGCAGGGGCCGAGCACTGCTCTATCAGGCACTGCTGCACAACTCACCTCACAACCAAGGACAGCACCCGAGGGCCTGGCACTGCTCTCCAAGCCATGCAGGCATAGGGCACCTCACAAGGCAAACTCTCAGCCACGGCCCGAGCAGTGGCGCAGCAGGGCATCACGCAGAAGGCCCTCCGAAGCACGAGGAGCAGCCGGCATCCTAGCATTGCTCTCTCAGGGACTGAGGCACGAGGCAAAAGGGACCTCCCAATCAGAAGCATCAGCCACCAGTGTGGCGGTTGCCTCGCACGGCCTCACGCAGAAGGCACCTCACAAGGAGAAGGAGCTGCCAGGCACCCGGCGAAGCCCTAAATGGCACTGCTGCACAAGGGCCCTCCAACGCTAAGAGAGCGGCCAGGGGCCGAGCACTGCCCTGTCACGCACTGCTGCACAACTCACCTCACAACCAAGGACAGCACACAAGTGTCTGGCACTGCTCTCCGAGGCATGCGGGCATAAGGCACCTCACAAGGCAAACTCTCAGCCAAGGCCCTAGCAATGGCACATCAGGGCTTCAGGCAGAAGGCCTCTCCGAACCACGAGGAGCAGTCAGCAGCCCAGCATTGCACTCTCAGGGGCTGAGGCAGAAGGGACCGCACAGTTCTAGATATCAGCCACCAGCCTGGCAATTGCCTCGCTGGGCCCTCATGCAGCAGGCACCTCACAAGGTAAAGGAGCTGCTAGGCACCCGGCGAAGCCCTAAGTGGCACACTGCTGCACAAGGGACCTCCAACAGCTCACAAGAGCATGGCCCTGCTCGCTCAGGCATGCGGGCATAGGGCACCTCCCAAGCCAAACTCTCAGCCATGGCCCGAGCAGTGGCACATCAGGGCGTTCAGGCAGAAGGTCCCTCCGAAGCATGAGGAGCAGTCAGCATCCTAATAGCGCTCTCAGGGATGGAGGCAGATGAGACCTCACAAGCCCAAGGATCAGCCACCAGCCTTGCAGTTGCCTCGCAGGGCCTCCTGCAGAAGTTGCTGTGCAAGGAGCTCCTAGGCACCCAGCTAAGCCCTAAATGGCACGGCTACACAAGGGACCTCCAAAGCGCACGGACAAGTGATGTGCCTGCCGCTGCTCTCCAAGCCATGCGGGCATAGGGCACCTCACAAGGCAAACTCTCAGCCACGGCCCGAGCAGTGGCGCAGCAGGGCATCAGGGCATCAGGCAGAAGGCCCCTCCGAAGCACGAGGAGCAGTCGGCATCCTAGCATTGCTCTCTCAGGGACTGAGGCAGAAGGCACCGCACAATCAAAAGCATCAGACAGCAGCCTGGCAGTTGCCTCGCAGCGCCCTCATGCAGAGCGCACCTAACAAGCCCAAGGAACTGTTAGGCACCCGGCTGTGTCCTGCGTGACACTGAAACATAAATGTCCTCAAAGGCACAAAGAGCAGGCAGGGGCCGAGCACTGCTCTATCAGGCACTGCTGCACAACTCACCTCACAACCAAGGACAGCACCCGAGGGCCTGGCACTGCTCTCCAAGCCATGCAGGCATAGGGCACCTCACAAGGCAAACTCTCAGCCACGGCCCGAGCAGTGGCGCAGCAGGGCATCACGCAGAAGGCCCTCCGAAGCACGAGGAGCAGCCGGCATCCTAGCATTGCTCTCTCAGGGACCGAGGCACGAGGCAAAAGGGACCTCCCAATCAGAAGCATCAGCCACCAGTGTGGCGGTTGCCTCGCACGGCCTCACGCAGAAGGCACCTCACAAGGAGAAGGAGCTGCCAGGCACCCGGCGAAGCCCTAAATGGCACTGCTGCACAAGGGCCCTCCAACGCTAAGAGAGCGGCCAGGGGCCGAGCACTGCCCTGTCACGCACTGCTGCACAACTCACCTCACAACCAAGGACAGCACACAAGTGTCTGGCACTGCTCTCCGAGGCATGCGGGCATAAGGCACCTCACAAGGCAAACTCTCAGCCAAGGCCCTAGCAATGGCACATCAGGGCTTCAGGCAGAAGGCCTCTCCGAACCACGAGGAGCAGTCAGCAGCCCAGCATTGCACTCTCAGGGGCTGAGGCAGAAGGGACCGCACAGTTCTAGATATCAGCCACCAGCCTGGCAATTGCCTCGCTGGGCCCTCATGCAGCAGGCACCTCACAAGGTAAAGGAGCTGCTAGGCACCCGGCGAAGCCCTAAGTGGCACACTGCTGCACAAGGGACCTCCAACAGCTCACAAGAGCATGGCCCTGCTCGCTCAGGCATGCGGGCATAGGGCACCTCCCAAGCCAAACTCTCAGCCATGGCCCGAGCAGTGGCACATCAGGGCGTTCAGGCAGAAGGTCCCTCCGAAGCATGAGGAGCAGTCAGCATCCTAATAGCGCTCTCAGGGATGGAGGCAGATGAGACCTCACAAGCCCAAGGATCAGCCACCAGCCTTGCAGTTGCCTCGCAGGGCCTCCTGCAGAAGTTGCTGTGCAAGGAGCTCCTAGGCACCCAGCTAAGCCCTAAATGGCACGGCTACACAAGGGACCTCCAAAGCGCACGGACAAGTGATGTGCCTGCCGCTGCTCTGCAAGCCATGCGGGCATAGGGCACCTCACAAGGCAAACTCTCAGCCACGGCCCGAGCAGCGGCGCAGCAGGGCATCAGGGCATCAGGCAGAAGGCCCCTCCGAAGCACGAGGAGCAGTCGGCATCCTAGCATTGCTCTCTCAGGGACTGAGGCAGAAGGCACCGCACAATCCCAAGCATCAGACAGCAGCCTGGCAGTTGCCTCGCAGCGCCCTCATGCAGAGCGCACCTAACAAGCCCAAGGAACTGTTAGGCACCCGGCTGTGTCCTGCGTGACACTGAAACATAAATGTCCTCAAAGGCACAAAGAGCAGGCAGGGGCCGAGCACTGCTCTATCAGGCACTGCTGCACAACTCACCTCACAACCAAGGACAGCACCCGAGGGCCTGGCACTGCTCTCCAAGCCATGCAGGCATAGGGCACCTCACAAGGCAAACTCTCAGCCACGGCCCGAGCAGTGGCGCAGCAGGGCATCACGCAGAAGGCCCTCCGAAGCACGAGGAGCAGCCGGCATCCTAGCATTGCTCTCTCAGGGACCGAGGCACGAGGCAAAAGGGACCTCCCAATCAGAAGCATCAGCCACCAGTGTGGCGGTTGCCTCGCACGGCCTCACGCAGAAGGCACCTCACAAGGAGAAGGAGCTGCCAGGCACCCGGCGAAGCCCTAAATGGCACTGCTGCACAAGGGCCCTCCAACGCTAAGAGAGCGGCCAGGGGCCGAGCACTGCCCTGTCACGCACTGCTGCACAACTCACCTCACAACTAAGGACAGCACACAAGTGTCTGGCACTGCTCTCCGAGGCATGCGGGCATAAGGCACCTCACAAGGCAAACTCTCAGCCAAGGCCCTAGCAATGGCACATCAGGGCTTCAGGCAGAAGGCCTCTCCGAACCACGAGGAGCAGTCAGCAGCCCAGCATTGCACTCTCAGGGGCTGAGGCAGAAGGGACCGCACAGTTCTAGATATCAGCCACCAGCCTGGCAATTGCCTCGCTGGGCCCTCATGCAGCAGGCACCTCACAAGGTAAAGGAGCTGCTAGGCACCCGGCGAAGCCCTAAGTGGCACACTGCTGCACAAGGGACCTCCAACAGCTCACAAGAGCATGGCCCTGCTCGCTCAGGCATGCGGGCATAGGGCACCTCCCAAGCCAAACTCTCAGCCATGGCCCGAGCAGTGGCACATCAGGGCGTTCAGGCAGAAGGTCCCTCCGAAGCATGAGGAGCAGTCAGCATCCTAATAGCGCTCTCAGGGATGGAGGCAGATGAGACCTCACAAGCCCAAGGATCAGCCACCAGCCTTGCAGTTGCCTCGCAGGGCCTCCTGCAGAAGTTGCTGTACAAGGAGCTCCTAGGCACCCAGCTAAGCCCTAAATGGCACGGCTACACAAGGGACCTCCAAAGCGCACGGACAAGTGATGTGCCTGCCGCTGCTCTCCAAGCCATGCGGGCATAGGGCACCTCACAAGGCAAACTCTCAGCCACGGCCCGAGCAGCGGCGCAGCAGGGCATCAGGGCATCAGGCAGAAGGCCCCTCCGAAGCACGAGGAGCAGTCGGCATCCTAGCATTGCTCTCTCAGGGACTGAGGCAGAAGGCACCGCACAATCAAAAGCATCAGACAGCAGCCTGGCAGTTGCCTCGCAGCGCCCTCATGCAGAGCGCACCTAACAAGCCCAAGGAACTGTTAGGCACCCGGCTGTGTCCTGCGTGACACTGAAACATAAATGTCCTCAAAGGCACAAAGAGCAGGCAGGGGCCGAGCACTGCTCTATCAGGCACTGCTGCACAACTCACCTCACAACCAAGGACAGCACCCGAGGGCCTGGCACTGCTCTCCAAGCCATGCAGGCATAGGGCACCTCACAAGGCAAACTCTCAGCCACGGCCCGAGCAGTGGCGCAGCAGGGCATCACGCAGAAGGCCCTCCGAAGCACGAGGAGCAGCCGGCATCCTAGCATTGCTCTCTCAGGGACCGAGGCACGAGGCAAAAGGGACCTCCCAATCAGAAGCATCAGCCACCAGTGTGGCGGTTGCCTCGCACGGCCTCACGCAGAAGGCACCTCACAAGGAGAAGGAGCTGCCAGGCACCCGGCGAAGCCCTAAATGGCACTGCTGCACAAGGGCCCTCCAACGCTAAGAGAGCGGCCAGGGGCCGAGCACTGCCCTGTCACGCACTGCTGCACAACTCACCTCACAACTAAGGACAGCACACAAGTGTCTGGCACTGCTCTCCGAGGCATGCGGGCATAAGGCACCTCACAAGGCAAACTCTCAGCCAAGGCCCTAGCAATGGCACATCAGGGCTTCAGGCAGAAGGCCTCTCCGAACCACGAGGAGCAGTCAGCAGCCCAGCATTGCACTCTCAGGGGCTGAGGCAGAAGGGACCGCACAGTTCTAGATATCAGCCACCAGCCTGGCAATTGCCTCGCTGGGCCCTCATGCAGCAGGCACCTCACAAGGTAAAGGAGCTGCTAGGCACCCGGCGAAGCCCTAAGTGGCACTGCTGCACAAGGGACCTCCAACAGCTCACAAGAGCATGGCCCTGCTCGCTCAGGCATGCGGGCATAGGGCACCTCCCAAGCCAAACTCTCAGCCATGGCCCGAGCAGTGGCACATCAGGGCGTTCAGGCAGAAGGTCCCTCCGAAGCATGAGGAGCAGTCGGCATCCTAATAGCGCTCTCAGGGATGGAGGCAGATGAGACCTCACAAGCCCAAGGATCAGCCACCAGCCTTGCAGTTGCCTCGCAGGGCCTCCTGCAGAAGTTGCTGTGCAAGGAGCTCCTAGGCACCCAGCTAAGCCCTAAATGGCACGGCTACACAAGGGACCTCCAAAGCGCACGGACAAGTGATGTGCCTGCCGCTGCTCTGCAAGCCATGCGGGCATAGGGCACCTCACAAGGCAAACTCTCAGCCACGGCCCGAGCAGCGGCGCAGCAGGGCATCAGGGCATCAGGCAGAAGGCCCCTCCGAAGCACGAGGAGCAGTCGGCATCCTAGCATTGCTCTCTCAGGGACTGAGGCAGAAGGCACCGCACAATCCCAAGCATCAGACAGCAGCCTGGCAGTTGCCTCGCAGCGCCCTCATGCAGAGCGCACCTAACAAGCCCAAGGAACTGTTAGGCACCCGGCTGTGTCCTGCGTGACACTGAAACATAAATGTCCTCAAAGGCACAAAGAGCAGGCAGGGGCCGAGCACTGCTCTATCAGGCACTGCTGCACAACTCACCTCACAACCAAGGACAGCACCCGAGGGCCTGGCACTGCTCTCCAAGCCATGCAGGCATAGGGCACCTCACAAGGCAAACTCTCAGCCACGGCCCGAGCAGTGGCGCAGCAGGGCATCACGCAGAAGGCCCTCCGAAGCACGAGGAGCAGCCGGCATCCTAGCATTGCTCTCTCAGGGACTGAGGCACGAGGCAAAAGGGACCTCTCAATCAGAAGCATCAGCCACCAGTGTGGCGGTTGCCTCGCACGGCCTCACGCAGAAGGCACCTCACAAGGAGAAGGAGCTGCCAGGCACCCGGCGAAGCCCTAAATGGCACTGCTGCACAAGGGCCCTCCAACGCTAAGAGAGCGGCCAGGGGCCGAGCACTGCCCTGTCACGCACTGCTGCACAACTCACCTCACAACCAAGGACAGCACACAAGTGTCTGGCACTGCTCTCCGAGGCATGCGGGCATAAGGCACCTCACAAGGCAAACTCTCAGCCAAGGCCCTAGCAATGGCACATCAGGGCTTCAGGCAGAAGGCCTCTCCGAACCACGAGGAGCAGTCAGCAGCCCAGCATTGCACTCTCAGGGGCTGAGGCAGAAGGGACCGCACAGTTCTAGATATCAGCCACCAGCCTGGCAATTGCCTCGCTGGGCCCTCATGCAGCAGGCACCTCACAAGGTAAAGGAGCTGCTAGGCACCCGGCGAAGCCCTAAGTGGCACACTGCTGCACAAGGGACCTCCAACAGCTCACAAGAGCATGGCCCTGCTCGCTCAGGCATGCGGGCATAGGGCACCTCCCAAGCCAAACTCTCAGCCATGGCCCGAGCAGTGGCACATCAGGGCGTTCAGGCAGAAGGTCCCTCCGAAGCATGAGGAGCAGTCAGCATCCTAATAGCGCTCTCAGGGATGGAGGCAGATGAGACCTCACAAGCCCAAGGATCAGCCACCAGCCTTGCAGTTGCCTCGCAGGGCCTCCTGCAGAAGTTGCTGTGCAAGGAGCTCCTAGGCACCCAGCTAAGCCCTAAATGGCACGGCTACACAAGGGACCTCCAAAGCGCACGGACAAGTGATGTGCCTGCCGCTGCTCTGCAAGCCATGCGGGCATAGGGCACCTCACAAGGCAAACTCTCAGCCACGGCCCGAGCAGCGGCGCAGCAGGGCATCAGGGCATCAGGCAGAAGGCCCCTCCGAAGCACGAGGAGCAGTCGGCATCCTAGCATTGCTCTCTCAGGGACTGAGGCAGAAGGCACCGCACAATCCCAAGCATCAGACAGCAGCCTGGCAGTTGCCTCGCAGCGCCCTCATGCAGAGCGCACCTAACAAGCCCAAGGAACTGTTAGGCACCCGGCTGTGTCCTGCGTGACACTGAAACATAAATGTCCTCAAAGGCACAAAGAGCAGGCAGGGGCCGAGCACTGCTCTATCAGGCACTGCTGCACAACTCACCTCACAACCAAGGACAGCACCCGAGGGCCTGGCACTGCTCTCCAAGCCATGCAGGCATAGGGCACCTCACAAGGCAAACTCTCAGCCACGGCCCGAGCAGTGGCGCAGCAGGGCATCACGCAGAAGGCCCTCCGAAGCACGAGGAGCAGCCGGCATCCTAGCATTGCTCTCTCAGGGACCGAGGCACGAGGCAAAAGGGACCTCCCAATCAGAAGCATCAGCCACCAGTGTGGCGGTTGCCTCGCACGGCCTCACGCAGAAGGCACCTCACAAGGAGAAGGAGCTGCCAGGCACCCGGCGAAGCCCTAAATGGCACTGCTGCACAAGGGCCCTCCAACGCTAAGAGAGCGGCCAGGGGCCGAGCACTGCCCTGTCACGCACTGCTGCACAACTCACCTCACAACCAAGGACAGCACACAAGTGTCTGGCACTGCTCTCCGAGGCATGCGGGCATAAGGCACCTCACAAGGCAAACTCTCAGCCAAGGCCCTAGCAATGGCACATCAGGGCTTCAGGCAGAAGGCCTCTCCGAACCACGAGGAGCAGTCAGCAGCCCAGCATTGCACTCTCAGGGGCTGAGGCAGAAGGGACCGCACAGTTCTAGATATCAGCCACCAGCCTGGCAATTGCCTCGCTGGGCCCTCATGCAGCAGGCACCTCACAAGGTAAAGGAGCTGCTAGGCACCCGGCGAAGCCCTAAGTGGCACACTGCTGCACAAGGGACCTCCAACAGCTCACAAGAGCATGGCCCTGCTCGCTCAGGCATGCGGGCATAGGGCACCTCCCAAGCCAAACTCTCAGCCATGGCCCGAGCAGTGGCACATCAGGGCGTTCAGGCAGAAGGTCCCTCCGAAGCATGAGGAGCAGTCAGCATCCTAATAGCGCTCTCAGGGATGGAGGCAGATGAGACCTCACAAGCCCAAGGATCAGCCACCAGCCTTGCAGTTGCCTCGCAGGGCCTCCTGCAGAAGTTGCTGTGCAAGGAGCTCCTAGGCACCCAGCTAAGCCCTAAATGGCACGGCTACACAAGGGACCTCCAAAGCGCACGGACAAGTGATGTGCCTGCCGCTGCTCTGCAAGCCATGCGGGCATAGGGCACCTCACAAGGCAAACTCTCAGCCACGGCCCGAGCAGCGGCGCAGCAGGGCATCAGGGCATCAGGCAGAAGGCCCCTCCGAAGCACGAGGAGCAGTCGGCATCCTAGCATTGCTCTCTCAGGGACTGAGGCAGAAGGCACCGCACAATCCCAAGCATCAGACAGCAGCCTGGCAGTTGCCTCGCAGCGCCCTCATGCAGAGCGCACCTAACAAGCCCAAGGAACTGTTAGGCACCCGGCTGTGTCCTGCGTGACACTGAAACATAAATGTCCTCAAAGGCACAAAGAGCAGGCAGGGGCCGAGCACTGCTCTATCAGGCACTGCTGCACAACTCACCTCACAACCAAGGACAGCACCCGAGGGCCTGGCACTGCTCTCCAAGCCATGCAGGCATAGGGCACCTCACAAGGCAAACTCTCAGCCACGGCCCGAGCAGTGGCGCAGCAGGGCATCACGCAGAAGGCCCTCCGAAGCACGAGGAGCAGCCGGCATCCTAGCATTGCTCTCTCAGGGACCGAGGCACGAGGCAAAAGGGACCTCCCAATCAGAAGCATCAGCCACCAGTGTGGCGGTTGCCTCGCACGGCCTCACGCAGAAGGCACCTCACAAGGAGAAGGAGCTGCCAGGCACCCGGCGAAGCCCTAAATGGCACTGCTGCACAAGGGCCCTCCAACGCTAAGAGAGCGGCCAGGGGCCGAGCACTGCCCTGTCACGCACTGCTGCACAACTCACCTCACAACTAAGGACAGCACACAAGTGTCTGGCACTGCTCTCCGAGGCATGCGGGCATAAGGCACCTCACAAGGCAAACTCTCAGCCAAGGCCCTAGCAATGGCACATCAGGGCTTCAGGCAGAAGGCCTCTCCGAACCACGAGGAGCAGTCAGCAGCCCAGCATTGCACTCTCAGGGGCTGAGGCAGAAGGGACCGCACAGTTCTAGATATCAGCCACCAGCCTGGCAATTGCCTCGCTGGGCCCTCATGCAGCAGGCACCTCACAAGGTAAAGGAACTGCTAGGCACCCGGCGAAGCCCTAAGTGGCACTGCTGCACAAGGGACCTCCAACAGCTCACAAGAGCATGGCCCTGCTCGCTCAGGCATGCGGGCATAGGGCACCTCCCAAGCCAAACTCTCAGCCATGGCCCGAGCAGTGGCACATCAGGGCGTTCAGGCAGAAGGTCCCTCCGAAGCATGAGGAGCAGTCGGCATCCTAATAGCGCTCTCAGGGATGGAGGCAGATGAGACCTCACAAGCCCAAGGATCAGCCACCAGCCTTGCAGTTGCCTCGCAGGGCCTCCTGCAGAAGTTGCTGTGCAAGGAGCTCCTAGGCACCCAGCTAAGCCCTAAATGGCACGGCTACACAAGGGACCTCCAAAGCGCAGGGACAAGTGATGTGCCTGCCGCTGCTCTGCAAGCCATGCGGGCATAGGGCACCTCACAAGGCAAACTCTCAGCCACGGCCCGAGCAGCGGCGCAGCAGGGCATCAGGGCATCAGGCAGAAGGCCCCTCCGAAGCACGAGGAGCAGTCGGCATCCTAGCATTGCTCTCTCAGGGACTGAGGCAGAAGGCACCGCACAATCCCAAGCATCAGACAGCAGCCTGGCAGTTGCCTCGCAGCGCCCTCATGCAGAGCGCACCTAACAAGCCCAAGGAACTGTTAGGCACCCGGCTGTGTCCTGCGTGACACTGAAACATAAATGTCCTCAAAGGCACAAAGAGCAGGCAGGGGCCGAGCACTGCTCTATCAGGCACTGCTGCACAACTCACCTCACAACCAAGGACAGCACCCGAGGGCCTGGCACTGCTCTCCAAGCCATGCAGGCATAGGGCACCTCACAAGGCAAACTCTCAGCCACGGCCCGAGCAGTGGCGCAGCAGGGCATCACGCAGAAGGCCCTCCGAAGCACGAGGAGCAGCCGGCATCCTAGCATTGCTCTCTCAGGGACCGAGGCACGAGGCAAAAGGGACCTCCCAATCAGAAGCATCAGCCACCAGTGTGGCGGTTGCCTCGCACGGCCTCACGCAGAAGGCACCTCTCAAGGAGAAGGAGCTGCCAGGCACCCGGCGAAGCCCTAAATGGCACTGCTGCACAAGGGCCCTCCAACGCTAAGAGAGCGGCCAGGGGCCGAGCACTGCCCTGTCACGCACTGCTGCACAACTCACCTCACAACCAAGGACAGCACACAAGTGTCTGGCACTGCTCTCCGAGGCATGCGGGCATAAGGCACCTCACAAGGCAAACTCTCAGCCAAGGCCCTAGCAATGGCACATCAGGGCATCAGGCAGAAGGCCTCTCCGAACCACGAGGAGCAGTCAGCAGCCCAGCATTGCACTCTCAGGGGCTGAGGCAGAAGGGACCGCACAGTTCTAGATATCAGCCACCAGCCTGGCAATTGCCTCGCTGGGCCCTCATGCAGCAGGCACCTCACAAGGTAAAGGAGCTGCTAGGCACCCGGCGAAGCCCTAAGTGGCACTGCTGCACAAGGGACCTCCAACAGCTCACAAGAGCATGGCCCTGCTCGCTCAGGCATGCGGGCATAGGGCACCTCCCAAGCCAAACTCTCAGCCATGGCCCGAGCAGTGGCACATCAGGGCGTTCAGGCAGAAGGTCCCTCCGAAGCATGAGGAGCAGTCGGCATCCTAATAGCGCTCTCAGGGATGGAGGCAGATGAGACCTCACAAGCCCAAGGATCAGCCACCAGCCTTGCAGTTGCCTCGCAGGGCCTCCTGCAGAAGTTGCTGTGCAAGGAGCTCCTAGGCACCCAGCTAAGCCCTAAATGGCACGGCTACACAAGGGACCTCCAAAGCGCAGGGACAAGTGATGTGCCTGCCGCTGCTCTGCAAGCCATGCGGGCATAGGGCACCTCACAAGGCAAACTCTCAGCCACGGCCCGAGCAGCGGCGCAGCAGGGCATCAGGGCATCAGGCAGAAGGCCCCTCCGAAGCACGAGGAGCAGTCGGCATCCTAGCATTGCTCTCTCAGGGACTGAGGCAGAAGGCACCGCACAATCCCAAGCATCAGACAGCAGCCTGGCAGTTGCCTCGCAGCGCCCTCATGCAGAGCGCACCTAACAAGCCCAAGGAACTGTTAGGCACCCGGCTGTGTCCTGCGTGACACTGAAACATAAATGTCCTCAAAGGCACAAAGAGCAGGCAGGGGCCGAGCACTGCTCTATCAGGCACTGCTGCACAACTCACCTCACAACCAAGGACAGCACCCGAGGGCCTGGCACTGCTCTCCAAGCCATGCAGGCATAGGGCACCTCACAAGGCAAACTCTCAGCCACGGCCCGAGCAGTGGCGCAGCAGGGCATCACGCAGAAGGCCCTCCGAAGCACGAGGAGCAGCCGGCATCCTAGCATTGCTCTCTCAGGGACCGAGGCACGAGGCAAAAGGGACCTCCCAATCAGAAGCATCAGCCACCAGTGTGGCGGTTGCCTCGCACGGCCTCACGCAGAAGGCACCTCTCAAGGAGAAGGAGCTGCCAGGCACCCGGCGAAGCCCTAAATGGCACTGCTGCACAAGGGCCCTCCAACGCTAAGAGAGCGGCCAGGGGCCGAGCACTGCCCTGTCACGCACTGCTGCACAACTCACCTCACAACCAAGGACAGCACACAAGTGTCTGGCACTGCTCTCCGAGGCATGCGGGCATAAGGCACCTCACAAGGCAAACTCTCAGCCAAGGCCCTAGCAATGGCACATCAGGGCTTCAGGCAGAAGGCCTCTCCGAAGCACGAGGAGCAGTCAGCAGCCCAGCATTGCACTCTCAGGGGCTGAGGCAGAAGGGACCGCACAGTTCTAGATATCAGCCACCAGCCTGGCAATTGCCTCGCTGGGCCCTCATGCAGCAGGCACCTCACAAGGTAAAGGAGCTGCTAGGCACCCGGCGAAGCCCTAAGTGGCACACTGCTGCACAAGGGACCTCCAACAGCTCACAAGAGCATGGCCCTGCTCGCTCAGGCATGCGGGCATAGGGCACCTCCCAAGCCAAACTCTCAGCCATGGCCCGAGCAGTGGCACATCAGGGCGTTCAGGCAGAAGGTCCCTCCGAAGCATGAGGAGCAGTCGGCATCCTAATAGCGCTCTCAGGGATGGAGGCAGATGAGACCTCACAAGCCCAAGGATCAGCCACCAGCCTTGCAGTTGCCTCGCAGGGCCTCCTGCAGAAGTTGCTGTGCAAGGAGCTCCTAGGCACCCAGCTAAGCCCTAAATGGCACGGCTACACAAGGGACCTCCAAAGCGCAGGGACAAGTGATGTGCCTGCCGCTGCTCTGCAAGCCATGCGGGCATAGGGCACCTCACAAGGCAAACTCTCAGCCACGGCCCGAGCAGCGGCGCAGCAGGGCATCAGGGCATCAGGCAGAAGGCCCCTCCGAAGCACGAGGAGCAGTCGGCATCCTAGCATTGCTCTCTCAGGGACTGAGGCAGAAGGCACCGCACAATCCCAAGCATCAGACAGCAGCCTGGCAGTTGCCTCGCAGCGCCCTCATGCAGAGCGCACCTAACAAGCCCAAGGAACTGTTAGGCACCCGGCTGTGTCCTGCGTGACACTGAAACATAAATGTCCTCAAAGGCACAAAGAGCAGGCAGGGGCCGAGCACTGCTCTATCAGGCACTGCTGCACAACTCACCTCACAACCAAGGACAGCACCCGAGGGCCTGGCACTGCTCTCCAAGCCATGCAGGCATAGGGCACCTCACAAGGCAAACTCTCAGCCACGGCCCGAGCAGTGGCGCAGCAGGGCATCACGCAGAAGGCCCTCCGAAGCACGAGGAGCAGCCGGCATCCTAGCATTGCTCTCTCAGGGACCGAGGCACGAGGCAAAAGGGACCTCCCAATCAGAAGCATCAGCCACCAGTGTGGCGGTTGCCTCGCACGGCCTCACGCAGAAGGCACCTCACAAGGAGAAGGAGCTGCCAGGCACCCGGCGAAGCCCTAAATGGCACTGCTGCACAAGGGCCCTCCAACGCTAAGAGAGCGGCCAGGGGCCGAGCACTGCCCTGTCACGCACTGCTGCACAACTCACCTCACAACCAAGGACAGCACACAAGTGTCTGGCACTGCTCTCCGAGGCATGCGGGCATAAGGCACCTCACAAGGCAAACTCTCAGCCAAGGCCCTAGCAATGGCACATCAGGGCTTCAGGCAGAAGGCCTCTCCGAAGCACGAGGAGCAGTCAGCAGCCCAGCATTGCACTCTCAGGGGCTGAGGCAGAAGGGACCGCACAGTTCTAGATATCAGCCACCAGCCTGGCAATTGCCTCGCTGGGCCCTCATGCAGCAGGCACCTCACAAGGTAAAGGAGCTGCTAGGCACCCGGCGAAGCCCTAAGTGGCACTGCTGCACAAGGGACCTCCAACAGCTCACAAGAGCATGGCCCTGCTCGCTCAGGCATGCGGGCATAGGGCACCTCCCAAGCCAAACTCTCAGCCATGGCCCGAGCAGTGGCACATCAGGGCGTTCAGGCAGAAGGTCCCTCCGAAGCATGAGGAGCAGTCGGCATCCTAATAGCGCTCTCAGGGATGGAGGCAGATGAGACCTCACAAGCCCAAGGATCAGCCACCAGCCTTGCAGTTGCCTCGCAGGGCCTCCTGCAGAAGTTGCTGTGCAAGGAGCTCCTAGGCACCCAGCTAAGCCCTAAATGGCACGGCTACACAAGGGACCTCCAAAGCGCAGGGACAAGTGATGTGCCTGCCGCTGCTCTGCAAGCCATGCGGGCATAGGGCACCTCACAAGGCAAACTCTCAGCCACGGCCCGAGCAGCGGCGCAGCAGGGCATCAGGGCATCAGGCAGAAGGCCCCTCCGAAGCACGAGGAGCAGTCGGCATCCTAGCGTTGCTCTCTCAGGGACTGAGGCAGAAGGCACCGCACAATCCCAAGCATCAGACAGCAGCCTGGCAGTTGCCTCGCAGCGCCCTCATGCAGAGCGCACCTAACAAGCCCAAGGAACTGTTAGGCACCCGGCTGTGTCCTGCGTGACACTGAAACATAAATGTCCTCAAAGGCACAAAGAGCAGGCAGGGGCCGAGCACTGCTCTATCAGGCACTGCTGCACAACTCACCTCACAACCAAGGACAGCACCCGAGGGCCTGGCACTGCTCTCCAAGCCATGCAGGCATAGGGCACCTCACAAGGCAAACTCTCAGCCACGGCCCGAGCAGTGGCGCAGCAGGGCATCACGCAGAAGGCCCTCCGAAGCACGAGGAGCAGTCGGCATCCTAGCATTGCTCTCTCAGGGACCGAGGCACGAGGCAAAAGGGACCTCCCAATCAGAAGCATCAGCCACCAGTGTGGCGGTTGCCTCGCACGGCCTCACGCAGAAGGCACCTCACAAGGAGAAGGAGCTGCCAGGCACCCGGCGAAGCCCTAAATGGCACTGCTGCACAAGGGCCCTCCAACGCTAAGAGAGCGGCCAGGGGCCGAGCACTGCCCTGTCACGCACTGCTGCACAACTCACCTCACAACCAAGGACAGCACACAAGTGTCTGGCACTGCTCTCCGAGGCATGCGGGCATAAGGCACCTCACAAGGCAAACTCTCAGCCAAGGCCCTAGCAATGGCACATCAGGGCTTCAGGCAGAAGGCCTCTCCGAAGCACGAGGAGCAGTCAGCAGCCCAGCATTGCACTCTCAGGGGCTGAGGCAGAAGGGACCGCACAGTTCTAGATATCAGCCACCAGCCTGGCAATTGCCTCGCTGGGCCCTCATGCAGCAGGCACCTCACAAGGTAAAGGAGCTGCTAGGCACCCGGCGAAGCCCTAAGTGGCACTGCTGCACAAGGGACCTCCAACAGCTCACAAGAGCATGGCCCTGCTCGCTCAGGCATGCGGGCATAGGGCACCTCCCAAGCCAAACTCTCAGCCATGGCCCGAGCAGTGGCACATCAGGGCGTTCAGGCAGAAGGTCCCTCCGAAGCATGAGGAGCAGTCGGCATCCTAATAGCGCTCTCAGGGATGGAGGCAGATGAGACCTCACAAGCCCAAGGATCAGCCACCAGCCTTGCAGTTGCCTCGCAGGGCCTCCTGCAGAAGTTGCTGTACAAGGAGCTCCTAGGCACCCAGCTAAGCCCTAAATGGCACGGCTACACAAGGGACCTCCAAAGCGCAGGGACAAGTGATGTGCCTGCCGCTGCTCTCCAAGCCATGCAGGCATAGGGCACCTCACAAGGCAAACTCTCAGCCACGGCCCGAGCAGCGGCGCAGCAGGGCATCAGGGCATCAGGCAGAAGGCCCCTCGGAAGCACGAGGAGCAGTCAGCATCCTAATAGCGCTCTCAGGGATGGAGGCAGATGAGACCTCACAAGCCCAAGGATCAGCCACCAGCCTTGCAGTTGCCTCGCAGGGCCTCCTGCAGAAGTTGCTGTACAAGGAGCTCCTAGGCACCCAGCTAAGCCCTAAATGGCACGGCTACACAAGGGACCTCCAAAGCGCAGGGACAAGTGATGTGCCTGCCGCTGCTCTCCAAGCCATGCAGGCATAGGGCACCTCCCAAGCCAAACTCTCAGCCACGGCCCGAGCAGCGGCGCAGCAGGGCATCAGGGCATCAGGCAGAAGGCCCCTCGGAAGCACGAGGAGCAGTCAGCATCCTAATAGCGCTCTCAGGGATGGAGGCAGATGAGACCTCACAAGCCCAAGGTTCAGCCACCAGCCTTGCAGTTGCCTCGCAGGGCCTCCTGCAGAAGTTGCTGTACAAGGAGCTCCTAGGCACCCAGCTAAGCCCTAAATGGCACGGCTACACAAGGGACCTCCAAAGCGCAGGGACAAGTGATGTGCCTGCCGCTGCTCTCCAAGCCATGCAGGCATAGGGCACCTCACAAGGCAAACTCTCAGCCACGGCCCGAGCAGCGGCGCAGCAGGGCATCAGGGCATCAGGCAGAAGGCCCCTCCGAAGCACGAGGAGCAGTCGGCATCCTAGCATTGCTCTCTCAGGGACTGAGGCAGAAGGCACCGCACAATCCCAAGCATCAGACAGCAGCCTGGCAGTTGCCTCGCAGCGCCCTCATGCAGAGCGCACCTAACAAGCCCAAGGAACTGTTAGGCACCCGGCTGTGTCCTGCGTGACACTGAAACATAAATGTCCTCAAAGGCACAAAGAGCAGGCAGGGGCCGAGCACTGCTCTATCAGGCACTGCTGCACAACTCACCTCACAACCAAGGACAGCACCCGAGGGCCTGGCACTGCTCTCCAAGCCATGCAGGCATAGGGCACCTCACAAGGCAAACTCTCAGCCACGGCCCGAGCAGTGGCGCAGCAGGGCATCACGCAGAAGGCCCTCCGAAGCACGAGGAGCAGCCGGCATCCTAGCATTGCTCTCTCAGGGACCGAGGCACGAGGCAAAAGGGACCTCCCAATCAGAAGCATCAGCCACCAGTGTGGCGGTTGCCTCGCACGGCCTCACGCAGAAGGCACCTCACAAGGAGAAGGAGCTGCCAGGCACCCGGCGAAGCCCTAAATGGCACTGCTGCACAAGGGCCCTCCAACGCTAAGAGAGCGGCCAGGGGCCGAGCACTGCCCTGTCACGCACTGCTGCACAACTCACCTCACAACTAAGGACAGCACACAAGTGTCTGGCACTGCTCTCCGAGGCATGCGGGCATAAGGCACCTCACAAGGCAAACTCTCAGCCAAGGCCCTAGCAATGGCACATCAGGGCTTCAGGCAGAAGGCCTCTCCGAACCACGAGGAGCAGTCAGCAGCCCAGCATTGCACTCTCAGGGGCTGAGGCAGAAGGGACCGCACAGTTCTAGATATCAGCCACCAGCCTGGCAATTGCCTCGCTGGGCCCTCATGCAGCAGGCACCTCACAAGGTAAAGGAGCTGCTAGGCACCCGGCGAAGCCCTAAGTGGCACACTGCTGCACAAGGGACCTCCAACAGCTCACAAGAGCATGGCCCTGCTCGCTCAGGCATGCGGGCATAGGGCACCTCCCAAGCCAAACTCTCAGCCATGGCCCGAGCAGTGGCACATCAGGGCGTTCAGGCAGAAGGTCCCTCCGAAGCATGAGGAGCAGTCGGCATCCTAATAGCGCTCTCAGGGATGGAGGCAGATGAGACCTCACAAGCCCAAGGATCAGCCACCAGCCTTGCAGTTGCCTCGCAGGGCCTCCTGCAGAAGTTGCTGTGCAAGGAGCTCCTAGGCACCCAGCTAAGCCCTAAATGGCACGGCTACACAAGGGACCTCCAAAGCGCACGGACAAGTGATGTGCCTGCCGCTGCTCTCCAAGCCATGCGGGCATAGGGCACCTCACAAGGCAAACTCTCAGCCACGGCCCGAGCAGTGGCGCAGCAGGGCATCAGGGCATCAGGCAGAAGGCCCCTCCGAAGCACGAGGAGCAGTCGGCATCCTAGCATTGCTCTCTCAGGGACTGAGGCAGAAGGCACCGCACAATCCCAAGCATCAGACAGCAGCCTGGCAGTTGCCTCGCAGCGCCCTCATGCAGAGCGCACCTAACAAGCCCAAGGAACTGTTAGGCACCCGGCTGTGTCCTGCGTGACACTGAAACATAAATGTCCTCAAAGGCACAAAGAGCAGGCAGGGGCCGAGCACTGCTCTATCAGGCACTGCTGCACAACTCACCTCACAACCAAGGACAGCACCCGAGGGCCTGGCACTGCTCTCCAAGCCATGCAGGCATAGGGCACCTCACAAGGCAAACTCTCAGCCACGGCCCGAGCAGTGGCGCAGCAGGGCATCACGCAGAAGGCCCTCCGAAGCACGAGGAGCAGCCGGCATCCTAGCATTGCTCTCTCAGGGACCGAGGCACGAGGCAAAAGGGACCTCCCAATCAGAAGCATCAGCCACCAGTGTGGCGGTTGCCTCGCACGGCCTCACGCAGAAGGCACCTCACAAGGAGAAGGAGCTGCCAGGCACCCGGCGAAGCCCTAAATGGCACTGCTGCACAAGGGCCCTCCAACGCTAAGAGAGCGGCCAGGGGCCGAGCACTGCCCTGTCACGCACTGCTGCACAACTCACCTCACAACTAAGGACAGCACACAAGTGTCTGGCACTGCTCTCCGAGGCATGCGGGCATAAGGCACCTCACAAGGCAAACTCTCAGCCAAGGCCCTAGCAATGGCACATCAGGGCTTCAGGCAGAAGGCCTCTCCGAACCACGAGGAGCAGTCAGCAGCCCAGCATTGCACTCTCAGGGGCTGAGGCAGAAGGGACCGCACAGTTCTAGATATCAGCCACCAGCCTGGCAATTGCCTCGCTGGGCCCTCATGCAGCAGGCACCTCACAAGGTAAAGGAGCTGCTAGGCACCCGGCGAAGCCCTAAGTGGCACTGCTGCACAAGGGACCTCCAACAGCTCACAAGAGCATGGCCCTGCTCGCTCAGGCATGCGGGCATAGGGCACCTCCCAAGCCAAACTCTCAGCCATGGCCCGAGCAGTGGCACATCAGGGCGTTCAGGCAGAAGGTCCCTCCGAAGCATGAGGAGCAGTCGGCATCCTAATAGCGCTCTCAGGGATGGAGGCAGATGAGACCTCACAAGCCCAAGGATCAGCCACCAGCCTTGCAGTTGCCTCGCAGGGCCTCCTGCAGAAGTTGCTGTGCAAGGAGCTCCTAGGCACCCAGCTAAGCCCTAAATGGCACGGCTACACAAGGGACCTCCAAAGCGCACGGACAAGTGATGTGCCTGCCGCTGCTCTGCAAGCCATGCGGGCATAGGGCACCTCACAAGGCAAACTCTCAGCCACGGCCCGAGCAGCGGCGCAGCAGGGCATCAGGGCATCAGGCAGAAGGCCCCTCCGAAGCACGAGGAGCAGTCGGCATCCTAGCATTGCTCTCTCAGGGACTGAGGCAGAAGGCACCGCACAATCCCAAGCATCAGACAGCAGCCTGGCAGTTGCCTCGCAGCGCCCTCATGCAGAGCGCACCTAACAAGCCCAAGGAACTGTTAGGCACCCGGCTGTGTCCTGCGTGACACTGAAACATAAATGTCCTCAAAGGCACAAAGAGCAGGCAGGGGCCGAGCACTGCTCTATCAGGCACTGCTGCACAACTCACCTCACAACCAAGGACAGCACCCGAGGGCCTGGCACTGCTCTCCAAGCCATGCAGGCATAGGGCACCTCACAAGGCAAACTCTCAGCCACGGCCCGAGCAGTGGCGCAGCAGGGCATCACGCAGAAGGCCCTCCGAAGCACGAGGAGCAGCCGGCATCCTAGCATTGCTCTCTCAGGGACTGAGGCACGAGGCAAAAGGGACCTCCCAATCAGAAGCATCAGCCACCAGTGTGGCGGTTGCCTCGCACGGCCTCACGCAGAAGGCACCTCACAAGGAGAAGGAGCTGCCAGGCACCCGGCGAAGCCCTAAATGGCACTGCTGCACAAGGGCCCTCCAACGCTAAGAGAGCGGCCAGGGGCCGAGCACTGCCCTGTCACGCACTGCTGCACAACTCACCTCACAACCAAGGACAGCACACAAGTGTCTGGCACTGCTCTCCGAGGCATGCGGGCATAAGGCACCTCACAAGGCAAACTCTCAGCCAAGGCCCTAGCAATGGCACATCAGGGCTTCAGGCAGAAGGCCTCTCCGAACCACGAGGAGCAGTCAGCAGCCCAGCATTGCACTCTCAGGGGCTGAGGCAGAAGGGACCGCACAGTTCTAGATATCAGCCACCAGCCTGGCAATTGCCTCGCTGGGCCCTCATGCAGCAGGCACCTCACAAGGTAAAGGAGCTGCTAGGCACCCGGCGAAGCCCTAAGTGGCACACTGCTGCACAAGGGACCTCCAACAGCTCACAAGAGCATGGCCCTGCTCGCTCAGGCATGCGGGCATAGGGCACCTCCCAAGCCAAACTCTCAGCCATGGCCCGAGCAGTGGCACATCAGGGCGTTCAGGCAGAAGGTCCCTCCGAAGCATGAGGAGCAGTCAGCATCCTAATAGCGCTCTCAGGGATGGAGGCAGATGAGACCTCACAAGCCCAAGGATCAGCCACCAGCCTTGCAGTTGCCTCGCAGGGCCTCCTGCAGAAGTTGCTGTGCAAGGAGCTCCTAGGCACCCAGCTAAGCCCTAAATGGCACGGCTACACAAGGGACCTCCAAAGCGCACGGACAAGTGATGTGCCTGCCGCTGCTCTGCAAGCCATGCGGGCATAGGGCACCTCACAAGGCAAACTCTCAGCCACGGCCCGAGCAGCGGCGCAGCAGGGCATCAGGGCATCAGGCAGAAGGCCCCTCCGAAGCACGAGGAGCAGTCGGCATCCTAGCATTGCTCTCTCAGGGACTGAGGCAGAAGGCACCGCACAATCCCAAGCATCAGACAGCAGCCTGGCAGTTGCCTCGCAGCGCCCTCATGCAGAGCGCACCTAACAAGCCCAAGGAACTGTTAGGCACCCGGCTGTGTCCTGCGTGACACTGAAACATAAATGTCCTCAAAGGCACAAAGAGCAGGCAGGGGCCGAGCACTGCTCTATCAGGCACTGCTGCACAACTCACCTCACAACCAAGGACAGCACCCGAGGGCCTGGCACTGCTCTCCAAGCCATGCAGGCATAGGGCACCTCACAAGGCAAACTCTCAGCCACGGCCCGAGCAGTGGCGCAGCAGGGCATCACGCAGAAGGCCCTCCGAAGCACGAGGAGCAGCCGGCATCCTAGCATTGCTCTCTCAGGGACTGAGGCACGAGGCAAAAGGGACCTCCCAATCAGAAGCATCAGCCACCAGTGTGGCGGTTGCCTCGCACGGCCTCACGCAGAAGGCACCTCACAAGGAGAAGGAGCTGCCAGGCACCCGGCGAAGCCCTAAATGGCACTGCTGCACAAGGGCCCTCCAACGCTAAGAGAGCGGCCAGGGGCCGAGCACTGCCCTGTCACGCACTGCTGCACAACTCACCTCACAACCAAGGACAGCACACAAGTGTCTGGCACTGCTCTCCGAGGCATGCGGGCATAAGGCACCTCACAAGGCAAACTCTCAGCCAAGGCCCTAGCAATGGCACATCAGGGCTTCAGGCAGAAGGCCTCTCCGAACCACGAGGAGCAGTCAGCAGCCCAGCATTGCACTCTCAGGGGCTGAGGCAGAAGGGACCGCACAGTTCTAGATATCAGCCACCAGCCTGGCAATTGCCTCGCTGGGCCCTCATGCAGCAGGCACCTCACAAGGTAAAGGAGCTGCTAGGCACCCGGCGAAGCCCTAAGTGGCACACTGCTGCACAAGGGACCTCCAACAGCTCACAAGAGCATGGCCCTGCTCGCTCAGGCATGCGGGCATAGGGCACCTCCCAAGCCAAACTCTCAGCCATGGCCCGAGCAGTGGCACATCAGGGCGTTCAGGCAGAAGGTCCCTCCGAAGCATGAGGAGCAGTCAGCATCCTAATAGCGCTCTCAGGGATGGAGGCAGATGAGACCTCACAAGCCCAAGGATCAGCCACCAGCCTTGCAGTTGCCTCGCAGGGCCTCCTGCAGAAGTTGCTGTGCAAGGAGCTCCTAGGCACCCAGCTAAGCCCTAAATGGCACGGCTACACAAGGGACCTCCAAAGCGCAGGGACAAGTGATGTGCCTGCCGCTGCTCTGCAAGCCATGCGGGCATAGGGCACCTCACAAGGCAAACTCTCAGCCACGGCCCGAGCAGTGGCGCAGCAGGGCATCAGGGCATCAGGCAGAAGGCCCCTCCGAAGCACGAGGAGCAGTCGGCATCCTAGCATTGCTCTCTCAGGGACTGAGGCAGAAGGCACCGCACAATCCCAAGCATCAGACAGCAGCCTGGCAGTTGCCTCGCAGCGCCCTCATGCAGAGCGCACCTAACAAGCCCAAGGAACTGTTAGGCACCCGGCTGTGTCCTGCGTGACACTGAAACATAAATGTCCTCAAAGGCACAAAGAGCAGGCAGGGGCCGAGCACTGCTCTATCAGGCACTGCTGCACAACTCACCTCACAACCAAGGACAGCACCCGAGGGCCTGGCACTGCTCTCCAAGCCATGCAGGCATAGGGCACCTCACAAGGCAAACTCTCAGCCACGGCCCGAGCAGTGGCGCAGCAGGGCATCACGCAGAAGGCCCTCCGAAGCACGAGGAGCAGCCGGCATCCTAGCATTGCTCTCTCAGGGACCGAGGCACGAGGCAAAAGGGACCTCCCAATCAGAAGCATCAGCCACCAGTGTGGCGGTTGCCTCGCACGGCCTCACGCAGAAGGCACCTCACAAGGAGAAGGAGCTGCCAGGCACCCGGCGAAGCCCTAAATGGCACTGCTGCACAAGGGCCCTCCAACGCTAAGAGAGCGGCCAGGGGCCGAGCACTGCCCTGTCACGCACTGCTGCACAACTCACCTCACAACCAAGGACAGCACACAAGTGTCTGGCACTGCTCTCCGAGGCATGCGGGCATAAGGCACCTCACAAGGCAAACTCTCAGCCAAGGCCCTAGCAATGGCACATCAGGGCTTCAGGCAGAAGGCCTCTCCGAACCACGAGGAGCAGTCAGCAGCCCAGCATTGCACTCTCAGGGGCTGAGGCAGAAGGGACCGCACAGTTCTAGATATCAGCCACCAGCCTGGCAATTGCCTCGCTGGGCCCTCATGCAGCAGGCACCTCACAAGGTAAAGGAGCTGCTAGGCACCCGGCGAAGCCCTAAGTGGCACACTGCTGCACAAGGGACCTCCAACAGCTCACAAGAGCATGGCCCTGCTCGCTCAGGCATGCGGGCATAGGGCACCTCCCAAGCCAAACTCTCAGCCATGGCCCGAGCAGTGGCACATCAGGGCGTTCAGGCAGAAGGTCCCTCCGAAGCATGAGGAGCAGTCAGCATCCTAATAGCGCTCTCAGGGATGGAGGCAGATGAGACCTCACAAGCCCAAGGATCAGCCACCAGCCTTGCAGTTGCCTCGCAGGGCCTCCTGCAGAAGTTGCTGTGCAAGGAGCTCCTAGGCACCCAGCTAAGCCCTAAATGGCACGGCTACACAAGGGACCTCCAAAGCGCACGGACAAGTGATGTGCCTGCCGCTGCTCTGCAAGCCATGCGGGCATAGGGCACCTCACAAGGCAAACTCTCAGCCACGGCCCGAGCAGCGGCGCAGCAGGGCATCAGGGCATCAGGCAGAAGGCCCCTCCGAAGCACGAGGAGCAGTCGGCATCCTAGCATTGCTCTCTCAGGGACTGAGGCAGAAGGCACCGCACAATCCCAAGCATCAGACAGCAGCCTGGCAGTTGCCTCGCAGCGCCCTCATGCAGAGCGCACCTAACAAGCCCAAGGAACTGTTAGGCACCCGGCTGTGTCCTGCGTGACACTGAAACATAAATGTCCTCAAAGGCACAAAGAGCAGGCAGGGGCCGAGCACTGCTCTATCAGGCACTGCTGCACAACTCACCTCACAACCAAGGACAGCACCCGAGGGCCTGGCACTGCTCTCCAAGCCATGCAGGCATAGGGCACCTCACAAGGCAAACTCTCAGCCACGGCCCGAGCAGTGGCGCAGCAGGGCATCACGCAGAAGGCCCTCCGAAGCACGAGGAGCAGCCGGCATCCTAGCATTGCTCTCTCAGGGACCGAGGCACGAGGCAAAAGGGACCTCCCAATCAGAAGCATCAGCCACCAGTGTGGCGGTTGCCTCGCACGGCCTCACGCAGAAGGCACCTCACAAGGAGAAGGAGCTGCCAGGCACCCGGCGAAGCCCTAAATGGCACTGCTGCACAAGGGCCCTCCAACGCTAAGAGAGCGGCCAGGGGCCGAGCACTGCCCTGTCACGCACTGCTGCACAACTCACCTCACAACTAAGGACAGCACACAAGTGTCTGGCACTGCTCTCCGAGGCATGCGGGCATAAGGCACCTCACAAGGCAAACTCTCAGCCAAGGCCCTAGCAATGGCACATCAGGGCTTCAGGCAGAAGGCCTCTCCGAACCACGAGGAGCAGTCAGCAGCCCAGCATTGCACTCTCAGGGGCTGAGGCAGAAGGGACCGCACAGTTCTAGATATCAGCCACCAGCCTGGCAATTGCCTCGCTGGGCCCTCATGCAGCAGGCACCTCACAAGGTAAAGGAACTGCTAGGCACCCGGCGAAGCCCTAAGTGGCACTGCTGCACAAGGGACCTCCAACAGCTCACAAGAGCATGGCCCTGCTCGCTCAGGCATGCGGGCATAGGGCACCTCCCAAGCCAAACTCTCAGCCATGGCCCGAGCAGTGGCACATCAGGGCGTTCAGGCAGAAGGTCCCTCCGAAGCATGAGGAGCAGTCGGCATCCTAATAGCGCTCTCAGGGATGGAGGCAGATGAGACCTCACAAGCCCAAGGATCAGCCACCAGCCTTGCAGTTGCCTCGCAGGGCCTCCTGCAGAAGTTGCTGTGCAAGGAGCTCCTAGGCACCCAGCTAAGCCCTAAATGGCACGGCTACACAAGGGACCTCCAAAGCGCAGGGACAAGTGATGTGCCTGCCGCTGCTCTGCAAGCCATGCGGGCATAGGGCACCTCACAAGGCAAACTCTCAGCCACGGCCCGAGCAGCGGCGCAGCAGGGCATCAGGGCATCAGGCAGAAGGCCCCTCCGAAGCACGAGGAGCAGTCGGCATCCTAGCATTGCTCTCTCAGGGACTGAGGCAGAAGGCACCGCACAATCCCAAGCATCAGACAGCAGCCTGGCAGTTGCCTCGCAGCGCCCTCATGCAGAGCGCACCTAACAAGCCCAAGGAACTGTTAGGCACCCGGCTGTGTCCTGCGTGACACTGAAACATAAATGTCCTCAAAGGCACAAAGAGCAGGCAGGGGCCGAGCACTGCTCTATCAGGCACTGCTGCACAACTCACCTCACAACCAAGGACAGCACCCGAGGGCCTGGCACTGCTCTCCAAGCCATGCAGGCATAGGGCACCTCACAAGGCAAACTCTCAGCCACGGCCCGAGCAGTGGCGCAGCAGGGCATCACGCAGAAGGCCCTCCGAAGCACGAGGAGCAGCCGGCATCCTAGCATTGCTCTCTCAGGGACCGAGGCACGAGGCAAAAGGGACCTCCCAATCAGAAGCATCAGCCACCAGTGTGGCGGTTGCCTCGCACGGCCTCACGCAGAAGGCACCTCACAAGGAGAAGGAGCTGCCAGGCACCCGGCGAAGCCCTAAATGGCACTGCTGCACAAGGGCCCTCCAACGCTAAGAGAGCGGCCAGGGGCCGAGCACTGCCCTGTCACGCACTGCTGCACAACTCACCTCACAACCAAGGACAGCACACAAGTGTCTGGCACTGCTCTCCGAGGCATGCGGGCATAAGGCACCTCACAAGGCAAACTCTCAGCCAAGGCCCTAGCAATGGCACATCAGGGCATCAGGCAGAAGGCCTCTCCGAACCACGAGGAGCAGTCAGCAGCCCAGCATTGCACTCTCAGGGGCTGAGGCAGAAGGGACCGCACAGTTCTAGATATCAGCCACCAGCCTGGCAATTGCCTCGCTGGGCCCTCATGCAGCAGGCACCTCACAAGGTAAAGGAGCTGCTAGGCACCCGGCGAAGCCCTAAGTGGCACTGCTGCACAAGGGACCTCCAACAGCTCACAAGAGCATGGCCCTGCTCGCTCAGGCATGCGGGCATAGGGCACCTCCCAAGCCAAACTCTCAGCCATGGCCCGAGCAGTGGCACATCAGGGCGTTCAGGCAGAAGGTCCCTCCGAAGCATGAGGAGCAGTCGGCATCCTAATAGCGCTCTCAGGGATGGAGGCAGATGAGACCTCACAAGCCCAAGGATCAGCCACCAGCCTTGCAGTTGCCTCGCAGGGCCTCCTGCAGAAGTTGCTGTGCAAGGAGCTCCTAGGCACCCAGCTAAGCCCTAAATGGCACGGCTACACAAGGGACCTCCAAAGCGCAGGGACAAGTGATGTGCCTGCCGCTGCTCTGCAAGCCATGCGGGCATAGGGCACCTCACAAGGCAAACTCTCAGCCACGGCCCGAGCAGCGGCGCAGCAGGGCATCAGGGCATCAGGCAGAAGGCCCCTCCGAAGCACGAGGAGCAGTCGGCATCCTAGCATTGCTCTCTCAGGGACTGAGGCAGAAGGCACCGCACAATCCCAAGCATCAGACAGCAGCCTGGCAGTTGCCTCGCAGCGCCCTCATGCAGAGCGCACCTAACAAGCCCAAGGAACTGTTAGGCACCCGGCTGTGTCCTGCGTGACACTGAAACATAAATGTCCTCAAAGGCACAAAGAGCAGGCAGGGGCCGAGCACTGCTCTATCAGGCACTGCTGCACAACTCACCTCACAACCAAGGACAGCACCCGAGGGCCTGGCACTGCTCTCCAAGCCATGCAGGCATAGGGCACCTCACAAGGCAAACTCTCAGCCACGGCCCGAGCAGTGGCGCAGCAGGGCATCACGCAGAAGGCCCTCCGAAGCACGAGGAGCAGCCGGCATCCTAGCATTGCTCTCTCAGGGACCGAGGCACGAGGCAAAAGGGACCTCCCAATCAGAAGCATCAGCCACCAGTGTGGCGGTTGCCTCGCACGGCCTCACGCAGAAGGCACCTCTCAAGGAGAAGGAGCTGCCAGGCACCCGGCGAAGCCCTAAATGGCACTGCTGCACAAGGGCCCTCCAACGCTAAGAGAGCGGCCAGGGGCCGAGCACTGCCCTGTCACGCACTGCTGCACAACTCACCTCACAACCAAGGACAGCACACAAGTGTCTGGCACTGCTCTCCGAGGCATGCGGGCATAAGGCACCTCACAAGGCAAACTCTCAGCCAAGGCCCTAGCAATGGCACATCAGGGCTTCAGGCAGAAGGCCTCTCCGAAGCACGAGGAGCAGTCAGCAGCCCAGCATTGCACTCTCAGGGGCTGAGGCAGAAGGGACCGCACAGTTCTAGATATCAGCCACCAGCCTGGCAATTGCCTCGCTGGGCCCTCATGCAGCAGGCACCTCACAAGGTAAAGGAGCTGCTAGGCACCCGGCGAAGCCCTAAGTGGCACACTGCTGCACAAGGGACCTCCAACAGCTCACAAGAGCATGGCCCTGCTCGCTCAGGCATGCGGGCATAGGGCACCTCCCAAGCCAAACTCTCAGCCATGGCCCGAGCAGTGGCACATCAGGGCGTTCAGGCAGAAGGTCCCTCCGAAGCATGAGGAGCAGTCGGCATCCTAATAGCGCTCTCAGGGATGGAGGCAGATGAGACCTCACAAGCCCAAGGATCAGCCACCAGCCTTGCAGTTGCCTCGCAGGGCCTCCTGCAGAAGTTGCTGTGCAAGGAGCTCCTAGGCACCCAGCTAAGCCCTAAATGGCACGGCTACACAAGGGACCTCCAAAGCGCAGGGACAAGTGATGTGCCTGCCGCTGCTCTGCAAGCCATGCGGGCATAGGGCACCTCACAAGGCAAACTCTCAGCCACGGCCCGAGCAGCGGCGCAGCAGGGCATCAGGGCATCAGGCAGAAGGCCCCTCCGAAGCACGAGGAGCAGTCGGCATCCTAGCATTGCTCTCTCAGGGACTGAGGCAGAAGGCACCGCACAATCCCAAGCATCAGACAGCAGCCTGGCAGTTGCCTCGCAGCGCCCTCATGCAGAGCGCACCTAACAAGCCCAAGGAACTGTTAGGCACCCGGCTGTGTCCTGCGTGACACTGAAACATAAATGTCCTCAAAGGCACAAAGAGCAGGCAGGGGCCGAGCACTGCTCTATCAGGCACTGCTGCACAACTCACCTCACAACCAAGGACAGCACCCGAGGGCCTGGCACTGCTCTCCAAGCCATGCAGGCATAGGGCACCTCACAAGGCAAACTCTCAGCCACGGCCCGAGCAGTGGCGCAGCAGGGCATCACGCAGAAGGCCCTCCGAAGCACGAGGAGCAGCCGGCATCCTAGCATTGCTCTCTCAGGGACTGAGGCACGAGGCAAAAGGGACCTCCCAATCAGAAGCATCAGCCACCAGTGTGGCGGTTGCCTCGCACGGCCTCACGCAGAAGGCACCTCACAAGGAGAAGGAGCTGCCAGGCACCCGGCGAAGCCCTAAATGGCACTGCTGCACAAGGGCCCTCCAACGCTAAGAGAGCGGCCAGGGGCCGAGCACTGCCCTGTCACGCACTGCTGCACAACTCACCTCACAACCAAGGACAGCACACAAGTGTCTGGCACTGCTCTCCGAGGCATGCGGGCATAAGGCACCTCACAAGGCAAACTCTCAGCCAAGGCCCTAGCAATGGCACATCAGGGCTTCAGGCAGAAGGCCTCTCCGAACCACGAGGAGCAGTCAGCAGCCCAGCATTGCACTCTCAGGGGCTGAGGCAGAAGGGACCGCACAGTTCTAGATATCAGCCACCAGCCTGGCAATTGCCTCGCTGGGCCCTCATGCAGCAGGCACCTCACAAGGTAAAGGAGCTGCTAGGCACCCGGCGAAGCCCTAAGTGGCACTGCTGCACAAGGGACCTCCAACAGCTCACAAGAGCATGGCCCTGCTCGCTCAGGCATGCGGGCATAGGGCACCTCCCAAGCCAAACTCTCAGCCATGGCCCGAGCAGTGGCACATCAGGGCGTTCAGGCAGAAGGTCCCTCCGAAGCATGAGGAGCAGTCGGCATCCTAATAGCGCTCTCAGGGATGGAGGCAGATGAGACCTCACAAGCCCAAGGATCAGCCACCAGCCTTGCAGTTGCCTCGCAGGGCCTCCTGCAGAAGTTGCTGTGCAAGGAGCTCCTAGGCACCCAGCTAAGCCCTAAATGGCACGGCTACACAAGGGACCTCCAAAGCGCACGGACAAGTGATGTGCCTGCCGCTGCTCTGCAAGCCATGCGGGCATAGGGCACCTCACAAGGCAAACTCTCAGCCACGGCCCGAGCAGCGGCGCAGCAGGGCATCAGGGCATCAGGCAGAAGGCCCCTCCGAAGCACGAGGAGCAGTCGGCATCCTAGCGTTGCTCTCTCAGGGACTGAGGCAGAAGGCACCGCACAATCCCAAGCATCAGACAGCAGCCTGGCAGTTGCCTCGCAGCGCCCTCATGCAGAGCGCACCTAACAAGCCCAAGGAACTGTTAGGCACCCGGCTGTGTCCTGCGTGACACTGAAACATAAATGTCCTCAAAGGCACAAAGAGCAGGCAGGGGCCGAGCACTGCTCTATCAGGCACTGCTGCACAACTCACCTCACAACCAAGGACAGCACCCGAGGGCCTGGCACTGCTCTCCAAGCCATGCAGGCATAGGGCACCTCACAAGGCAAACTCTCAGCCACGGCCCGAGCAGTGGCGCAGCAGGGCATCACGCAGAAGGCCCTCCGAAGCACGAGGAGCAGTCGGCATCCTAGCATTGCTCTCTCAGGGACCGAGGCACGAGGCAAAAGGGACCTCCCAATCAGAAGCATCAGCCACCAGTGTGGCGGTTGCCTCGCACGGCCTCACGCAGAAGGCACCTCACAAGGAGAAGGAGCTGCCAGGCACCCGGCGAAGCCCTAAATGGCACTGCTGCACAAGGGCCCTCCAACGCTAAGAGAGCGGCCAGGGGCCGAGCACTGCCCTGTCACGCACTGCTGCACAACTCACCTCACAACCAAGGACAGCACACAAGTGTCTGGCACTGCTCTCCGAGGCATGCGGGCATAAGGCACCTCACAAGGCAAACTCTCAGCCAAGGCCCTAGCAATGGCACATCAGGGCTTCAGGCAGAAGGCCTCTCCGAAGCACGAGGAGCAGTCAGCAGCCCAGCATTGCACTCTCAGGGGCTGAGGCAGAAGGGACCGCACAGTTCTAGATATCAGCCACCAGCCTGGCAATTGCCTCGCTGGGCCCTCATGCAGCAGGCACCTCACAAGGTAAAGGAGCTGCTAGGCACCCGGCGAAGCCCTAAGTGGCACTGCTGCACAAGGGACCTCCAACAGCTCACAAGAGCATGGCCCTGCTCGCTCAGGCATGCGGGCATAGGGCACCTCCCAAGCCAAACTCTCAGCCATGGCCCGAGCAGTGGCACATCAGGGCGTTCAGGCAGAAGGTCCCTCCGAAGCATGAGGAGCAGTCGGCATCCTAATAGCGCTCTCAGGGATGGAGGCAGATGAGACCTCACAAGCCCAAGGATCAGCCACCAGCCTTGCAGTTGCCTCGCAGGGCCTCCTGCAGAAGTTGCTGTGCAAGGAGCTCCTAGGCACCCAGCTAAGCCCTAAATGGCACGGCTACACAAGGGACCTCCAAAGCGCAGGGACAAGTGATGTGCCTGCCGCTGCTCTGCAAGCCATGCGGGCATAGGGCACCTCACAAGGCAAACTCTCAGCCACGGCCCGAGCAGCGGCGCAGCAGGGCATCAGGGCATCAGGCAGAAGGCCCCTCCGAAGCACGAGGAGCAGTCGGCATCCTAGCGTTGCTCTCTCAGGGACTGAGGCAGAAGGCACCGCACAATCCCAAGCATCAGACAGCAGCCTGGCAGTTGCCTCGCAGCGCCCTCATGCAGAGCGCACCTAACAAGCCCAAGGAACTGTTAGGCACCCGGCTGTGTCCTGCGTGACACTGAAACATAAATGTCCTCAAAGGCACAAAGAGCAGGCAGGGGCCGAGCACTGCTCTATCAGGCACTGCTGCACAACTCACCTCACAACCAAGGACAGCACCCGAGGGCCTGGCACTGCTCTCCAAGCCATGCAGGCATAGGGCACCTCACAAGGCAAACTCTCAGCCACGGCCCGAGCAGTGGCGCAGCAGGGCATCACGCAGAAGGCCCTCCGAAGCACGAGGAGCAGTCGGCATCCTAGCATTGCTCTCTCAGGGACCGAGGCACGAGGCAAAAGGGACCTCCCAATCAGAAGCATCAGCCACCAGTGTGGCGGTTGCCTCGCACGGCCTCACGCAGAAGGCACCTCACAAGGAGAAGGAGCTGCCAGGCACCCGGCGAAGCCCTAAATGGCACTGCTGCACAAGGGCCCTCCAACGCTAAGAGAGCGGCCAGGGGCCGAGCACTGCCCTGTCACGCACTGCTGCACAACTCACCTCACAACCAAGGACAGCACACAAGTGTCTGGCACTGCTCTCCGAGGCATGCGGGCATAAGGCACCTCACAAGGCAAACTCTCAGCCAAGGCCCTAGCAATGGCACATCAGGGCTTCAGGCAGAAGGCCTCTCCGAAGCACGAGGAGCAGTCAGCAGCCCAGCATTGCACTCTCAGGGGCTGAGGCAGAAGGGACCGCACAGTTCTAGATATCAGCCACCAGCCTGGCAATTGCCTCGCTGGGCCCTCATGCAGCAGGCACCTCACAAGGTAAAGGAGCTGCTAGGCACCCGGCGAAGCCCTAAGTGGCACTGCTGCACAAGGGACCTCCAACAGCTCACAAGAGCATGGCCCTGCTCGCTCAGGCATGCGGGCATAGGGCACCTCCCAAGCCAAACTCTCAGCCATGGCCCGAGCAGTGGCACATCAGGGCGTTCAGGCAGAAGGTCCCTCCGAAGCATGAGGAGCAGTCGGCATCCTAATAGCGCTCTCAGGGATGGAGGCAGATGAGACCTCACAAGCCCAAGGATCAGCCACCAGCCTTGCAGTTGCCTCGCAGGGCCTCCTGCAGAAGTTGCTGTACAAGGAGCTCCTAGGCACCCAGCTAAGCCCTAAATGGCACGGCTACACAAGGGACCTCCAAAGCGCAGGGACAAGTGATGTGCCTGCCGCTGCTCTCCAAGCCATGCAGGCATAGGGCACCTCACAAGGCAAACTCTCAGCCACGGCCCGAGCAGCGGCGCAGCAGGGCATCAGGGCATCAGGCAGAAGGCCCCTCGGAAGCACGAGGAGCAGTCAGCATCCTAATAGCGCTCTCAGGGATGGAGGCAGATGAGACCTCACAAGCCCAAGGATCAGCCACCAGCCTTGCAGTTGCCTCGCAGGGCCTCCTGCAGAAGTTGCTGTACAAGGAGCTCCTAGGCACCCAGCTAAGCCCTAAATGGCACGGCTACACAAGGGACCTCCAAAGCGCAGGGACAAGTGATGTGCCTGCCGCTGCTCTCCAAGCCATGCAGGCATAGGGCACCTCCCAAGGCAAACTCTCAGCCACGGCCCGAGCAGCGGCGCAGCAGGGCATCAGGGCATCAGGCAGAAGGCCCCTCGGAAGCACGAGGAGCAGTCAGCATCCTAATAGCGCTCTCAGGGATGGAGGCAGATGAGACCTCACAAGCCCAAGGTTCAGCCACCAGCCTTGCAGTTGCCTCGCAGGGCCTCCTGCAGAAGTTGCTGTACAAGGAGCTCCTAGGCACCCAGCTAAGCCCTAAATGGCACGGCTACACAAGGGACCTCCAAAGCGCAGGGACAAGTGATGTGCCTGCCGCTGCTCTCCAAGCCATGCAGGCATAGGGCACCTCACAAGGCAAACTCTCAGCCACGGCCCGAGCAGCGGCGCAGCAGGGCATCAGGGCATCAGGCAGAAGGCCCCTCCGAAGCACGAGGAGCAGTCGGCATCCTAGCATTGCTCTCTCAGGGACTGAGGCAGAAGGCACCGCACAATCCCAAGCATCAGACAGCAGCCTGGCAGTTGCCTCGCAGCGCCCTCATGCAGAGCGCACCTAACAAGCCCAAGGAACTGTTAGGCACCCGGCTGTGTCCTGCGTGACACTGAAACATAAATGTCCTCAAAGGCACAAAGAGCAGGCAGGGGCCGAGCACTGCTCTATCAGGCACTGCTGCACAACTCACCTCACAACCAAGGACAGCACCCGAGGGCCTGGCACTGCTCTCCAAGCCATGCAGGCATAGGGCACCTCACAAGGCAAACTCTCAGCCACGGCCCGAGCAGTGGCGCAGCAGGGCATCACGCAGAAGGCCCTCCGAAGCACGAGGAGCAGCCGGCATCCTAGCATTGCTCTCTCAGGGACCGAGGCACGAGGCAAAAGGGACCTCCCAATCAGAAGCATCAGCCACCAGTGTGGCGGTTGCCTCGCACGGCCTCACGCAGAAGGCACCTCTCAAGGAGAAGGAGCTGCCAGGCACCCGGCGAAGCCCTAAATGGCACTGCTGCACAAGGGCCCTCCAACGCTAAGAGAGCGGCCAGGGGCCGAGCACTGCCCTGTCACGCACTGCTGCACAACTCACCTCACAACCAAGGACAGCACACAAGTGTCTGGCACTGCTCTCCGAGGCATGCGGGCATAAGGCACCTCACAAGGCAAACTCTCAGCCAAGGCCCTAGCAATGGCACATCAGGGCTTCAGGCAGAAGGCCTCTCCGAAGCACGAGGAGCAGTCAGCAGCCCAGCATTGCACTCTCAGGGGCTGAGGCAGAAGGGACCGCACAGTTCTAGATATCAGCCACCAGCCTGGCAATTGCCTCGCTGGGCCCTCATGCAGCAGGCACCTCACAAGGTAAAGGAGCTGCTAGGCACCCGGCGAAGCCCTAAGTGGCACACTGCTGCACAAGGGACCTCCAACAGCTCACAAGAGCATGGCCCTGCTCGCTCAGGCATGCGGGCATAGGGCACCTCCCAAGCCAAACTCTCAGCCATGGCCCGAGCAGTGGCACATCAGGGCGTTCAGGCAGAAGGTCCCTCCGAAGCATGAGGAGCAGTCGGCATCCTAATAGCGCTCTCAGGGATGGAGGCAGATGAGACCTCACAAGCCCAAGGATCAGCCACCAGCCTTGCAGTTGCCTCGCAGGGCCTCCTGCAGAAGTTGCTGTGCAAGGAGCTCCTAGGCACCCAGCTAAGCCCTAAATGGCACGGCTACACAAGGGACCTCCAAAGCGCAGGGACAAGTGATGTGCCTGCCGCTGCTCTGCAAGCCATGCGGGCATAGGGCACCTCACAAGGCAAACTCTCAGCCACGGCCCGAGCAGCGGCGCAGCAGGGCATCAGGGCATCAGGCAGAAGGCCCCTCCGAAGCACGAGGAGCAGTCGGCATCCTAGCATTGCTCTCTCAGGGACTGAGGCAGAAGGCACCGCACAATCCCAAGCATCAGACAGCAGCCTGGCAGTTGCCTCGCAGCGCCCTCATGCAGAGCGCACCTAACAAGCCCAAGGAACTGTTAGGCACCCGGCTGTGTCCTGCGTGACACTGAAACATAAATGTCCTCAAAGGCACAAAGAGCAGGCAGGGGCCGAGCACTGCTCTATCAGGCACTGCTGCACAACTCACCTCACAACCAAGGACAGCACCCGAGGGCCTGGCACTGCTCTCCAAGCCATGCAGGCATAGGGCACCTCACAAGGCAAACTCTCAGCCACGGCCCGAGCAGTGGCGCAGCAGGGCATCACGCAGAAGGCCCTCCGAAGCACGAGGAGCAGCCGGCATCCTAGCATTGCTCTCTCAGGGACTGAGGCACGAGGCAAAAGGGACCTCCCAATCAGAAGCATCAGCCACCAGTGTGGCGGTTGCCTCGCACGGCCTCACGCAGAAGGCACCTCACAAGGAGAAGGAGCTGCCAGGCACCCGGCGAAGCCCTAAATGGCACTGCTGCACAAGGGCCCTCCAACGCTAAGAGAGCGGCCAGGGGCCGAGCACTGCCCTGTCACGCACTGCTGCACAACTCACCTCACAACCAAGGACAGCACACAAGTGTCTGGCACTGCTCTCCGAGGCATGCGGGCATAAGGCACCTCACAAGGCAAACTCTCAGCCAAGGCCCTAGCAATGGCACATCAGGGCTTCAGGCAGAAGGCCTCTCCGAACCACGAGGAGCAGTCAGCAGCCCAGCATTGCACTCTCAGGGGCTGAGGCAGAAGGGACCGCACAGTTCTAGATATCAGCCACCAGCCTGGCAATTGCCTCGCTGGGCCCTCATGCAGCAGGCACCTCACAAGGTAAAGGAGCTGCTAGGCACCCGGCGAAGCCCTAAGTGGCACTGCTGCACAAGGGACCTCCAACAGCTCACAAGAGCATGGCCCTGCTCGCTCAGGCATGCGGGCATAGGGCACCTCCCAAGCCAAACTCTCAGCCATGGCCCGAGCAGTGGCACATCAGGGCGTTCAGGCAGAAGGTCCCTCCGAAGCATGAGGAGCAGTCGGCATCCTAATAGCGCTCTCAGGGATGGAGGCAGATGAGACCTCACAAGCCCAAGGATCAGCCACCAGCCTTGCAGTTGCCTCGCAGGGCCTCCTGCAGAAGTTGCTGTGCAAGGAGCTCCTAGGCACCCAGCTAAGCCCTAAATGGCACGGCTACACAAGGGACCTCCAAAGCGCAGGGACAAGTGATGTGCCTGCCGCTGCTCTGCAAGCCATGCGGGCATAGGGCACCTCACAAGGCAAACTCTCAGCCACGGCCCGAGCAGCGGCGCAGCAGGGCATCAGGGCATCAGGCAGAAGGCCCCTCCGAAGCACGAGGAGCAGTCGGCATCCTAGCGTTGCTCTCTCAGGGACTGAGGCAGAAGGCACCGCACAATCCCAAGCATCAGACAGCAGCCTGGCAGTTGCCTCGCAGCGCCCTCATGCAGAGCGCACCTAACAAGCCCAAGGAACTGTTAGGCACCCGGCTGTGTCCTGCGTGACACTGAAACATAAATGTCCTCAAAGGCACAAAGAGCAGGCAGGGGCCGAGCACTGCTCTATCAGGCACTGCTGCACAACTCACCTCACAACCAAGGACAGCACCCGAGGGCCTGGCACTGCTCTCCAAGCCATGCAGGCATAGGGCACCTCACAAGGCAAACTCTCAGCCACGGCCCGAGCAGTGGCGCAGCAGGGCATCACGCAGAAGGCCCTCCGAAGCACGAGGAGCAGTCGGCATCCTAGCATTGCTCTCTCAGGGACCGAGGCACGAGGCAAAAGGGACCTCCCAATCAGAAGCATCAGCCACCAGTGTGGCGGTTGCCTCGCACGGCCTCACGCAGAAGGCACCTCACAAGGAGAAGGAGCTGCCAGGCACCCGGCGAAGCCCTAAATGGCACTGCTGCACAAGGGCCCTCCAACGCTAAGAGAGCGGCCAGGGGCCGAGCACTGCCCTGTCACGCACTGCTGCACAACTCACCTCACAACCAAGGACAGCACACAAGTGTCTGGCACTGCTCTCCGAGGCATGCGGGCATAAGGCACCTCACAAGGCAAACTCTCAGCCAAGGCCCTAGCAATGGCACATCAGGGCTTCAGGCAGAAGGCCTCTCCGAACCACGAGGAGCAGTCAGCAGCCCAGCATTGCACTCTCAGGGGCTGAGGCAGAAGGGACCGCACAGTTCTAGATATCAGCCACCAGCCTGGCAATTGCCTCGCTGGGCCCTCATGCAGCAGGCACCTCACAAGGTAAAGGAGCTGCTAGGCACCCGGCGAAGCCCTAAGTGGCACTGCTGCACAAGGGACCTCCAACAGCTCACAAGAGCATGGCCCTGCTCGCTCAGGCATGCGGGCATAGGGCACCTCCCAAGCCAAACTCTCAGCCATGGCCCGAGCAGTGGCACATCAGGGCGTTCAGGCAGAAGGTCCCTCCGAAGCATGAGGAGCAGTCGGCATCCTAATAGCGCTCTCAGGGATGGAGGCAGATGAGACCTCACAAGCCCAAGGATCAGCCACCAGCCTTGCAGTTGCCTCGCAGGGCCTCCTGCAGAAGTTGCTGTACAAGGAGCTCCTAGGCACCCAGCTAAGCCCTAAATGGCACGGCTACACAAGGGACCTCCAAAGCGCAGGGACAAGTGATGTGCCTGCCGCTGCTCTCCAAGCCATGCAGGCATAGGGCACCTCACAAGGCAAACTCTCAGCCACGGCCCGAGCAGCGGCGCAGCAGGGCATCAGGGCATCAGGCAGAAGGCCCCTCCGAAGCACGAGGAGCAGTCAGCATCCTAATAGCGCTCTCAGGGATGGAGGCAGATGAGACCTCACAAGCCCAAGGATCAGCCACCAGCCTTGCAGTTGCCTCGCAGGGCCTCCTGCAGAAGTTGCTGTACAAGGAGCTCCTAGGCACCCAGCTAAGCCCTAAATGGCACGGCTACACAAGGGACCTCCAAAGCGCAGGGACAAGTGATGTGCCTGCCGCTGCTCTCCAAGCCATGCAGGCATAGGGCACCTCCCAAGCCAAACTCTCAGCCACGGCCCGAGCAGCGGCGCAGCAGGGCATCAGGGCATCAGGCAGAAGGCCCCTCCGAAGCACGAGGAGCAGTCGGCATCCTAGCATTGCTCTCTCAGGGACTGAGGCAGAAGGCACCGCACAATCCCAAGCATCAGACAGCAGCCTGGCAGTTGCCTCGCAGCGCCCTCATGCAGAGCGCACCTAACAAGCCCAAGGAACTGTTAGGCACCCGGCTGTGTCCTGCGTGACACTGAAACATAAATGTCCTCAAAGGCACAAAGAGCAGGCAGGGGCCGAGCACTGCTCTATCAGGCACTGCTGCACAACTCACCTCACAACCAAGGACAGCACCCGAGGGCCTGGCACTGCTCTCCAAGCCATGCAGGCATAGGGCACCTCACAAGGCAAACTCTCAGCCACGGCCCGAGCAGTGGCGCAGCAGGGCATCACGCAGAAGGCCCTCCGAAGCACGAGGAGCAGCCGGCATCCTAGCATTGCTCTCTCAGGGACTGAGGCACGAGGCAAAAGGGACCTCCCAATCAGAAGCATCAGCCACCAGTGTGGCGGTTGCCTCGCACGGCCTCACGCAGAAGGCACCTCACAAGGAGAAGGAGCTGCCAGGCACCCGGCGAAGCCCTAAATGGCACTGCTGCACAAGGGCCCTCCAACGCTAAGAGAGCGGCCAGGGGCCGAGCACTGCCCTGTCACGCACTGCTGCACAACTCACCTCACAACCAAGGACAGCACACAAGTGTCTGGCACTGCTCTCCGAGGCATGCGGGCATAAGGCACCTCACAAGGCAAACTCTCAGCCAAGGCCCTAGCAATGGCACATCAGGGCTTCAGGCAGAAGGCCTCTCCGAACCACGAGGAGCAGTCAGCAGCCCAGCATTGCACTCTCAGGGGCTGAGGCAGAAGGGACCGCACAGTTCTAGATATCAGCCACCAGCCTGGCAATTGCCTCGCTGGGCCCTCATGCAGCAGGCACCTCACAAGGTAAAGGAGCTGCTAGGCACCCGGCGAAGCCCTAAGTGGCACACTGCTGCACAAGGGACCTCCAACAGCTCACAAGAGCATGGCCCTGCTCGCTCAGGCATGCGGGCATAGGGCACCTCCCAAGCCAAACTCTCAGCCATGGCCCGAGCAGTGGCACATCAGGGCGTTCAGGCAGAAGGTCCCTCCGAAGCATGAGGAGCAGTCAGCATCCTAATAGCGCTCTCAGGGATGGAGGCAGATGAGACCTCACAAGCCCAAGGATCAGCCACCAGCCTTGCAGTTGCCTCGCAGGGCCTCCTGCAGAAGTTGCTGTGCAAGGAGCTCCTAGGCACCCAGCTAAGCCCTAAATGGCACGGCTACACAAGGGACCTCCAAAGCGCACGGACAAGTGATGTGCCTGCCGCTGCTCTCCAAGCCATGCGGGCATAGGGCACCTCACAAGGCAAACTCTCAGCCACGGCCCGAGCAGTGGCGCAGCAGGGCATCAGGGCATCAGGCAGAAGGCCCCTCCGAAGCACGAGGAGCAGTCGGCATCCTAGCATTGCTCTCTCAGGGACTGAGGCAGAAGGCACCGCACAATCAAAAGCATCAGACAGCAGCCTGGCAGTTGCCTCGCAGCGCCCTCATGCAGAGCGCACCTAACAAGCCCAAGGAACTGTTAGGCACCCGGCTGTGTCCTGCGTGACACTGAAACATAAATGTCCTCAAAGGCACAAAGAGCAGGCAGGGGCCGAGCACTGCTCTATCAGGCACTGCTGCACAACTCACCTCACAACCAAGGACAGCACCCGAGGGCCTGGCACTGCTCTCCAAGCCATGCAGGCATAGGGCACCTCACAAGGCAAACTCTCAGCCACGGCCCGAGCAGTGGCGCAGCAGGGCATCACGCAGAAGGCCCTCCGAAGCACGAGGAGCAGCCGGCATCCTAGCATTGCTCTCTCAGGGACCGAGGCACGAGGCAAAAGGGACCTCCCAATCAGAAGCATCAGCCACCAGTGTGGCGGTTGCCTCGCACGGCCTCACGCAGAAGGCACCTCACAAGGAGAAGGAGCTGCCAGGCACCCGGCGAAGCCCTAAATGGCACTGCTGCACAAGGGCCCTCCAACGCTAAGAGAGCGGCCAGGGGCCGAGCACTGCCCTGTCACGCACTGCTGCACAACTCACCTCACAACTAAGGACAGCACACAAGTGTCTGGCACTGCTCTCCGAGGCATGCGGGCATAAGGCACCTCACAAGGCAAACTCTCAGCCAAGGCCCTAGCAATGGCACATCAGGGCTTCAGGCAGAAGGCCTCTCCGAACCACGAGGAGCAGTCAGCAGCCCAGCATTGCACTCTCAGGGGCTGAGGCAGAAGGGACCGCACAGTTCTAGATATCAGCCACCAGCCTGGCAATTGCCTCGCTGGGCCCTCATGCAGCAGGCACCTCACAAGGTAAAGGAGCTGCTAGGCACCCGGCGAAGCCCTAAGTGGCACTGCTGCACAAGGGACCTCCAACAGCTCACAAGAGCATGGCCCTGCTCGCTCAGGCATGCGGGCATAGGGCACCTCCCAAGCCAAACTCTCAGCCATGGCCCGAGCAGTGGCACATCAGGGCGTTCAGGCAGAAGGTCCCTCCGAAGCATGAGGAGCAGTCGGCATCCTAATAGCGCTCTCAGGGATGGAGGCAGATGAGACCTCACAAGCCCAAGGATCAGCCACCAGCCTTGCAGTTGCCTCGCAGGGCCTCCTGCAGAAGTTGCTGTGCAAGGAGCTCCTAGGCACCCAGCTAAGCCCTAAATGGCACGGCTACACAAGGGACCTCCAAAGCGCAGGGACAAGTGATGTGCCTGCCGCTGCTCTGCAAGCCATGCGGGCATAGGGCACCTCACAAGGCAAACTCTCAGCCACGGCCCGAGCAGCGGCGCAGCAGGGCATCAGGGCATCAGGCAGAAGGCCCCTCCGAAGCACGAGGAGCAGTCGGCATCCTAGCATTGCTCTCTCAGGGACTGAGGCAGAAGGCACCGCACAATCCCAAGCATCAGACAGCAGCCTGGCAGTTGCCTCGCAGCGCCCTCATGCAGAGCGCACCTAACAAGCCCAAGGAACTGTTAGGCACCCGGCTGTGTCCTGCGTGACACTGAAACATAAATGTCCTCAAAGGCACAAAGAGCAGGCAGGGGCCGAGCACTGCTCTATCAGGCACTGCTGCACAACTCACCTCACAACCAAGGACAGCACCCGAGGGCCTGGCACTGCTCTCCAAGCCATGCAGGCATAGGGCACCTCACAAGGCAAACTCTCAGCCACGGCCCGAGCAGTGGCGCAGCAGGGCATCACGCAGAAGGCCCTCCGAAGCACGAGGAGCAGCCGGCATCCTAGCATTGCTCTCTCAGGGACTGAGGCACGAGGCAAAAGGGACCTCCCAATCAGAAGCATCAGCCACCAGTGTGGCGGTTGCCTCGCACGGCCTCACGCAGAAGGCACCTCACAAGGAGAAGGAGCTGCCAGGCACCCGGCGAAGCCCTAAATGGCACTGCTGCACAAGGGCCCTCCAACGCTAAGAGAGCGGCCAGGGGCCGAGCACTGCCCTGTCACGCACTGCTGCACAACTCACCTCACAACCAAGGACAGCACACAAGTGTCTGGCACTGCTCTCCGAGGCATGCGGGCATAAGGCACCTCACAAGGCAAACTCTCAGCCAAGGCCCTAGCAATGGCACATCAGGGCTTCAGGCAGAAGGCCTCTCCGAACCACGAGGAGCAGTCAGCAGCCCAGCATTGCACTCTCAGGGGCTGAGGCAGAAGGGACCGCACAGTTCTAGATATCAGCCACCAGCCTGGCAATTGCCTCGCTGGGCCCTCATGCAGCAGGCACCTCACAAGGTAAAGGAGCTGCTAGGCACCCGGCGAAGCCCTAAGTGGCACACTGCTGCACAAGGGACCTCCAACAGCTCACAAGAGCATGGCCCTGCTCGCTCAGGCATGCGGGCATAGGGCACCTCCCAAGCCAAACTCTCAGCCATGGCCCGAGCAGTGGCACATCAGGGCGTTCAGGCAGAAGGTCCCTCCGAAGCATGAGGAGCAGTCAGCATCCTAATAGCGCTCTCAGGGATGGAGGCAGATGAGACCTCACAAGCCCAAGGATCAGCCACCAGCCTTGCAGTTGCCTCGCAGGGCCTCCTGCAGAAGTTGCTGTGCAAGGAGCTCCTAGGCACCCAGCTAAGCCCTAAATGGCACGGCTACACAAGGGACCTCCAAAGCGCACGGACAAGTGATGTGCCTGCCGCTGCTCTGCAAGCCATGCGGGCATAGGGCACCTCACAAGGCAAACTCTCAGCCACGGCCCGAGCAGTGGCGCAGCAGGGCATCAGGGCATCAGGCAGAAGGCCCCTCCGAAGCACGAGGAGCAGTCGGCATCCTAGCATTGCTCTCTCAGGGACTGAGGCAGAAGGCACCGCACAATCCCAAGCATCAGACAGCAGCCTGGCAGTTGCCTCGCAGCGCCCTCATGCAGAGCGCACCTAACAAGCCCAAGGAACTGTTAGGCACCCGGCTGTGTCCTGCGTGACACTGAAACATAAATGTCCTCAAAGGCACAAAGAGCAGGCAGGGGCCGAGCACTGCTCTATCAGGCACTGCTGCACAACTCACCTCACAACCAAGGACAGCACCCGAGGGCCTGGCACTGCTCTCCAAGCCATGCAGGCATAGGGCACCTCACAAGGCAAACTCTCAGCCACGGCCCGAGCAGTGGCGCAGCAGGGCATCACGCAGAAGGCCCTCCGAAGCACGAGGAGCAGTCGGCATCCTAGCATTGCTCTCTCAGGGACCGAGGCACGAGGCAAAAGGGACCTCCCAATCAGAAGCATCAGCCACCAGTGTGGCGGTTGCCTCGCACGGCCTCACGCAGAAGGCACCTCACAAGGAGAAGGAGCTGCCAGGCACCCGGCGAAGCCCTAAATGGCACTGCTGCACAAGGGCCCTCCAACGCTAAGAGAGCGGCCAGGGGCCGAGCACTGCCCTGTCACGCACTGCTGCACAACTCACCTCACAACCAAGGACAGCACACAAGTGTCTGGCACTGCTCTCCGAGGCATGCGGGCATAAGGCACCTCACAAGGCAAACTCTCAGCCAAGGCCCTAGCAATGGCACATCAGGGCTTCAGGCAGAAGGCCTCTCCGAAGCACGAGGAGCAGTCAGCAGCCCAGCATTGCACTCTCAGGGGCTGAGGCAGAAGGGACCGCACAGTTCTAGATATCAGCCACCAGCCTGGCAATTGCCTCGCTGGGCCCTCATGCAGCAGGCACCTCACAAGGTAAAGGAGCTGCTAGGCACCCGGCGAAGCCCTAAGTGGCACTGCTGCACAAGGGACCTCCAACAGCTCACAAGAGCATGGCCCTGCTCGCTCAGGCATGCGGGCATAGGGCACCTCCCAAGCCAAACTCTCAGCCATGGCCCGAGCAGTGGCACATCAGGGCGTTCAGGCAGAAGGTCCCTCCGAAGCATGAGGAGCAGTCGGCATCCTAATAGCGCTCTCAGGGATGGAGGCAGATGAGACCTCACAAGCCCAAGGATCAGCCACCAGCCTTGCAGTTGCCTCGCAGGGCCTCCTGCAGAAGTTGCTGTACAAGGAGCTCCTAGGCACCCAGCTAAGCCCTAAATGGCACGGCTACACAAGGGACCTCCAAAGCGCAGGGACAAGTGATGTGCCTGCCGCTGCTCTCCAAGCCATGCAGGCATAGGGCACCTCACAAGGCAAACTCTCAGCCACGGCCCGAGCAGCGGCGCAGCAGGGCATCAGGGCATCAGGCAGAAGGCCCCTCCGAAGCACGAGGAGCAGTCAGCATCCTAATAGCGCTCTCAGGGATGGAGGCAGATGAGACCTCACAAGCCCAAGGATCAGCCACCAGCCTTGCAGTTGCCTCGCAGGGCCTCCTGCAGAAGTTGCTGTACAAGGAGCTCCTAGGCACCCAGCTAAGCCCTAAATGGCACGGCTACACAAGGGACCTCCAAAGCGCAGGGACAAGTGATGTGCCTGCCGCTGCTCTCCAAGCCATGCAGGCATAGGGCACCTCCCAAGCCAAACTCTCAGCCACGGCCCGAGCAGCGGCGCAGCAGGGCATCAGGGCATCAGGCAGAAGGCCCCTCCGAAGCACGAGGAGCAGTCGGCATCCTAGCATTGCTCTCTCAGGGACTGAGGCAGAAGGCACCGCACAATCCCAAGCATCAGACAGCAGCCTGGCAGTTGCCTCGCAGCGCCCTCATGCAGAGCGCACCTAACAAGCCCAAGGAACTGTTAGGCACCCGGCTGTGTCCTGCGTGACACTGAAACATAAATGTCCTCAAAGGCACAAAGAGCAGGCAGGGGCCGAGCACTGCTCTATCAGGCACTGCTGCACAACTCACCTCACAACCAAGGACAGCACCCGAGGGCCTGGCACTGCTCTCCAAGCCATGCAGGCATAGGGCACCTCACAAGGCAAACTCTCAGCCACGGCCCGAGCAGTGGCGCAGCAGGGCATCACGCAGAAGGCCCTCCGAAGCACGAGGAGCAGCCGGCATCCTAGCATTGCTCTCTCAGGGACTGAGGCACGAGGCAAAAGGGACCTCCCAATCAGAAGCATCAGCCACCAGTGTGGCGGTTGCCTCGCACGGCCTCACGCAGAAGGCACCTCACAAGGAGAAGGAGCTGCCAGGCACCCGGCGAAGCCCTAAATGGCACTGCTGCACAAGGGCCCTCCAACGCTAAGAGAGCGGCCAGGGGCCGAGCACTGCCCTGTCACGCACTGCTGCACAACTCACCTCACAACCAAGGACAGCACACAAGTGTCTGGCACTGCTCTCCGAGGCATGCGGGCATAAGGCACCTCACAAGGCAAACTCTCAGCCAAGGCCCTAGCAATGGCACATCAGGGCTTCAGGCAGAAGGCCTCTCCGAAGCACGAGGAGCAGTCAGCAGCCCAGCATTGCACTCTCAGGGGCTGAGGCAGAAGGGACCGCACAGTTCTAGATATCAGCCACCAGCCTGGCAATTGCCTCGCTGGGCCCTCATGCAGCAGGCACCTCACAAGGTAAAGGAGCTGCTAGGCACCCGGCGAAGCCCTAAGTGGCACACTGCTGCACAAGGGACCTCCAACAGCTCACAAGAGCATGGCCCTGCTCGCTCAGGCATGCGGGCATAGGGCACCTCCCAAGCCAAACTCTCAGCCATGGCCCGAGCAGTGGCACATCAGGGCGTTCAGGCAGAAGGTCCCTCCGAAGCATGAGGAGCAGTCAGCATCCTAATAGCGCTCTCAGGGATGGAGGCAGATGAGACCTCACAAGCCCAAGGATCAGCCACCAGCCTTGCAGTTGCCTCGCAGGGCCTCCTGCAGAAGTTGCTGTGCAAGGAGCTCCTAGGCACCCAGCTAAGCCCTAAATGGCACGGCTACACAAGGGACCTCCAAAGCGCACGGACAAGTGATGTGCCTGCCGCTGCTCTCCAAGCCATGCGGGCATAGGGCACCTCACAAGGCAAACTCTCAGCCACGGCCCGAGCAGTGGCGCAGCAGGGCATCAGGGCATCAGGCAGAAGGCCCCTCCGAAGCACGAGGAGCAGTCGGCATCCTAGCATTGCTCTCTCAGGGACTGAGGCAGAAGGCACCGCACAATCAAAAGCATCAGACAGCAGCCTGGCAGTTGCCTCGCAGCGCCCTCATGCAGAGCGCACCTAACAAGCCCAAGGAACTGTTAGGCACCCGGCTGTGTCCTGCGTGACACTGAAACATAAATGTCCTCAAAGGCACAAAGAGCAGGCAGGGGCCGAGCACTGCTCTATCAGGCACTGCTGCACAACTCACCTCACAACCAAGGACAGCACCCGAGGGCCTGGCACTGCTCTCCAAGCCATGCAGGCATAGGGCACCTCACAAGGCAAACTCTCAGCCACGGCCCGAGCAGTGGCGCAGCAGGGCATCACGCAGAAGGCCCTCCGAAGCACGAGGAGCAGCCGGCATCCTAGCATTGCTCTCTCAGGGACCGAGGCACGAGGCAAAAGGGACCTCCCAATCAGAAGCATCAGCCACCAGTGTGGCGGTTGCCTCGCACGGCCTCACGCAGAAGGCACCTCACAAGGAGAAGGAGCTGCCAGGCACCCGGCGAAGCCCTAAATGGCACTGCTGCACAAGGGCCCTCCAACGCTAAGAGAGCGGCCAGGGGCCGAGCACTGCCCTGTCACGCACTGCTGCACAACTCACCTCACAACTAAGGACAGCACACAAGTGTCTGGCACTGCTCTCCGAGGCATGCGGGCATAAGGCACCTCACAAGGCAAACTCTCAGCCAAGGCCCTAGCAATGGCACATCAGGGCTTCAGGCAGAAGGCCTCTCCGAACCACGAGGAGCAGTCAGCAGCCCAGCATTGCACTCTCAGGGGCTGAGGCAGAAGGGACCGCACAGTTCTAGATATCAGCCACCAGCCTGGCAATTGCCTCGCTGGGCCCTCATGCAGCAGGCACCTCACAAGGTAAAGGAGCTGCTAGGCACCCGGCGAAGCCCTAAGTGGCACTGCTGCACAAGGGACCTCCAACAGCTCACAAGAGCATGGCCCTGCTCGCTCAGGCATGCGGGCATAGGGCACCTCCCAAGCCAAACTCTCAGCCATGGCCCGAGCAGTGGCACATCAGGGCGTTCAGGCAGAAGGTCCCTCCGAAGCATGAGGAGCAGTCGGCATCCTAATAGCGCTCTCAGGGATGGAGGCAGATGAGACCTCACAAGCCCAAGGATCAGCCACCAGCCTTGCAGTTGCCTCGCAGGGCCTCCTGCAGAAGTTGCTGTGCAAGGAGCTCCTAGGCACCCAGCTAAGCCCTAAATGGCACGGCTACACAAGGGACCTCCAAAGCGCAGGGACAAGTGATGTGCCTGCCGCTGCTCTGCAAGCCATGCGGGCATAGGGCACCTCACAAGGCAAACTCTCAGCCACGGCCCGAGCAGCGGCGCAGCAGGGCATCAGGGCATCAGGCAGAAGGCCCCTCCGAAGCACGAGGAGCAGTCGGCATCCTAGCATTGCTCTCTCAGGGACTGAGGCAGAAGGCACCGCACAATCCCAAGCATCAGACAGCAGCCTGGCAGTTGCCTCGCAGCGCCCTCATGCAGAGCGCACCTAACAAGCCCAAGGAACTGTTAGGCACCCGGCTGTGTCCTGCGTGACACTGAAACATAAATGTCCTCAAAGGCACAAAGAGCAGGCAGGGGCCGAGCACTGCTCTATCAGGCACTGCTGCACAACTCACCTCACAACCAAGGACAGCACCCGAGGGCCTGGCACTGCTCTCCAAGCCATGCAGGCATAGGGCACCTCACAAGGCAAACTCTCAGCCACGGCCCGAGCAGTGGCGCAGCAGGGCATCACGCAGAAGGCCCTCCGAAGCACGAGGAGCAGCCGGCATCCTAGCATTGCTCTCTCAGGGACTGAGGCACGAGGCAAAAGGGACCTCCCAATCAGAAGCATCAGCCACCAGTGTGGCGGTTGCCTCGCACGGCCTCACGCAGAAGGCACCTCACAAGGAGAAGGAGCTGCCAGGCACCCGGCGAAGCCCTAAATGGCACTGCTGCACAAGGGCCCTCCAACGCTAAGAGAGCGGCCAGGGGCCGAGCACTGCCCTGTCACGCACTGCTGCACAACTCACCTCACAACCAAGGACAGCACACAAGTGTCTGGCACTGCTCTCCGAGGCATGCGGGCATAAGGCACCTCACAAGGCAAACTCTCAGCCAAGGCCCTAGCAATGGCACATCAGGGCTTCAGGCAGAAGGCCTCTCCGAACCACGAGGAGCAGTCAGCAGCCCAGCATTGCACTCTCAGGGGCTGAGGCAGAAGGGACCGCACAGTTCTAGATATCAGCCACCAGCCTGGCAATTGCCTCGCTGGGCCCTCATGCAGCAGGCACCTCACAAGGTAAAGGAGCTGCTAGGCACCCGGCGAAGCCCTAAGTGGCACACTGCTGCACAAGGGACCTCCAACAGCTCACAAGAGCATGGCCCTGCTCGCTCAGGCATGCGGGCATAGGGCACCTCCCAAGCCAAACTCTCAGCCATGGCCCGAGCAGTGGCACATCAGGGCGTTCAGGCAGAAGGTCCCTCCGAAGCATGAGGAGCAGTCAGCATCCTAATAGCGCTCTCAGGGATGGAGGCAGATGAGACCTCACAAGCCCAAGGATCAGCCACCAGCCTTGCAGTTGCCTCGCAGGGCCTCCTGCAGAAGTTGCTGTGCAAGGAGCTCCTAGGCACCCAGCTAAGCCCTAAATGGCACGGCTACACAAGGGACCTCCAAAGCGCACGGACAAGTGATGTGCCTGCCGCTGCTCTGCAAGCCATGCGGGCATAGGGCACCTCACAAGGCAAACTCTCAGCCACGGCCCGAGCAGTGGCGCAGCAGGGCATCAGGGCATCAGGCAGAAGGCCCCTCCGAAGCACGAGGAGCAGTCGGCATCCTAGCATTGCTCTCTCAGGGACTGAGGCAGAAGGCACCGCACAATCCCAAGCATCAGACAGCAGCCTGGCAGTTGCCTCGCAGCGCCCTCATGCAGAGCGCACCTAACAAGCCCAAGGAACTGTTAGGCACCCGGCTGTGTCCTGCGTGACACTGAAACATAAATGTCCTCAAAGGCACAAAGAGCAGGCAGGGGCCGAGCACTGCTCTATCAGGCACTGCTGCACAACTCACCTCACAACCAAGGACAGCACCCGAGGGCCTGGCACTGCTCTCCAAGCCATGCAGGCATAGGGCACCTCACAAGGCAAACTCTCAGCCACGGCCCGAGCAGTGGCGCAGCAGGGCATCACGCAGAAGGCCCTCCGAAGCACGAGGAGCAGCCGGCATCCTAGCATTGCTCTCTCAGGGACCGAGGCACGAGGCAAAAGGGACCTCCCAATCAGAAGCATCAGCCACCAGTGTGGCGGTTGCCTCGCACGGCCTCACGCAGAAGGCACCTCACAAGGAGAAGGAGCTGCCAGGCACCCGGCGAAGCCCTAAATGGCACTGCTGCACAAGGGCCCTCCAACGCTAAGAGAGCGGCCAGGGGCCGAGCACTGCCCTGTCACGCACTGCTGCACAACTCACCTCACAACCAAGGACAGCACACAAGTGTCTGGCACTGCTCTCCGAGGCATGCGGGCATAAGGCACCTCACAAGGCAAACTCTCAGCCAAGGCCCTAGCAATGGCACATCAGGGCTTCAGGCAGAAGGCCTCTCCGAACCACGAGGAGCAGTCAGCAGCCCAGCATTGCACTCTCAGGGGCTGAGGCAGAAGGGACCGCACAGTTCTAGATATCAGCCACCAGCCTGGCAATTGCCTCGCTGGGCCCTCATGCAGCAGGCACCTCACAAGGTAAAGGAGCTGCTAGGCACCCGGCGAAGCCCTAAGTGGCACACTGCTGCACAAGGGACCTCCAACAGCTCACAAGAGCATGGCCCTGCTCGCTCAGGCATGCGGGCATAGGGCACCTCCCAAGCCAAACTCTCAGCCATGGCCCGAGCAGTGGCACATCAGGGCGTTCAGGCAGAAGGTCCCTCCGAAGCATGAGGAGCAGTCAGCATCCTAATAGCGCTCTCAGGGATGGAGGCAGATGAGACCTCACAAGCCCAAGGATCAGCCACCAGCCTTGCAGTTGCCTCGCAGGGCCTCCTGCAGAAGTTGCTGTGCAAGGAGCTCCTAGGCACCCAGCTAAGCCCTAAATGGCACGGCTACACAAGGGACCTCCAAAGCGCACGGACAAGTGATGTGCCTGCCGCTGCTCTGCAAGCCATGCGGGCATAGGGCACCTCACAAGGCAAACTCTCAGCCACGGCCCGAGCAGCGGCGCAGCAGGGCATCAGGGCATCAGGCAGAAGGCCCCTCCGAAGCACGAGGAGCAGTCGGCATCCTAGCATTGCTCTCTCAGGGACTGAGGCAGAAGGCACCGCACAATCCCAAGCATCAGACAGCAGCCTGGCAGTTGCCTCGCAGCGCCCTCATGCAGAGCGCACCTAACAAGCCCAAGGAACTGTTAGGCACCCGGCTGTGTCCTGCGTGACACTGAAACATAAATGTCCTCAAAGGCACAAAGAGCAGGCAGGGGCCGAGCACTGCTCTATCAGGCACTGCTGCACAACTCACCTCACAACCAAGGACAGCACCCGAGGGCCTGGCACTGCTCTCCAAGCCATGCAGGCATAGGGCACCTCACAAGGCAAACTCTCAGCCACGGCCCGAGCAGTGGCGCAGCAGGGCATCACGCAGAAGGCCCTCCGAAGCACGAGGAGCAGCCGGCATCCTAGCATTGCTCTCTCAGGGACCGAGGCACGAGGCAAAAGGGACCTCCCAATCAGAAGCATCAGCCACCAGTGTGGCGGTTGCCTCGCACGGCCTCACGCAGAAGGCACCTCACAAGGAGAAGGAGCTGCCAGGCACCCGGCGAAGCCCTAAATGGCACTGCTGCACAAGGGCCCTCCAACGCTAAGAGAGCGGCCAGGGGCCGAGCACTGCCCTGTCACGCACTGCTGCACAACTCACCTCACAACTAAGGACAGCACACAAGTGTCTGGCACTGCTCTCCGAGGCATGCGGGCATAAGGCACCTCACAAGGCAAACTCTCAGCCAAGGCCCTAGCAATGGCACATCAGGGCTTCAGGCAGAAGGCCTCTCCGAACCACGAGGAGCAGTCAGCAGCCCAGCATTGCACTCTCAGGGGCTGAGGCAGAAGGGACCGCACAGTTCTAGATATCAGCCACCAGCCTGGCAATTGCCTCGCTGGGCCCTCATGCAGCAGGCACCTCACAAGGTAAAGGAACTGCTAGGCACCCGGCGAAGCCCTAAGTGGCACTGCTGCACAAGGGACCTCCAACAGCTCACAAGAGCATGGCCCTGCTCGCTCAGGCATGCGGGCATAGGGCACCTCCCAAGCCAAACTCTCAGCCATGGCCCGAGCAGTGGCACATCAGGGCGTTCAGGCAGAAGGTCCCTCCGAAGCATGAGGAGCAGTCGGCATCCTAATAGCGCTCTCAGGGATGGAGGCAGATGAGACCTCACAAGCCCAAGGATCAGCCACCAGCCTTGCAGTTGCCTCGCAGGGCCTCCTGCAGAAGTTGCTGTGCAAGGAGCTCCTAGGCACCCAGCTAAGCCCTAAATGGCACGGCTACACAAGGGACCTCCAAAGCGCAGGGACAAGTGATGTGCCTGCCGCTGCTCTGCAAGCCATGCGGGCATAGGGCACCTCACAAGGCAAACTCTCAGCCACGGCCCGAGCAGCGGCGCAGCAGGGCATCAGGGCATCAGGCAGAAGGCCCCTCCGAAGCACGAGGAGCAGTCGGCATCCTAGCATTGCTCTCTCAGGGACTGAGGCAGAAGGCACCGCACAATCCCAAGCATCAGACAGCAGCCTGGCAGTTGCCTCGCAGCGCCCTCATGCAGAGCGCACCTAACAAGCCCAAGGAACTGTTAGGCACCCGGCTGTGTCCTGCGTGACACTGAAACATAAATGTCCTCAAAGGCACAAAGAGCAGGCAGGGGCCGAGCACTGCTCTATCAGGCACTGCTGCACAACTCACCTCACAACCAAGGACAGCACCCGAGGGCCTGGCACTGCTCTCCAAGCCATGCAGGCATAGGGCACCTCACAAGGCAAACTCTCAGCCACGGCCCGAGCAGTGGCGCAGCAGGGCATCACGCAGAAGGCCCTCCGAAGCACGAGGAGCAGCCGGCATCCTAGCATTGCTCTCTCAGGGACCGAGGCACGAGGCAAAAGGGACCTCCCAATCAGAAGCATCAGCCACCAGTGTGGCGGTTGCCTCGCACGGCCTCACGCAGAAGGCACCTCACAAGGAGAAGGAGCTGCCAGGCACCCGGCGAAGCCCTAAATGGCACTGCTGCACAAGGGCCCTCCAACGCTAAGAGAGCGGCCAGGGGCCGAGCACTGCCCTGTCACGCACTGCTGCACAACTCACCTCACAACCAAGGACAGCACACAAGTGTCTGGCACTGCTCTCCGAGGCATGCGGGCATAAGGCACCTCACAAGGCAAACTCTCAGCCAAGGCCCTAGCAATGGCACATCAGGGCATCAGGCAGAAGGCCTCTCCGAACCACGAGGAGCAGTCAGCAGCCCAGCATTGCACTCTCAGGGGCTGAGGCAGAAGGGACCGCACAGTTCTAGATATCAGCCACCAGCCTGGCAATTGCCTCGCTGGGCCCTCATGCAGCAGGCACCTCACAAGGTAAAGGAGCTGCTAGGCACCCGGCGAAGCCCTAAGTGGCACTGCTGCACAAGGGACCTCCAACAGCTCACAAGAGCATGGCCCTGCTCGCTCAGGCATGCGGGCATAGGGCACCTCCCAAGCCAAACTCTCAGCCATGGCCCGAGCAGTGGCACATCAGGGCGTTCAGGCAGAAGGTCCCTCCGAAGCATGAGGAGCAGTCGGCATCCTAATAGCGCTCTCAGGGATGGAGGCAGATGAGACCTCACAAGCCCAAGGATCAGCCACCAGCCTTGCAGTTGCCTCGCAGGGCCTCCTGCAGAAGTTGCTGTGCAAGGAGCTCCTAGGCACCCAGCTAAGCCCTAAATGGCACGGCTACACAAGGGACCTCCAAAGCGCAGGGACAAGTGATGTGCCTGCCGCTGCTCTGCAAGCCATGCGGGCATAGGGCACCTCACAAGGCAAACTCTCAGCCACGGCCCGAGCAGCGGCGCAGCAGGGCATCAGGGCATCAGGCAGAAGGCCCCTCCGAAGCACGAGGAGCAGTCGGCATCCTAGCATTGCTCTCTCAGGGACTGAGGCAGAAGGCACCGCACAATCCCAAGCATCAGACAGCAGCCTGGCAGTTGCCTCGCAGCGCCCTCATGCAGAGCGCACCTAACAAGCCCAAGGAACTGTTAGGCACCCGGCTGTGTCCTGCGTGACACTGAAACATAAATGTCCTCAAAGGCACAAAGAGCAGGCAGGGGCCGAGCACTGCTCTATCAGGCACTGCTGCACAACTCACCTCACAACCAAGGACAGCACCCGAGGGCCTGGCACTGCTCTCCAAGCCATGCAGGCATAGGGCACCTCACAAGGCAAACTCTCAGCCACGGCCCGAGCAGTGGCGCAGCAGGGCATCACGCAGAAGGCCCTCCGAAGCACGAGGAGCAGCCGGCATCCTAGCATTGCTCTCTCAGGGACCGAGGCACGAGGCAAAAGGGACCTCCCAATCAGAAGCATCAGCCACCAGTGTGGCGGTTGCCTCGCACGGCCTCACGCAGAAGGCACCTCACAAGGAGAAGGAGCTGCCAGGCACCCGGCGAAGCCCTAAATGGCACTGCTGCACAAGGGCCCTCCAACGCTAAGAGAGCGGCCAGGGGCCGAGCACTGCCCTGTCACGCACTGCTGCACAACTCACCTCACAACCAAGGACAGCACACAAGTGTCTGGCACTGCTCTCCGAGGCATGCGGGCATAAGGCACCTCACAAGGCAAACTCTCAGCCAAGGCCCTAGCAATGGCACATCAGGGCTTCAGGCAGAAGGCCTCTCCGAAGCACGAGGAGCAGTCAGCAGCCCAGCATTGCACTCTCAGGGGCTGAGGCAGAAGGGACCGCACAGTTCTAGATATCAGCCACCAGCCTGGCAATTGCCTCGCTGGGCCCTCATGCAGCAGGCACCTCACAAGGTAAAGGAGCTGCTAGGCACCCGGCGAAGCCCTAAGTGGCACTGCTGCACAAGGGACCTCCAACAGCTCACAAGAGCATGGCCCTGCTCGCTCAGGCATGCGGGCATAGGGCACCTCCCAAGCCAAACTCTCAGCCATGGCCCGAGCAGTGGCACATCAGGGCGTTCAGGCAGAAGGTCCCTCCGAAGCACGAGGAGCAGTCGGCATCCTAATAGCGCTCTCAGGGATGGAGGCAGATGAGACCTCACAAGCCCAAGGATCAGCCACCAGCCTTGCAGTTGCCTCGCAGGGCCTCCTGCAGAAGTTGCTGTGCAAGGAGCTCCTAGGCACCCAGCTAAGCCCTAAATGGCACGGCTACACAAGGGACCTCCAAAGCGCACGGACAAGTGATGTGCCTGCCGCTGCTCTGCAAGCCATGCGGGCATAGGGCACCTCACAAGGCAAACTCTCAGCCACGGCCCGAGCAGCGGCGCAGCAGGGCATCAGGGCATCAGGCAGAAGGCCCCTCCGAAGCACGAGGAGCAGTCGGCATCCTAGCATTGCTCTCTCAGGGACTGAGGCAGAAGGCACCGCACAATCCCAAGCATCTGACAGCAGCCTGGCAGTTGCCTCGCAGCGCCCTCATGCAGAGCGCACCTAACAAGCCCAAGGAACTGTTAGGCACCCGGCTGTGTCCTGCGTGACACTGAAACATAAATGTCCTCAAAGGCACAAAGAGCAGGCAGGGGCCGAGCACTGCTCTATCAGGCACTGCTGCACAACTCACCTCACAACCAAGGACAGCACCCGAGGGCCTGGCACTGCTCTCCAAGCCATGCAGGCATAGGGCACCTCACAAGGCAAACTCTCAGCCACGGCCCGAGCAGTGGCGCAGCAGGGCATCACGCAGAAGGCCCTCCGAAGCACGAGGAGCAGCCGGCATCCTAGCATTGCTCTCTCAGGGACTGAGGCACGAGGCAAAAGGGACCTCCCAATCAGAAGCATCAGCCACCAGTGTGGCGGTTGCCTCGCACGGCCTCACGCAGAAGGCACCTCACAAGGAGAAGGAGCTGCCAGGCACCCGGCGAAGCCCTAAATGGCACTGCTGCACAAGGGCCCTCCAACGCTAAGAGAGCGGCCAGGGGCCGAGCACTGCCCTGTCACGCACTGCTGCACAACTCACCTCACAACCAAGGACAGCACACAAGTGTCTGGCACTGCTCTCCGAGGCATGCGGGCATAAGGCACCTCACAAGGCAAACTCTCAGCCAAGGCCCTAGCAATGGCACATCAGGGCTTCAGGCAGAAGGCCTCTCCGAACCACGAGGAGCAGTCAGCAGCCCAGCATTGCACTCTCAGGGGCTGAGGCAAAAGGGACCGCACAGTTCTAGATATCAGCCACCAGCCTGGCAATTGCCTCGCTGGGCCCTCATGCAGCAGGCACCTCACAAGGTAAAGGAGCTGCTAGGCACCCGGCGAAGCCCTAAGTGGCACTGCTGCACAAGGGACCTCCAACAGCTCACAAGAGCATGGCCCTGCTCGCTCAGGCATGCGGGCATAGGGCACCTCCCAAGCCAAACTCTCAGCCATGGCCCGAGCAGTGGCACATCAGGGCGTTCAGGCAGAAGGTCCCTCCGAAGCATGAGGAGCAGTCGGCATCCTAATAGCGCTCTCAGGGATGGAGGCAGATGAGACCTCACAAGCCCAAGGATCAGCCACCAGCCTTGCAGTTGCCTCGCAGGGCCTCCTGCAGAAGTTGCTGTGCAAGGAGCTCCTAGGCACCCAGCTAAGCCCTAAATGGCACGGCTACACAAGGGACCTCCAAAGCGCAGGGACAAGTGATGTGCCTGCCGCTGCTCTGCAAGCCATGCGGGCATAGGGCACCTCACAAGGCAAACTCTCAGCCATGGCCCGAGCAGCGGCGCAGCAGGGCATCAGGGCATCAGGCAGAAGGCCCCTCCGAAGCACGAGGAGCAGTCGGCATCCTAGCATTGCTCTCTCAGGGACTGAGGCAGAAGGCACCGCACAATCCCAAGCATCAGACAGCAGCCTGGCAGTTGCCTCGCAGCGCCCTCATGCAGAGCGCACCTAACAAGCCCAAGGAACTGTTAGGCACCCGGCTGTGTCCTGCGTGACACTGAAACATAAATGTCCTCAAAGGCACAAAGAGCAGGCAGGGGCCGAGCACTGCTCTATCAGGCACTGCTGCACAACTCACCTCACAACCAAGGACAGCACCCGAGGGCCTGGCACTGCTCTCCAAGCCATGCAGGCATAGGGCACCTCACAAGGCAAACTCTCAGCCACGGCCCGAGCAGTGGCGCAGCAGGGCATCACGCAGAAGGCCCTCCGAAGCACGAGGAGCAGCCGGCATCCTAGCATTGCTCTCTCAGGGACCGAGGCACGAGGCAAAAGGGACCTCCCAATCAGAAGCATCAGCCACCAGTGTGGCGGTTGCCTCGCACGGCCTCACGCAGAAGGCACCTCACAAGGAGAAGGAGCTGCCAGGCACCCGGCGAAGCCCTAAATGGCACTGCTGCACAAGGGCCCTCCAACGCTAAGAGAGCGGCCAGGGGCCGAGCACTGCCCTGTCACGCACTGCTGCACAACTCACCTCACAACCAAGGACAGCACACAAGTGTCTGGCACTGCTCTCCGAGGCATGCGGGCATAAGGCACCTCACAAGGCAAACTCTCAGCCAAGGCCCTAGCAATGGCACATCAGGGCTTCAGGCAGAAGGCCTCTCCGAACCACGAGGAGCAGTCAGCAGCCCAGCATTGCACTCTCAGGGGCTGAGGCAGAAGGGACCGCACAGTTCTAGATATCAGCCACCAGCCTGGCAATTGCCTCGCTGGGCCCTCATGCAGCAGGCACCTCACAAGGTAAAGGAGCTGCTAGGCACCCGGCGAAGCCCTAAGTGGCACTGCTGCACAAGGGACCTCCAACAGCTCACAAGAGCATGGCCCTGCTCGCTCAGGCATGCGGGCATAGGGCACCTCCCAAGCCAAACTCTCAGCCATGGCCCGAGCAGTGGCACATCAGGGCGTTCAGGCAGAAGGTCCCTCCGAAGCATGAGGAGCAGTCGGCATCCTAATAGCGCTCTCAGGGATGGAGGCAGATGAGACCTCACAAGCCCAAGGATCAGCCACCAGCCTTGCAGTTGCCTCGCAGGGCCTCCTGCAGAAGTTGCTGTGCAAGGAGCTCCTAGGCACCCAGCTAAGCCCTAAATGGCACGGCTACACAAGGGACCTCCAAAGCGCAGGGACAAGTGATGTGCCTGCCGCTGCTCTGCAAGCCATGCGGGCATAGGGCACCTCACAAGGCAAACTCTCAGCCACGGCCCGAGCAGCGGCGCAGCAGGGCATCAGGGCATCAGGCAGAAGGCCCCTCCGAAGCACGAGGAGCAGTCGGCATCCTAGCATTGCTCTCTCAGGGACTGAGGCAGAAGGCACCGCACAATCCCAAGCATCAGACAGCAGCCTGGCAGTTGCCTCGCAGCGCCCTCATGCAGAGCGCACCTAACAAGCCCAAGGAACTGTTAGGCACCCGGCTGTGTCCTGCGTGACACTGAAACATAAATGTCCTCAAAGGCACAAAGAGCAGGCAGGGGCCGAGCACTGCTCTATCAGGCACTGCTGCACAACTCACCTCACAACCAAGGACAGCACCCGAGGGCCTGGCACTGCTCTCCAAGCCATGCAGGCATAGGGCACCTCACAAGGCAAACTCTCAGCCACGGCCCGAGCAGTGGCGCAGCAGGGCATCACGCAGAAGGCCCTCCGAAGCACGAGGAGCAGCCGGCATCCTAGCATTGCTCTCTCAGGGACCGAGGCACGAGGCAAAAGGGACCTCCCAATCAGAAGCATCAGCCACCAGTGTGGCGGTTGCCTCGCACGGCCTCACGCAGAAGGCACCTCACAAGGAGAAGGAGCTGCCAGGCACCCGGCGAAGCCCTAAATGGCACTGCTGCACAAGGGCCCTCCAACGCTAAGAGAGCGGCCAGGGGCCGAGCACTGCCCTGTCACGCACTGCTGCACAACTCACCTCACAACCAAGGACAGCACACAAGTGTCTGGCACTGCTCTCCGAGGCATGCGGGCATAAGGCACCTCACAAGGCAAACTCTCAGCCAAGGCCCTAGCAATGGCACATCAGGGCATCAGGCAGAAGGCCTCTCCGAACCACGAGGAGCAGTCAGCAGCCCAGCATTGCACTCTCAGGGGCTGAGGCAGAAGGGACCGCACAGTTCTAGATATCAGCCACCAGCCTGGCAATTGCCTCGCTGGGCCCTCATGCAGCAGGCACCTCACAAGGTAAAGGAGCTGCTAGGCACCCGGCGAAGCCCTAAGTGGCACTGCTGCACAAGGGACCTCCAACAGCTCACAAGAGCATGGCCCTGCTCGCTCAGGCATGCGGGCATAGGGCACCTCCCAAGCCAAACTCTCAGCCATGGCCCGAGCAGTGGCACATCAGGGCGTTCAGGCAGAAGGTCCCTCCGAAGCATGAGGAGCAGTCGGCATCCTAATAGCGCTCTCAGGGATGGAGGCAGATGAGACCTCACAAGCCCAAGGATCAGCCACCAGCCTTGCAGTTGCCTCGCAGGGCCTCCTGCAGAAGTTGCTGTGCAAGGAGCTCCTAGGCACCCAGCTAAGCCCTAAATGGCACGGCTACACAAGGGACCTCCAAAGCGCAGGGACAAGTGATGTGCCTGCCGCTGCTCTGCAAGCCATGCGGGCATAGGGCACCTCACAAGGCAAACTCTCAGCCACGGCCCGAGCAGCGGCGCAGCAGGGCATCAGGGCATCAGGCAGAAGGCCCCTCCGAAGCACGAGGAGCAGTCGGCATCCTAGCATTGCTCTCTCAGGGACTGAGGCAGAAGGCACCGCACAATCCCAAGCATCAGACAGCAGCCTGGCAGTTGCCTCGCAGCGCCCTCATGCAGAGCGCACCTAACAAGCCCAAGGAACTGTTAGGCACCCGGCTGTGTCCTGCGTGACACTGAAACATAAATGTCCTCAAAGGCACAAAGAGCAGGCAGGGGCCGAGCACTGCTCTATCAGGCACTGCTGCACAACTCACCTCACAACCAAGGACAGCACCCGAGGGCCTGGCACTGCTCTCCAAGCCATGCAGGCATAGGGCACCTCACAAGGCAAACTCTCAGCCACGGCCCGAGCAGTGGCGCAGCAGGGCATCACGCAGAAGGCCCTCCGAAGCACGAGGAGCAGCCGGCATCCTAGCATTGCTCTCTCAGGGACCGAGGCACGAGGCAAAAGGGACCTCCCAATCAGAAGCATCAGCCACCAGTGTGGCGGTTGCCTCGCACGGCCTCACGCAGAAGGCACCTCACAAGGAGAAGGAGCTGCCAGGCACCCGGCGAAGCCCTAAATGGCACTGCTGCACAAGGGCCCTCCAACGCTAAGAGAGCGGCCAGGGGCCGAGCACTGCCCTGTCACGCACTGCTGCACAACTCACCTCACAACCAAGGACAGCACACAAGTGTCTGGCACTGCTCTCCGAGGCATGCGGGCATAAGGCACCTCACAAGGCAAACTCTCAGCCAAGGCCCTAGCAATGGCACATCAGGGCTTCAGGCAGAAGGCCTCTCCGAAGCACGAGGAGCAGTCAGCAGCCCAGCATTGCACTCTCAGGGGCTGAGGCAGAAGGGACCGCACAGTTCTAGATATCAGCCACCAGCCTGGCAATTGCCTCGCTGGGCCCTCATGCAGCAGGCACCTCACAAGGTAAAGGAGCTGCTAGGCACCCGGCGAAGCCCTAAGTGGCACTGCTGCACAAGGGACCTCCAACAGCTCACAAGAGCATGGCCCTGCTCGCTCAGGCATGCGGGCATAGGGCACCTCCCAAGCCAAACTCTCAGCCATGGCCCGAGCAGTGGCACATCAGGGCGTTCAGGCAGAAGGTCCCTCCGAAGCACGAGGAGCAGTCGGCATCCTAATAGCGCTCTCAGGGATGGAGGCAGATGAGACCTCACAAGCCCAAGGATCAGCCACCAGCCTTGCAGTTGCCTCGCAGGGCCTCCTGCAGAAGTTGCTGTGCAAGGAGCTCCTAGGCACCCAGCTAAGCCCTAAATGGCACGGCTACACAAGGGACCTCCAAAGCGCAGGGACAAGTGATGTGCCTGCCGCTGCTCTGCAAGCCATGCGGGCATAGGGCACCTCACAAGGCAAACTCTCAGCCACGGCCCGAGCAGCGGCGCAGCAGGGCATCAGGGCATCAGGCAGAAGGCCCCTCCGAAGCACGAGGAGCAGTCGGCATCCTAGCATTGCTCTCTCAGGGACTGAGGCAGAAGGCACCGCACAATCCCAAGCATCTGACAGCAGCCTGGCAGTTGCCTCGCAGCGCCCTCATGCAGAGCGCACCTAACAAGCCCAAGGAACTGTTAGGCACCCGGCTGTGTCCTGCGTGACACTGAAACATAAATGTCCTCAAAGGCACAAAGAGCAGGCAGGGGCCGAGCACTGCTCTATCAGGCACTGCTGCACAACTCACCTCACAACCAAGGACAGCACCCGAGGGCCTGGCACTGCTCTCCAAGCCATGCAGGCATAGGGCACCTCACAAGGCAAACTCTCAGCCACGGCCCGAGCAGTGGCGCAGCAGGGCATCACGCAGAAGGCCCTCCGAAGCACGAGGAGCAGCCGGCATCCTAGCATTGCTCTCTCAGGGACCGAGGCACGAGGCAAAAGGGACCTCCCAATCAGAAGCATCAGCCACCAGTGTGGCGGTTGCCTCGCACGGCCTCATGCAGAAGGCACCTCACAAGGAGAAGGAGCTGCCAGGCACCCGGCGAAGCCCTAAATGGCACTGCTGCACAAGGGCCCTCCAACGCTAAGAGAGCGGCCAGGGGCCGAGCACTGCCCTGTCACGCACTGCTGCACAACTCACCTCACAACCAAGGACAGCACACAAGTGTCTGGCACTGCTCTCCGAGGCATGCGGGCATAAGGCACCTCACAAGGCAAACTCTCAGCCAAGGCCCTAGCAATGGCACATCAGGGCTTCAGGCAGAAGGCCTCTCCGAACCACGAGGAGCAGTCAGCAGCCCAGCATTGCACTCTCAGGGGCTGAGGCAGAAGGGACCGCACAGTTCTAGATATCAGCCACCAGCCTGGCAATTGCCTCGCTGGGCCCTCATGCAGCAGGCACCTCACAAGGTAAAGGAGCTGCTAGGCACCCGGCGAAGCCCTAAGTGGCACTGCTGCACAAGGGACCTCCAACAGCTCACAAGAGCATGGCCCTGCTCGCTCAGGCATGCGGGCATAGGGCACCTCCCAAGCCAAACTCTCAGCCATGGCCCGAGCAGTGGCACATCAGGGCGTTCAGGCAGAAGGTCCCTCCGAAGCATGAGGAGCAGTCGGCATCCTAATAGCGCTCTCAGGGATGGAGGCAGATGAGACCTCACAAGCCCAAGGATCAGCCACCAGCCTTGCAGTTGCCTCGCAGGGCCTCCTGCAGAAGTTGCTGTGCAAGGAGCTCCTAGGCACCCAGCTAAGCCCTAAATGGCACGGCTACACAAGGGACCTCCAAAGCGCAGGGACAAGTGATGTGCCTGCCGCTGCTCTGCAAGCCATGCAGGCATAGGGCACCTCACAAGGCAAACTCTCAGCCACGGCCCGAGCAGCGGCGCAGCAGGGCATCAGGGCATCAGGCAGAAGGCCCCTCCGAAGCACGAGGAGCAGTCGGCATCCTAGCATTGCTCTCTCAGGGACTGAGGCAGAAGGCACCGCACAATCCCAAGCATCAGACAGCAGCCTGGCAGTTGCCTCGCAGCGCCCTCATGCAGAGCGCACCTAACAAGCCCAAGGAACTGTTAGGCACCCGGCTGTGTCCTGCTTGACACTGAAACATAAATGTCCTCAAAGGCACAAAGAGCAGGCAGGGGCCGAGCACTGCTCTATCAGGCACTGCTGCACAACTCACCTCACAACCAAGGACAGCACCCGAGGGCCTGGCACTGCTCTCCAAGCCATGCAGGCATAGGGCACCTCACAAGGCAAACTCTCAGCCACGGCCCGAGCAGTGGCGCAGCAGGGCATCACGCAGAAGGCCCTCCGAAGCACGAGGAGCAGCCGGCATCCTAGCATTGCTCTCTCAGGGACTGAGGCACGAGGCAAAAGGGACCTCCCAATCAGAAGCATCAGCCACCAGTGTGGCGGTTGCCTCGCACGGCCTCACGCAGAAGGCACCTCACAAGGAGAAGGAGCTGCCAGGCACCCGGCGAAGCCCTAAATGGCACTGCTGCACAAGGGCCCTCCAACGCTAAGAGAGCGGCCAGGGGCCGAGCACTGCCCTGTCACGCACTGCTGCACAACTCACCTCACAACCAAGGACAGCACACAAGTGTCTGGCACTGCTCTCCGAGGCATGCGGGCATAAGGCACCTCACAAGGCAAACTCTCAGCCAAGGCCCTAGCAATGGCACATCAGGGCTTCAGGCAGAAGGCCTCTCCGAAGCACGAGGAGCAGTCAGCAGCCCAGCATTGCACTCTCAGGGGCTGAGGCAGAAGGGACCGCACAGTTCTAGATATCAGCCACCAGCCTGGCAATTGCCTCGCTGGGCCCTCATGCAGCAGGCACCTCACAAGGTAAAGGAGCTGCTAGGCACCCGGCGAAGCCCTAAGTGGCACTGCTGCACAAGGGACCTCCAACAGCTCACAAGAGCATGGCCCTGCTCGCTCAGGCATGCGGGCATAGGGCACCTCCCAAGCCAAACTCTCAGCCATGGCCCGAGCAGTGGCACATCAGGGCGTTCAGGCAGAAGGTCCCTCCGAAGCACGAGGAGCAGTCGGCATCCTAATAGCGCTCTCAGGGATGGAGGCAGATGAGACCTCACAAGCCCAAGGATCAGCCACCAGCCTTGCAGTTGCCTCGCAGGGCCTCCTGCAGAAGTTGCTGTGCAAGGAGCTCCTAGGCACCCAGCTAAGCCCTAAATGGCACGGCTACACAAGGGACCTCCAAAGCGCAGGGACAAGTGATGTGCCTGCCGCTGCTCTGCAAGCCATGCGGGCATAGGGCACCTCACAAGGCAAACTCTCAGCCACGGCCCGAGCAGCGGCGCAGCAGGGCATCAGGGCATCAGGCAGAAGGCCCCTCCGAAGCACGAGGAGCAGTCGGCATCCTAGCATTGCTCTCTCAGGGACTGAGGCAGAAGGCACCGCACAATCCCAAGCATCAGACAGCAGCCTGGCAGTTGCCTCGCAGCGCCCTCATGCAGAGCGCACCTAACAAGCCCAAGGAACTGTTAGGCACCCGGCTGTGTCCTGCGTGACACTGAAACATAAATGTCCTCAAAGGCACAAAGAGCAGGCAGGGGCCGAGCACTGCTCTATCAGGCACTGCTGCACAACTCACCTCACAACCAAGGACAGCACCCGAGGGCCTGGCACTGCTCTCCAAGCCATGCAGGCATAGGGCACCTCACAAGGCAAACTCTCAGCCACGGCCCGAGCAGTGGCGCAGCAGGGCATCACGCAGAAGGCCCTCCGAAGCACGAGGAGCAGCCGGCATCCTAGCATTGCTCTCTCAGGGACTGAGGCACGAGGCAAAAGGGACCTCCCAATCAGAAGCATCAGCCACCAGTGTGGCGGTTGCCTCGCACGGCCTCACGCAGAAGGCACCTCACAAGGAGAAGGAGCTGCCAGGCACCCGGCGAAGCCCTAAATGGCACTGCTGCACAAGGGCCCTCCAACGCTAAGAGAGCGGCCAGGGGCCGAGCACTGCCCTGTCACGCACTGCTGCACAACTCACCTCACAACCAAGGACAGCACACAAGTGTCTGGCACTGCTCTCCGAGGCATGCGGGCATAAGGCACCTCACAAGGCAAACTCTCAGCCAAGGCCCTAGCAATGGCACATCAGGGCTTCAGGCAGAAGGCCTCTCCGAACCACGAGGAGCAGTCAGCAGCCCAGCATTGCACTCTCAGGGGCTGAGGCAAAAGGGACCGCACAGTTCTAGATATCAGCCACCAGCCTGGCAATTGCCTCGCTGGGCCCTCATGCAGCAGGCACCTCACAAGGTAAAGGAGCTGCTAGGCACCCGGCGAAGCCCTAAGTGGCACTGCTGCACAAGGGACCTCCAACAGCTCACAAGAGCATGGCCCTGCTCGCTCAGGCATGCGGGCATAGGGCACCTCCCAAGCCAAACTCTCAGCCATGGCCCGAGCAGTGGCACATCAGGGCGTTCAGGCAGAAGGTCCCTCCGAAGCATGAGGAGCAGTCGGCATCCTAATAGCGCTCTCAGGGATGGAGGCAGATGAGACCTCACAAGCCCAAGGATCAGCCACCAGCCTTGCAGTTGCCTCGCAGGGCCTCCTGCAGAAGTTGCTGTGCAAGGAGCTCCTAGGCACCCAGCTAAGCCCTAAATGGCACGGCTACACAAGGGACCTCCAAAGCGCAGGGACAAGTGATGTGCCTGCCGCTGCTCTGCAAGCCATGCGGGCATAGGGCACCTCACAAGGCAAACTCTCAGCCATGGCCCGAGCAGCGGCGCAGCAGGGCATCAGGGCATCAGGCAGAAGGCCCCTCCGAAGCACGAGGAGCAGTCGGCATCCTAGCATTGCTCTCTCAGGGACTGAGGCAGAAGGCACCGCACAATCCCAAGCATCAGACAGCAGCCTGGCAGTTGCCTCGCAGCGCCCTCATGCAGAGCGCACCTAACAAGCCCAAGGAACTGTTAGGCACCCGGCTGTGTCCTGCGTGACACTGAAACATAAATGTCCTCAAAGGCACAAAGAGCAGGCAGGGGCCGAGCACTGCTCTATCAGGCACTGCTGCACAACTCACCTCACAACCAAGGACAGCACCCGAGGGCCTGGCACTGCTCTCCAAGCCATGCAGGCATAGGGCACCTCACAAGGCAAACTCTCAGCCACGGCCCGAGCAGTGGCGCAGCAGGGCATCACGCAGAAGGCCCTCCGAAGCACGAGGAGCAGCCGGCATCCTAGCATTGCTCTCTCAGGGACTGAGGCACGAGGCAAAAGGGACCTCCCAATCAGAAGCATCAGCCACCAGTGTGGCGGTTGCCTCGCACGGCCTCACGCAGAAGGCACCTCACAAGGAGAAGGAGCTGCCAGGCACCCGGCGAAGCCCTAAATGGCACTGCTGCACAAGGGCCCTCCAACGCTAAGAGAGCGGCCAGGGGCCGAGCACTGCCCTGTCACGCACTGCTGCACAACTCACCTCACAACCAAGGACAGCACACAAGTGTCTGGCACTGCTCTCCGAGGCATGCGGGCATAAGGCACCTCACAAGGCAAACTCTCAGCCAAGGCCCTAGCAATGGCACATCAGGGCTTCAGGCAGAAGGCCTCTCCGAACCACGAGGAGCAGTCAGCAGCCCAGCATTGCACTCTCAGGGGCTGAGGCAGAAGGGACCGCACAGTTCTAGATATCAGCCACCAGCCTGGCAATTGCCTCGCTGGGCCCTCATGCAGCAGGCACCTCACAAGGTAAAGGAGCTGCTAGGCACCCGGCGAAGCCCTAAGTGGCACTGCTGCACAAGGGACCTCCAACAGCTCACAAGAGCATGGCCCTGCTCGCTCAGGCATGCGGGCATAGGGCACCTCCCAAGCCAAACTCTCAGCCATGGCCCGAGCAGTGGCACATCAGGGCGTTCAGGCAGAAGGTCCCTCCGAAGCATGAGGAGCAGTCGGCATCCTAATAGCGCTCTCAGGGATGGAGGCAGATGAGACCTCACAAGCCCAAGGATCAGCCACCAGCCTTGCAGTTGCCTCGCAGGGCCTCCTGCAGAAGTTGCTGTGCAAGGAGCTCCTAGGCACCCAGCTAAGCCCTAAATGGCACGGCTACACAAGGGACCTCCAAAGCGCAGGGACAAGTGATGTGCCTGCCGCTGCTCTGCAAGCCATGCGGGCATAGGGCACCTCACAAGGCAAACTCTCAGCCATGGCCCGAGCAGCGGCGCAGCAGGGCATCAGGGCATCAGGCAGAAGGCCCCTCCGAAGCACGAGGAGCAGTCGGCATCCTAGCATTGCTCTCTCAGGGACTGAGGCAGAAGGCACCGCACAATCCCAAGCATCAGACAGCAGCCTGGCAGTTGCCTCGCAGCGCCCTCATGCAGAGCGCACCTAACAAGCCCAAGGAACTGTTAGGCACCCGGCTGTGTCCTGCGTGACACTGAAACATAAATGTCCTCAAAGGCACAAAGAGCAGGCAGGGGCCGAGCACTGCTCTATCAGGCACTGCTGCACAACTCACCTCACAACCAAGGACAGCACCCGAGGGCCTGGCACTGCTCTCCAAGCCATGCAGGCATAGGGCACCTCACAAGGCAAACTCTCAGCCACGGCCCGAGCAGTGGCGCAGCAGGGCATCACGCAGAAGGCCCTCCGAAGCACGAGGAGCAGCCGGCATCCTAGCATTGCTCTCTCAGGGACTGAGGCACGAGGCAAAAGGGACCTCCCAATCAGAAGCATCAGCCACCAGTGTGGCGGTTGCCTCGCACGGCCTCACGCAGAAGGCACCTCACAAGGAGAAGGAGCTGCCAGGCACCCGGCGAAGCCCTAAATGGCACTGCTGCACAAGGGCCCTCCAACGCTAAGAGAGCGGCCAGGGGCCGAGCACTGCCCTGTCACGCACTGCTGCACAACTCACCTCACAACCAAGGACAGCACACAAGTGTCTGGCACTGCTCTCCGAGGCATGCGGGCATAAGGCACCTCACAAGGCAAACTCTCAGCCAAGGCCCTAGCAATGGCACATCAGGGCTTCAGGCAGAAGGCCTCTCCGAACCACGAGGAGCAGTCAGCAGCCCAGCATTGCACTCTCAGGGGCTGAGGCAGAAGGGACCGCACAGTTCTAGATATCAGCCACCAGCCTGGCAATTGCCTCGCTGGGCCCTCATGCAGCAGGCACCTCACAAGGTAAAGGAGCTGCTAGGCACCCGGCGAAGCCCTAAGTGGCACTGCTGCACAAGGGACCTCCAACAGCTCACAAGAGCATGGCCCTGCTCGCTCAGGCATGCGGGCATAGGGCACCTCCCAAGCCAAACTCTCAGCCATGGCCCGAGCAGTGGCACATCAGGGCGTTCAGGCAGAAGGTCCCTCCGAAGCATGAGGAGCAGTCGGCATCCTAATAGCGCTCTCAGGGATGGAGGCAGATGAGACCTCACAAGCCCAAGGATCAGCCACCAGCCTTGCAGTTGCCTCGCAGGGCCTCCTGCAGAAGTTGCTGTGCAAGGAGCTCCTAGGCACCCAGCTAAGCCCTAAATGGCACGGCTACACAAGGGACCTCCAAAGCGCAGGGACAAGTGATGTGCCTGCCGCTGCTCTGCAAGCCATGCAGGCATAGGGCACCTCACAAGGCAAACTCTCAGCCACGGCCCGAGCAGCGGCGCAGCAGGGCATCAGGGCATCAGGCAGAAGGCCCCTCCGAAGCACGAGGAGCAGTCGGCATCCTAGCATTGCTCTCTCAGGGACTGAGGCAGAAGGCACCGCACAATCCCAAGCATCAGACAGCAGCCTGGCAGTTGCCTCGCAGCGCCCTCATGCAGAGCGCACCTAACAAGCCCAAGGAACTGTTAGGCACCCGGCTGTGTCCTGCTTGACACTGAAACATAAATGTCCTCAAAGGCACAAAGAGCAGGCAGGGGCCGAGCACTGCTCTATCAGGCACTGCTGCACAACTCACCTCACAACCAAGGACAGCACCCGAGGGCCTGGCACTGCTCTCCAAGCCATGCAGGCATAGGGCACCTCACAAGGCAAACTCTCAGCCACGGCCCGAGCAGTGGCGCAGCAGGGCATCACGCAGAAGGCCCTCCGAAGCACGAGGAGCAGCCGGCATCCTAGCATTGCTCTCTCAGGGACTGAGGCACGAGGCAAAAGGGACCTCCCAATCAGAAGCATCAGCCACCAGTGTGGCGGTTGCCTCGCACGGCCTCACGCAGAAGGCACCTCACAAGGAGAAGGAGCTGCCAGGCACCCGGCGAAGCCCTAAATGGCACTGCTGCACAAGGGCCCTCCAACGCTAAGAGAGCGGCCAGGGGCCGAGCACTGCCCTGTCACGCACTGCTGCACAACTCACCTCACAACCAAGGACAGCACACAAGTGTCTGGCACTGCTCTCCGAGGCATGCGGGCATAAGGCACCTCACAAGGCAAACTCTCAGCCAAGGCCCTAGCAATGGCACATCAGGGCTTCAGGCAGAAGGCCTCTCCGAACCACGAGGAGCAGTCAGCAGCCCAGCATTGCACTCTCAGGGGCTGAGGCAGAAGGGACCGCACAGTTCTAGATATCAGCCACCAGCCTGGCAATTGCCTCGCTGGGCCCTCATGCAGCAGGCACCTCACAAGGTAAAGGAGCTGCTAGGCACCCGGCGAAGCCCTAAGTGGCACTGCTGCACAAGGGACCTCCAACAGCTCACAAGAGCATGGCCCTGCTCGCTCAGGCATGCGGGCATAGGGCACCTCCCAAGCCAAACTCTCAGCCATGGCCCGAGCAGTGGCACATCAGGGCGTTCAGGCAGAAGGTCCCTCCGAAGCATGAGGAGCAGTCGGCATCCTAATAGCGCTCTCAGGGATGGAGGCAGATGAGACCTCACAAGCCCAAGGATCAGCCACCAGCCTTGCAGTTGCCTCGCAGGGCCTCCTGCAGAAGTTGCTGTACAAGGAGCTCCTAGGCACCCAGCTAAGCCCTAAATGGCACGGCTACACAAGGGACCTCCAAAGCGCAGGGACAAGTGATGTGCCTGCCGCTGCTCTCCAAGCCATGCAGGCATAGGGCACCTCACAAGGCAAACTCTCAGCCACGGCCCGAGCAGCGGCGCAGCAGGGCATCAGGGCATCAGGCAGAAGGCCCCTCGGAAGCACGAGGAGCAGTCAGCATCCTAATAGCGCTCTCAGGGATGGAGGCAGATGAGACCTCACAAGCCCAAGGATCAGCCACCAGCCTTGCAGTTGCCTCGCAGGGCCTCCTGCAGAAGTTGCTGTACAAGGAGCTCCTAGGCACCCAGCTAAGCCCTAAATGGCACGGCTACACAAGGGACCTCCAAAGCGCAGGGACAAGTGATGTGCCTGCCGCTGCTCTCCAAGCCATGCAGGCATAGGGCACCTCCCAAGGCAAACTCTCAGCCACGGCCCGAGCAGCGGCGCAGCAGGGCATCAGGGCATCAGGCAGAAGGCCCCTCGGAAGCACGAGGAGCAGTCAGCATCCTAATAGCGCTCTCAGGGATGGAGGCAGATGAGACCTCACAAGCCCAAGGTTCAGCCACCAGCCTTGCAGTTGCCTCGCAGGGCCTCCTGCAGAAGTTGCTGTACAAGGAGCTCCTAGGCACCCAGCTAAGCCCTAAATGGCACGGCTACACAAGGGACCTCCAAAGCGCAGGGACAAGTGATGTGCCTGCCGCTGCTCTCCAAGCCATGCAGGCATAGGGCACCTCACAAGGCAAACTCTCAGCCACGGCCCGAGCAGCGGCGCAGCAGGGCATCAGGGCATCAGGCAGAAGGCCCCTCCGAAGCACGAGGAGCAGTCGGCATCCTAGCGTTGCTCTCTCAGGGACTGAGGCAGAAGGCACCGCACAATCCCAAGCATCAGACAGCAGCCTGGCAGTTGCCTCGCAGCGCCCTCATGCAGAGCGCACCTAACAAGCCCAAGGAACTGTTAGGCACCCGGCTGTGTCCTGCGTGACACTGAAACATAAATGTCCTCAAAGGCACAAAGAGCAGGCAGGGGCCGAGCACTGCTCTATCAGGCACTGCTGCACAACTCACCTCACAACCAAGGACAGCACCCGAGGGCCTGGCACTGCTCTCCAAGCCATGCAGGCATAGGGCACCTCACAAGGCAAACTCTCAGCCACGGCCCGAGCAGTGGCGCAGCAGGGCATCACGCAGAAGGCCCTCCGAAGCACGAGGAGCAGCCGGCATCCTAGCATTGCTCTCTCAGGGACCGAGGCACGAGGCAAAAGGGACCTCCCAATCAGAAGCATCAGCCACCAGTGTGGCGGTTGCCTCGCACGGCCTCACGCAGAAGGCACCTCACAAGGAGAAGGAGCTGCCAGGCACCCGGCGAAGCCCTAAATGGCACTGCTGCACAAGGGCCCTCCAACGCTAAGAGAGCGGCCAGGGGCCGAGCACTGCCCTGTCACGCACTGCTGCACAACTCACCTCACAACCAAGGACAGCACACAAGTGTCTGGCACTGCTCTCCGAGGCATGCGGGCATAAGGCACCTCACAAGGCAAACTCTCAGCCAAGGCCCTAGCAATGGCACATCAGGGCTTCAGGCAGAAGGCCTCTCCGAACCACGAGGAGCAGTCAGCAGCCCAGCATTGCACTCTCAGGGGCTGAGGCAGAAGGGACCGCACAGTTCTAGATATCAGCCACCAGCCTGGCAATTGCCTCGCTGGGCCCTCATGCAGCAGGCACCTCACAAGGTAAAGGAGCTGCTAGGCACCCGGCGAAGCCCTAAGTGGCACTGCTGCACAAGGGACCTCCAACAGCTCACAAGAGCATGGCCCTGCTCGCTCAGGCATGCGGGCATAGGGCACCTCCCAAGCCAAACTCTCAGCCATGGCCCGAGCAGTGGCACATCAGGGCGTTCAGGCAGAAGGTCCCTCCGAAGCATGAGGAGCAGTCGGCATCCTAATAGCGCTCTCAGGGATGGAGGCAGATGAGACCTCACAAGCCCAAGGATCAGCCACCAGCCTTGCAGTTGCCTCGCAGGGCCTCCTGCAGAAGTTGCTGTGCAAGGAGCTCCTAGGCACCCAGCTAAGCCCTAAATGGCACGGCTACACAAGGGACCTCCAAAGCGCAGGGACAAGTGATGTGCCTGCCGCTGCTCTCCAAGCCATGCAGGCATAGGGCACCTCACAAGGCAAACTCTCAGCCACGGCCCGAGCAGCGGCGCAGCAGGGCATCAGGGCATCAGGCAGAAGGCCCCTCCGAAGCACGAGGAGCAGTCGGCATCCTAGCATTGCTCTCTCAGGGACTGAGGCAGAAGGCACCGCACAATCCCAAGCATCAGACAGCAGCCTGGCAGTTGCCTCGCAGCGCCCTCATGCAGAGCGCACCTAACAAGCCCAAGGAACTGTTAGGCACCCGGCTGTGTCCTGCTTGACACTGAAACATAAATGTCCTCAAAGGCACAAAGAGCAGGCAGGGGCCGAGCACTGCTCTATCAGGCACTGCTGCACAACTCACCTCACAACCAAGGACAGCACCCGAGGGCCTGGCACTGCTCTCCAAGCCATGCAGGCATAGGGCACCTCACAAGGCAAACTCTCAGCCACGGCCCGAGCAGTGGCGCAGCAGGGCATCACGCAGAAGGCCCTCCGAAGCACGAGGAGCAGCCGGCATCCTAGCATTGCTCTCTCAGGGACTGAGGCACGAGGCAAAAGGGACCTCCCAATCAGAAGCATCAGCCACCAGTGTGGCGGTTGCCTCGCACGGCCTCACGCAGAAGGCACCTCACAAGGAGAAGGAGCTGCCAGGCACCCGGCGAAGCCCTAAATGGCACTGCTGCACAAGGGCCCTCCAACGCTAAGAGAGCGGCCAGGGGCCGAGCACTGCCCTGTCACGCACTGCTGCACAACTCACCTCACAACCAAGGACAGCACACAAGTGTCTGGCACTGCTCTCCGAGGCATGCGGGCATAAGGCACCTCACAAGGCAAACTCTCAGCCAAGGCCCTAGCAATGGCACATCAGGGCTTCAGGCAGAAGGCCTCTCCGAACCACGAGGAGCAGTCAGCAGCCCAGCATTGCACTCTCAGGGGCTGAGGCAGAAGGGACCGCACAGTTCTAGATATCAGCCACCAGCCTGGCAATTGCCTCGCTGGGCCCTCATGCAGCAGGCACCTCACAAGGTAAAGGAGCTGCTAGGCACCCGGCGAAGCCCTAAGTGGCACTGCTGCACAAGGGACCTCCAACAGCTCACAAGAGCATGGCCCTGCTCGCTCAGGCATGCGGGCATAGGGCACCTCCCAAGCCAAACTCTCAGCCATGGCCCGAGCAGTGGCACATCAGGGCGTTCAGGCAGAAGGTCCCTCCGAAGCATGAGGAGCAGTCGGCATCCTAATAGCGCTCTCAGGGATGGAGGCAGATGAGACCTCACAAGCCCAAGGATCAGCCACCAGCCTTGCAGTTGCCTCGCAGGGCCTCCTGCAGAAGTTGCTGTACAAGGAGCTCCTAGGCACCCAGCTAAGCCCTAAATGGCACGGCTACACAAGGGACCTCCAAAGCGCAGGGACAAGTGATGTGCCTGCCGCTGCTCTCCAAGCCATGCAGGCATAGGGCACCTCACAAGGCAAACTCTCAGCCACGGCCCGAGCAGCGGCGCAGCAGGGCATCAGGGCATCAGGCAGAAGGCCCCTCGGAAGCACGAGGAGCAGTCAGCATCCTAATAGCGCTCTCAGGGATGGAGGCAGATGAGACCTCACAAGCCCAAGGATCAGCCACCAGCCTTGCAGTTGCCTCGCAGGGCCTCCTGCAGAAGTTGCTGTACAAGGAGCTCCTAGGCACCCAGCTAAGCCCTAAATGGCACGGCTACACAAGGGACCTCCAAAGCGCAGGGACAAGTGATGTGCCTGCCGCTGCTCTCCAAGCCATGCAGGCATAGGGCACCTCCCAAGGCAAACTCTCAGCCACGGCCCGAGCAGCGGCGCAGCAGGGCATCAGGGCATCAGGCAGAAGGCCCCTCGGAAGCACGAGGAGCAGTCAGCATCCTAATAGCGCTCTCAGGGATGGAGGCAGATGAGACCTCACAAGCCCAAGGTTCAGCCACCAGCCTTGCAGTTGCCTCGCAGGGCCTCCTGCAGAAGTTGCTGTGCAAGGAGCTCCTAGGCACCCAGCTAAGCCCTAAATGGCACGGCTACACAAGGGACCTCCAAAGCGCAGGGACAAGTGATGTGCCTGCCGCTGCTCTGCAAGCCATGCAGGCATAGGGCACCTCACAAGGCAAACTCTCAGCCACGGCCCGAGCAGCGGCGCAGCAGGGCATCAGGGCATCAGGCAGAAGGCCCCTCCGAAGCACGAGGAGCAGTCGGCATCCTAGCATTGCTCTCTCAGGGACTGAGGCAGAAGGCACCGCACAATCCCAAGCATCAGACAGCAGCCTGGCAGTTGCCTCGCAGCGCCCTCATGCAGAGCGCACCTAACAAGCCCAAGGAACTGTTAGGCACCCGGCTGTGTCCTGCGTGACACTGAAACATAAATGTCCTCAAAGGCACAAAGAGCAGGCAGGGGCCGAGCACTGCTCTATCAGGCACTGCTGCACAACTCACCTCACAACCAAGGACAGCACCCGAGGGCCTGGCACTGCTCTCCAAGCCATGCAGGCATAGGGCACCTCACAAGGCAAACTCTCAGCCACGGCCCGAGCAGTGGCGCAGCAGGGCATCACGCAGAAGGCCCTCCGAAGCACGAGGAGCAGCCGGCATCCTAGCATTGCTCTCTCAGGGACCGAGGCACGAGGCAAAAGGGACCTCCCAATCAGAAGCATCAGCCACCAGTGTGGCGGTTGCCTCGCACGGCCTCACGCAGAAGGCACCTCACAAGGAGAAGGAGCTGCCAGGCACCCGGCGAAGCCCTAAATGGCACTGCTGCACAAGGGCCCTCCAACGCTAAGAGAGCGGCCAGGGGCCGAGCACTGCCCTGTCACGCACTGCTGCACAACTCACCTCACAACCAAGGACAGCACACAAGTGTCTGGCACTGCTCTCCGAGGCATGCGGGCATAAGGCACCTCACAAGGCAAACTCTCAGCCAAGGCCCTAGCAATGGCACATCAGGGCTTCAGGCAGAAGGCCTCTCCGAAGCACGAGGAGCAGTCAGCAGCCCAGCATTGCACTCTCAGGGGCTGAGGCAGAAGGGACCGCACAGTTCTAGATATCAGCCACCAGCCTGGCAATTGCCTCGCTGGGCCCTCATGCAGCAGGCACCTCACAAGGTAAAGGAGCTGCTAGGCACCCGGCGAAGCCCTAAGTGGCACTGCTGCACAAGGGACCTCCAACAGCTCACAAGAGCATGGCCCTGCTCGCTCAGGCATGCGGGCATAGGGCACCTCCCAAGCCAAACTCTCAGCCATGGCCCGAGCAGTGGCACATCAGGGCGTTCAGGCAGAAGGTCCCTCCGAAGCACGAGGAGCAGTCGGCATCCTAATAGCGCTCTCAGGGATGGAGGCAGATGAGACCTCACAAGCCCAAGGATCAGCCACCAGCCTTGCAGTTGCCTCGCAGGGCCTCCTGCAGAAGTTGCTGTGCAAGGAGCTCCTAGGCACCCAGCTAAGCCCTAAATGGCACGGCTACACAAGGGACCTCCAAAGCGCAGGGACAAGTGATGTGCCTGCCGCTGCTCTGCAAGCCATGCGGGCATAGGGCACCTCACAAGGCAAACTCTCAGCCACGGCCCGAGCAGCGGCGCAGCAGGGCATCAGGGCATCAGGCAGAAGGCCCCTCCGAAGCACGAGGAGCAGTCGGCATCCTAGCATTGCTCTCTCAGGGACTGAGGCAGAAGGCACCGCACAATCCCAAGCATCTGACAGCAGCCTGGCAGTTGCCTCGCAGCGCCCTCATGCAGAGCGCACCTAACAAGCCCAAGGAACTGTTAGGCACCCGGCTGTGTCCTGCGTGACACTGAAACATAAATGTCCTCAAAGGCACAAAGAGCAGGCAGGGGCCGAGCACTGCTCTATCAGGCACTGCTGCACAACTCACCTCACAACCAAGGACAGCACCCGAGGGCCTGGCACTGCTCTCCAAGCCATGCAGGCATAGGGCACCTCACAAGGCAAACTCTCAGCCACGGCCCGAGCAGTGGCGCAGCAGGGCATCACGCAGAAGGCCCTCCGAAGCACGAGGAGCAGCCGGCATCCTAGCATTGCTCTCTCAGGGACTGAGGCACGAGGCAAAAGGGACCTCCCAATCAGAAGCATCAGCCACCAGTGTGGCGGTTGCCTCGCACGGCCTCACGCAGAAGGCACCTCACAAGGAGAAGGAGCTGCCAGGCACCCGGCGAAGCCCTAAATGGCACTGCTGCACAAGGGCCCTCCAACGCTAAGAGAGCGGCCAGGGGCCGAGCACTGCCCTGTCACGCACTGCTGCACAACTCACCTCACAACCAAGGACAGCACACAAGTGTCTGGCACTGCTCTCCGAGGCATGCGGGCATAAGGCACCTCACAAGGCAAACTCTCAGCCAAGGCCCTAGCAATGGCACATCAGGGCTTCAGGCAGAAGGCCTCTCCGAACCACGAGGAGCAGTCAGCAGCCCAGCATTGCACTCTCAGGGGCTGAGGCAAAAGGGACCGCACAGTTCTAGATATCAGCCACCAGCCTGGCAATTGCCTCGCTGGGCCCTCATGCAGCAGGCACCTCACAAGGTAAAGGAGCTGCTAGGCACCCGGCGAAGCCCTAAGTGGCACTGCTGCACAAGGGACCTCCAACAGCTCACAAGAGCATGGCCCTGCTCGCTCAGGCATGCGGGCATAGGGCACCTCCCAAGCCAAACTCTCAGCCATGGCCCGAGCAGTGGCACATCAGGGCGTTCAGGCAGAAGGTCCCTCCGAAGCATGAGGAGCAGTCGGCATCCTAATAGCGCTCTCAGGGATGGAGGCAGATGAGACCTCACAAGCCCAAGGATCAGCCACCAGCCTTGCAGTTGCCTCGCAGGGCCTCCTGCAGAAGTTGCTGTGCAAGGAGCTCCTAGGCACCCAGCTAAGCCCTAAATGGCACGGCTACACAAGGGACCTCCAAAGCGCAGGGACAAGTGATGTGCCTGCCGCTGCTCTGCAAGCCATGCGGGCATAGGGCACCTCACAAGGCAAACTCTCAGCCATGGCCCGAGCAGCGGCGCAGCAGGGCATCAGGGCATCAGGCAGAAGGCCCCTCCGAAGCACGAGGAGCAGTCGGCATCCTAGCATTGCTCTCTCAGGGACTGAGGCAGAAGGCACCGCACAATCCCAAGCATCAGACAGCAGCCTGGCAGTTGCCTCGCAGCGCCCTCATGCAGAGCGCACCTAACAAGCCCAAGGAACTGTTAGGCACCCGGCTGTGTCCTGCGTGACACTGAAACATAAATGTCCTCAAAGGCACAAAGAGCAGGCAGGGGCCGAGCACTGCTCTATCAGGCACTGCTGCACAACTCACCTCACAACCAAGGACAGCACCCGAGGGCCTGGCACTGCTCTCCAAGCCATGCAGGCATAGGGCACCTCACAAGGCAAACTCTCAGCCACGGCCCGAGCAGTGGCGCAGCAGGGCATCACGCAGAAGGCCCTCCGAAGCACGAGGAGCAGCCGGCATCCTAGCATTGCTCTCTCAGGGACTGAGGCACGAGGCAAAAGGGACCTCCCAATCAGAAGCATCAGCCACCAGTGTGGCGGTTGCCTCGCACGGCCTCACGCAGAAGGCACCTCACAAGGAGAAGGAGCTGCCAGGCACCCGGCGAAGCCCTAAATGGCACTGCTGCACAAGGGCCCTCCAACGCTAAGAGAGCGGCCAGGGGCCGAGCACTGCCCTGTCACGCACTGCTGCACAACTCACCTCACAACCAAGGACAGCACACAAGTGTCTGGCACTGCTCTCCGAGGCATGCGGGCATAAGGCACCTCACAAGGCAAACTCTCAGCCAAGGCCCTAGCAATGGCACATCAGGGCTTCAGGCAGAAGGCCTCTCCGAACCACGAGGAGCAGTCAGCAGCCCAGCATTGCACTCTCAGGGGCTGAGGCAGAAGGGACCGCACAGTTCTAGATATCAGCCACCAGCCTGGCAATTGCCTCGCTGGGCCCTCATGCAGCAGGCACCTCACAAGGTAAAGGAGCTGCTAGGCACCCGGCGAAGCCCTAAGTGGCACTGCTGCACAAGGGACCTCCAACAGCTCACAAGAGCATGGCCCTGCTCGCTCAGGCATGCGGGCATAGGGCACCTCCCAAGCCAAACTCTCAGCCATGGCCCGAGCAGTGGCACATCAGGGCGTTCAGGCAGAAGGTCCCTCCGAAGCATGAGGAGCAGTCGGCATCCTAATAGCGCTCTCAGGGATGGAGGCAGATGAGACCTCACAAGCCCAAGGATCAGCCACCAGCCTTGCAGTTGCCTCGCAGGGCCTCCTGCAGAAGTTGCTGTGCAAGGAGCTCCTAGGCACCCAGCTAAGCCCTAAATGGCACGGCTACACAAGGGACCTCCAAAGCGCAGGGACAAGTGATGTGCCTGCCGCTGCTCTGCAAGCCATGCAGGCATAGGGCACCTCACAAGGCAAACTCTCAGCCACGGCCCGAGCAGCGGCGCAGCAGGGCATCAGGGCATCAGGCAGAAGGCCCCTCCGAAGCACGAGGAGCAGTCGGCATCCTAGCATTGCTCTCTCAGGGACTGAGGCAGAAGGCACCGCACAATCCCAAGCATCAGACAGCAGCCTGGCAGTTGCCTCGCAGCGCCCTCATGCAGAGCGCACCTAACAAGCCCAAGGAACTGTTAGGCACCCGGCTGTGTCCTGCTTGACACTGAAACATAAATGTCCTCAAAGGCACAAAGAGCAGGCAGGGGCCGAGCACTGCTCTATCAGGCACTGCTGCACAACTCACCTCACAACCAAGGACAGCACCCGAGGGCCTGGCACTGCTCTCCAAGCCATGCAGGCATAGGGCACCTCACAAGGCAAACTCTCAGCCACGGCCCGAGCAGTGGCGCAGCAGGGCATCACGCAGAAGGCCCTCCGAAGCACGAGGAGCAGCCGGCATCCTAGCATTGCTCTCTCAGGGACTGAGGCACGAGGCAAAAGGGACCTCCCAATCAGAAGCATCAGCCACCAGTGTGGCGGTTGCCTCGCACGGCCTCACGCAGAAGGCACCTCACAAGGAGAAGGAGCTGCCAGGCACCCGGCGAAGCCCTAAATGGCACTGCTGCACAAGGGCCCTCCAACGCTAAGAGAGCGGCCAGGGGCCGAGCACTGCCCTGTCACGCACTGCTGCACAACTCACCTCACAACCAAGGACAGCACACAAGTGTCTGGCACTGCTCTCCGAGGCATGCGGGCATAAGGCACCTCACAAGGCAAACTCTCAGCCAAGGCCCTAGCAATGGCACATCAGGGCTTCAGGCAGAAGGCCTCTCCGAACCACGAGGAGCAGTCAGCAGCCCAGCATTGCACTCTCAGGGGCTGAGGCAGAAGGGACCGCACAGTTCTAGATATCAGCCACCAGCCTGGCAATTGCCTCGCTGGGCCCTCATGCAGCAGGCACCTCACAAGGTAAAGGAGCTGCTAGGCACCCGGCGAAGCCCTAAGTGGCACTGCTGCACAAGGGACCTCCAACAGCTCACAAGAGCATGGCCCTGCTCGCTCAGGCATGCGGGCATAGGGCACCTCCCAAGCCAAACTCTCAGCCATGGCCCGAGCAGTGGCACATCAGGGCGTTCAGGCAGAAGGTCCCTCCGAAGCATGAGGAGCAGTCGGCATCCTAATAGCGCTCTCAGGGATGGAGGCAGATGAGACCTCACAAGCCCAAGGATCAGCCACCAGCCTTGCAGTTGCCTCGCAGGGCCTCCTGCAGAAGTTGCTGTACAAGGAGCTCCTAGGCACCCAGCTAAGCCCTAAATGGCACGGCTACACAAGGGACCTCCAAAGCGCAGGGACAAGTGATGTGCCTGCCGCTGCTCTCCAAGCCATGCAGGCATAGGGCACCTCACAAGGCAAACTCTCAGCCACGGCCCGAGCAGCGGCGCAGCAGGGCATCAGGGCATCAGGCAGAAGGCCCCTCGGAAGCACGAGGAGCAGTCAGCATCCTAATAGCGCTCTCAGGGATGGAGGCAGATGAGACCTCACAAGCCCAAGGATCAGCCACCAGCCTTGCAGTTGCCTCGCAGGGCCTCCTGCAGAAGTTGCTGTACAAGGAGCTCCTAGGCACCCAGCTAAGCCCTAAATGGCACGGCTACACAAGGGACCTCCAAAGCGCAGGGACAAGTGATGTGCCTGCCGCTGCTCTCCAAGCCATGCAGGCATAGGGCACCTCCCAAGGCAAACTCTCAGCCACGGCCCGAGCAGCGGCGCAGCAGGGCATCAGGGCATCAGGCAGAAGGCCCCTCGGAAGCACGAGGAGCAGTCAGCATCCTAATAGCGCTCTCAGGGATGGAGGCAGATGAGACCTCACAAGCCCAAGGTTCAGCCACCAGCCTTGCAGTTGCCTCGCAGGGCCTCCTGCAGAAGTTGCTGTACAAGGAGCTCCTAGGCACCCAGCTAAGCCCTAAATGGCACGGCTACACAAGGGACCTCCAAAGCGCAGGGACAAGTGATGTGCCTGCCGCTGCTCTCCAAGCCATGCAGGCATAGGGCACCTCACAAGGCAAACTCTCAGCCACGGCCCGAGCAGCGGCGCAGCAGGGCATCAGGGCATCAGGCAGAAGGCCCCTCCGAAGCACGAGGAGCAGTCGGCATCCTAGCATTGCTCTCTCAGGGACTGAGGCAGAAGGCACCGCACAATCCCAAGCATCAGACAGCAGCCTGGCAGTTGCCTCGCAGCGCCCTCATGCAGAGCGCACCTAACAAGCCCAAGGAACTGTTAGGCACCCGGCTGTGTCCTGCGTGACACTGAAACATAAATGTCCTCAAAGGCACAAAGAGCAGGCAGGGGCCGAGCACTGCTCTATCAGGCACTGCTGCACAACTCACCTCACAACCAAGGACAGCACCCGAGGGCCTGGCACTGCTCTCCAAGCCATGCAGGCATAGGGCACCTCACAAGGCAAACTCTCAGCCACGGCCCGAGCAGTGGCGCAGCAGGGCATCACGCAGAAGGCCCTCCGAAGCACGAGGAGCAGCCGGCATCCTAGCATTGCTCTCTCAGGGACCGAGGCACGAGGCAAAAGGGACCTCCCAATCAGAAGCATCAGCCACCAGTGTGGCGGTTGCCTCGCACGGCCTCACGCAGAAGGCACCTCTCAAGGAGAAGGAGCTGCCAGGCACCCGGCGAAGCCCTAAATGGCACTGCTGCACAAGGGCCCTCCAACGCTAAGAGAGCGGCCAGGGGCCGAGCACTGCCCTGTCACGCACTGCTGCACAACTCACCTCACAACCAAGGACAGCACACAAGTGTCTGGCACTGCTCTCCGAGGCATGCGGGCATAAGGCACCTCACAAGGCAAACTCTCAGCCAAGGCCCTAGCAATGGCACATCAGGGCTTCAGGCAGAAGGCCTCTCCGAAGCACGAGGAGCAGTCAGCAGCCCAGCATTGCACTCTCAGGGGCTGAGGCAGAAGGGACCGCACAGTTCTAGATATCAGCCACCAGCCTGGCAATTGCCTCGCTGGGCCCTCATGCAGCAGGCACCTCACAAGGTAAAGGAGCTGCTAGGCACCCGGCGAAGCCCTAAGTGGCACACTGCTGCACAAGGGACCTCCAACAGCTCACAAGAGCATGGCCCTGCTCGCTCAGGCATGCGGGCATAGGGCACCTCCCAAGCCAAACTCTCAGCCATGGCCCGAGCAGTGGCACATCAGGGCGTTCAGGCAGAAGGTCCCTCCGAAGCATGAGGAGCAGTCGGCATCCTAATAGCGCTCTCAGGGATGGAGGCAGATGAGACCTCACAAGCCCAAGGATCAGCCACCAGCCTTGCAGTTGCCTCGCAGGGCCTCCTGCAGAAGTTGCTGTGCAAGGAGCTCCTAGGCACCCAGCTAAGCCCTAAATGGCACGGCTACACAAGGGACCTCCAAAGCGCAGGGACAAGTGATGTGCCTGCCGCTGCTCTGCAAGCCATGCGGGCATAGGGCACCTCACAAGGCAAACTCTCAGCCACGGCCCGAGCAGCGGCGCAGCAGGGCATCAGGGCATCAGGCAGAAGGCCCCTCCGAAGCACGAGGAGCAGTCGGCATCCTAGCATTGCTCTCTCAGGGACTGAGGCAGAAGGCACCGCACAATCCCAAGCATCAGACAGCAGCCTGGCAGTTGCCTCGCAGCGCCCTCATGCAGAGCGCACCTAACAAGCCCAAGGAACTGTTAGGCACCCGGCTGTGTCCTGCGTGACACTGAAACATAAATGTCCTCAAAGGCACAAAGAGCAGGCAGGGGCCGAGCACTGCTCTATCAGGCACTGCTGCACAACTCACCTCACAACCAAGGACAGCACCCGAGGGCCTGGCACTGCTCTCCAAGCCATGCAGGCATAGGGCACCTCACAAGGCAAACTCTCAGCCACGGCCCGAGCAGTGGCGCAGCAGGGCATCACGCAGAAGGCCCTCCGAAGCACGAGGAGCAGCCGGCATCCTAGCATTGCTCTCTCAGGGACTGAGGCACGAGGCAAAAGGGACCTCCCAATCAGAAGCATCAGCCACCAGTGTGGCGGTTGCCTCGCACGGCCTCACGCAGAAGGCACCTCACAAGGAGAAGGAGCTGCCAGGCACCCGGCGAAGCCCTAAATGGCACTGCTGCACAAGGGCCCTCCAACGCTAAGAGAGCGGCCAGGGGCCGAGCACTGCCCTGTCACGCACTGCTGCACAACTCACCTCACAACCAAGGACAGCACACAAGTGTCTGGCACTGCTCTCCGAGGCATGCGGGCATAAGGCACCTCACAAGGCAAACTCTCAGCCAAGGCCCTAGCAATGGCACATCAGGGCTTCAGGCAGAAGGCCTCTCCGAACCACGAGGAGCAGTCAGCAGCCCAGCATTGCACTCTCAGGGGCTGAGGCAGAAGGGACCGCACAGTTCTAGATATCAGCCACCAGCCTGGCAATTGCCTCGCTGGGCCCTCATGCAGCAGGCACCTCACAAGGTAAAGGAGCTGCTAGGCACCCGGCGAAGCCCTAAGTGGCACTGCTGCACAAGGGACCTCCAACAGCTCACAAGAGCATGGCCCTGCTCGCTCAGGCATGCGGGCATAGGGCACCTCCCAAGCCAAACTCTCAGCCATGGCCCGAGCAGTGGCACATCAGGGCGTTCAGGCAGAAGGTCCCTCCGAAGCATGAGGAGCAGTCGGCATCCTAATAGCGCTCTCAGGGATGGAGGCAGATGAGACCTCACAAGCCCAAGGATCAGCCACCAGCCTTGCAGTTGCCTCGCAGGGCCTCCTGCAGAAGTTGCTGTGCAAGGAGCTCCTAGGCACCCAGCTAAGCCCTAAATGGCACGGCTACACAAGGGACCTCCAAAGCGCAGGGACAAGTGATGTGCCTGCCGCTGCTCTGCAAGCCATGCGGGCATAGGGCACCTCACAAGGCAAACTCTCAGCCACGGCCCGAGCAGCGGCGCAGCAGGGCATCAGGGCATCAGGCAGAAGGCCCCTCCGAAGCACGAGGAGCAGTCGGCATCCTAGCGTTGCTCTCTCAGGGACTGAGGCAGAAGGCACCGCACAATCCCAAGCATCAGACAGCAGCCTGGCAGTTGCCTCGCAGCGCCCTCATGCAGAGCGCACCTAACAAGCCCAAGGAACTGTTAGGCACCCGGCTGTGTCCTGCGTGACACTGAAACATAAATGTCCTCAAAGGCACAAAGAGCAGGCAGGGGCCGAGCACTGCTCTATCAGGCACTGCTGCACAACTCACCTCACAACCAAGGACAGCACCCGAGGGCCTGGCACTGCTCTCCAAGCCATGCAGGCATAGGGCACCTCACAAGGCAAACTCTCAGCCACGGCCCGAGCAGTGGCGCAGCAGGGCATCACGCAGAAGGCCCTCCGAAGCACGAGGAGCAGTCGGCATCCTAGCATTGCTCTCTCAGGGACCGAGGCACGAGGCAAAAGGGACCTCCCAATCAGAAGCATCAGCCACCAGTGTGGCGGTTGCCTCGCACGGCCTCACGCAGAAGGCACCTCACAAGGAGAAGGAGCTGCCAGGCACCCGGCGAAGCCCTAAATGGCACTGCTGCACAAGGGCCCTCCAACGCTAAGAGAGCGGCCAGGGGCCGAGCACTGCCCTGTCACGCACTGCTGCACAACTCACCTCACAACCAAGGACAGCACACAAGTGTCTGGCACTGCTCTCCGAGGCATGCGGGCATAAGGCACCTCACAAGGCAAACTCTCAGCCAAGGCCCTAGCAATGGCACATCAGGGCTTCAGGCAGAAGGCCTCTCCGAAGCACGAGGAGCAGTCAGCAGCCCAGCATTGCACTCTCAGGGGCTGAGGCAGAAGGGACCGCACAGTTCTAGATATCAGCCACCAGCCTGGCAATTGCCTCGCTGGGCCCTCATGCAGCAGGCACCTCACAAGGTAAAGGAGCTGCTAGGCACCCGGCGAAGCCCTAAGTGGCACTGCTGCACAAGGGACCTCCAACAGCTCACAAGAGCATGGCCCTGCTCGCTCAGGCATGCGGGCATAGGGCACCTCCCAAGCCAAACTCTCAGCCATGGCCCGAGCAGTGGCACATCAGGGCGTTCAGGCAGAAGGTCCCTCCGAAGCATGAGGAGCAGTCGGCATCCTAATAGCGCTCTCAGGGATGGAGGCAGATGAGACCTCACAAGCCCAAGGATCAGCCACCAGCCTTGCAGTTGCCTCGCAGGGCCTCCTGCAGAAGTTGCTGTGCAAGGAGCTCCTAGGCACCCAGCTAAGCCCTAAATGGCACGGCTACACAAGGGACCTCCAAAGCGCAGGGACAAGTGATGTGCCTGCCGCTGCTCTGCAAGCCATGCGGGCATAGGGCACCTCACAAGGCAAACTCTCAGCCACGGCCCGAGCAGTGGCGCAGCAGGGCATCACGCAGAAGGCCCTCCGAAGCACGAGGAGCAGCCGGCATCCTAGCATTGCTCTCTCAGGGACCGAGGCACGAGGCAAAAGGGACCTCCCAATCAGAAGCATCAGCCACCAGTGTGGCGGTTGCCTCGCACGGCCTCACGCAGAAGGCACCTCACAAGGAGAAGGAGCTGCCAGGCACCCGGCGAAGCCCTAAATGGCACTGCTGCACAAGGGCCCTCCAACGCTAAGAGAGCGGCCAGGGGCCGAGCACTGCCCTGTCACGCACTGCTGCACAACTCACCTCACAACCAAGGACAGCACACAAGTGTCTGGCACTGCTCTCCGAGGCATGCGGGCATAAGGCACCTCACAAGGCAAACTCTCAGCCAAGGCCCTAGCAATGGCACATCAGGGCTTCAGGCAGAAGGCCTCTCCGAACCACGAGGAGCAGTCAGCAGCCCAGCATTGCACTCTCAGGGGCTGAGGCAGAAGGGACCGCACAGTTCTAGATATCAGCCACCAGCCTGGCAATTGCCTCGCTGGGCCCTCATGCAGCAGGCACCTCACAAGGTAAAGGAGCTGCTAGGCACCCGGCGAAGCCCTAAGTGGCACTGCTGCACAAGGGACCTCCAACAGCTCACAAGAGCATGGCCCTGCTCGCTCAGGCATGCGGGCATAGGGCACCTCCCAAGCCAAACTCTCAGCCATGGCCCGAGCAGTGGCACATCAGGGCGTTCAGGCAGAAGGTCCCTCCGAAGCATGAGGAGCAGTCGGCATCCTAATAGCGCTCTCAGGGATGGAGGCAGATGAGACCTCACAACCCCAAGGATCAGCCACCAGCCTTGCAGTTGCCTCGCAGGGCCTCCTGCAGAAGTTGCTGTGCAAGGAGCTCCTAGGCACCCAGCTAAGCCCTAAATGGCACGGCTACACAAGGGACCTCCAAAGCGCAGGGACAAGTGATGTGCCTGCCGCTGCTCTGCAAGCCATGCGGGCATAGGGCACCTCACAAGGCAAACTCTCAGCCACGGCCCGAGCAGCGGCGCAGCAGGGCATCAGGGCATCAGGCAGAAGGCCCCTCCGAAGCACGAGGAGCAGTCGGCATCCTAGCATTGCTCTCTCAGGGACTGAGGCAGAAGGCACCGCACAATCCCAAGCATCAGACAGCAGCCTGGCAGTTGCCTCGCAGCGCCCTCATGCAGAGCGCACCTAACAAGCCCAAGGAACTGTTAGGCACCCGGCTGTGTCCTGCGTGACACTGAAACATAAATGTCCTCAAAGGCACAAAGAGCAGGCAGGGGCCGAGCACTGCTCTATCAGGCACTGCTGCACAACTCACCTCACAACCAAGGACAGCACCCGAGGGCCTGGCACTGCTCTCCAAGCCATGCAGGCATAGGGCACCTCACAAGGCAAACTCTCAGCCACGGCCCGAGCAGTGGCGCAGCAGGGCATCACGCAGAAGGCCCTCCGAAGCACGAGGAGCAGCCGGCATCCTAGCATTGCTCTCTCAGGGACCGAGGCACGAGGCAAAAGGGACCTCCCAATCAGAAGCATCAGCCACCAGTGTGGCGGTTGCCTCGCACGGCCTCACGCAGAAGGCACCTCACAAGGAGAAGGAGCTGCCAGGCACCCGGCGAAGCCCTAAATGGCACTGCTGCACAAGGGCCCTCCAACGCTAAGAGAGCGGCCAGGGGCCGAGCACTGCCCTGTCACGCACTGCTGCACAACTCACCTCACAACCAAGGACAGCACACAAGTGTCTGGCACTGCTCTCCGAGGCATGCGGGCATAAGGCACCTCACAAGGCAAACTCTCAGCCAAGGCCCTAGCAATGGCACATCAGGGCTTCAGGCAGAAGGCCTCTCCGAAGCACGAGGAGCAGTCAGCAGCCCAGCATTGCACTCTCAGGGGCTGAGGCAGAAGGGACCGCACAGTTCTAGATATCAGCCACCAGCCTGGCAATTGCCTCGCTGGGCCCTCATGCAGCAGGCACCTCACAAGGTAAAGGAGCTGCTAGGCACCCGGCGAAGCCCTAAGTGGCACTGCTGCACAAGGGACCTCCAACAGCTCACAAGAGCATGGCCCTGCTCGCTCAGGCATGCGGGCATAGGGCACCTCCCAAGCCAAACTCTCAGCCATGGCCCGAGCAGTGGCACATCAGGGCGTTCAGGCAGAAGGTCCCTCCGAAGCATGAGGAGCAGTCGGCATCCTAATAGCGCTCTCAGGGATGGAGGCAGATGAGACCTCACAAGCCCAAGGATCAGCCACCAGCCTTGCAGTTGCCTCGCAGGGCCTCCTGCAGAAGTTGCTGTGCAAGGAGCTCCTAGGCACCCAGCTAAGCCCTAAATGGCACGGCTACACAAGGGACCTCCAAAGCGCAGGGACAAGTGATGTGCCTGCCGCTGCTCTGCAAGCCATGCGGGCATAGGGCACCTCACAAGGCAAACTCTCAGCCACGGCCCGAGCAGCGGCGCAGCAGGGCATCAGGGCATCAGGCAGAAGGCCCCTCCGAAGCACGAGGAGCAGTCGGCATCCTAGCATTGCTCTCTCAGGGACTGAGGCAGAAGGCACCGCACAATCCCAAGCATCAGACAGCAGCCTGGCAGTTGCCTCGCAGCGCCCTCATGCAGAGCGCACCTAACAAGCCCAAGGAACTGTTAGGCACCCGGCTGTGTCCTGCGTGACACTGAAACATAAATGTCCTCAAAGGCACAAAGAGCAGGCAGGGGCCGAGCACTGCTCTATCAGGCACTGCTGCACAACTCACCTCACAACCAAGGACAGCACCCGAGGGCCTGGCACTGCTCTCCAAGCCATGCAGGCATAGGGCACCTCACAAGGCAAACTCTCAGCCACGGCCCGAGCAGTGGCGCAGCAGGGCATCACGCAGAAGGCCCTCCGAAGCACGAGGAGCAGCCGGCATCCTAGCATTGCTCTCTCAGGGACTGAGGCACGAGGCAAAAGGGACCTCCCAATCAGAAGCATCAGCCACCAGTGTGGCGGTTGCCTCGCACGGCCTCACGCAGAAGGCACCTCACAAGGAGAAGGAGCTGCCAGGCACCCGGCGAAGCCCTAAATGGCACTGCTGCACAAGGGCCCTCCAACGCTAAGAGAGCGGCCAGGGGCCGAGCACTGCCCTGTCACGCACTGCTGCACAACTCACCTCACAACCAAGGACAGCACACAAGTGTCTGGCACTGCTCTCCGAGGCATGCGGGCATAAGGCACCTCACAAGGCAAACTCTCAGCCAAGGCCCTAGCAATGGCACATCAGGGCTTCAGGCAGAAGGCCTCTCCGAACCACGAGGAGCAGTCAGCAGCCCAGCATTGCACTCTCAGGGGCTGAGGCAGAAGGGACCGCACAGTTCTAGATATCAGCCACCAGCCTGGCAATTGCCTCGCTGGGCCCTCATGCAGCAGGCACCTCACAAGGTAAAGGAGCTGCTAGGCACCCGGCGAAGCCCTAAGTGGCACTGCTGCACAAGGGACCTCCAACAGCTCACAAGAGCATGGCCCTGCTCGCTCAGGCATGCGGGCATAGGGCACCTCCCAAGCCAAACTCTCAGCCATGGCCCGAGCAGTGGCACATCAGGGCGTTCAGGCAGAAGGTCCCTCCGAAGCATGAGGAGCAGTCGGCATCCTAATAGCGCTCTCAGGGATGGAGGCAGATGAGACCTCACAAGCCCAAGGATCAGCCACCAGCCTTGCAGTTGCCTCGCAGGGCCTCCTGCAGAAGTTGCTGTGCAAGGAGCTCCTAGGCACCCAGCTAAGCCCTAAATGGCACGGCTACACAAGGGACCTCCAAAGCGCAGGGACAAGTGATGTGCCTGCCGCTGCTCTGCAAGCCATGCGGGCATAGGGCACCTCACAAGGCAAACTCTCAGCCACGGCCCGAGCAGCGGCGCAGCAGGGCATCAGGGCATCAGGCAGAAGGCCCCTCCGAAGCACGAGGAGCAGTCGGCATCCTAGCGTTGCTCTCTCAGGGACTGAGGCAGAAGGCACCGCACAATCCCAAGCATCAGACAGCAGCCTGGCAGTTGCCTCGCAGCGCCCTCATGCAGAGCGCACCTAACAAGCCCAAGGAACTGTTAGGCACCCGGCTGTGTCCTGCGTGACACTGAAACATAAATGTCCTCAAAGGCACAAAGAGCAGGCAGGGGCCGAGCACTGCTCTATCAGGCACTGCTGCACAACTCACCTCACAACCAAGGACAGCACCCGAGGGCCTGGCACTGCTCTCCAAGCCATGCAGGCATAGGGCACCTCACAAGGCAAACTCTCAGCCACGGCCCGAGCAGTGGCGCAGCAGGGCATCACGCAGAAGGCCCTCCGAAGCACGAGGAGCAGTCGGCATCCTAGCATTGCTCTCTCAGGGACCGAGGCACGAGGCAAAAGGGACCTCCCAATCAGAAGCATCAGCCACCAGTGTGGCGGTTGCCTCGCACGGCCTCACGCAGAAGGCACCTCACAAGGAGAAGGAGCTGCCAGGCACCCGGCGAAGCCCTAAATGGCACTGCTGCACAAGGGCCCTCCAACGCTAAGAGAGCGGCCAGGGGCCGAGCACTGCCCTGTCACGCACTGCTGCACAACTCACCTCACAACCAAGGACAGCACACAAGTGTCTGGCACTGCTCTCCGAGGCATGCGGGCATAAGGCACCTCACAAGGCAAACTCTCAGCCAAGGCCCTAGCAATGGCACATCAGGGCTTCAGGCAGAAGGCCTCTCCGAAGCACGAGGAGCAGTCAGCAGCCCAGCATTGCACTCTCAGGGGCTGAGGCAGAAGGGACCGCACAGTTCTAGATATCAGCCACCAGCCTGGCAATTGCCTCGCTGGGCCCTCATGCAGCAGGCACCTCACAAGGTAAAGGAGCTGCTAGGCACCCGGCGAAGCCCTAAGTGGCACTGCTGCACAAGGGACCTCCAACAGCTCACAAGAGCATGGCCCTGCTCGCTCAGGCATGCGGGCATAGGGCACCTCCCAAGCCAAACTCTCAGCCATGGCCCGAGCAGTGGCACATCAGGGCGTTCAGGCAGAAGGTCCCTCCGAAGCATGAGGAGCAGTCGGCATCCTAATAGCGCTCTCAGGGATGGAGGCAGATGAGACCTCACAAGCCCAAGGATCAGCCACCAGCCTTGCAGTTGCCTCGCAGGGCCTCCTGCAGAAGTTGCTGTGCAAGGAGCTCCTAGGCACCCAGCTAAGCCCTAAATGGCACGGCTACACAAGGGACCTCCAAAGCGCAGGGACAAGTGATGTGCCTGCCGCTGCTCTGCAAGCCATGCGGGCATAGGGCACCTCACAAGGCAAACTCTCAGCCACGGCCCGAGCAGTGGCGCAGCAGGGCATCACGCAGAAGGCCCTCCGAAGCACGAGGAGCAGCCGGCATCCTAGCATTGCTCTCTCAGGGACCGAGGCACGAGGCAAAAGGGACCTCCCAATCAGAAGCATCAGCCACCAGTGTGGCGGTTGCCTCGCACGGCCTCACGCAGAAGGCACCTCACAAGGAGAAGGAGCTGCCAGGCACCCGGCGAAGCCCTAAATGGCACTGCTGCACAAGGGCCCTCCAACGCTAAGAGAGCGGCCAGGGGCCGAGCACTGCCCTGTCACGCACTGCTGCACAACTCACCTCACAACCAAGGACAGCACACAAGTGTCTGGCACTGCTCTCCGAGGCATGCGGGCATAAGGCACCTCACAAGGCAAACTCTCAGCCAAGGCCCTAGCAATGGCACATCAGGGCTTCAGGCAGAAGGCCTCTCCGAACCACGAGGAGCAGTCAGCAGCCCAGCATTGCACTCTCAGGGGCTGAGGCAGAAGGGACCGCACAGTTCTAGATATCAGCCACCAGCCTGGCAATTGCCTCGCTGGGCCCTCATGCAGCAGGCACCTCACAAGGTAAAGGAGCTGCTAGGCACCCGGCGAAGCCCTAAGTGGCACTGCTGCACAAGGGACCTCCAACAGCTCACAAGAGCATGGCCCTGCTCGCTCAGGCATGCGGGCATAGGGCACCTCCCAAGCCAAACTCTCAGCCATGGCCCGAGCAGTGGCACATCAGGGCGTTCAGGCAGAAGGTCCCTCCGAAGCATGAGGAGCAGTCGGCATCCTAATAGCGCTCTCAGGGATGGAGGCAGATGAGACCTCACAACCCCAAGGATCAGCCACCAGCCTTGCAGTTGCCTCGCAGGGCCTCCTGCAGAAGTTGCTGTGCAAGGAGCTCCTAGGCACCCAGCTAAGCCCTAAATGGCACGGCTACACAAGGGACCTCCAAAGCGCAGGGACAAGTGATGTGCCTGCCGCTGCTCTGCAAGCCATGCGGGCATAGGGCACCTCACAAGGCAAACTCTCAGCCACGGCCCGAGCAGCGGCGCAGCAGGGCATCAGGGCATCAGGCAGAAGGCCCCTCCGAAGCACGAGGAGCAGTCGGCATCCTAGCATTGCTCTCTCAGGGACTGAGGCAGAAGGCACCGCACAATCCCAAGCATCAGACAGCAGCCTGGCAGTTGCCTCGCAGCGCCCTCATGCAGAGCGCACCTAACAAGCCCAAGGAACTGTTAGGCACCCGGCTGTGTCCTGCGTGACACTGAAACATAAATGTCCTCAAAGGCACAAAGAGCAGGCAGGGGCCGAGCACTGCTCTATCAGGCACTGCTGCACAACTCACCTCACAACCAAGGACAGCACCCGAGGGCCTGGCACTGCTCTCCAAGCCATGCAGGCATAGGGCACCTCACAAGGCAAACTCTCAGCCACGGCCCGAGCAGTGGCGCAGCAGGGCATCACGCAGAAGGCCCTCCGAAGCACGAGGAGCAGCCGGCATCCTAGCATTGCTCTCTCAGGGACCGAGGCACGAGGCAAAAGGGACCTCCCAATCAGAAGCATCAGCCACCAGTGTGGCGGTTGCCTCGCACGGCCTCACGCAGAAGGCACCTCACAAGGAGAAGGAGCTGCCAGGCACCCGGCGAAGCCCTAAATGGCACTGCTGCACAAGGGCCCTCCAACGCTAAGAGAGCGGCCAGGGGCCGAGCACTGCCCTGTCACGCACTGCTGCACAACTCACCTCACAACCAAGGACAGCACACAAGTGTCTGGCACTGCTCTCCGAGGCATGCGGGCATAAGGCACCTCACAAGGCAAACTCTCAGCCAAGGCCCTAGCAATGGCACATCAGGGCTTCAGGCAGAAGGCCTCTCCGAAGCACGAGGAGCAGTCAGCAGCCCAGCATTGCACTCTCAGGGGCTGAGGCAGAAGGGACCGCACAGTTCTAGATATCAGCCACCAGCCTGGCAATTGCCTCGCTGGGCCCTCATGCAGCAGGCACCTCACAAGGTAAAGGAGCTGCTAGGCACCCGGCGAAGCCCTAAGTGGCACTGCTGCACAAGGGACCTCCAACAGCTCACAAGAGCATGGCCCTGCTCGCTCAGGCATGCGGGCATAGGGCACCTCCCAAGCCAAACTCTCAGCCATGGCCCGAGCAGTGGCACATCAGGGCGTTCAGGCAGAAGGTCCCTCCGAAGCATGAGGAGCAGTCGGCATCCTAATAGCGCTCTCAGGGATGGAGGCAGATGAGACCTCACAAGCCCAAGGATCAGCCACCAGCCTTGCAGTTGCCTCGCAGGGCCTCCTGCAGAAGTTGCTGTGCAAGGAGCTCCTAGGCACCCAGCTAAGCCCTAAATGGCACGGCTACACAAGGGACCTCCAAAGCGCAGGGACAAGTGATGTGCCTGCCGCTGCTCTGCAAGCCATGCGGGCATAGGGCACCTCACAAGGCAAACTCTCAGCCACGGCCCGAGCAGCGGCGCAGCAGGGCATCAGGGCATCAGGCAGAAGGCCCCTCCGAAGCACGAGGAGCAGTCGGCATCCTAGCATTGCTCTCTCAGGGACTGAGGCAGAAGGCACCGCACAATCCCAAGCATCAGACAGCAGCCTGGCAGTTGCCTCGCAGCGCCCTCATGCAGAGCGCACCTAACAAGCCCAAGGAACTGTTAGGCACCCGGCTGTGTCCTGCGTGACACTGAAACATAAATGTCCTCAAAGGCACAAAGAGCAGGCAGGGGCCGAGCACTGCTCTATCAGGCACTGCTGCACAACTCACCTCACAACCAAGGACAGCACCCGAGGGCCTGGCACTGCTCTCCAAGCCATGCAGGCATAGGGCACCTCACAAGGCAAACTCTCAGCCACGGCCCGAGCAGTGGCGCAGCAGGGCATCACGCAGAAGGCCCTCCGAAGCACGAGGAGCAGCCGGCATCCTAGCATTGCTCTCTCAGGGACCGAGGCACGAGGCAAAAGGGACCTCCCAATCAGAAGCATCAGCCACCAGTGTGGCGGTTGCCTCGCACGGCCTCACGCAGAAGGCACCTCACAAGGAGAAGGAGCTGCCAGGCACCCGGCGAAGCCCTAAATGGCACTGCTGCACAAGGGCCCTCCAACGCTAAGAGAGCGGCCAGGGGCCGAGCACTGCCCTGTCACGCACTGCTGCACAACTCACCTCACAACCAAGGACAGCACACAAGTGTCTGGCACTGCTCTCCGAGGCATGCGGGCATAAGGCACCTCACAAGGCAAACTCTCAGCCAAGGCCCTAGCAATGGCACATCAGGGCTTCAGGCAGAAGGCCTCTCCGAACCACGAGGAGCAGTCAGCAGCCCAGCATTGCACTCTCAGGGGCTGAGGCAGAAGGGACCGCACAGTTCTAGATATCAGCCACCAGCCTGGCAATTGCCTCGCTGGGCCCTCATGCAGCAGGCACCTCACAAGGTAAAGGAGCTGCTAGGCACCCGGCGAAGCCCTAAGTGGCACTGCTGCACAAGGGACCTCCAACAGCTCACAAGAGCATGGCCCTGCTCGCTCAGGCATGCGGGCATAGGGCACCTCCCAAGCCAAACTCTCAGCCATGGCCCGAGCAGTGGCACATCAGGGCGTTCAGGCAGAAGGTCCCTCCGAAGCATGAGGAGCAGTCGGCATCCTAATAGCGCTCTCAGGGATGGAGGCAGATGAGACCTCACAACCCCAAGGATCAGCCACCAGCCTTGCAGTTGCCTCGCAGGGCCTCCTGCAGAAGTTGCTGTGCAAGGAGCTCCTAGGCACCCAGCTAAGCCCTAAATGGCACGGCTACACAAGGGACCTCCAAAGCGCAGGGACAAGTGATGTGCCTGCCGCTGCTCTGCAAGCCATGCGGGCATAGGGCACCTCACAAGGCAAACTCTCAGCCACGGCCCGAGCAGCGGCGCAGCAGGGCATCAGGGCATCAGGCAGAAGGCCCCTCCGAAGCACGAGGAGCAGTCGGCATCCTAGCATTGCTCTCTCAGGGACTGAGGCAGAAGGCACCGCACAATCCCAAGCATCAGACAGCAGCCTGGCAGTTGCCTCGCAGCGCCCTCATGCAGAGCGCACCTAACAAGCCCAAGGAACTGTTAGGCACCCGGCTGTGTCCTGCGTGACACTGAAACATAAATGTCCTCAAAGGCACAAAGAGCAGGCAGGGGCCGAGCACTGCTCTATCAGGCACTGCTGCACAACTCACCTCACAACCAAGGACAGCACCCGAGGGCCTGGCACTGCTCTCCAAGCCATGCAGGCATAGGGCACCTCACAAGGCAAACTCTCAGCCACGGCCCGAGCAGTGGCGCAGCAGGGCATCACGCAGAAGGCCCTCCGAAGCACGAGGAGCAGCCGGCATCCTAGCATTGCTCTCTCAGGGACCGAGGCACGAGGCAAAAGGGACCTCCCAATCAGAAGCATCAGCCACCAGTGTGGCGGTTGCCTCGCACGGCCTCACGCAGAAGGCACCTCACAAGGAGAAGGAGCTGCCAGGCACCCGGCGAAGCCCTAAATGGCACTGCTGCACAAGGGCCCTCCAACGCTAAGAGAGCGGCCAGGGGCCGAGCACTGCCCTGTCACGCACTGCTGCACAACTCACCTCACAACCAAGGACAGCACACAAGTGTCTGGCACTGCTCTCCGAGGCATGCGGGCATAAGGCACCTCACAAGGCAAACTCTCAGCCAAGGCCCTAGCAATGGCACATCAGGGCTTCAGGCAGAAGGCCTCTCCGAACCACGAGGAGCAGTCAGCAGCCCAGCATTGCACTCTCAGGGGCTGAGGCAGAAGGGACCGCACAGTTCTAGATATCAGCCACCAGCCTGGCAATTGCCTCGCTGGGCCCTCATGCAGCAGGCACCTCACAAGGTAAAGGAGCTGCTAGGCACCCGGCGAAGCCCTAAGTGGCACTGCTGCACAAGGGACCTCCAACAGCTCACAAGAGCATGGCCCTGCTCGCTCAGGCATGCGGGCATAGGGCACCTCCCAAGCCAAACTCTCAGCCATGGCCCGAGCAGTGGCACATCAGGGCGTTCAGGCAGAAGGTCCCTCCGAAGCATGAGGAGCAGTCGGCATCCTAATAGCGCTCTCAGGGATGGAGGCAGATGAGACCTCACAAGCCCAAGGATCAGCCACCAGCCTTGCAGTTGCCTCGCAGGGCCTCCTGCAGAAGTTGCTGTGCAAGGAGCTCCTAGGCACCCAGCTAAGCCCTAAATGGCACGGCTACACAAGGGACCTCCAAAGCGCAGGGACAAGTGATGTGCCTGCCGCTGCTCTGCAAGCCATGCGGGCATAGGGCACCTCACAAGGCAAACTCTCAGCCACGGCCCGAGCAGCGGCGCAGCAGGGCATCAGGGCATCAGGCAGAAGGCCCCTCCGAAGCACGAGGAGCAGTCGGCATCCTAGCGTTGCTCTCTCAGGGACTGAGGCAGAAGGCACTGCACAATCCCAAGCATCAGACAGCAGCCTGGCAGTTGCCTCGCAGCGCCCTCATGCAGAGCGCACCTAACAAGCCCAAGGAACTGTTAGGCACCCGGCTGTGTCCTGCGTGACACTGAAACATAAATGTCCTCAAAGGCACAAAGAGCAGGCAGGGGCCGAGCACTGCTCTATCAGGCACTGCTGCACAACTCACCTCACAACCAAGGACAGCACCCGAGGGCCTGGCACTGCTCTCCAAGCCATGCAGGCATAGGGCACCTCACAAGGCAAACTCTCAGCCACGGCCCGAGCAGTGGCGCAGCAGGGCATCACGCAGAAGGCCCTCCGAAGCACGAGGAGCAGTCGGCATCCTAGCATTGCTCTCTCAGGGACCGAGGCACGAGGCAAAAGGGACCTCCCAATCAGAAGCATCAGCCACCAGTGTGGCGGTTGCCTCGCACGGCCTCACGCAGAAGGCACCTCACAAGGAGAAGGAGCTGCCAGGCACCCGGCGAAGCCCTAAATGGCACTGCTGCACAAGGGCCCTCCAACGCTAAGAGAGCGGCCAGGGGCCGAGCACTGCCCTGTCACGCACTGCTGCACAACTCACCTCACAACCAAGGACAGCACACAAGTGTCTGGCACTGCTCTCCGAGGCATGCGGGCATAAGGCACCTCACAAGGCAAACTCTCAGCCAAGGCCCTAGCAATGGCACATCAGGGCTTCAGGCAGAAGGCCTCTCCGAAGCACGAGGAGCAGTCAGCAGCCCAGCATTGCACTCTCAGGGGCTGAGGCAGAAGGGACCGCACAGTTCTAGATATCAGCCACCAGCCTGGCAATTGCCTCGCTGGGCCCTCATGCAGCAGGCACCTCACAAGGTAAAGGAGCTGCTAGGCACCCGGCGAAGCCCTAAGTGGCACTGCTGCACAAGGGACCTCCAACAGCTCACAAGAGCATGGCCCTGCTCGCTCAGGCATGCGGGCATAGGGCACCTCCCAAGCCAAACTCTCAGCCATGGCCCGAGCAGTGGCACATCAGGGCGTTCAGGCAGAAGGTCCCTCCGAAGCATGAGGAGCAGTCGGCATCCTAATAGCGCTCTCAGGGATGGAGGCAGATGAGACCTCACAAGCCCAAGGATCAGCCACCAGCCTTGCAGTTGCCTCGCAGGGCCTCCTGCAGAAGTTGCTGTGCAAGGAGCTCCTAGGCACCCAGCTAAGCCCTAAATGGCACGGCTACACAAGGGACCTCCAAAGCGCAGGGACAAGTGATGTGCCTGCCGCTGCTCTGCAAGCCATGCGGGCATAGGGCACCTCACAAGGCAAACTCTCAGCCACGGCCCGAGCAGTGGCGCAGCAGGGCATCACGCAGAAGGCCCTCCGAAGCACGAGGAGCAGCCGGCATCCTAGCATTGCTCTCTCAGGGACCGAGGCACGAGGCAAAAGGGACCTCCCAATCAGAAGCATCAGCCACCAGTGTGGCGGTTGCCTCGCACGGCCTCACGCAGAAGGCACCTCACAAGGAGAAGGAGCTGCCAGGCACCCGGCGAAGCCCTAAATGGCACTGCTGCACAAGGGCCCTCCAACGCTAAGAGAGCGGCCAGGGGCCGAGCACTGCCCTGTCACGCACTGCTGCACAACTCACCTCACAACCAAGGACAGCACACAAGTGTCTGGCACTGCTCTCCGAGGCATGCGGGCATAAGGCACCTCACAAGGCAAACTCTCAGCCAAGGCCCTAGCAATGGCACATCAGGGCTTCAGGCAGAAGGCCTCTCCGAACCACGAGGAGCAGTCAGCAGCCCAGCATTGCACTCTCAGGGGCTGAGGCAGAAGGGACCGCACAGTTCTAGATATCAGCCACCAGCCTGGCAATTGCCTCGCTGGGCCCTCATGCAGCAGGCACCTCACAAGGTAAAGGAGCTGCTAGGCACCCGGCGAAGCCCTAAGTGGCACTGCTGCACAAGGGACCTCCAACAGCTCACAAGAGCATGGCCCTGCTCGCTCAGGCATGCGGGCATAGGGCACCTCCCAAGCCAAACTCTCAGCCATGGCCCGAGCAGTGGCACATCAGGGCGTTCAGGCAGAAGGTCCCTCCGAAGCATGAGGAGCAGTCGGCATCCTAATAGCGCTCTCAGGGATGGAGGCAGATGAGACCTCACAACCCCAAGGATCAGCCACCAGCCTTGCAGTTGCCTCGCAGGGCCTCCTGCAGAAGTTGCTGTGCAAGGAGCTCCTAGGCACCCAGCTAAGCCCTAAATGGCACGGCTACACAAGGGACCTCCAAAGCGCAGGGACAAGTGATGTGCCTGCCGCTGCTCTGCAAGCCATGCGGGCATAGGGCACCTCACAAGGCAAACTCTCAGCCACGGCCCGAGCAGCGGCGCAGCAGGGCATCAGGGCATCAGGCAGAAGGCCCCTCCGAAGCACGAGGAGCAGTCGGCATCCTAGCATTGCTCTCTCAGGGACTGAGGCAAAAGGCACCGCACAATCCCAAGCATCAGACAGCAGCCTGGCAGTTGCCTCGCAGCGCCCTCATGCAGAGCGCACCTAACAAGCCCAAGGAACTGTTAGGCACCCGGCTGTGTCCTGCGTGACACTGAAACATAAATGTCCTCAAAGGCACAAAGAGCAGGCAGGGGCCGAGCACTGCTCTATCAGGCACTGCTGCACAACTCACCTCACAACCAAGGACAGCACCCGAGGGCCTGGCACTGCTCTCCAAGCCATGCAGGCATAGGGCACCTCACAAGGCAAACTCTCAGCCACGGCCCGAGCAGTGGCGCAGCAGGGCATCACGCAGAAGGCCCTCCGAAGCACGAGGAGCAGCCGGCATCCTAGCATTGCTCTCTCAGGGACCGAGGCACGAGGCAAAAGGGACCTCCCAATCAGAAGCATCAGCCACCAGTGTGGCGGTTGCCTCGCACGGCCTCACGCAGAAGGCACCTCACAAGGAGAAGGAGCTGCCAGGCACCCGGCGAAGCCCTAAATGGCACTGCTGCACAAGGGCCCTCCAACGCTAAGAGAGCGGCCAGGGGCCGAGCACTGCCCTGTCACGCACTGCTGCACAACTCACCTCACAACCAAGGACAGCACACAAGTGTCTGGCACTGCTCTCCGAGGCATGCGGGCATAAGGCACCTCACAAGGCAAACTCTCAGCCAAGGCCCTAGCAATGGCACATCAGGGCTTCAGGCAGAAGGCCTCTCCGAAGCACGAGGAGCAGTCAGCAGCCCAGCATTGCACTCTCAGGGGCTGAGGCAGAAGGGACCGCACAGTTCTAGATATCAGCCACCAGCCTGGCAATTGCCTCGCTGGGCCCTCATGCAGCAGGCACCTCACAAGGTAAAGGAGCTGCTAGGCACCCGGCGAAGCCCTAAGTGGCACTGCTGCACAAGGGACCTCCAACAGCTCACAAGAGCATGGCCCTGCTCGCTCAGGCATGCGGGCATAGGGCACCTCCCAAGCCAAACTCTCAGCCATGGCCCGAGCAGTGGCACATCAGGGCGTTCAGGCAGAAGGTCCCTCCGAAGCATGAGGAGCAGTCGGCATCCTAATAGCGCTCTCAGGGATGGAGGCAGATGAGACCTCACAAGCCCAAGGATCAGCCACCAGCCTTGCAGTTGCCTCGCAGGGCCTCCTGCAGAAGTTGCTGTGCAAGGAGCTCCTAGGCACCCAGCTAAGCCCTAAATGGCACGGCTACACAAGGGACCTCCAAAGCGCAGGGACAAGTGATGTGCCTGCCGCTGCTCTGCAAGCCATGCGGGCATAGGGCACCTCACAAGGCAAACTCTCAGCCACGGCCCGAGCAGTGGCGCAGCAGGGCATCACGCAGAAGGCCCTCCGAAGCACGAGGAGCAGCCGGCATCCTAGCATTGCTCTCTCAGGGACCGAGGCACGAGGCAAAAGGGACCTCCCAATCAGAAGCATCAGCCACCAGTGTGGCGGTTGCCTCGCACGGCCTCACGCAGAAGGCACCTCACAAGGAGAAGGAGCTGCCAGGCACCCGGCGAAGCCCTAAATGGCACTGCTGCACAAGGGCCCTCCAACGCTAAGAGAGCGGCCAGGGGCCGAGCACTGCCCTGTCACGCACTGCTGCACAACTCACCTCACAACCAAGGACAGCACACAAGTGTCTGGCACTGCTCTCCGAGGCATGCGGGCATAAGGCACCTCACAAGGCAAACTCTCAGCCAAGGCCCTAGCAATGGCACATCAGGGCTTCAGGCAGAAGGCCTCTCCGAACCACGAGGAGCAGTCAGCAGCCCAGCATTGCACTCTCAGGGGCTGAGGCAGAAGGGACCGCACAGTTCTAGATATCAGCCACCAGCCTGGCAATTGCCTCGCTGGGCCCTCATGCAGCAGGCACCTCACAAGGTAAAGGAGCTGCTAGGCACCCGGCGAAGCCCTAAGTGGCACTGCTGCACAAGGGACCTCCAACAGCTCACAAGAGCATGGCCCTGCTCGCTCAGGCATGCGGGCATAGGGCACCTCCCAAGCCAAACTCTCAGCCATGGCCCGAGCAGTGGCACATCAGGGCGTTCAGGCAGAAGGTCCCTCCGAAGCATGAGGAGCAGTCGGCATCCTAATAGCGCTCTCAGGGATGGAGGCAGATGAGACCTCACAACCCCAAGGATCAGCCACCAGCCTTGCAGTTGCCTCGCAGGGCCTCCTGCAGAAGTTGCTGTGCAAGGAGCTCCTAGGCACCCAGCTAAGCCCTAAATGGCACGGCTACACAAGGGACCTCCAAAGCGCAGGGACAAGTGATGTGCCTGCCGCTGCTCTGCAAGCCATGCGGGCATAGGGCACCTCACAAGGCAAACTCTCAGCCACGGCCCGAGCAGCGGCGCAGCAGGGCATCAGGGCATCAGGCAGAAGGCCCCTCCGAAGCACGAGGAGCAGTCGGCATCCTAGCATTGCTCTCTCAGGGACTGAGGCAAAAGGCACCGCACAATCCCAAGCATCAGACAGCAGCCTGGCAGTTGCCTCGCAGCGCCCTCATGCAGAGCGCACCTAACAAGCCCAAGGAACTGTTAGGCACCCGGCTGTGTCCTGCGTGACACTGAAACATAAATGTCCTCAAAGGCACAAAGAGCAGGCAGGGGCCGAGCACTGCTCTATCAGGCACTGCTGCACAACTCACCTCACAACCAAGGACAGCACCCGAGGGCCTGGCACTGCTCTCCAAGCCATGCAGGCATAGGGCACCTCACAAGGCAAACTCTCAGCCACGGCCCGAGCAGTGGCGCAGCAGGGCATCACGCAGAAGGCCCTCCGAAGCACGAGGAGCAGCCGGCATCCTAGCATTGCTCTCTCAGGGACCGAGGCACGAGGCAAAAGGGACCTCCCAATCAGAAGCATCAGCCACCAGTGTGGCGGTTGCCTCGCACGGCCTCACGCAGAAGGCACCTCACAAGGAGAAGGAGCTGCCAGGCACCCGGCGAAGCCCTAAATGGCACTGCTGCACAAGGGCCCTCCAACGCTAAGAGAGCGGCCAGGGGCCGAGCACTGCCCTGTCACGCACTGCTGCACAACTCACCTCACAACCAAGGACAGCACACAAGTGTCTGGCACTGCTCTCCGAGGCATGCGGGCATAAGGCACCTCACAAGGCAAACTCTCAGCCAAGGCCCTAGCAATGGCACATCAGGGCTTCAGGCAGAAGGCCTCTCCGAAGCACGAGGAGCAGTCAGCAGCCCAGCATTGCACTCTCAGGGGCTGAGGCAGAAGGGACCGCACAGTTCTAGATATCAGCCACCAGCCTGGCAATTGCCTCGCTGGGCCCTCATGCAGCAGGCACCTCACAAGGTAAAGGAGCTGCTAGGCACCCGGCGAAGCCCTAAGTGGCACTGCTGCACAAGGGACCTCCAACAGCTCACAAGAGCATGGCCCTGCTCGCTCAGGCATGCGGGCATAGGGCACCTCCCAAGCCAAACTCTCAGCCATGGCCCGAGCAGTGGCACATCAGGGCGTTCAGGCAGAAGGTCCCTCCGAAGCATGAGGAGCAGTCGGCATCCTAATAGCGCTCTCAGGGATGGAGGCAGATGAGACCTCACAAGCCCAAGGATCAGCCACCAGCCTTGCAGTTGCCTCGCAGGGCCTCCTGCAGAAGTTGCTGTGCAAGGAGCTCCTAGGCACCCAGCTAAGCCCTAAATGGCACGGCTACACAAGGGACCTCCAAAGCGCAGGGACAAGTGATGTGCCTGCCGCTGCTCTGCAAGCCATGCGGGCATAGGGCACCTCACAAGGCAAACTCTCAGCCACGGCCCGAGCAGCGGCGCAGCAGGGCATCAGGGCATCAGGCAGAAGGCCCCTCCGAAGCACGAGGAGCAGTCGGCATCCTAGCATTGCTCTCTCAGGGACTGAGGCAGAAGGCACCGCACAATCCCAAGCATCAGACAGCAGCCTGGCAGTTGCCTCGCAGCGCCCTCATGCAGAGCGCACCTAACAAGCCCAAGGAACTGTTAGGCACCCGGCTGTGTCCTGCGTGACACTGAAACATAAATGTCCTCAAAGGCACAAAGAGCAGGCAGGGGCCGAGCACTGCTCTATCAGGCACTGCTGCACAACTCACCTCACAACCAAGGACAGCACCCGAGGGCCTGGCACTGCTCTCCAAGCCATGCAGGCATAGGGCACCTCACAAGGCAAACTCTCAGCCACGGCCCGAGCAGTGGCGCAGCAGGGCATCACGCAGAAGGCCCTCCGAAGCACGAGGAGCAGCCGGCATCCTAGCATTGCTCTCTCAGGGACCGAGGCACGAGGCAAAAGGGACCTCCCAATCAGAAGCATCAGCCACCAGTGTGGCGGTTGCCTCGCACGGCCTCACGCAGAAGGCACCTCACAAGGAGAAGGAGCTGCCAGGCACCCGGCGAAGCCCTAAATGGCACTGCTGCACAAGGGCCCTCCAACGCTAAGAGAGCGGCCAGGGGCCGAGCACTGCCCTGTCACGCACTGCTGCACAACTCACCTCACAACCAAGGACAGCACACAAGTGTCTGGCACTGCTCTCCGAGGCATGCGGGCATAAGGCACCTCACAAGGCAAACTCTCAGCCAAGGCCCTAGCAATGGCACATCAGGGCTTCAGGCAGAAGGCCTCTCCGAACCACGAGGAGCAGTCAGCAGCCCAGCATTGCACTCTCAGGGGCTGAGGCAGAAGGGACCGCACAGTTCTAGATATCAGCCACCAGCCTGGCAATTGCCTCGCTGGGCCCTCATGCAGCAGGCACCTCACAAGGTAAAGGAGCTGCTAGGCACCCGGCGAAGCCCTAAGTGGCACTGCTGCACAAGGGACCTCCAACAGCTCACAAGAGCATGGCCCTGCTCGCTCAGGCATGCGGGCATAGGGCACCTCCCAAGCCAAACTCTCAGCCATGGCCCGAGCAGTGGCACATCAGGGCGTTCAGGCAGAAGGTCCCTCCGAAGCATGAGGAGCAGTCGGCATCCTAATAGCGCTCTCAGGGATGGAGGCAGATGAGACCTCACAACCCCAAGGATCAGCCACCAGCCTTGCAGTTGCCTCGCAGGGCCTCCTGCAGAAGTTGCTGTGCAAGGAGCTCCTAGGCACCCAGCTAAGCCCTAAATGGCACGGCTACACAAGGGACCTCCAAAGCGCAGGGACAAGTGATGTGCCTGCCGCTGCTCTGCAAGCCATGCGGGCATAGGGCACCTCACAAGGCAAACTCTCAGCCACGGCCCGAGCAGCGGCGCAGCAGGGCATCAGGGCATCAGGCAGAAGGCCCCTCCGAAGCACGAGGAGCAGTCGGCATCCTAGCATTGCTCTCTCAGGGACTGAGGCAGAAGGCACCGCACAATCCCAAGCATCAGACAGCAGCCTGGCAGTTGCCTCGCAGCGCCCTCATGCAGAGCGCACCTAACAAGCCCAAGGAACTGTTAGGCACCCGGCTGTGTCCTGCGTGACACTGAAACATAAATGTCCTCAAAGGCACAAAGAGCAGGCAGGGGCCGAGCACTGCTCTATCAGGCACTGCTGCACAACTCACCTCACAACCAAGGACAGCACCCGAGGGCCTGGCACTGCTCTCCAAGCCATGCAGGCATAGGGCACCTCACAAGGCAAACTCTCAGCCACGGCCCGAGCAGTGGCGCAGCAGGGCATCACGCAGAAGGCCCTCCGAAGCACGAGGAGCAGCCGGCATCCTAGCATTGCTCTCTCAGGGACCGAGGCACGAGGCAAAAGGGACCTCCCAATCAGAAGCATCAGCCACCAGTGTGGCGGTTGCCTCGCACGGCCTCACGCAGAAGGCACCTCACAAGGAGAAGGAGCTGCCAGGCACCCGGCGAAGCCCTAAATGGCACTGCTGCACAAGGGCCCTCCAACGCTAAGAGAGCGGCCAGGGGCCGAGCACTGCCCTGTCACGCACTGCTGCACAACTCACCTCACAACCAAGGACAGCACACAAGTGTCTGGCACTGCTCTCCGAGGCATGCGGGCATAAGGCACCTCACAAGGCAAACTCTCAGCCAAGGCCCTAGCAATGGCACATCAGGGCTTCAGGCAGAAGGCCTCTCCGAACCACGAGGAGCAGTCAGCAGCCCAGCATTGCACTCTCAGGGGCTGAGGCAGAAGGGACCGCACAGTTCTAGATATCAGCCACCAGCCTGGCAATTGCCTCGCTGGGCCCTCATGCAGCAGGCACCTCACAAGGTAAAGGAGCTGCTAGGCACCCGGCGAAGCCCTAAGTGGCACTGCTGCACAAGGGACCTCCAACAGCTCACAAGAGCATGGCCCTGCTCGCTCAGGCATGCGGGCATAGGGCACCTCCCAAGCCAAACTCTCAGCCATGGCCCGAGCAGTGGCACATCAGGGCGTTCAGGCAGAAGGTCCCTCCGAAGCATGAGGAGCAGTCGGCATCCTAATAGCGCTCTCAGGGATGGAGGCAGATGAGACCTCACAACCCCAAGGATCAGCCACCAGCCTTGCAGTTGCCTCGCAGGGCCTCCTGCAGAAGTTGCTGTGCAAGGAGCTCCTAGGCACCCAGCTAAGCCCTAAATGGCACGGCTACACAAGGGACCTCCAAAGCGCAGGGACAAGTGATGTGCCTGCCGCTGCTCTGCAAGCCATGCGGGCATAGGGCACCTCACAAGGCAAACTCTCAGCCACGGCCCGAGCAGCGGCGCAGCAGGGCATCAGGGCATCAGGCAGAAGGCCCCTCCGAAGCACGAGGAGCAGTCGGCATCCTAGCGTTGCTCTCTCAGGGACTGAGGCAGAAGGCACCGCACAATCCCAAGCATCAGACAGCAGCCTGGCAGTTGCCTCGCAGCGCCCTCATGCAGAGCGCACCTAACAAGCCCAAGGAACTGTTAGGCACCCGGCTGTGTCCTGCGTGACACTGAAACATAAATGTCCTCAAAGGCACAAAGAGCAGGCAGGGGCCGAGCACTGCTCTATCAGGCACTGCTGCACAACTCACCTCACAACCAAGGACAGCACCCGAGGGCCTGGCACTGCTCTCCAAGCCATGCAGGCATAGGGCACCTCACAAGGCAAACTCTCAGCCACGGCCCGAGCAGTGGCGCAGCAGGGCATCACGCAGAAGGCCCTCCGAAGCACGAGGAGCAGCCGGCATCCTAGCATTGCTCTCTCAGGGACCGAGGCACGAGGCAAAAGGGACCTCCCAATCAGAAGCATCAGCCACCAGTGTGGCGGTTGCCTCGCACGGCCTCACGCAGAAGGCACCTCACAAGGAGAAGGAGCTGCCAGGCACCCGGCGAAGCCCTAAATGGCACTGCTGCACAAGGGCCCTCCAACGCTAAGAGAGCGGCCAGGGGCCGAGCACTGCCCTGTCACGCACTGCTGCACAACTCACCTCACAACCAAGGACAGCACACAAGTGTCTGGCACTGCTCTCCGAGGCATGCGGGCATAAGGCACCTCACAAGGCAAACTCTCAGCCAAGGCCCTAGCAATGGCACATCAGGGCTTCAGGCAGAAGGCCTCTCCGAAGCACGAGGAGCAGTCAGCAGCCCAGCATTGCACTCTCAGGGGCTGAGGCAGAAGGGACCGCACAGTTCTAGATATCAGCCACCAGCCTGGCAATTGCCTCGCTGGGCCCTCATGCAGCAGGCACCTCACAAGGTAAAGGAGCTGCTAGGCACCCGGCGAAGCCCTAAGTGGCACTGCTGCACAAGGGACCTCCAACAGCTCACAAGAGCATGGCCCTGCTCGCTCAGGCATGCGGGCATAGGGCACCTCCCAAGCCAAACTCTCAGCCATGGCCCGAGCAGTGGCACATCAGGGCGTTCAGGCAGAAGGTCCCTCCGAAGCATGAGGAGCAGTCGGCATCCTAATAGCGCTCTCAGGGATGGAGGCAGATGAGACCTCACAAGCCCAAGGATCAGCCACCAGCCTTGCAGTTGCCTCGCAGGGCCTCCTGCAGAAGTTGCTGTGCAAGGAGCTCCTAGGCACCCAGCTAAGCCCTAAATGGCACGGCTACACAAGGGACCTCCAAAGCGCAGGGACAAGTGATGTGCCTGCCGCTGCTCTGCAAGCCATGCGGGCATAGGGCACCTCACAAGGCAAACTCTCAGCCACGGCCCGAGCAGCGGCGCAGCAGGGCATCAGGGCATCAGGCAGAAGGCCCCTCCGAAGCACGAGGAGCAGTCGGCATCCTAGCATTGCTCTCTCAGGGACTGAGGCAGAAGGCACCGCACAATCCCAAGCATCAGACAGCAGCCTGGCAGTTGCCTCGCAGCGCCCTCATGCAGAGCGCACCTAACAAGCCCAAGGAACTGTTAGGCACCCGGCTGTGTCCTGCGTGACACTGAAACATAAATGTCCTCAAAGGCACAAAGAGCAGGCAGGGGCCGAGCACTGCTCTATCAGGCACTGCTGCACAACTCACCTCACAACCAAGGACAGCACCCGAGGGCCTGGCACTGCTCTCCAAGCCATGCAGGCATAGGGCACCTCACAAGGCAAACTCTCAGCCACGGCCCGAGCAGTGGCGCAGCAGGGCATCACGCAGAAGGCCCTCCGAAGCACGAGGAGCAGCCGGCATCCTAGCATTGCTCTCTCAGGGACCGAGGCACGAGGCAAAAGGGACCTCCCAATCAGAAGCATCAGCCACCAGTGTGGCGGTTGCCTCGCACGGCCTCACGCAGAAGGCACCTCACAAGGAGAAGGAGCTGCCAGGCACCCGGCGAAGCCCTAAATGGCACTGCTGCACAAGGGCCCTCCAACGCTAAGAGAGCGGCCAGGGGCCGAGCACTGCCCTGTCACGCACTGCTGCACAACTCACCTCACAACCAAGGACAGCACACAAGTGTCTGGCACTGCTCTCCGAGGCATGCGGGCATAAGGCACCTCACAAGGCAAACTCTCAGCCAAGGCCCTAGCAATGGCACATCAGGGCTTCAGGCAGAAGGCCTCTCCGAAGCACGAGGAGCAGTCAGCAGCCCAGCATTGCACTCTCAGGGGCTGAGGCAGAAGGGACCGCACAGTTCTAGATATCAGCCACCAGCCTGGCAATTGCCTCGCTGGGCCCTCATGCAGCAGGCACCTCACAAGGTAAAGGAGCTGCTAGGCACCCGGCGAAGCCCTAAGTGGCACTGCTGCACAAGGGACCTCCAACAGCTCACAAGAGCATGGCCCTGCTCGCTCAGGCATGCGGGCATAGGGCACCTCCCAAGCCAAACTCTCAGCCATGGCCCGAGCAGTGGCACATCAGGGCGTTCAGGCAGAAGGTCCCTCCGAAGCATGAGGAGCAGTCGGCATCCTAATAGCGCTCTCAGGGATGGAGGCAGATGAGACCTCACAAGCCCAAGGATCAGCCACCAGCCTTGCAGTTGCCTCGCAGGGCCTCCTGCAGAAGTTGCTGTGCAAGGAGCTCCTAGGCACCCAGCTAAGCCCTAAATGGCACGGCTACACAAGGGACCTCCAAAGCGCAGGGACAAGTGATGTGCCTGCCGCTGCTCTGCAAGCCATGCGGGCATAGGGCACCTCACAAGGCAAACTCTCAGCCACGGCCCGAGCAGCGGCGCAGCAGGGCATCAGGGCATCAGGCAGAAGGCCCCTCCGAAGCACGAGGAGCAGTCGGCATCCTAGCATTGCTCTCTCAGGGACTGAGGCAGAAGGCACCGCACAATCCCAAGCATCAGACAGCAGCCTGGCAGTTGCCTCGCAGCGCCCTCATGCAGAGCGCACCTAACAAGCCCAAGGAACTGTTAGGCACCCGGCTGTGTCCTGCGTGACACTGAAACATAAATGTCCTCAAAGGCACAAAGAGCAGGCAGGGGCCGAGCACTGCTCTATCAGGCACTGCTGCACAACTCACCTCACAACCAAGGACAGCACCCGAGGGCCTGGCACTGCTCTCCAAGCCATGCAGGCATAGGGCACCTCACAAGGCAAACTCTCAGCCACGGCCCGAGCAGTGGCGCAGCAGGGCATCACGCAGAAGGCCCTCCGAAGCACGAGGAGCAGTCGGCATCCTAGCATTGCTCTCTCAGGGACCGAGGCACGAGGCAAAAGGGACCTCCCAATCAGAAGCATCAGCCACCAGTGTGGCGGTTGCCTCGCACGGCCTCACGCAGAAGGCACCTCACAAGGAGAAGGAGCTGCCAGGCACCCGGCGAAGCCCTAAATGGCACTGCTGCACAAGGGCCCTCCAACGCTAAGAGAGCGGCCAGGGGCCGAGCACTGCCCTGTCACGCACTGCTGCACAACTCACCTCACAACCAAGGACAGCACACAAGTGTCTGGCACTGCTCTCCGAGGCATGCGGGCATAAGGCACCTCACAAGGCAAACTCTCAGCCAAGGCCCTAGCAATGGCACATCAGGGCTTCAGGCAGAAGGCCTCTCCGAAGCACGAGGAGCAGTCAGCAGCCCAGCATTGCACTCTCAGGGGCTGAGGCAGAAGGGACCGCACAGTTCTAGATATCAGCCACCAGCCTGGCAATTGCCTCGCTGGGCCCTCATGCAGCAGGCACCTCACAAGGTAAAGGAGCTGCTAGGCACCCGGCGAAGCCCTAAGTGGCACTGCTGCACAAGGGACCTCCAACAGCTCACAAGAGCATGGCCCTGCTCGCTCAGGCATGCGGGCATAGGGCACCTCCCAAGCCAAACTCTCAGCCATGGCCCGAGCAGTGGCACATCAGGGCGTTCAGGCAGAAGGTCCCTCCGAAGCATGAGGAGCAGTCGGCATCCTAATAGCGCTCTCAGGGATGGAGGCAGATGAGACCTCACAAGCCCAAGGATCAGCCACCAGCCTTGCAGTTGCCTCGCAGGGCCTCCTGCAGAAGTTGCTGTGCAAGGAGCTCCTAGGCACCCAGCTAAGCCCTAAATGGCACGGCTACACAAGGGACCTCCAAAGCGCAGGGACAAGTGATGTGCCTGCCGCTGCTCTGCAAGCCATGCGGGCATAGGGCACCTCACAAGGCAAACTCTCAGCCACGGCCCGAGCAGCGGCGCAGCAGGGCATCAGGGCATCAGGCAGAAGGCCCCTCCGAAGCACGAGGAGCAGTCGGCATCCTAGCGTTGCTCTCTCAGGGACTGAGGCAGAAGGCACCGCACAATCCCAAGCATCAGACAGCAGCCTGGCAGTTGCCTCGCAGCGCCCTCATGCAGAGCGCACCTAACAAGCCCAAGGAACTGTTAGGCACCCGGCTGTGTCCTGCGTGACACTGAAACATAAATGTCCTCAAAGGCACAAAGAGCAGGCAGGGGCCGAGCACTGCTCTATCAGGCACTGCTGCACAACTCACCTCACAACCAAGGACAGCACCCGAGGGCCTGGCACTGCTCTCCAAGCCATGCAGGCATAGGGCACCTCACAAGGCAAACTCTCAGCCACGGCCCGAGCAGTGGCGCAGCAGGGCATCACGCAGAAGGCCCTCCGAAGCACGAGGAGCAGCCGGCATCCTAGCATTGCTCTCTCAGGGACCGAGGCACGAGGCAAAAGGGACCTCCCAATCAGAAGCATCAGCCACCAGTGTGGCGGTTGCCTCGCACGGCCTCACGCAGAAGGCACCTCACAAGGAGAAGGAGCTGCCAGGCACCCGGCGAAGCCCTAAATGGCACTGCTGCACAAGGGCCCTCCAACGCTAAGAGAGCGGCCAGGGGCCGAGCACTGCCCTGTCACGCACTGCTGCACAACTCACCTCACAACCAAGGACAGCACACAAGTGTCTGGCACTGCTCTCCGAGGCATGCGGGCATAAGGCACCTCACAAGGCAAACTCTCAGCCAAGGCCCTAGCAATGGCACATCAGGGCTTCAGGCAGAAGGCCTCTCCGAAGCACGAGGAGCAGTCAGCAGCCCAGCATTGCACTCTCAGGGGCTGAGGCAGAAGGGACCGCACAGTTCTAGATATCAGCCACCAGCCTGGCAATTGCCTCGCTGGGCCCTCATGCAGCAGGCACCTCACAAGGTAAAGGAGCTGCTAGGCACCCGGCGAAGCCCTAAGTGGCACTGCTGCACAAGGGACCTCCAACAGCTCACAAGAGCATGGCCCTGCTCGCTCAGGCATGCGGGCATAGGGCACCTCCCAAGCCAAACTCTCAGCCATGGCCCGAGCAGTGGCACATCAGGGCGTTCAGGCAGAAGGTCCCTCCGAAGCATGAGGAGCAGTCGGCATCCTAATAGCGCTCTCAGGGATGGAGGCAGATGAGACCTCACAAGCCCAAGGATCAGCCACCAGCCTTGCAGTTGCCTCGCAGGGCCTCCTGCAGAAGTTGCTGTGCAAGGAGCTCCTAGGCACCCAGCTAAGCCCTAAATGGCACGGCTACACAAGGGACCTCCAAAGCGCAGGGACAAGTGATGTGCCTGCCGCTGCTCTGCAAGCCATGCGGGCATAGGGCACCTCACAAGGCAAACTCTCAGCCACGGCCCGAGCAGCGGCGCAGCAGGGCATCAGGGCATCAGGCAGAAGGCCCCTCCGAAGCACGAGGAGCAGTCGGCATCCTAGCGTTGCTCTCTCAGGGACTGAGGCAGAAGGCACCGCACAATCCCAAGCATCAGACAGCAGCCTGGCAGTTGCCTCGCAGCGCCCTCATGCAGAGCGCACCTAACAAGCCCAAGGAACTGTTAGGCACCCGGCTGTGTCCTGCGTGACACTGAAACATAAATGTCCTCAAAGGCACAAAGAGCAGGCAGGGGCCGAGCACTGCTCTATCAGGCACTGCTGCACAACTCACCTCACAACCAAGGACAGCACCCGAGGGCCTGGCACTGCTCTCCAAGCCATGCAGGCATAGGGCACCTCACAAGGCAAACTCTCAGCCACGGCCCGAGCAGTGGCGCAGCAGGGCATCACGCAGAAGGCCCTCCGAAGCACGAGGAGCAGCCGGCATCCTAGCATTGCTCTCTCAGGGACCGAGGCACGAGGCAAAAGGGACCTCCCAATCAGAAGCATCAGCCACCAGTGTGGCGGTTGCCTCGCACGGCCTCACGCAGAAGGCACCTCACAAGGAGAAGGAGCTGCCAGGCACCCGGCGAAGCCCTAAATGGCACTGCTGCACAAGGGCCCTCCAACGCTAAGAGAGCGGCCAGGGGCCGAGCACTGCCCTGTCACGCACTGCTGCACAACTCACCTCACAACCAAGGACAGCACACAAGTGTCTGGCACTGCTCTCCGAGGCATGCGGGCATAAGGCACCTCACAAGGCAAACTCTCAGCCAAGGCCCTAGCAATGGCACATCAGGGCTTCAGGCAGAAGGCCTCTCCGAAGCACGAGGAGCAGTCAGCAGCCCAGCATTGCACTCTCAGGGGCTGAGGCAGAAGGGACCGCACAGTTCTAGATATCAGCCACCAGCCTGGCAATTGCCTCGCTGGGCCCTCATGCAGCAGGCACCTCACAAGGTAAAGGAGCTGCTAGGCACCCGGCGAAGCCCTAAGTGGCACTGCTGCACAAGGGACCTCCAACAGCTCACAAGAGCATGGCCCTGCTCGCTCAGGCATGCGGGCATAGGGCACCTCCCAAGCCAAACTCTCAGCCATGGCCCGAGCAGTGGCACATCAGGGCGTTCAGGCAGAAGGTCCCTCCGAAGCATGAGGAGCAGTCGGCATCCTAATAGCGCTCTCAGGGATGGAGGCAGATGAGACCTCACAAGCCCAAGGATCAGCCACCAGCCTTGCAGTTGCCTCGCAGGGCCTCCTGCAGAAGTTGCTGTGCAAGGAGCTCCTAGGCACCCAGCTAAGCCCTAAATGGCACGGCTACACAAGGGACCTCCAAAGCGCAGGGACAAGTGATGTGCCTGCCGCTGCTCTGCAAGCCATGCGGGCATAGGGCACCTCACAAGGCAAACTCTCAGCCACGGCCCGAGCAGCGGCGCAGCAGGGCATCAGGGCATCAGGCAGAAGGCCCCTCCGAAGCACGAGGAGCAGTCGGCATCCTAGCATTGCTCTCTCAGGGACTGAGGCAGAAGGCACCGCACAATCCCAAGCATCAGACAGCAGCCTGGCAGTTGCCTCGCAGCGCCCTCATGCAGAGCGCACCTAACAAGCCCAAGGAACTGTTAGGCACCCGGCTGTGTCCTGCGTGACACTGAAACATAAATGTCCTCAAAGGCACAAAGAGCAGGCAGGGGCCGAGCACTGCTCTATCAGGCACTGCTGCACAACTCACCTCACAACCAAGGACAGCACCCGAGGGCCTGGCACTGCTCTCCAAGCCATGCAGGCATAGGGCACCTCACAAGGCAAACTCTCAGCCACGGCCCGAGCAGTGGCGCAGCAGGGCATCACGCAGAAGGCCCTCCGAAGCACGAGGAGCAGCCGGCATCCTAGCATTGCTCTCTCAGGGACCGAGGCACGAGGCAAAAGGGACCTCCCAATCAGAAGCATCAGCCACCAGTGTGGCGGTTGCCTCGCACGGCCTCACGCAGAAGGCACCTCACAAGGAGAAGGAGCTGCCAGGCACCCGGCGAAGCCCTAAATGGCACTGCTGCACAAGGGCCCTCCAACGCTAAGAGAGCGGCCAGGGGCCGAGCACTGCCCTGTCACGCACTGCTGCACAACTCACCTCACAACCAAGGACAGCACACAAGTGTCTGGCACTGCTCTCCGAGGCATGCGGGCATAAGGCACCTCACAAGGCAAACTCTCAGCCAAGGCCCTAGCAATGGCACATCAGGGCTTCAGGCAGAAGGCCTCTCCGAAGCACGAGGAGCAGTCAGCAGCCCAGCATTGCACTCTCAGGGGCTGAGGCAGAAGGGACCGCACAGTTCTAGATATCAGCCACCAGCCTGGCAATTGCCTCGCTGGGCCCTCATGCAGCAGGCACCTCACAAGGTAAAGGAGCTGCTAGGCACCCGGCGAAGCCCTAAGTGGCACTGCTGCACAAGGGACCTCCAACAGCTCACAAGAGCATGGCCCTGCTCGCTCAGGCATGCGGGCATAGGGCACCTCCCAAGCCAAACTCTCAGCCATGGCCCGAGCAGTGGCACATCAGGGCGTTCAGGCAGAAGGTCCCTCCGAAGCATGAGGAGCAGTCGGCATCCTAATAGCGCTCTCAGGGATGGAGGCAGATGAGACCTCACAAGCCCAAGGATCAGCCACCAGCCTTGCAGTTGCCTCGCAGGGCCTCCTGCAGAAGTTGCTGTGCAAGGAGCTCCTAGGCACCCAGCTAAGCCCTAAATGGCACGGCTACACAAGGGACCTCCAAAGCGCAGGGACAAGTGATGTGCCTGCCGCTGCTCTGCAAGCCATGCGGGCATAGGGCACCTCACAAGGCAAACTCTCAGCCACGGCCCGAGCAGCGGCGCAGCAGGGCATCAGGGCATCAGGCAGAAGGCCCCTCCGAAGCACGAGGAGCAGTCGGCATCCTAGCGTTGCTCTCTCAGGGACTGAGGCAGAAGGCACCGCACAATCCCAAGCATCAGACAGCAGCCTGGCAGTTGCCTCGCAGCGCCCTCATGCAGAGCGCACCTAACAAGCCCAAGGAACTGTTAGGCACCCGGCTGTGTCCTGCGTGACACTGAAACATAAATGTCCTCAAAGGCACAAAGAGCAGGCAGGGGCCGAGCACTGCTCTATCAGGCACTGCTGCACAACTCACCTCACAACCAAGGACAGCACCCGAGGGCCTGGCACTGCTCTCCAAGCCATGCAGGCATAGGGCACCTCACAAGGCAAACTCTCAGCCACGGCCCGAGCAGTGGCGCAGCAGGGCATCACGCAGAAGGCCCTCCGAAGCACGAGGAGCAGTCGGCATCCTAGCATTGCTCTCTCAGGGACCGAGGCACGAGGCAAAAGGGACCTCCCAATCAGAAGCATCAGCCACCAGTGTGGCGGTTGCCTCGCACGGCCTCACGCAGAAGGCACCTCACAAGGAGAAGGAGCTGCCAGGCACCCGGCGAAGCCCTAAATGGCACTGCTGCACAAGGGCCCTCCAACGCTAAGAGAGCGGCCAGGGGCCGAGCACTGCCCTGTCACGCACTGCTGCACAACTCACCTCACAACCAAGGACAGCACACAAGTGTCTGGCACTGCTCTCCGAGGCATGCGGGCATAAGGCACCTCACAAGGCAAACTCTCAGCCAAGGCCCTAGCAATGGCACATCAGGGCTTCAGGCAGAAGGCCTCTCCGAAGCACGAGGAGCAGTCAGCAGCCCAGCATTGCACTCTCAGGGGCTGAGGCAGAAGGGACCGCACAGTTCTAGATATCAGCCACCAGCCTGGCAATTGCCTCGCTGGGCCCTCATGCAGCAGGCACCTCACAAGGTAAAGGAGCTGCTAGGCACCCGGCGAAGCCCTAAGTGGCACTGCTGCACAAGGGACCTCCAACAGCTCACAAGAGCATGGCCCTGCTCGCTCAGGCATGCGGGCATAGGGCACCTCCCAAGCCAAACTCTCAGCCATGGCCCGAGCAGTGGCACATCAGGGCGTTCAGGCAGAAGGTCCCTCCGAAGCATGAGGAGCAGTCGGCATCCTAATAGCGCTCTCAGGGATGGAGGCAGATGAGACCTCACAAGCCCAAGGATCAGCCACCAGCCTTGCAGTTGCCTCGCAGGGCCTCCTGCAGAAGTTGCTGTGCAAGGAGCTCCTAGGCACCCAGCTAAGCCCTAAATGGCACGGCTACACAAGGGACCTCCAAAGCGCAGGGACAAGTGATGTGCCTGCCGCTGCTCTGCAAGCCATGCGGGCATAGGGCACCTCACAAGGCAAACTCTCAGCCACGGCCCGAGCAGCGGCGCAGCAGGGCATCAGGGCATCAGGCAGAAGGCCCCTCCGAAGCACGAGGAGCAGTCGGCATCCTAGCGTTGCTCTCTCAGGGACTGAGGCAGAAGGCACCGCACAATCCCAAGCATCAGACAGCAGCCTGGCAGTTGCCTCGCAGCGCCCTCATGCAGAGCGCACCTAACAAGCCCAAGGAACTGTTAGGCACCCGGCTGTGTCCTGCGTGACACTGAAACATAAATGTCCTCAAAGGCACAAAGAGCAGGCAGGGGCCGAGCACTGCTCTATCAGGCACTGCTGCACAACTCACCTCACAACCAAGGACAGCACCCGAGGGCCTGGCACTGCTCTCCAAGCCATGCAGGCATAGGGCACCTCACAAGGCAAACTCTCAGCCACGGCCCGAGCAGTGGCGCAGCAGGGCATCACGCAGAAGGCCCTCCGAAGCACGAGGAGCAGCCGGCATCCTAGCATTGCTCTCTCAGGGACCGAGGCACGAGGCAAAAGGGACCTCCCAATCAGAAGCATCAGCCACCAGTGTGGCGGTTGCCTCGCACGGCCTCACGCAGAAGGCACCTCACAAGGAGAAGGAGCTGCCAGGCACCCGGCGAAGCCCTAAATGGCACTGCTGCACAAGGGCCCTCCAACGCTAAGAGAGCGGCCAGGGGCCGAGCACTGCCCTGTCACGCACTGCTGCACAACTCACCTCACAACCAAGGACAGCACACAAGTGTCTGGCACTGCTCTCCGAGGCATGCGGGCATAAGGCACCTCACAAGGCAAACTCTCAGCCAAGGCCCTAGCAATGGCACATCAGGGCTTCAGGCAGAAGGCCTCTCCGAAGCACGAGGAGCAGTCAGCAGCCCAGCATTGCACTCTCAGGGGCTGAGGCAGAAGGGACCGCACAGTTCTAGATATCAGCCACCAGCCTGGCAATTGCCTCGCTGGGCCCTCATGCAGCAGGCACCTCACAAGGTAAAGGAGCTGCTAGGCACCCGGCGAAGCCCTAAGTGGCACTGCTGCACAAGGGACCTCCAACAGCTCACAAGAGCATGGCCCTGCTCGCTCAGGCATGCGGGCATAGGGCACCTCCCAAGCCAAACTCTCAGCCATGGCCCGAGCAGTGGCACATCAGGGCGTTCAGGCAGAAGGTCCCTCCGAAGCATGAGGAGCAGTCGGCATCCTAATAGCGCTCTCAGGGATGGAGGCAGATGAGACCTCACAAGCCCAAGGATCAGCCACCAGCCTTGCAGTTGCCTCGCAGGGCCTCCTGCAGAAGTTGCTGTGCAAGGAGCTCCTAGGCACCCAGCTAAGCCCTAAATGGCACGGCTACACAAGGGACCTCCAAAGCGCAGGGACAAGTGATGTGCCTGCCGCTGCTCTGCAAGCCATGCGGGCATAGGGCACCTCACAAGGCAAACTCTCAGCCACGGCCCGAGCAGCGGCGCAGCAGGGCATCAGGGCATCAGGCAGAAGGCCCCTCCGAAGCACGAGGAGCAGTCGGCATCCTAGCATTGCTCTCTCAGGGACTGAGGCAGAAGGCACCGCACAATCCCAAGCATCAGACAGCAGCCTGGCAGTTGCCTCGCAGCGCCCTCATGCAGAGCGCACCTAACAAGCCCAAGGAACTGTTAGGCACCCGGCTGTGTCCTGCGTGACACTGAAACATAAATGTCCTCAAAGGCACAAAGAGCAGGCAGGGGCCGAGCACTGCTCTATCAGGCACTGCTGCACAACTCACCTCACAACCAAGGACAGCACCTGAGGGCCTGGCACTGCTCTCCAAGCCATGCAGGCATAGGGCACCTCACAAGGCAAACTCTCAGCCACGGCCCGAGCAGTGGCGCAGCAGGGCATCACGCAGAAGGCCCTCCGAAGCACGAGGAGCAGCCGGCATCCTAGCATTGCTCTCTCAGGGACCGAGGCACGAGGCAAAAGGGACCTCCCAATCAGAAGCATCAGCCACCAGTGTGGCGGTTGCCTCGCACGGCCTCACGCAGAAGGCACCTCACAAGGAGAAGGAGCTGCCAGGCACCCGGCGAAGCCCTAAATGGCACTGCTGCACAAGGGCCCTCCAACGCTAAGAGAGCGGCCAGGGGCCGAGCACTGCCCTGTCACGCACTGCTGCACAACTCACCTCACAACCAAGGACAGCACACAAGTGTCTGGCACTGCTCTCCGAGGCATGCGGGCATAAGGCACCTCACAAGGCAAACTCTCAGCCAAGGCCCTAGCAATGGCACATCAGGGCTTCAGGCAGAAGGCCTCTCCGAACCACGAGGAGCAGTCAGCAGCCCAGCATTGCACTCTCAGGGGCTGAGGCAGAAGGGACCGCACAGTTCTAGATATCAGCCACCAGCCTGGCAATTGCCTCGCTGGGCCCTCATGCAGCAGGCACCTCACAAGGTAAAGGAGCTGCTAGGCACCCGGCGAAGCCCTAAGTGGCACTGCTGCACAAGGGACCTCCAACAGCTCACAAGAGCATGGCCCTGCTCGCTCAGGCATGCGGGCATAGGGCACCTCCCAAGCCAAACTCTCAGCCAAGGCCCTAGCAATGGCACATCAGGGCTTCAGGCAGAAGGCCTCTCCGAACCACGAGGAGCAGTCAGCAGCCCAGCATTGCACTCTCAGGGGCTGAGGCAGAAGGGACCGCACAGTTCTAGATATCAGCCACCAGCCTGGCAATTGCCTCGCTGGGCCCTCATGCAGCAGGCACCTCACAAGGTAAAGGAGCTGCTAGGCACCCGGCGAAGCCCTAAGTGGCACTGCTGCACAAGGGACCTCCAACAGCTCACAAGAGCATGGCCCTGCTCGCTCAGGCATGCGGGCATAGGGCACCTCCCAAGCCAAACTCTCAGCCATGGCCCGAGCAGTGGCACATCAGGGCGTTCAGGCAGAAGGTCCCTCCGAAGCATGAGGAGCAGTCGGCATCCTAATAGCGCTCTCAGGGATGGAGGCAGATGAGACCTCACAAGCCCAAGGATCAGCCACCAGCCTTGCAGTTGCCTCGCAGGGCCTCCTGCAGAAGTTGCTGTGCAAGGAGCTCCTAGGCACCCAGCTAAGCCCTAAATGGCACGGCTACACAAGGGACCTCCAAAGCGCAGGGACAAGTGATGTGCCTGCCGCTGCTCTGCAAGCCATGCGGGCATAGGGCACCTCACAAGGCAAACTCTCAGCCACGGCCCGAGCAGCGGCGCAGCAGGGCATCAGGGCATCAGGCAGAAGGCCCCTCCGAAGCACGAGGAGCAGTCGGCATCCTAGCGTTGCTCTCTCAGGGACTGAGGCAGAAGGCACCGCACAATCCCAAGCATCAGACAGCAGCCTGGCAGTTGCCTCGCAGCGCCCTCATGCAGAGCGCACCTAACAAGCCCAAGGAACTGTTAGGCACCCGGCTGTGTCCTGCGTGACACTGAAACATAAATGTCCTCAAAGGCACAAAGAGCAGGCAGGGGCCGAGCACTGCTCTATCAGGCACTGCTGCACAACTCACCTCACAACCAAGGACAGCACCCGAGGGCCTGGCACTGCTCTCCAAGCCATGCAGGCATAGGGCACCTCACAAGGCAAACTCTCAGCCACGGCCCGAGCAGTGGCGCAGCAGGGCATCACGCAGAAGGCCCTCCGAAGCACGAGGAGCAGCCGGCATCCTAGCATTGCTCTCTCAGGGACCGAGGCACGAGGCAAAAGGGACCTCCCAATCAGAAGCATCAGCCACCAGTGTGGCGGTTGCCTCGCACGGCCTCACGCAGAAGGCACCTCACAAGGAGAAGGAGCTGCCAGGCACCCGGCGAAGCCCTAAATGGCACTGCTGCACAAGGGCCCTCCAACGCTAAGAGAGCGGCCAGGGGCCGAGCACTGCCCTGTCACGCACTGCTGCACAACTCACCTCACAACCAAGGACAGCACACAAGTGTCTGGCACTGCTCTCCGAGGCATGCGGGCATAAGGCACCTCACAAGGCAAACTCTCAGCCAAGGCCCTAGCAATGGCACATCAGGGCTTCAGGCAGAAGGCCTCTCCGAACCACGAGGAGCAGTCAGCAGCCCAGCATTGCACTCTCAGGGGCTGAGGCAGAAGGGACCGCACAGTTCTAGATATCAGCCACCAGCCTGGCAATTGCCTCGCTGGGCCCTCATGCAGCAGGCACCTCACAAGGTAAAGGAGCTGCTAGGCACCTGGCGAAGCCCTAAGTGGCACTGCTGCACAAGGGACCTCCAACAGCTCACAAGAGCATGGCCCTGCTCGCTCAGGCATGCGGGCATAGGGCACCTCCCAAGCCAAACTCTCAGCCATGGCCCGAGCAGTGGCACATCAGGGCGTTCAGGCAGAAGGTCCCTCCGAAGCATGAGGAGCAGTCGGCATCCTAATAGCGCTCTCAGGGATGGAGGCAGATGAGACCTCACAAGCCCAAGGATCAGCCACCAGCCTTGCAGTTGCCTCGCAGGGCCTCCTGCAGAAGTTGCTGTGCAAGGAGCTCCTAGGCACCCAGCTAAGCCCTAAATGGCACGGCTACACAAGGGACCTCCAAAGCGCAGGGACAAGTGATGTGCCTGCCGCTGCTCTGCAAGCCATGCGGGCATAGGGCACCTCACAAGGCAAACTCTCAGCCACGGCCCGAGCAGCGGCGCAGCAGGGCATCAGGGCATCAGAAGAAGGCCCCTCCGAAGCACGAGGAGCAGTCGGCATCCTAGCGTTGCTCTCTCAGGGACTGAGGCAGAAGGCACCGCACAATCCCAAGCATCAGACAGCAGCCTGGCAGTTGCCTCGCAGCGCCCTCATGCAGAGCGCACCTAACAAGCCCAAGGAACTGTTAGGCACCCGGCTGTGTCCTGCGTGACACTGAAACATAAATGTCCTCAAAGGCACAAAGAGCAGGCAGGGGCCGAGCACTGCTCTATCAGGCACTGCTGCACAACTCACCTCACAACCAAGGACAGCACCCGAGGGCCTGGCACTGCTCTCCAAGCCATGCAGGCATAGGGCACCTCACAAGGCAAACTCTCAGCCACGGCCCGAGCAGTGGCGCAGCAGGGCATCACGCAGAAGGCCCTCCGAAGCACGAGGAGCAGCCGGCATCCTAGCATTGCTCTCTCAGGGACCGAGGCACGAGGCAAAAGGGACCTCCCAATCAGAAGCATCAGCCACCAGTGTGGCGGTTGCCTCGCACGGCCTCACGCAGAAGGCACCTCACAAGGAGAAGGAGCTGCCAGGCACCCGGCGAAGCCCTAAATGGCACTGCTGCACAAGGGCCCTCCAACGCTAAGAGAGCGGCCAGGGGCCGAGCACTGCCCTGTCACGCACTGCTGCACAACTCACCTCACAACCAAGGACAGCACACAAGTGTCTGGCACTGCTCTCCGAGGCATGCGGGCATAAGGCACCTCACAAGGCAAACTCTCAGCCAAGGCCCTAGCAATGGCACATCAGGGCTTCAGGCAGAAGGCCTCTCCGAAGCACGAGGAGCAGTCAGCAGCCCAGCATTGCACTCTCAGGGGCTGAGGCAGAAGGGACCGCACAGTTCTAGATATCAGCCACCAGCCTGGCAATTGCCTCGCTGGGCCCTCATGCAGCAGGCACCTCACAAGGTAAAGGAGCTGCTAGGCACCCGGCGAAGCCCTAAGTGGCACTGCTGCACAAGGGACCTCCAACAGCTCACAAGAGCATGGCCCTGCTCGCTCAGGCATGCGGGCATAGGGCACCTCCCAAGCCAAACTCTCAGCCATGGCCCGAGCAGTGGCACATCAGGGCGTTCAGGCAGAAGGTCCCTCCGAAGCATGAGGAGCAGTCGGCATCCTAATAGCGCTCTCAGGGATGGAGGCAGATGAGACCTCACAAGCCCAAGGATCAGCCACCAGCCTTGCAGTTGCCTCGCAGGGCCTCCTGCAGAAGTTGCTGTGCAAGGAGCTCCTAGGCACCCAGCTAAGCCCTAAATGGCACGGCTACACAAGGGACCTCCAAAGCGCAGGGACAAGTGATGTGCCTGCCGCTGCTCTGCAAGCCATGCGGGCATAGGGCACCTCACAAGGCAAACTCTCAGCCACGGCCCGAGCAGCGGCGCAGCAGGGCATCAGGGCATCAGGCAGAAGGCCCCTCCGAAGCACGAGGAGCAGTCGGCATCCTAGCGTTGCTCTCTCAGGGACTGAGGCAGAAGGCACCGCACAATCCCAAGCATCAGACAGCAGCCTGGCAGTTGCCTCGCAGCGCCCTCATGCAGAGCGCACCTAACAAGCCCAAGGAACTGTTAGGCACCCGGCTGTGTCCTGCGTGACACTGAAACATAAATGTCCTCAAAGGCACAAAGAGCAGGCAGGGGCCGAGCACTGCTCTATCAGGCACTGCTGCACAACTCACCTCACAACCAAGGACAGCACCCGAGGGCCTGGCACTGCTCTCCAAGCCATGCAGGCATAGGGCACCTCACAAGGCAAACTCTCAGCCACGGCCCGAGCAGTGGCGCAGCAGGGCATCACGCAGAAGGCCCTCCGAAGCACGAGGAGCAGCCGGCATCCTAGCATTGCTCTCTCAGGGACCGAGGCACGAGGCAAAAGGGACCTCCCAATCAGAAGCATCAGCCACCAGTGTGGCGGTTGCCTCGCACGGCCTCACGCAGAAGGCACCTCACAAGGAGAAGGAGCTGCCAGGCACCCGGCGAAGCCCTAAATGGCACTGCTGCACAAGGGCCCTCCAACGCTAAGAGAGCGGCCAGGGGCCGAGCACTGCCCTGTCACGCACTGCTGCACAACTCACCTCACAACCAAGGACAGCACACAAGTGTCTGGCACTGCTCTCCGAGGCATGCGGGCATAAGGCACCTCACAAGGCAAACTCTCAGCCAAGGCCCTAGCAATGGCACATCAGGGCTTCAGGCAGAAGGCCTCTCCGAAGCACGAGGAGCAGTCAGCAGCCCAGCATTGCACTCTCAGGGGCTGAGGCAGAAGGGACCGCACAGTTCTAGATATCAGCCACCAGCCTGGCAATTGCCTCGCTGGGCCCTCATGCAGCAGGCACCTCACAAGGTAAAGGAGCTGCTAGGCACCCGGCGAAGCCCTAAGTGGCACTGCTGCACAAGGGACCTCCAACAGCTCACAAGAGCATGGCCCTGCTCGCTCAGGCATGCGGGCATAGGGCACCTCCCAAGCCAAACTCTCAGCCATGGCCCGAGCAGTGGCACATCAGGGCGTTCAGGCAGAAGGTCCCTCCGAAGCATGAGGAGCAGTCGGCATCCTAATAGCGCTCTCAGGGATGGAGGCAGATGAGACCTCACAAGCCCAAGGATCAGCCACCAGCCTTGCAGTTGCCTCGCAGGGCCTCCTGCAGAAGTTGCTGTGCAAGGAGCTCCTAGGCACCCAGCTAAGCCCTAAATGGCACGGCTACACAAGGGACCTCCAAAGCGCAGGGACAAGTGATGTGCCTGCCGCTGCTCTGCAAGCCATGCGGGCATAGGGCACCTCACAAGGCAAACTCTCAGCCACGGCCCGAGCAGCGGCGCAGCAGGGCATCAGGGCATCAGGCAGAAGGCCCCTCCGAAGCACGAGGAGCAGTCGGCATCCTAGCGTTGCTCTCTCAGGGACTGAGGCAGAAGGCACCGCACAATCCCAAGCATCAGACAGCAGCCTGGCAGTTGCCTCGCAGCGCCCTCATGCAGAGCGCACCTAACAAGCCCAAGGAACTGTTAGGCACCTGGCTGTGTCCTGCGTGACACTGAAACATAAATGTCCTCAAAGGCACAAAGAGCAGGCAGGGGCCGAGCACTGCTCTATCAGGCACTGCTGCACAACTCACCTCACAACCAAGGACAGCACCCGAGGGCCTGGCACTGCTCTCCAAGCCATGCAGGCATAGGGCACCTCACAAGGCAAACTCTCAGCCACGGCCCGAGCAGTGGCGCAGCAGGGCATCACGCAGAAGGCCCTCCGAAGCACGAGGAGCAGCCGGCATCCTAGCATTGCTCTCTCAGGGACCGAGGCACGAGGCAAAAGGGACCTCCCAATCAGAAGCATCAGCCACCAGTGTGGCGGTTGCCTCGCACGGCCTCACGCAGAAGGCACCTCACAAGGAGAAGGAGCTGCCAGGCACCCGGCGAAGCCCTAAATGGCACTGCTGCACAAGGGCCCTCCAACGCTAAGAGAGCGGCCAGGGGCCGAGCACTGCCCTGTCACGCACTGCTGCACAACTCACCTCACAACCAAGGACAGCACACAAGTGTCTGGCACTGCTCTCCGAGGCATGCGGGCATAAGGCACCTCACAAGGCAAACTCTCAGCCAAGGCCCTAGCAATGGCACATCAGGGCTTCAGGCAGAAGGCCTCTCCGAACCACGAGGAGCAGTCAGCAGCCCAGCATTGCACTCTCAGGGGCTGAGGCAGAAGGGACCGCACAGTTCTAGATATCAGCCACCAGCCTGGCAATTGCCTCGCTGGGCCCTCATGCAGCAGGCACCTCACAAGGTAAAGGAGCTGCTAGGCACCCGGCGAAGCCCTAAGTGGCACTGCTGCACAAGGGACCTCCAACAGCTCACAAGAGCATGGCCCTGCTCGCTCAGGCATGCGGGCATAGGGCACCTCCCAAGCCAAACTCTCAGCCATGGCCCGAGCAGTGGCACATCAGGGCGTTCAGGCAGAAGGTCCCTCCGAAGCATGAGGAGCAGTCGGCATCCTAATAGCGCTCTCAGGGATGGAGGCAGATGAGACCTCACAAGCCCAAGGATCAGCCACCAGCCTTGCAGTTGCCTCGCAGGGCCTCCTGCAGAAGTTGCTGTGCAAGGAGCTCCTAGGCACCCAGCTAAGCCCTAAATGGCACGGCTACACAAGGGACCTCCAAAGCGCAGGGACAAGTGATGTGCCTGCCGCTGCTCTGCAAGCCATGCGGGCATAGGGCACCTCACAAGGCAAACTCTCAGCCACGGCCCGAGCAGCGGCGCAGCAGGGCATCAGGGCATCAGGCAGAAGGCCCCTCCGAAGCACGAGGAGCAGTCGGCATCCTAGCGTTGCTCTCTCAGGGACTGAGGCAGAAGGCACCGCACAATCCCAAGCATCAGACAGCAGCCTGGCAGTTGCCTCGCAGCGCCCTCATGCAGAGCGCACCTAACAAGCCCAAGGAACTGTTAGGCACCCGGCTGTGTCCTGCGTGACACTGAAACATAAATGTCCTCAAAGGCACAAAGAGCAGGCAGGGGCCGAGCACTGCTCTATCAGGCACTGCTGCACAACTCACCTCACAACCAAGGACAGCACCCGAGGGCCTGGCACTGCTCTCCAAGCCATGCAGGCATAGGGCACCTCACAAGGCAAACTCTCAGCCACGGCCCGAGCAGTGGCGCAGCAGGGCATCACGCAGAAGGCCCTCCGAAGCACGAGGAGCAGCCGGCATCCTAGCATTGCTCTCTCAGGGACCGAGGCACGAGGCAAAAGGGACCTCCCAATCAGAAGCATCAGCCACCAGTGTGGCGGTTGCCTCGCACGGCCTCACGCAGAAGGCACCTCACAAGGAGAAGGAGCTGCCAGGCACCCGGCGAAGCCCTAAATGGCACTGCTGCACAAGGGCCCTCCAACGCTAAGAGAGCGGCCAGGGGCCGAGCACTGCCCTGTCACGCACTGCTGCACAACTCACCTCACAACCAAGGACAGCACACAAGTGTCTGGCACTGCTCTCCGAGGCATGCGGGCATAAGGCACCTCACAAGGCAAACTCTCAGCCAAGGCCCTAGCAATGGCACATCAGGGCTTCAGGCAGAAGGCCTCTCCGAAGCACGAGGAGCAGTCAGCAGCCCAGCATTGCACTCTCAGGGGCTGAGGCAGAAGGGACCGCACAGTTCTAGATATCAGCCACCAGCCTGGCAATTGCCTCGCTGGGCCCTCATGCAGCAGGCACCTCACAAGGTAAAGGAGCTGCTAGGCACCCGGCGAAGCCCTAAGTGGCACTGCTGCACAAGGGACCTCCAACAGCTCACAAGAGCATGGCCCTGCTCGCTCAGGCATGCGGGCATAGGGCACCTCCCAAGCCAAACTCTCAGCCATGGCCCGAGCAGTGGCACATCAGGGCGTTCAGGCAGAAGGTCCCTCCGAAGCATGAGGAGCAGTCGGCATCCTAATAGCGCTCTCAGGGATGGAGGCAGATGAGACCTCACAAGCCCAAGGATCAGCCACCAGCCTTGCAGTTGCCTCGCAGGGCCTCCTGCAGAAGTTGCTGTGCAAGGAGCTCCTAGGCACCCAGCTAAGCCCTAAATGGCACGGCTACACAAGGGACCTCCAAAGCGCAGGGACAAGTGATGTGCCTGCCGCTGCTCTGCAAGCCATGCGGGCATAGGGCACCTCACAAGGCAAACTCTCAGCCACGGCCCGAGCAGCGGCGCAGCAGGGCATCAGGGCATCAGGCAGAAGGCCCCTCCGAAGCACGAGGAGCAGTCGGCATCCTAGCGTTGCTCTCTCAGGGACTGAGGCAGAAGGCACCGCACAATCCCAAGCATCAGACAGCAGCCTGGCAGTTGCCTCGCAGCGCCCTCATGCAGAGCGCACCTAACAAGCCCAAGGAACTGTTAGGCACCCGGCTGTGTCCTGCGTGACACTGAAACATAAATGTCCTCAAAGGCACAAAGAGCAGGCAGGGGCCGAGCACTGCTCTATCAGGCACTGCTGCACAACTCACCTCACAACCAAGGACAGCACCCGAGGGCCTGGCACTGCTCTCCAAGCCATGCAGGCATAGGGCACCTCACAAGGCAAACTCTCAGCCACGGCCCGAGCAGTGGCGCAGCAGGGCATCACGCAGAAGGCCCTCCGAAGCACGAGGAGCAGCCGGCATCCTAGCATTGCTCTCTCAGGGACCGAGGCACGAGGCAAAAGGGACCTCCCAATCAGAAGCATCAGCCACCAGTGTGGCGGTTGCCTCGCACGGCCTCACGCAGAAGGCACCTCACAAGGAGAAGGAGCTGCCAGGCACCCGGCGAAGCCCTAAATGGCACTGCTGCACAAGGGCCCTCCAACGCTAAGAGAGCGGCCAGGGGCCGAGCACTGCCCTGTCACGCACTGCTGCACAACTCACCTCACAACCAAGGACAGCACACAAGTGTCTGGCACTGCTCTCCGAGGCATGCGGGCATAAGGCACCTCACAAGGCAAACTCTCAGCCAAGGCCCTAGCAATGGCACATCAGGGCTTCAGGCAGAAGGCCTCTCCGAAGCACGAGGAGCAGTCAGCAGCCCAGCATTGCACTCTCAGGGGCTGAGGCAGAAGGGACCGCACAGTTCTAGATATCAGCCACCAGCCTGGCAATTGCCTCGCTGGGCCCTCATGCAGCAGGCACCTCACAAGGTAAAGGAGCTGCTAGGCACCCGGCGAAGCCCTAAGTGGCACTGCTGCACAAGGGACCTCCAACAGCTCACAAGAGCATGGCCCTGCTCGCTCAGGCATGCGGGCATAGGGCACCTCCCAAGCCAAACTCTCAGCCATGGCCCGAGCAGTGGCACATCAGGGCGTTCAGGCAGAAGGTCCCTCCGAAGCATGAGGAGCAGTCGGCATCCTAATAGCGCTCTCAGGGATGGAGGCAGATGAGACCTCACAAGCCCAAGGATCAGCCACCAGCCTTGCAGTTGCCTCGCAGGGCCTCCTGCAGAAGTTGCTGTGCAAGGAGCTCCTAGGCACCCAGCTAAGCCCTAAATGGCACGGCTACACAAGGGACCTCCAAAGCGCAGGGACAAGTGATGTGCCTGCCGCTGCTCTGCAAGCCATGCGGGCATAGGGCACCTCACAAGGCAAACTCTCAGCCACGGCCCGAGCAGCGGCGCAGCAGGGCATCAGGGCATCAGGCAGAAGGCCCCTCCGAAGCACGAGGAGCAGTCGGCATCCTAGCATTGCTCTCTCAGGGACTGAGGCAGAAGGCACCGCACAATCCCAAGCATCAGACAGCAGCCTGGCAGTTGCCTCGCAGCGCCCTCATGCAGAGCGCACCTAACAAGCCCAAGGAACTGTTAGGCACCCGGCTGTGTCCTGCGTGACACTGAAACATAAATGTCCTCAAAGGCACAAAGAGCAGGCAGGGGCCGAGCACTGCTCTATCAGGCACTGCTGCACAACTCACCTCACAACCAAGGACAGCACCCGAGGGCCTGGCACTGCTCTCCAAGCCATGCAGGCATAGGGCACCTCACAAGGCAAACTCTCAGCCACGGCCCGAGCAGTGGCGCAGCAGGGCATCACGCAGAAGGCCCTCCGAAGTACGAGGAGCAGCCGGCATCCTAGCATTGCTCTCTCAGGGACCGAGGCACGAGGCAAAAGGGACCTCCCAATCAGAAGCATCAGCCACCAGTGTGGCGGTTGCCTCGCACGGCCTCACGCAGAAGGCACCTCACAAGGAGAAGGAGCTGCCAGGCACCCGGCGAAGCCCTAAATGGCACTGCTGCACAAGGGCCCTCCAACGCTAAGAGAGCGGCCAGGGGCCGAGCACTGCCCTGTCACGCACTGCTGCACAACTCACCTCACAACCAAGGACAGCACACAAGTGTCTGGCACTGCTCTCCGAGGCATGCGGGCATAAGGCACCTCACAAGGCAAACTCTCAGCCAAGGCCCTAGCAATGGCACATCAGGGCTTCAGGCAGAAGGCCTCTCCGAACCACGAGGAGCAGTCAGCAGCCCAGCATTGCACTCTCAGGGGCTGAGGCAGAAGGGACCGCACAGTTCTAGATATCAGCCACCAGCCTGGCAATTGCCTCGCTGGGCCCTCATGCAGCAGGCACCTCATAAGGTAAAGGAGCTGCTAGGCACCCGGCGAAGCCCTAAGTGGCACTGCTGCACAAGGGACCTCCAACAGCTCACAAGAGCATGGCCCTGCTCGCTCAGGCATGCGGGCATAGGGCACCTCCCAAGCCAAACTCTCAGCCATGGCCCGAGCAGTGGCACATCAGGGCGTTCAGGCAGAAGGTCCCTCCGAAGCATGAGGAGCAGTCGGCATCCTAATAGCGCTCTCAGGGATGGAGGCAGATGAGACCTCACAAGCCCAAGGATCAGCCACCAGCCTTGCAGTTGCCTCGCAGGGCCTCCTGCAGAAGTTGCTGTGCAAGGAGCTCCTAGGCACCCAGCTAAGCCCTAAATGGCACGGCTACACAAGGGACCTCCAAAGCGCAGGGACAAGTGATGTGCCTGCCGCTGCTCTGCAAGCCATGCGGGCATAGGGCACCTCACAAGGCAAACTCTCAGCCACGGCCCGAGCAGCGGCGCAGCAGGGCATCAGGGCATCAGGCAGAAGGCCCCTCCGAAGCACGAGGAGCAGTCGGCATCCTAGCGTTGCTCTCTCAGGGACTGAGGCAGAAGGCACCGCACAATCCCAAGCATCAGACAGCAGCCTGGCAGTTGCCTCGCAGCGCCCTCATGCAGAGCGCACCTAACAAGCCCAAGGAACTGTTAGGCACCCGGCTGTGTCCTGCGTGACACTGAAACATAAATGTCCTCAAAGGCACAAAGAGCAGGCAGGGGCCGAGCACTGCTCTATCAGGCACTGCTGCACAACTCACCTCACAACCAAGGACAGCACCCGAGGGCCTGGCACTGCTCTCCAAGCCATGCAGGCATAGGGCACCTCACAAGGCAAACTCTCAGCCACGGCCCGAGCAGTGGCGCAGCAGGGCATCACGCAGAAGGCCCTCCGAAGCACGAGGAGCAGCCGGCATCCTAGCATTGCTCTCTCAGGGACCGAGGCACGAGGCAAAAGGGACCTCCCAATCAGAAGCATCAGCCACCAGTGTGGCGGTTGCCTCGCACGGCCTCACGCAGAAGGCACCTCACAAGGAGAAGGAGCTGCCAGGCACCCGGCGAAGCCCTAAATGGCACTGCTGCACAAGGGCCCTCCAACGCTAAGAGAGCGGCCAGGGGCCGAGCACTGCCCTGTCACGCACTGCTGCACAACTCACCTCACAACCAAGGACAGCACACAAGTGTCTGGCACTGCTCTCCGAGGCATGCGGGCATAAGGCACCTCACAAGGCAAACTCTCAGCCAAGGCCCTAGCAATGGCACATCAGGGCTTCAGGCAGAAGGCCTCTCCGAAGCACGAGGAGCAGTCAGCAGCCCAGCATTGCACTCTCAGGGGCTGAGGCAGAAGGGACCGCACAGTTCTAGATATCAGCCACCAGCCTGGCAATTGCCTCGCTGGGCCCTCATGCAGCAGGCACCTCACAAGGTAAAGGAGCTGCTAGGCACCCGGCGAAGCCCTAAGTGGCACTGCTGCACAAGGGACCTCCAACAGCTCACAAGAGCATGGCCCTGCTCGCTCAGGCATGCGGGCATAGGGCACCTCCCAAGCCAAACTCTCAGCCATGGCCCGAGCAGTGGCACATCAGGGCGTTCAGGCAGAAGGTCCCTCCGAAGCATGAGGAGCAGTCGGCATCCTAATAGCGCTCTCAGGGATGGAGGCAGATGAGACCTCACAACCCCAAGGATCAGCCACCAGCCTTGCAGTTGCCTCGCAGGGCCTCCTGCAGAAGTTGCTGTACAAGGAGCTCCTAGGCACCCAGCTAAGCCCTAAATGGCACGGCTACACAAGGGACCTCCAAAGCGCAGGGACAAGTGATGTGCCTGCCGCTGCTCTGCAAGCCATGCGGGCATAGGGCACCTCACAAGGCAAACTCTCAGCCACGGCCCGAGCAGCGGCGCAGCAGGGCATCAGGGCATCAGGCAGAAGGCCCCTCCGAAGCACGAGGAGCAGTCGGCATCCTAGCGTTGCTCTCTCAGGGACTGAGGCAGAAGGCACCGCACAATCCCAAGCATCAGACAGCAGCCTGGCAGTTGCCTCGCAGCGCCCTCATGCAGAGCGCACCTAACAAGCCCAAGGAACTGTTAGGCACCCGGCTGTGTCCTGCGTGACACTGAAACATAAATGTCCTCAAAGGCACAAAGAGCAGGCAGGGGCCGAGCACTGCTCTATCAGGCACTGCTGCACAACTCACCTCACAACCAAGGACAGCACCCGAGGGCCTGGCACTGCTCTCCAAGCCATGCAGGCATAGGGCACCTCACAAGGCAAACTCTCAGCCACGGCCCGAGCAGTGGCGCAGCAGGGCATCACGCAGAAGGCCCTCCGAAGCACGAGGAGCAGCCGGCATCCTAGCATTGCTCTCTCAGGGACCGAGGCACGAGGCAAAAGGGACCTCCCAATCAGAAGCATCAGCCACCAGTGTGGCGGTTGCCTCGCACGGCCTCACGCAGAAGGCACCTCACAAGGAGAAGGAGCTGCCAGGCACCCGGCGAAGCCCTAAATGGCACTGCTGCACAAGGGCCCTCCAACGCTAAGAGAGCGGCCAGGGGCCGAGCACTGCCCTGTCACGCACTGCTGCACAACTCACCTCACAACCAAGGACAGCACACAAGTGTCTGGCACTGCTCTCCGAGGCATGCGGGCATAAGGCACCTCACAAGGCAAACTCTCAGCCAAGGCCCTAGCAATGGCACATCAGGGCTTCAGGCAGAAGGCCTCTCCGAAGCACGAGGAGCAGTCAGCAGCCCAGCATTGCACTCTCAGGGGCTGAGGCAGAAGGGACCGCACAGTTCTAGATATCAGCCACCAGCCTGGCAATTGCCTCGCTGGGCCCTCATGCAGCAGGCACCTCACAAGGTAAAGGAGCTGCTAGGCACCCGGCGAAGCCCTAAGTGGCACTGCTGCACAAGGGACCTCCAACAGCTCACAAGAGCATGGCCCTGCTCGCTCAGGCATGCGGGCATAGGGCACCTCCCAAGCCAAACTCTCAGCCATGGCCCGAGCAGTGGCACATCAGGGCGTTCAGGCAGAAGGTCCCTCCGAAGCATGAGGAGCAGTCGGCATCCTAATAGCGCTCTCAGGGATGGAGGCAGATGAGACCTCACAAGCCCAAGGATCAGCCACCAGCCTTGCAGTTGCCTCGCAGGGCCTCCTGCAGAAGTTGCTGTGCAAGGAGCTCCTAGGCACCCAGCTAAGCCCTAAATGGCACGGCTACACAAGGGACCTCCAAAGCGCAGGGACAAGTGATGTGCCTGCCGCTGCTCTGCAAGCCATGCGGGCATAGGGCACCTCACAAGGCAAACTCTCAGCCACGGCCCGAGCAGCGGCGCAGCAGGGCATCAGGGCATCAGGCAGAAGGCCCCTCCGAAGCACGAGGAGCAGTCGGCATCCTAGCATTGCTCTCTCAGGGACTGAGGCAGAAGGCACCGCACAATCCCAAGCATCAGACAGCAGCCTGGCAGTTGCCTCGCAGCGCCCTCATGCAGAGCGCACCTAACAAGCCCAAGGAACTGTTAGGCACCCGGCTGTGTCCTGCGTGACACTGAAACATAAATGTCCTCAAAGGCACAAAGAGCAGGCAGGGGCCGAGCACTGCTCTATCAGGCACTGCTGCACAACTCACCTCACAACCAAGGACAGCACCCGAGGGCCTGGCACTGCTCTCCAAGCCATGCAGGCATAGGGCACCTCACAAGGCAAACTCTCAGCCACGGCCCGAGCAGTGGCGCAGCAGGGCATCACGCAGAAGGCCCTCCGAAGTACGAGGAGCAGCCGGCATCCTAGCATTGCTCTCTCAGGGACCGAGGCACGAGGCAAAAGGGACCTCCCAATCAGAAGCATCAGCCACCAGTGTGGCGGTTGCCTCGCACGGCCTCACGCAGAAGGCACCTCACAAGGAGAAGGAGCTGCCAGGCACCCGGCGAAGCCCTAAATGGCACTGCTGCACAAGGGCCCTCCAACGCTAAGAGAGCGGCCAGGGGCCGAGCACTGCCCTGTCACGCACTGCTGCACAACTCACCTCACAACCAAGGACAGCACACAAGTGTCTGGCACTGCTCTCCGAGGCATGCGGGCATAAGGCACCTCACAAGGCAAACTCTCAGCCAAGGCCCTAGCAATGGCACATCAGGGCTTCAGGCAGAAGGCCTCTCCGAACCACGAGGAGCAGTCAGCAGCCCAGCATTGCACTCTCAGGGGCTGAGGCAGAAGGGACCGCACAGTTCTAGATATCAGCCACCAGCCTGGCAATTGCCTCGCTGGGCCCTCATGCAGCAGGCACCTCATAAGGTAAAGGAGCTGCTAGGCACCCGGCGAAGCCCTAAGTGGCACTGCTGCACAAGGGACCTCCAACAGCTCACAAGAGCATGGCCCTGCTCGCTCAGGCATGCGGGCATAGGGCACCTCCCAAGCCAAACTCTCAGCCATGGCCCGAGCAGTGGCACATCAGGGCGTTCAGGCAGAAGGTCCCTCCGAAGCATGAGGAGCAGTCGGCATCCTAATAGCGCTCTCAGGGATGGAGGCAGATGAGACCTCACAAGCCCAAGGATCAGCCACCAGCCTTGCAGTTGCCTCGCAGGGCCTCCTGCAGAAGTTGCTGTGCAAGGAGCTCCTAGGCACCCAGCTAAGCCCTAAATGGCACGGCTACACAAGGGACCTCCAAAGCGCAGGGACAAGTGATGTGCCTGCCGCTGCTCTGCAAGCCATGCGGGCATAGGGCACCTCACAAGGCAAACTCTCAGCCACGGCCCGAGCAGCGGCGCAGCAGGGCATCAGGGCATCAGGCAGAAGGCCCCTCCGAAGCACGAGGAGCAGTCGGCATCCTAGCGTTGCTCTCTCAGGGACTGAGGCAGAAGGCACCGCACAATCCCAAGCATCAGACAGCAGCCTGGCAGTTGCCTCGCAGCGCCCTCATGCAGAGCGCACCTAACAAGCCCAAGGAACTGTTAGGCACCCGGCTGTGTCCTGCGTGACACTGAAACATAAATGTCCTCAAAGGCACAAAGAGCAGGCAGGGGCCGAGCACTGCTCTATCAGGCACTGCTGCACAACTCACCTCACAACCAAGGACAGCACCCGAGGGCCTGGCACTGCTCTCCAAGCCATGCAGGCATAGGGCACCTCACAAGGCAAACTCTCAGCCACGGCCCGAGCAGTGGCGCAGCAGGGCATCACGCAGAAGGCCCTCCGAAGCACGAGGAGCAGCCGGCATCCTAGCATTGCTCTCTCAGGGACCGAGGCACGAGGCAAAAGGGACCTCCCAATCAGAAGCATCAGCCACCAGTGTGGCGGTTGCCTCGCACGGCCTCACGCAGAAGGCACCTCACAAGGAGAAGGAGCTGCCAGGCACCCGGCGAAGCCCTAAATGGCACTGCTGCACAAGGGCCCTCCAACGCTAAGAGAGCGGCCAGGGGCCGAGCACTGCCCTGTCACGCACTGCTGCACAACTCACCTCACAACCAAGGACAGCACACAAGTGTCTGGCACTGCTCTCCGAGGCATGCGGGCATAAGGCACCTCACAAGGCAAACTCTCAGCCAAGGCCCTAGCAATGGCACATCAGGGCTTCAGGCAGAAGGCCTCTCCGAAGCACGAGGAGCAGTCAGCAGCCCAGCATTGCACTCTCAGGGGCTGAGGCAGAAGGGACCGCACAGTTCTAGATATCAGCCACCAGCCTGGCAATTGCCTCGCTGGGCCCTCATGCAGCAGGCACCTCACAAGGTAAAGGAGCTGCTAGGCACCCGGCGAAGCCCTAAGTGGCACTGCTGCACAAGGGACCTCCAACAGCTCACAAGAGCATGGCCCTGCTCGCTCAGGCATGCGGGCATAGGGCACCTCCCAAGCCAAACTCTCAGCCATGGCCCGAGCAGTGGCACATCAGGGCGTTCAGGCAGAAGGTCCCTCCGAAGCATGAGGAGCAGTCGGCATCCTAATAGCGCTCTCAGGGATGGAGGCAGATGAGACCTCACAACCCCAAGGATCAGCCACCAGCCTTGCAGTTGCCTCGCAGGGCCTCCTGCAGAAGTTGCTGTACAAGGAGCTCCTAGGCACCCAGCTAAGCCCTAAATGGCACGGCTACACAAGGGACCTCCAAAGCGCAGGGACAAGTGATGTGCCTGCCGCTGCTCTGCAAGCCATGCGGGCATAGGGCACCTCACAAGGCAAACTCTCAGCCACGGCCCGAGCAGCGGCGCAGCAGGGCATCAGGGCATCAGGCAGAAGGCCCCTCCGAAGCACGAGGAGCAGTCGGCATCCTAGCGTTGCTCTCTCAGGGACTGAGGCAGAAGGCACCGCACAATCCCAAGCATCAGACAGCAGCCTGGCAGTTGCCTCGCAGCGCCCTCATGCAGAGCGCACCTAACAAGCCCAAGGAACTGTTAGGCACCCGGCTGTGTCCTGCGTGACACTGAAACATAAATGTCCTCAAAGGCACAAAGAGCAGGCAGGGGCCGAGCACTGCTCTATCAGGCACTGCTGCACAACTCACCTCACAACCAAGGACAGCACCCGAGGGCCTGGCACTGCTCTCCAAGCCATGCAGGCATAGGGCACCTCACAAGGCAAACTCTCAGCCACGGCCCGAGCAGTGGCGCAGCAGGGCATCACGCAGAAGGCCCTCCGAAGCACGAGGAGCAGCCGGCATCCTAGCATTGCTCTCTCAGGGACCGAGGCACGAGGCAAAAGGGACCTCCCAATCAGAAGCATCAGCCACCAGTGTGGCGGTTGCCTCGCACGGCCTCACGCAGAAGGCACCTCACAAGGAGAAGGAGCTGCCAGGCACCCGGCGAAGCCCTAAATGGCACTGCTGCACAAGGGCCCTCCAACGCTAAGAGAGCGGCCAGGGGCCGAGCACTGCCCTGTCACGCACTGCTGCACAACTCACCTCACAACCAAGGACAGCACACAAGTGTCTGGCACTGCTCTCCGAGGCATGCGGGCATAAGGCACCTCACAAGGCAAACTCTCAGCCAAGGCCCTAGCAATGGCACATCAGGGCTTCAGGCAGAAGGCCTCTCCGAAGCACGAGGAGCAGTCAGCAGCCCAGCATTGCACTCTCAGGGGCTGAGGCAGAAGGGACCGCACAGTTCTAGATATCAGCCACCAGCCTGGCAATTGCCTCGCTGGGCCCTCATGCAGCAGGCACCTCACAAGGTAAAGGAGCTGCTAGGCACCCGGCGAAGCCCTAAGTGGCACTGCTGCACAAGGGACCTCCAACAGCTCACAAGAGCATGGCCCTGCTCGCTCAGGCATGCGGGCATAGGGCACCTCCCAAGCCAAACTCTCAGCCATGGCCCGAGCAGTGGCACATCAGGGCGTTCAGGCAGAAGGTCCCTCCGAAGCATGAGGAGCAGTCGGCATCCTAATAGCGCTCTCAGGGATGGAGGCAGATGAGACCTCACAAGCCCAAGGATCAGCCACCAGCCTTGCAGTTGCCTCGCAGGGCCTCCTGCAGACGGTGCCATACAAGGAGCTCCTAGGCACCCAGCTAAGCCCTAAATGGCACGGCTACACAAGGGACCTCCAAAGCGCACGGACAAGTGATGTGCCTGCCGCTGCTCTGCAAGCCATGCGGGCATAGGGCACCTCACAAGGCAAACTCTCAGCCACGGCCCGAGCAGCGGCGCAGCAGGGCATCAGGGCATCAGGCAGAAGGCCCCTCCGAAGCACGAGGAGCAGTCGGCATCCTAGCATTGCTCTCTCAGGGACTGAGGCAGAAGGCACCGCACAATCCCAAGCATCAGACAGCAGCCTGGCAGTTGCCTCGCAGCGCCCTCATGCAGAGCGCACCTAACAAGCCCAAGGAACTGTTAGGCACCCGGCTGTGTCCTGCGTGACACTGAAACATAAATGTCCTCAAAGGCACAAAGAGCAGGCAGGGGCCGAGCACTGCTCTATCAGGCACTGCTGCACAACTCACCTCACAACCAAGGACAGCACCCGAGGGCCTGGCACTGCTCTCCAAGCCATGCAGGCATAGGGCACCTCACAAGGCAAACTCTCAGCCACGGCCCGAGCAGTGGCGCAGCAGGGCATCACGCAGAAGGCCCTCCGAAGCACGAGGAGCAGCCGGCATCCTAGCATTGCTCTCTCAGGGACTGAGGCACGAGGCAAAAGGGACCTCCCAATCAGAAGCATCAGCCACCAGTGTGGCGGTTGCCTCGCACGGCCTCACGCAGAAGGCACCTCACAAGGAGAAGGAGCTGCCAGGCACCCGGCGAAGCCCTAAATGGCACTGCTGCACAAGGGCCCTCCAACGCTAAGAGAGCGGCCAGGGGCCGAGCACTGCCCTGTCACGCACTGCTGCACAACTCACCTCACAACCAAGGACAGCACACAAGTGTCTGGCACTGCTCTCCGAGGCATGCGGGCATAAGGCACCTCACAAGGCAAACTCTCAGCCAAGGCCCTAGCAATGGCACATCAGGGCTTCAGGCAGAAGGCCTCTCCGAACCACGAGGAGCAGTCAGCAGCCCAGCATTGCACTCTCAGGGGCTGAGGCAGAAGGGACCGCACAGTTCTAGATATCAGCCACCAGCCTGGCAATTGCCTCGCTGGGCCCTCATGCAGCAGGCACCTCACAAGGTAAAGGAGCTGCTAGGCACCCGGCGAAGCCCTAAGTGGCACTGCTGCACAAGGGACCTCCAACAGCTCACAAGAGCATGGCCCTGCTCGCTCAGGCATGCGGGCATAGGGCACCTCCCAAGCCAAACTCTCAGCCATGGCCCGAGCAGTGGCACATCAGGGCGTTCAGGCAGAAGGTCCCTCCGAAGCATGAGGAGCAGTCGGCATCCTAATAGCGCTCTCAGGGATGGAGGCAGATGAGACCTCACAACCCCAAGGATCAGCCACCAGCCTTGCAGTTGCCTCGCAGGGCCTCCTGCAGAAGTTGCTGTGCAAGGAGCTCCTAGGCACCCAGCTAAGCCCTAAATGGCACGGCTACACAAGGGACCTCCAAAGCGCAGGGACAAGTGATGTGCCTGCCGCTGCTCTCCAAGCCATGCAGGCATAGGGCACCTCACAAGGCAAACTCTCAGCCATGGCCCGAGCAGCGGCGCAGCAGGGCATCAGGGCATCAGGCAGAAGGCCCCTCGGAAGCACGAGGAGCAGTCAGCATCCTAATAGCGCTCTCAGGGATGGAGGCAGATGAGACCTCACAAGCCCAAGGATCAGCCACCAGCCTTGCAGTTGCCTCGCAGGGCCTCCTGCAGAAGTTGCTGTGCAAGGAGCTCCTAGGCACCCAGCTAAGCCCTAAATGGCACGGCTACACAAGGGACCTCCAAAGCGCAGGGACAAGTGATGTGCCTGCCGCTGCTCTGCAAGCCATGCGGGCATAGGGCACCTCACAAGGCAAACTCTCAGCCACGGCCCGAGCAGCGGCGCAGCAGGGCATCAGGGCATCAGGCAGAAGGCCCCTCCGAAGCACGAGGAGCAGTCGGCATCCTAGCGTTGCTCTCTCAGGGACTGAGGCAGAAGGCACCGCACAATCCCAAGCATCAGACAGCAGCCTGGCAGTTGCCTCGCAGCGCCCTCATGCAGAGCGCACCTAACAAGCCCAAGGAACTGTTAGGCACCCGGCTGTGTCCTGCGTGACACTGAAACATAAATGTCCTCAAAGGCACAAAGAGCAGGCAGGGGCCGAGCACTGCTCTATCAGGCACTGCTGCACAACTCACCTCACAACCAAGGACAGCACCCGAGGGCCTGGCACTGCTCTCCAAGCCATGCAGGCATAGGGCACCTCACAAGGCAAACTCTCAGCCACGGCCCGAGCAGTGGCGCAGCAGGGCATCACGCAGAAGGCCCTCCGAAGCACGAGGAGCAGTCGGCATCCTAGCATTGCTCTCTCAGGGACCGAGGCACGAGGCAAAAGGGACCTCCCAATCAGAAGCATCAGCCACCAGTGTGGCGGTTGCCTCGCACGGCCTCACGCAGAAGGCACCTCACAAGGAGAAGGAGCTGCCAGGCACCCGGCGAAGCCCTAAATGGCACTGCTGCACAAGGGCCCTCCAACGCTAAGAGAGCGGCCAGGGGCCGAGCACTGCCCTGTCACGCACTGCTGCACAACTCACCTCACAACCAAGGACAGCACACAAGTGTCTGGCACTGCTCTCCGAGGCATGCGGGCATAAGGCACCTCACAAGGCAAACTCTCAGCCAAGGCCCTAGCAATGGCACATCAGGGCTTCAGGCAGAAGGCCTCTCCGAAGCACGAGGAGCAGTCAGCAGCCCAGCATTGCACTCTCAGGGGCTGAGGCAGAAGGGACCGCACAGTTCTAGATATCAGCCACCAGCCTGGCAATTGCCTCGCTGGGCCCTCATGCAGCAGGCACCTCACAAGGTAAAGGAGCTGCTAGGCACCCGGCGAAGCCCTAAGTGGCACTGCTGCACAAGGGACCTCCAACAGCTCACAAGAGCATGGCCCTGCTCGCTCAGGCATGCGGGCATAGGGCACCTCCCAAGCCAAACTCTCAGCCATGGCCCGAGCAGTGGCACATCAGGGCGTTCAGGCAGAAGGTCCCTCCGAAGCATGAGGAGCAGTCGGCATCCTAATAGCGCTCTCAGGGATGGAGGCAGATGAGACCTCACAAGCCCAAGGATCAGCCACCAGCCTTGCAGTTGCCTCGCAGGGCCTCCTGCAGAAGTTGCTGTGCAAGGAGCTCCTAGGCACCCAGCTAAGCCCTAAATGGCACGGCTACACAAGGGACCTCCAAAGCGCAGGGACAAGTGATGTGCCTGCCGCTGCTCTGCAAGCCATGCGGGCATAGGGCACCTCACAAGGCAAACTCTCAGCCACGGCCCGAGCAGCGGCGCAGCAGGGCATCAGGGCATCAGGCAGAAGGCCCCTCCGAAGCACGAGGAGCAGTCGGCATCCTAGCATTGCTCTCTCAGGGACTGAGGCAGAAGGCACCGCACAATCCCAAGCATCAGACAGCAGCCTGGCAGTTGCCTCGCAGCGCCCTCATGCAGAGCGCACCTAACAAGCCCAAGGAACTGTTAGGCACCCGGCTGTGTCCTGCGTGACACTGAAACATAAATGTCCTCAAAGGCACAAAGAGCAGGCAGGGGCCGAGCACTGCTCTATCAGGCACTGCTGCACAACTCACCTCACAACCAAGGACAGCACCCGAGGGCCTGGCACTGCTCTCCAAGCCATGCAGGCATAGGGCACCTCACAAGGCAAACTCTCAGCCACGGCCCGAGCAGTGGCGCAGCAGGGCATCACGCAGAAGGCCCTCCGAAGCACGAGGAGCAGCCGGCATCCTAGCATTGCTCTCTCAGGGACTGAGGCACGAGGCAAAAGGGACCTCCCAATCAGAAGCATCAGCCACCAGTGTGGCGGTTGCCTCGCACGGCCTCACGCAGAAGGCACCTCACAAGGAGAAGGAGCTGCCAGGCACCCGGCGAAGCCCTAAATGGCACTGCTGCACAAGGGCCCTCCAACGCTAAGAGAGCGGCCAGGGGCCGAGCACTGCCCTGTCACGCACTGCTGCACAACTCACCTCACAACCAAGGACAGCACACAAGTGTCTGGCACTGCTCTCCGAGGCATGCGGGCATAAGGCACCTCACAAGGCAAACTCTCAGCCAAGGCCCTAGCAATGGCACATCAGGGCTTCAGGTAGAAGGCCTCTCCGAACCACGAGGAGCAGTCAGCAGCCCAGCATTGCACTCTCAGGGGCTGAGGCAGAAGGGACCGCACAGTTCTAGATATCAGCCACCAGCCTGGCAATTGCCTCGCTGGGCCCTCATGCAGCAGGCACCTCACAAGGTAAAGGAGCTGCTAGGCACCCGGCGAAGCCCTAAGTGGCACTGCTGCACAAGGGACCTCCAACAGCTCACAAGAGCATGGCCCTGCTCGCTCAGGCATGCGGGCATAGGGCACCTCCCAAGCCAAACTCTCAGCCATGGCCCGAGCAGTGGCACATCAGGGCGTTCAGGCAGAAGGTCCCTCCGAAGCATGAGGAGCAGTCGGCATCCTAATAGCGCTCTCAGGGATGGAGGCAGATGAGACCTCACAAGCCCAAGGATCAGCCACCAGCCTTGCAGTTGCCTCGCAGGGCCTCCTGCAGAAGTTGCTGTACAAGGAGCTCCTAGGCACCCAGCTAAGCCCTAAATGGCACGGCTACACAAGGGACCTCCAAAGCGCAGGGACAAGTGATGTGCCTGCCGCTGCTCTCCAAGCCATGCAGGCATAGGGCACCTCACAAGGCAAACTCTCAGCCACGGCCCGAGCAGCGGCGCAGCAGGGCATCAGGGCATCAGGCAGAAGGCCCCTCGGAAGCACGAGGAGCAGTCAGCATCCTAATAGCGCTCTCAGGGATGGAGGCAGATGAGACCTCACAAGCCCAAGGATCAGCCACCAGCCTTGCAGTTGCCTCGCAGGGCCTCCTGCAGAAGTTGCTGTACAAGGAGCTCCTAGGCACCCAGCTAAGCCCTAAATGGCACGGCTACACAAGGGACCTCCAAAGCGCAGGGACAAGTGATGTGCCTGCCGCTGCTCTCCAAGCCATGCAGGCATAGGGCACCTCCCAAGCCAAACTCTCAGCCACGGCCCGAGCAGCGGCGCAGCAGGGCATCAGGGCATCAGGCAGAAGGCCCCTCGGAAGCACGAGGAGCAGTCAGCATCCTAATAGCGCTCTCAGGGATGGAGGCAGATGAGACCTCACAAGCCCAAGGTTCAGCCACCAGCCTTGCAGTTGCCTCGCAGGGCCTCCTGCAGAAGTTGCTGTACAAGGAGCTCCTAGTCACCCAGCTAAGCCCTAAATGGCACGGCTACACAAGGGACCTCCAAAGCGCAGGGACAAGTGATGTGCCTGCCGCTGCTCTCCAAGCCATGCAGGCATAGGGCACCTCACAAGGCAAACTCTCAGCCACGGCCCGAGCAGCGGCGCAGCAGGGCATCAGGGCATCAGGCAGAAGGCCCCTCCGAAGCACGAGGAGCAGTCGGCATCCTAGCATTGCTCTCTCAGGGACTGAGGCAGAAGGCACCGCACAATCCCAAGCATCAGACAGCAGCCTGGCAGTTGCCTCGCAGCGCCCTCATGCAGAGCGCACCTAACAAGCCCAAGGAACTGTTAGGCACCCGGCTGTGTCCTGCGTGACACTGAAACATAAATGTCCTCAAAGGCACAAAGAGCAGGCAGGGGCCGAGCACTGCTCTATCAGGCACTGCTGCACAACTCACCTCACAACCAAGGACAGCACCCGAGGGCCTGGCACTGCTCTCCAAGCCATGCAGGCATAGGGCACCTCACAAGGCAAACTCTCAGCCACGGCCCGAGCAGTGGCGCAGCAGGGCATCACGCAGAAGGCCCTCCGAAGCACGAGGAGCAGCCGGCATCCTAGCATTGCTCTCTCAGGGACCGAGGCACGAGGCAAAAGGGACCTCCCAATCAGAAGCATCAGCCACCAGTGTGGCGGTTGCCTCGCACGGCCTCACGCAGAAGGCACCTCACAAGGAGAAGGAGCTGCCAGGCACCCGGCGAAGCCCTAAATGGCACTGCTGCACAAGGGCCCTCCAACGCTAAGAGAGCGGCCAGGGGCCGAGCACTGCCCTGTCACGCACTGCTGCACAACTCACCTCACAACCAAGGACAGCACACAAGTGTCTGGCACTGCTCTCCGAGGCATGCGGGCATAAGGCACCTCACAAGGCAAACTCTCAGCCAAGGCCCTAGCAATGGCACATCAGGGCTTCAGGCAGAAGGCCTCTCCGAAGCACGAGGAGCAGTCAGCAGCCCAGCATTGCACTCTCAGGGGCTGAGGCAGAAGGGACCGCACAGTTCTAGATATCAGCCACCAGCCTGGCAATTGCCTCGCTGGGCCCTCATGCAGCAGGCACCTCACAAGGTAAAGGAGCTGCTAGGCACCCGGCGAAGCCCTAAGTGGCACTGCTGCACAAGGGACCTCCAACAGCTCACAAGAGCATGGCCCTGCTCGCTCAGGCATGCGGGCATAGGGCACCTCCCAAGCCAAACTCTCAGCCATGGCCCGAGCAGTGGCACATCAGGGCGTTCAGGCAGAAGGTCCCTCCGAAGCATGAGGAGCAGTCGGCATCCTAATAGCGCTCTCAGGGATGGAGGCAGATGAGACCTCACAAGCCCAAGGATCAGCCACCAGCCTTGCAGTTGCCTCGCAGGGCCTCCTGCAGAAGTTGCTGTGCAAGGAGCTCCTAGGCACCCAGCTAAGCCCTAAATGGCACGGCTACACAAGGGACCTCCAAAGCGCAGGGACAAGTGATGTGCCTGCCGCTGCTCTGCAAGCCATGCGGGCATAGGGCACCTCACAAGGCAAACTCTCAGCCACGGCCCGAGCAGCGGCGCAGCAGGGCATCAGGGCATCAGGCAGAAGGCCCCTCCGAAGCACGAGGAGCAGTCGGCATCCTAGCATTGCTCTCTCAGGGACTGAGGCAGAAGGCACCGCACAATCCCAAGCATCAGACAGCAGCCTGGCAGTTGCCTCGCAGCGCCCTCATGCAGAGCGCACCTAACAAGCCCAAGGAACTGTTAGGCACCCGGCTGTGTCCTGCGTGACACTGAAACATAAATGTCCTCAAAGGCACAAAGAGCAGGCAGGGGCCGAGCACTGCTCTATCAGGCACTGCTGCACAACTCACCTCACAACCAAGGACAGCACCCGAGGGCCTGGCACTGCTCTCCAAGCCATGCAGGCATAGGGCACCTCACAAGGCAAACTCTCAGCCACGGCCCGAGCAGTGGCGCAGCAGGGCATCACGCAGAAGGCCCTCCGAAGTACGAGGAGCAGCCGGCATCCTAGCATTGCTCTCTCAGGGACCGAGGCACGAGGCAAAAGGGACCTCCCAATCAGAAGCATCAGCCACCAGTGTGGCGGTTGCCTCGCACGGCCTCACGCAGAAGGCACCTCACAAGGAGAAGGAGCTGCCAGGCACCCGGCGAAGCCCTAAATGGCACTGCTGCACAAGGGCCCTCCAACGCTAAGAGAGCGGCCAGGGGCCGAGCACTGCCCTGTCACGCACTGCTGCACAACTCACCTCACAACCAAGGACAGCACACAAGTGTCTGGCACTGCTCTCCGAGGCATGCGGGCATAAGGCACCTCACAAGGCAAACTCTCAGCCAAGGCCCTAGCAATGGCACATCAGGGCTTCAGGCAGAAGGCCTCTCCGAACCACGAGGAGCAGTCAGCAGCCCAGCATTGCACTCTCAGGGGCTGAGGCAGAAGGGACCGCACAGTTCTAGATATCAGCCACCAGCCTGGCAATTGCCTCGCTGGGCCCTCATGCAGCAGGCACCTCATAAGGTAAAGGAGCTGCTAGGCACCCGGCGAAGCCCTAAGTGGCACTGCTGCACAAGGGACCTCCAACAGCTCACAAGAGCATGGCCCTGCTCGCTCAGGCATGCGGGCATAGGGCACCTCCCAAGCCAAACTCTCAGCCATGGCCCGAGCAGTGGCACATCAGGGCGTTCAGGCAGAAGGTCCCTCCGAAGCATGAGGAGCAGTCGGCATCCTAATAGCGCTCTCAGGGATGGAGGCAGATGAGACCTCACAAGCCCAAGGATCAGCCACCAGCCTTGCAGTTGCCTCGCAGGGCCTCCTGCAGAAGTTGCTGTGCAAGGAGCTCCTAGGCACCCAGCTAAGCCCTAAATGGCACGGCTACACAAGGGACCTCCAAAGCGCAGGGACAAGTGATGTGCCTGCCGCTGCTCTGCAAGCCATGCGGGCATAGGGCACCTCACAAGGCAAACTCTCAGCCACGGCCCGAGCAGCGGCGCAGCAGGGCATCAGGGCATCAGGCAGAAGGCCCCTCCGAAGCACGAGGAGCAGTCGGCATCCTAGCGTTGCTCTCTCAGGGACTGAGGCAGAAGGCACCGCACAATCCCAAGCATCAGACAGCAGCCTGGCAGTTGCCTCGCAGCGCCCTCATGCAGAGCGCACCTAACAAGCCCAAGGAACTGTTAGGCACCCGGCTGTGTCCTGCGTGACACTGAAACATAAATGTCCTCAAAGGCACAAAGAGCAGGCAGGGGCCGAGCACTGCTCTATCAGGCACTGCTGCACAACTCACCTCACAACCAAGGACAGCACCCGAGGGCCTGGCACTGCTCTCCAAGCCATGCAGGCATAGGGCACCTCACAAGGCAAACTCTCAGCCACGGCCCGAGCAGTGGCGCAGCAGGGCATCACGCAGAAGGCCCTCCGAAGCACGAGGAGCAGCCGGCATCCTAGCATTGCTCTCTCAGGGACCGAGGCACGAGGCAAAAGGGACCTCCCAATCAGAAGCATCAGCCACCAGTGTGGCGGTTGCCTCGCACGGCCTCACGCAGAAGGCACCTCACAAGGAGAAGGAGCTGCCAGGCACCCGGCGAAGCCCTAAATGGCACTGCTGCACAAGGGCCCTCCAACGCTAAGAGAGCGGCCAGGGGCCGAGCACTGCCCTGTCACGCACTGCTGCACAACTCACCTCACAACCAAGGACAGCACACAAGTGTCTGGCACTGCTCTCCGAGGCATGCGGGCATAAGGCACCTCACAAGGCAAACTCTCAGCCAAGGCCCTAGCAATGGCACATCAGGGCTTCAGGCAGAAGGCCTCTCCGAAGCACGAGGAGCAGTCAGCAGCCCAGCATTGCACTCTCAGGGGCTGAGGCAGAAGGGACCGCACAGTTCTAGATATCAGCCACCAGCCTGGCAATTGCCTCGCTGGGCCCTCATGCAGCAGGCACCTCACAAGGTAAAGGAGCTGCTAGGCACCCGGCGAAGCCCTAAGTGGCACTGCTGCACAAGGGACCTCCAACAGCTCACAAGAGCATGGCCCTGCTCGCTCAGGCATGCGGGCATAGGGCACCTCCCAAGCCAAACTCTCAGCCATGGCCCGAGCAGTGGCACATCAGGGCGTTCAGGCAGAAGGTCCCTCCGAAGCATGAGGAGCAGTCGGCATCCTAATAGCGCTCTCAGGGATGGAGGCAGATGAGACCTCACAAGCCCAAGGATCAGCCACCAGCCTTGCAGTTGCCTCGCAGGGCCTCCTGCAGAAGTTGCTGTGCAAGGAGCTCCTAGGCACCCAGCTAAGCCCTAAATGGCACGGCTACACAAGGGACCTCCAAAGCGCAGGGACAAGTGATGTGCCTGCCGCTGCTCTGCAAGCCATGCGGGCATAGGGCACCTCACAAGGCAAACTCTCAGCCACGGCCCGAGCAGCGGCGCAGCAGGGCATCAGGGCATCAGGCAGAAGGCCCCTCCGAAGCACGAGGAGCAGTCGGCATCCTAGCATTGCTCTCTCAGGGACTGAGGCAGAAGGCACCGCACAATCCCAAGCATCAGACAGCAGCCTGGCAGTTGCCTCGCAGCGCCCTCATGCAGAGCGCACCTAACAAGCCCAAGGAACTGTTAGGCACCCGGCTGTGTCCTGCGTGACACTGAAACATAAATGTCCTCAAAGGCACAAAGAGCAGGCAGGGGCCGAGCACTGCTCTATCAGGCACTGCTGCACAACTCACCTCACAACCAAGGACAGCACCCGAGGGCCTGGCACTGCTCTCCAAGCCATGCAGGCATAGGGCACCTCACAAGGCAAACTCTCAGCCACGGCCCGAGCAGTGGCGCAGCAGGGCATCACGCAGAAGGCCCTCCGAAGCACGAGGAGCAGCCGGCATCCTAGCATTGCTCTCTCAGGGACCGAGGCACGAGGCAAAAGGGACCTCCCAATCAGAAGCATCAGCCACCAGTGTGGCGGTTGCCTCGCACGGCCTCACGCAGAAGGCACCTCACAAGGAGAAGGAGCTGCCAGGCACCCGGCGAAGCCCTAAATGGCACTGCTGCACAAGGGCCCTCCAACGCTAAGAGAGCGGCCAGGGGCCGAGCACTGCCCTGTCACGCACTGCTGCACAACTCACCTCACAACCAAGGACAGCACACAAGTGTCTGGCACTGCTCTCCGAGGCATGCGGGCATAAGGCACCTCACAAGGCAAACTCTCAGCCAAGGCCCTAGCAATGGCACATCAGGGCTTCAGGCAGAAGGCCTCTCCGAAGCACGAGGAGCAGTCAGCAGCCCAGCATTGCACTCTCAGGGGCTGAGGCAGAAGGGACCGCACAGTTCTAGATATCAGCCACCAGCCTGGCAATTGCCTCGCTGGGCCCTCATGCAGCAGGCACCTCACAAGGTAAAGGAGCTGCTAGGCACCCGGCGAAGCCCTAAGTGGCACTGCTGCACAAGGGACCTCCAACAGCTCACAAGAGCATGGCCCTGCTCGCTCAGGCATGCGGGCATAGGGCACCTCCCAAGCCAAACTCTCAGCCATGGCCCGAGCAGTGGCACATCAGGGCGTTCAGGCAGAAGGTCCCTCCGAAGCATGAGGAGCAGTCGGCATCCTAATAGCGCTCTCAGGGATGGAGGCAGATGAGACCTCACAAGCCCAAGGATCAGCCACCAGCCTTGCAGTTGCCTCGCAGGGCCTCCTGCAGAAGTTGCTGTGCAAGGAGCTCCTAGGCACCCAGCTAAGCCCTAAATGGCACGGCTACACAAGGGACCTCCAAAGCGCAGGGACAAGTGATGTGCCTGCCGCTGCTCTGCAAGCCATGCGGGCATAGGGCACCTCACAAGGCAAACTCTCAGCCACGGCCCGAGCAGCGGCGCAGCAGGGCATCAGGGCATCAGGCAGAAGGCCCCTCCGAAGCACGAGGAGCAGTCGGCATCCTAGCATTGCTCTCTCAGGGACTGAGGCAGAAGGCACCGCACAATCCCAAGCATCAGACAGCAGCCTGGCAGTTGCCTCGCAGCGCCCTCATGCAGAGCGCACCTAACAAGCCCAAGGAACTGTTAGGCACCCGGCTGTGTCCTGCGTGACACTGAAACATAAATGTCCTCAAAGGCACAAAGAGCAGGCAGGGGCCGAGCACTGCTCTATCAGGCACTGCTGCACAACTCACCTCACAACCAAGGACAGCACCCGAGGGCCTGGCACTGCTCTCCAAGCCATGCAGGCATAGGGCACCTCACAAGGCAAACTCTCAGCCACGGCCCGAGCAGTGGCGCAGCAGGGCATCACGCAGAAGGCCCTCCGAAGCACGAGGAGCAGCCGGCATCCTAGCATTGCTCTCTCAGGGACTGAGGCACGAGGCAAAAGGGACCTCCCAATCAGAAGCATCAGCCACCAGTGTGGCGGTTGCCTCGCACGGCCTCACGCAGAAGGCACCTCACAAGGAGAAGGAGCTGCCAGGCACCCGGCGAAGCCCTAAATGGCACTGCTGCACAAGGGCCCTCCAACGCTAAGAGAGCGGCCAGGGGCCGAGCACTGCCCTGTCACGCACTGCTGCACAACTCACCTCACAACCAAGGACAGCACACAAGTGTCTGGCACTGCTCTCCGAGGCATGCGGGCATAAGGCACCTCACAAGGCAAACTCTCAGCCAAGGCCCTAGCAATGGCACATCAGGGCTTCAGGCAGAAGGCCTCTCCGAAGCACGAGGAGCAGTCAGCAGCCCAGCATTGCACTCTCAGGGGCTGAGGCAGAAGGGACCGCACAGTTCTAGATATCAGCCACCAGCCTGGCAATTGCCTCGCTGGGCCCTCATGCAGCAGGCACCTCATAAGGTAAAGGAGCTGCTAGGCACCCGGCGAAGCCCTAAGTGGCACTGCTGCACAAGGGACCTCCAACAGCTCACAAGAGCATGGCCCTGCTCGCTCAGGCATGCGGGCATAGGGCACCTCCCAAGCCAAACTCTCAGCCATGGCCCGAGCAGTGGCACATCAGGGCGTTCAGGCAGAAGGTCCCTCCGAAGCATGAGGAGCAGTCGGCATCCAAATAGCGCTCTCAGGGATGGAGGCAGATGAGACCTCACAAGCCCAAGGATCAGCCACCAGCCTTGCAGTTGCCTCGCAGGGCCTCCTGCAGAAGTTGCTGTACAAGGAGCTCCTAGGCACCCAGCTAAGCCCTAAATGGCACGGCTACACAAGGGACCTCCAAAGCGCAGGGACAAGTGATGTGCCTGCCGCTGCTCTGCAAGCCATGCGGGCATAGGGCACCTCACAAGGCAAACTCTCAGCCACGGCCCGAGCAGCGGCGCAGCAGGGCATCAGGGCATCAGGCAGAAGGCCCCTCCGAAGCACGAGGAGCAGTCGGCATCCTAGCATTGCTCTCTCAGGGACTGAGGCAGAAGGCACCGCACAATCCCAAGCATCAGACAGCAGCCTGGCAGTTGCCTCGCAGCGCCCTCATGCAGAGCGCACCTAACAAGCCCAAGGAACTGTTAGGCACCCGGCTGTGTCCTGCGTGACACTGAAACATAAATGTCCTCAAAGGCACAAAGAGCAGGCAGGGGCCGAGCACTGCTCTATCAGGCACTGCTGCACAACTCACCTCACAACCAAGGACAGCACCCGAGGGCCTGGCACTGCTCTCCAAGCCATGCAGGCATAGGGCACCTCACAAGGCAAACTCTCAGCCACGGCCCGAGCAGTGGCGCAGCAGGGCATCACGCAGAAGGCCCTCCGAAGCACGAGGAACAGCCGGCATCCTAGCATTGCTCTCTCAGGGACCGAGGCACGAGGCAAAAGGGACCTCCCAATCAGAAGCATCAGCCACCAGTGTGGCGGTTGCCTCGCACGGCCTCACGCAGAAGGCACCTCACAAGGAGAAGGAGCTGCCAGGCACCCGGCGAAGCCCTAAATGGCACTGCTGCACAAGGGCCCTCCAACGCTAAGAGAGCGGCCAGGGGCCGAGCACTGCCCTGTCACGCACTGCTGCACAACTCACCTCACAACCAAGGACAGCACACAAGTGTCTGGCACTGCTCTCCGAGGCATGCGGGCATAAGGCACCTCACAAGGCAAACTCTCAGCCAAGGCCCTAGCAATGGCACATCAGGGCTTCAGGCAGAAGGCCTCTCCGAAGCACGAGGAGCAGTCAGCAGCCCAGCATTGCACTCTCAGGGGCTGAGGCAGAAGGGACCGCACAGTTCTAGATATCAGCCACCAGCCTGGCAATTGCCTCGCTGGGCCCTCATGCAGCAGGCACCTCACAAGGTAAAGGAGCTGCTAGGCACCCGGCGAAGCCCTAAGTGGCACTGCTGCACAAGGGACCTCCAACAGCTCACAAGAGCATGGCCCTGCTCGCTCAGGCATGCGGGCATAGGGCACCTCCCAAGCCAAACTCTCAGCCATGGCCCGAGCAGTGGCACATCAGGGCGTTCAGGCAGAAGGTCCCTCCGAAGCATGAGGAGCAGTCGGCATCCTAATAGCGCTCTCAGGGATGGAGGCAGATGAGACCTCACAACCCCAAGGATCAGCCACCAGCCTTGCAGTTGCCTCGCAGGGCCTCCTGCAGAAGTTGCTGTGCAAGGAGCTCCTAGGCACCCAGCTAAGCCCTAAATGGCACGGCTACACAAGGGACCTCCAAAGCGCAGGGACAAGTGATGTGCCTGCCGCTGCTCTGCAAGCCATGCGGGCATAGGGCACCTCACAAGGCAAACTCTCAGCCACGGCCCGAGCAGCGGCGCAGCAGGGCATCAGGGCATCAGGCAGAAGGCCCCTCCGAAGCACGAGGAGCAGTCGGCATCCTAGCATTGCTCTCTCAGGGACTGAGGCAGAAGGCACCGCACAATCCCAAGCATCAGACAGCAGCCTGGCAGTTGCCTCGCAGCGCCCTCATGCAGAGCGCACCTAACAAGCCCAAGGAACTGTTAGGCACCCGGCTGTGTCCTGCTTGACACTGAAACATAAATGTCCTCAAAGGCACAAAGAGCAGGCAGGGGCCGAGCACTGCTCTATCAGGCACTGCTGCACAACTCACCTCACAACCAAGGACAGCACCCGAGGGCCTGGCACTGCTCTCCAAGCCATGCAGGCATAGGGCACCTCACAAGGCAAACTCTCAGCCACGGCCCGAGCAGTGGCGCAGCAGGGCATCACGCAGAAGGCCCTCCGAAGCACGAGGAGCAGCCGGCATCCTAGCATTGCTCTCTCAGGGACTGAGGCACGAGGCAAAAGGGACCTCCCAATCAGAAGCATCAGCCACCAGTGTGGCGGTTGCCTCGCACGGCCTCACGCAGAAGGCACCTCACAAGGAGAAGGAGCTGCCAGGCACCCGGCGAAGCCCTAAATGGCACTGCTGCACAAGGGCCCTCCAACGCTAAGAGAGCGGCCAGGGGCCGAGCACTGCCCTGTCACGCACTGCTGCACAACTCACCTCACAACCAAGGACAGCACACAAGTGTCTGGCACTGCTCTCCGAGGCATGCGGGCATAAGGCACCTCACAAGGCAAACTCTCAGCCAAGGCCCTAGCAATGGCACATCAGGGCTTCAGGCAGAAGGCCTCTCCGAACCACGAGGAGCAGTCAGCAGCCCAGCATTGCACTCTCAGGGGCTGAGGCAGAAGGGACCGCACAGTTCTAGATATCAGCCACCAGCCTGGCAATTGCCTCGCTGGGCCCTCATGCAGCAGGCACCTCATAAGGTAAAGGAGCTGCTAGGCACCCGGCGAAGCCCTAAGTGGCACTGCTGCACAAGGGACCTCCAACAGCTCACAAGAGCATGGCCCTGCTCGCTCAGGCATGCGGGCATAGGGCACCTCCCAAGCCAAACTCTCAGCCATGGCCCGAGCAGTGGCACATCAGGGCGTTCAGGCAGAAGGTCCCTCCGAAGCATGAGGAGCAGTCGGCATCCTAATAGCGCTCTCAGGGATGGAGGCAGATGAGACCTCACAAGCCCAAGGATCAGCCACCAGCCTTGCAGTTGCCTCGCAGGGCCTCCTGCAGAAGTTGCTGTGCAAGGAGCTCCTAGGCACCCAGCTAAGCCCTAAATGGCACGGCTACACAAGGGACCTCCAAAGCGCAGGGACAAGTGATGTGCCTGCCGCTGCTCTGCAAGCCATGCGGGCATAGGGCACCTCACAAGGCAAACTCTCAGCCACGGCCCGAGCAGCGGCGCAGCAGGGCATCAGGGCATCAGGCAGAAGGCCCCTCCGAAGCACGAGGAGCAGTCGGCATCCTAGCGTTGCTCTCTCAGGGACTGAGGCAGAAGGCACCGCACAATCCCAAGCATCAGACAGCAGCCTGGCAGTTGCCTCGCAGCGCCCTCATGCAGAGCGCACCTAACAAGCCCAAGGAACTGTTAGGCACCCGGCTGTGTCCTGCGTGACACTGAAACATAAATGTCCTCAAAGGCACAAAGAGCAGGCAGGGGCCGAGCACTGCTCTATCAGGCACTGCTGCACAACTCACCTCACAACCAAGGACAGCACCCGAGGGCCTGGCACTGCTCTCCAAGCCATGCAGGCATAGGGCACCTCACAAGGCAAACTCTCAGCCACGGCCCGAGCAGTGGCGCAGCAGGGCATCACGCAGAAGGCCCTCCGAAGCACGAGGAGCAGCCGGCATCCTAGCATTGCTCTCTCAGGGACCGAGGCACGAGGCAAAAGGGACCTCCCAATCAGAAGCATCAGCCACCAGTGTGGCGGTTGCCTCGCACGGCCTCACGCAGAAGGCACCTCACAAGGAGAAGGAGCTGCCAGGCACCCGGCGAAGCCCTAAATGGCACTGCTGCACAAGGGCCCTCCAACGCTAAGAGAGCGGCCAGGGGCCGAGCACTGCCCTGTCACGCACTGCTGCACAACTCACCTCACAACCAAGGACAGCACACAAGTGTCTGGCACTGCTCTCCGAGGCATGCGGGCATAAGGCACCTCACAAGGCAAACTCTCAGCCAAGGCCCTAGCAATGGCACATCAGGGCTTCAGGCAGAAGGCCTCTCCGAAGCACGAGGAGCAGTCAGCAGCCCAGCATTGCACTCTCAGGGGCTGAGGCAGAAGGGACCGCACAGTTCTAGATATCAGCCACCAGCCTGGCAATTGCCTCGCTGGGCCCTCATGCAGCAGGCACCTCACAAGGTAAAGGAGCTGCTAGGCACCCGGCGAAGCCCTAAGTGGCACTGCTGCACAAGGGACCTCCAACAGCTCACAAGAGCATGGCCCTGCTCGCTCAGGCATGCGGGCATAGGGCACCTCCCAAGCCAAACTCTCAGCCATGGCCCGAGCAGTGGCACATCAGGGCGTTCAGGCAGAAGGTCCCTCCGAAGCATGAGGAGCAGTCGGCATCCTAATAGCGCTCTCAGGGATGGAGGCAGATGAGACCTCACAACCCCAAGGATCAGCCACCAGCCTTGCAGTTGCCTCGCAGGGCCTCCTGCAGAAGTTGCTGTACAAGGAGCTCCTAGGCACCCAGCTAAGCCCTAAATGGCACGGCTACACAAGGGACCTCCAAAGCGCAGGGACAAGTGATGTGCCTGCCGCTGCTCTGCAAGCCATGCGGGCATAGGGCACCTCACAAGGCAAACTCTCAGCCACGGCCCGAGCAGCGGCGCAGCAGGGCATCAGGGCATCAGGCAGAAGGCCCCTCCGAAGCACGAGGAGCAGTCGGCATCCTAGCATTGCTCTCTCAGGGACTGAGGCAGAAGGCACCGCACAATCCCAAGCATCAGACAGCAGCCTGGCAGTTGCCTCGCAGCGCCCTCATGCAGAGCGCACCTAACAAGCCCAAGGAACTGTTAGGCACCCGGCTGTGTCCTGCGTGACACTGAAACATAAATGTCCTCAAAGGCACAAAGAGCAGGCAGGGGCCGAGCACTGCTCTATCAGGCACTGCTGCACAACTCACCTCACAACCAAGGACAGCACCCGAGGGCCTGGCACTGCTCTCCAAGCCATGCAGGCATAGGGCACCTCACAAGGCAAACTCTCAGCCACGGCCCGAGCAGTGGCGCAGCAGGGCATCACGCAGAAGGCCCTCCGAAGCACGAGGAGCAGCCGGCATCCTAGCATTGCTCTCTCAGGGACTGAGGCACGAGGCAAAAGGGACCTCCCAATCAGAAGCATCAGCCACCAGTGTGGCGGTTGCCTCGCACGGCCTCACGCAGAAGGCACCTCACAAGGAGAAGGAGCTGCCAGGCACCCGGCGAAGCCCTAAATGGCACTGCTGCACAAGGGCCCTCCAACGCTAAGAGAGCGGCCAGGGGCCGAGCACTGCCCTGTCACGCACTGCTGCACAACTCACCTCACAACCAAGGACAGCACACAAGTGTCTGGCACTGCTCTCCGAGGCATGCGGGCATAAGGCACCTCACAAGCCAAACTCTCAGCCAAGGCCCTAGCAATGGCACATCAGGGCTTCAGGCAGAAGGCCTCTCCGAAGCACGAGGAGCAGTCAGCAGCCCAGCATTGCACTCTCAGGGGCTGAGGCAGAAGGGACCGCACAGTTCTAGATATCAGCCACCAGCCTGGCAATTGCCTCGCTGGGCCCTCATGCAGCAGGCACCTCACAAGGTAAAGGAGCTGCTAGGCACCCGGCGAAGCCCTAAGTGGCACTGCTGCACAAGGGACCTCCAACAGCTCACAAGAGCATGGCCCTGCTCGCTCAGGCATGCGGGCATAGGGCACCTCCCAAGCCAAACTCTCAGCCATGGCCCGAGCAGTGGCACATCAGGGCGTTCAGGCAGAAGGTCCCTCCGAAGCATGAGGAGCAGTCGGCATCCTAATAGCGCTCTCAGGGATGGAGGCAGATGAGACCTCACAACCCCAAGGATCAGCCACCAGCCTTGCAGTTGCCTCGCAGGGCCTCCTGCAGAAGTTGCTGTACAAGGAGCTCCTAGGCACCCAGCTAAGCCCTAAATGGCACGGCTACACAAGGGACCTCCAAAGCGCAGGGACAAGTGATGTGCCTGCCGCTGCTCTCCAAGCCATGCAGGCATAGGGCACCTCACAAGGCAAACTCTCAGCCACGGCCCGAGCAGCGGCGCAGCAGGGCATCAGGGCATCAGGCAGAAGGCCCCTCGGAAGCACGAGGAGCAGTCAGCATCCTAATAGCGCTCTCAGGGATGGAGGCAGATGAGACCTCACAAGCCCAAGGATCAGCCACCAGCCTTGCAGTTGCCTCGCAGGGCCTCCTGCAGAAGTTGCTGTGCAAGGAGCTCCTAGGCACCCAGCTAAGCCCTAAATGGCACGGCTACACAAGGGACCTCCAAAGCGCAGGGACAAGTGATGTGCCTGCCGCTGCTCTGCAAGCCATGCGGGCATAGGGCACCTCACAAGGCAAACTCTCAGCCACGGCCCGAGCAGCGGCGCAGCAGGGCATCAGGGCATCAGGCAGAAGGCCCCTCCGAAGCACGAGGAGCAGTCGGCATCCTAGCGTTGCTCTCTCAGGGACTGAGGCAGAAGGCACCGCACAATCCCAAGCATCAGACAGCAGCCTGGCAGTTGCCTCGCAGCGCCCTCATGCAGAGCGCACCTAACAAGCCCAAGGAACTGTTAGGCACCCGGCTGTGTCCTGCGTGACACTGAAACATAAATGTCCTCAAAGGCACAAAGAGCAGGCAGGGGCCGAGCACTGCTCTATCAGGCACTGCTGCACAACTCACCTCACAACCAAGGACAGCACCCGAGGGCCTGGCACTGCTCTCCAAGCCATGCAGGCATAGGGCACCTCACAAGGCAAACTCTCAGCCACGGCCCGAGCAGTGGCGCAGCAGGGCATCACGCAGAAGGCCCTCCGAAGCACGAGGAGCAGCCGGCATCCTAGCATTGCTCTCTCAGGGACCGAGGCACGAGGCAAAAGGGACCTCCCAATCAGAAGCATCAGCCACCAGTGTGGCGGTTGCCTCGCACGGCCTCACGCAGAAGGCACCTCACAAGGAGAAGGAGCTGCCAGGCACCCGGCGAAGCCCTAAATGGCACTGCTGCACAAGGGCCCTCCAACGCTAAGAGAGCGGCCAGGGGCCGAGCACTGCCCTGTCACGCACTGCTGCACAACTCACCTCACAACCAAGGACAGCACACAAGTGTCTGGCACTGCTCTCCGAGGCATGCGGGCATAAGGCACCTCACAAGGCAAACTCTCAGCCAAGGCCCTAGCAATGGCACATCAGGGCTTCAGGCAGAAGGCCTCTCCGAAGCACGAGGAGCAGTCAGCAGCCCAGCATTGCACTCTCAGGGGCTGAGGCAGAAGGGACCGCACAGTTCTAGATATCAGCCACCAGCCTGGCAATTGCCTCGCTGGGCCCTCATGCAGCAGGCACCTCACAAGGTAAAGGAGCTGCTAGGCACCCGGCGAAGCCCTAAGTGGCACTGCTGCACAAGGGACCTCCAACAGCTCACAAGAGCATGGCCCTGCTCGCTCAGGCATGCGGGCATAGGGCACCTCCCAAGCCAAACTCTCAGCCATGGCCCGAGCAGTGGCACATCAGGGCGTTCAGGCAGAAGGTCCCTCCGAAGCATGAGGAGCAGTCGGCATCCTAATAGCGCTCTCAGGGATGGAGGCAGATGAGACCTCACAAGCCCAAGGATCAGCCACCAGCCTTGCAGTTGCCTCGCAGGGCCTCCTGCAGAAGTTGCTGTGCAAGGAGCTCCTAGGCACCCAGCTAAGCCCTAAATGGCACGGCTACACAAGGGACCTCCAAAGCGCAGGGACAAGTGATGTGCCTGCCGCTGCTCTGCAAGCCATGCGGGCATAGGGCACCTCACAAGGCAAACTCTCAGCCACGGCCCGAGCAGCGGCGCAGCAGGGCATCAGGGCATCAGGCAGAAGGCCCCTCCGAAGCACGAGGAGCAGTCGGCATCCTAGCATTGCTCTCTCAGGGACTGAGGCAGAAGGCACCGCACAATCCCAAGCATCAGACAGCAGCCTGGCAGTTGCCTCGCAGCGCCCTCATGCAGAGCGCACCTAACAAGCCCAAGGAACTGTTAGGCACCCGGCTGTGTCCTGCGTGACACTGAAACATAAATGTCCTCAAAGGCACAAAGAGCAGGCAGGGGCCGAGCACTGCTCTATCAGGCACTGCTGCACAACTCACCTCACAACCAAGGACAGCACCCGAGGGCCTGGCACTGCTCTCCAAGCCATGCAGGCATAGGGCACCTCACAAGGCAAACTCTCAGCCACGGCCCGAGCAGTGGCGCAGCAGGGCATCACGCAGAAGGCCCTCCGAAGCACGAGGAGCAGCCGGCATCCTAGCATTGCTCTCTCAGGGACTGAGGCACGAGGCAAAAGGGACCTCCCAATCAGAAGCATCAGCCACCAGTGTGGCGGTTGCCTCGCACGGCCTCACGCAGAAGGCACCTCACAAGGAGAAGGAGCTGCCAGGCACCCGGCGAAGCCCTAAATGGCACTGCTGCACAAGGGCCCTCCAACGCTAAGAGAGCGGCCAGGGGCCGAGCACTGCCCTGTCACGCACTGCTGCACAACTCACCTCACAACCAAGGACAGCACACAAGTGTCTGGCACTGCTCTCCGAGGCATGCGGGCATAAGGCACCTCACAAGGCAAACTCTCAGCCAAGGCCCTAGCAATGGCACATCAGGGCTTCAGGCAGAAGGCCTCTCCGAAGCACGAGGAGCAGTCAGCAGCCCAGCATTGCACTCTCAGGGGCTGAGGCAGAAGGGACCGCACAGTTCTAGATATCAGCCACCAGCCTGGCAATTGCCTCGCTGGGCCCTCATGCAGCAGGCACCTCACAAGGTAAAGGAGCTGCTAGGCACCCGGCGAAGCCCTAAGTGGCACTGCTGCACAAGGGACCTCCAACAGCTCACAAGAGCATGGCCCTGCTCGCTCAGGCATGCGGGCATAGGGCACCTCCCAAGCCAAACTCTCAGCCATGGCCCGAGCAGTGGCACATCAGGGCGTTCAGGCAGAAGGTCCCTCCGAAGCATGAGGAGCAGTCGGCATCCTAATAGCGCTCTCAGGGATGGAGGCAGATGAGACCTCACAAGCCCAAGGATCAGCCACCAGCCTTGCAGTTGCCTCGCAGGGCCTCCTGCAGAAGTTGCTGTACAAGGAGCTCCTAGGCACCCAGCTAAGCCCTAAATGGCACGGCTACACAAGGGACCTCCAAAGCGCAGGGACAAGTGATGTGCCTGCCGCTGCTCTCCAAGCCATGCAGGCATAGGGCACCTCACAAGGCAAACTCTCAGCCACGGCCCGAGCAGCGGCGCAGCAGGGCATCAGGGCATCAGGCAGAAGGCCCCTCCGAAGCACGAGGAGCAGTCAGCATCCTAATAGCGCTCTCAGGGATGGAGGCAGATGAGACCTCACAAGCCCAAGGATCAGCCACCAGCCTTGCAGTTGCCTCGCAGGGCCTCCTGCAGAAGTTGCTGTACAAGGAGCTCCTAGGCACCCAGCTAAGCCCTAAATGGCACGGCTACACAAGGGACCTCCAAAGCGCAGGGACAAGTGATGTGCCTGCCGCTGCTCTCCAAGCCATGCAGGCATAGGGCACCTCCCAAGCCAAACTCTCAGCCACGGCCCGAGCAGCGGCGCAGCAGGGCATCAGGGCATCAGGCAGAAGGCCCCTCCGAAGCACGAGGAGCAGTCGGCATCCTAGCATTGCTCTCTCAGGGACTGAGGCAGAAGGCACCGCACAATCCCAAGCATCAGACAGCAGCCTGGCAGTTGCCTCGCAGCGCCCTCATGCAGAGCGCACCTAACAAGCCCAAGGAACTGTTAGGCACCCGGCTGTGTCCTGCGTGACACTGAAACATAAATGTCCTCAAAGGCACAAAGAGCAGGCAGGGGCCGAGCACTGCTCTATCAGGCACTGCTGCACAACTCACCTCACAACCAAGGACAGCACCCGAGGGCCTGGCACTGCTCTCCAAGCCATGCAGGCATAGGGCACCTCACAAGGCAAACTCTCAGCCACGGCCCGAGCAGTGGCGCAGCAGGGCATCACGCAGAAGGCCCTCCGAAGCACGAGGAGCAGCCGGCATCCTAGCATTGCTCTCTCAGGGACTGAGGCACGAGGCAAAAGGGACCTCCCAATCAGAAGCATCAGCCACCAGTGTGGCGGTTGCCTCGCACGGCCTCACGCAGAAGGCACCTCACAAGGAGAAGGAGCTGCCAGGCACCCGGCGAAGCCCTAAATGGCACTGCTGCACAAGGGCCCTCCAACGCTAAGAGAGCGGCCAGGGGCCGAGCACTGCCCTGTCACGCACTGCTGCACAACTCACCTCACAACCAAGGACAGCACACAAGTGTCTGGCACTGCTCTCCGAGGCATGCGGGCATAAGGCACCTCACAAGGCAAACTCTCAGCCAAGGCCCTAGCAATGGCACATCAGGGCTTCAGGCAGAAGGCCTCTCCGAAGCACGAGGAGCAGTCAGCAGCCCAGCATTGCACTCTCAGGGGCTGAGGCAGAAGGGACCGCACAGTTCTAGATATCAGCCACCAGCCTGGCAATTGCCTCGCTGGGCCCTCATGCAGCAGGCACCTCACAAGGTAAAGGAGCTGCTAGGCACCCGGCGAAGCCCTAAGTGGCACTGCTGCACAAGGGACCTCCAACAGCTCACAAGAGCATGGCCCTGCTCGCTCAGGCATGCGGGCATAGGGCACCTCCCAAGCCAAACTCTCAGCCATGGCCCGAGCAGTGGCACATCAGGGCGTTCAGGCAGAAGGTCCCTCCGAAGCATGAGGAGCAGTCGGCATCCTAATAGCGCTCTCAGGGATGGAGGCAGATGAGACCTCACAAGCCCAAGGATCAGCCACCAGCCTTGCAGTTGCCTCGCAGGGCCTCCTGCAGAAGTTGCTGTGCAAGGAGCTCCTAGGCACCCAGCTAAGCCCTAAATGGCACGGCTACACAAGGGACCTCCAAAGCGCAGGGACAAGTGATGTGCCTGCCGCTGCTCTGCAAGCCATGCGGGCATAGGGCACCTCACAAGGCAAACTCTCAGCCACGGCCCGAGCAGCGGCGCAGCAGGGCATCAGGGCATCAGGCAGAAGGCCCCTCCGAAGCACGAGGAGCAGTCGGCATCCTAGCATTGCTCTCTCAGGGACTGAGGCAGAAGGCACCGCACAATCCCAAGCATCAGACAGCAGCCTGGCAGTTGCCTCGCAGCGCCCTCATGCAGAGCGCACCTAACAAGCCCAAGGAACTGTTAGGCACCCGGCTGTGTCCTGCGTGACACTGAAACATAAATGTCCTCAAAGGCACAAAGAGCAGGCAGGGGCCGAGCACTGCTCTATCAGGCACTGCTGCACAACTCACCTCACAACCAAGGACAGCACCCGAGGGCCTGGCACTGCTCTCCAAGCCATGCAGGCATAGGGCACCTCACAAGGCAAACTCTCAGCCACGGCCCGAGCAGTGGCGCAGCAGGGCATCACGCAGAAGGCCCTCCGAAGCACGAGGAGCAGCCGGCATCCTAGCATTGCTCTCTCAGGGACTGAGGCACGAGGCAAAAGGGACCTCCCAATCAGAAGCATCAGCCACCAGTGTGGCGGTTGCCTCGCACGGCCTCACGCAGAAGGCACCTCACAAGGAGAAGGAGCTGCCAGGCACCCGGCGAAGCCCTAAATGGCACTGCTGCACAAGGGCCCTCCAACGCTAAGAGAGCGGCCAGGGGCCGAGCACTGCCCTGTCACGCACTGCTGCACAACTCACCTCACAACCAAGGACAGCACACAAGTGTCTGGCACTGCTCTCCGAGGCATGCGGGCATAAGGCACCTCACAAGGCAAACTCTCAGCCAAGGCCCTAGCAATGGCACATCAGGGCTTCAGGCAGAAGGCCTCTCCGAAGCACGAGGAGCAGTCAGCAGCCCAGCATTGCACTCTCAGGGGCTGAGGCAGAAGGGACCGCACAGTTCTAGATATCAGCCACCAGCCTGGCAATTGCCTCGCTGGGCCCTCATGCAGCAGGCACCTCACAAGGTAAAGGAGCTGCTAGGCACCCGGCGAAGCCCTAAGTGGCACTGCTGCACAAGGGACCTCCAACAGCTCACAAGAGCATGGCCCTGCTCGCTCAGGCATGCGGGCATAGGGCACCTCCCAAGCCAAACTCTCAGCCATGGCCCGAGCAGTGGCACATCAGGGCGTTCAGGCAGAAGGTCCCTCCGAAGCATGAGGAGCAGTCGGCATCCTAATAGCGCTCTCAGGGATGGAGGCAGATGAGACCTCACAAGCCCAAGGATCAGCCACCAGCCTTGCAGTTGCCTCGCAGGGCCTCCTGCAGAAGTTGCTGTACAAGGAGCTCCTAGGCACCCAGCTAAGCCCTAAATGGCACGGCTACACAAGGGACCTCCAAAGCGCAGGGACAAGTGATGTGCCTGCCGCTGCTCTCCAAGCCATGCAGGCATAGGGCACCTCACAAGGCAAACTCTCAGCCACGGCCCGAGCAGCGGCGCAGCAGGGCATCAGGGCATCAGGCAGAAGGCCCCTCCGAAGCACGAGGAGCAGTCAGCATCCTAATAGCGCTCTCAGGGATGGAGGCAGATGAGACCTCACAAGCCCAAGGATCAGCCACCAGCCTTGCAGTTGCCTCGCAGGGCCTCCTGCAGAAGTTGCTGTACAAGGAGCTCCTAGGCACCCAGCTAAGCCCTAAATGGCACGGCTACACAAGGGACCTCCAAAGCGCAGGGACAAGTGATGTGCCTGCCGCTGCTCTCCAAGCCATGCAGGCATAGGGCACCTCCCAAGCCAAACTCTCAGCCACGGCCCGAGCAGCGGCGCAGCAGGGCATCAGGGCATCAGGCAGAAGGCCCCTCGGAAGCACGAGGAGCAGTCAGCATCCTAATAGCGCTCTCAGGGATGGAGGCAGATGAGACCTCACAAGCCCAAGGTTCAGCCACCAGCCTTGCAGTTGCCTCGCAGGGCCTCCTGCAGAAGTTGCTGTACAAGGAGCTCCTAGTCACCCAGCTAAGCCCTAAATGGCACGGCTACACAAGGGACCTCCAAAGCGCAGGGACAAGTGATGTGCCTGCCGCTGCTCTCCAAGCCATGCAGGCATAGGGCACCTCACAAGGCAAACTCTCAGCCACGGCCCGAGCAGCGGCGCAGCAGGGCATCAGGGCATCAGGCAGAAGGCCCCTCCGAAGCACGAGGAGCAGTCGGCATCCTAGCATTGCTCTCTCAGGGACTGAGGCAGAAGGCACCGCACAATCCCAAGCATCAGACAGCAGCCTGGCAGTTGCCTCGCAGCGCCCTCATGCAGAGCGCACCTAACAAGCCCAAGGAACTGTTAGGCACCCGGCTGTGTCCTGTGTGACACTGAAACATAAATGTCCTCAAAGGCACAAAGAGCAGGCAGGGGCCGAGCACTGCTCTATCAGGCACTGCTGCACAACTCACCTCACAACCAAGGACAGCACCCGAGGGCCTGGCACTGCTCTCCAAGCCATGCAGGCATAGGGCACCTCACAAGGCAAACTCTCAGCCACGGCCCGAGCAGTGGCGCAGCAGGGCATCACGCAGAAGGCCCTCCGAAGCACGAGGAGCAGCCGGCATCCTAGCATTGCTCTCTCAGGGACCGAGGCACGAGGCAAAAGGGACCTCCCAATCAGAAGCATCAGCCACCAGTGTGGCGGTTGCCTCGCACGGCCTCACGCAGAAGGCACCTCACAAGGAGAAGGAGCTGCCAGGCACCCGGCGAAGCCCTAAATGGCACTGCTGCACAAGGGCCCTCCAACGCTAAGAGAGCGGCCAGGGGCCGAGCACTGCCCTGTCACGCACTGCTGCACAACTCACCTCACAACCAAGGACAGCACACAAGTGTCTGGCACTGCTCTCCGAGGCATGCGGGCATAAGGCACCTCACAAGGCAAACTCTCAGCCAAGGCCCTAGCAATGGCACATCAGGGCTTCAGGCAGAAGGCCTCTCCGAAGCACGAGGAGCAGTCAGCAGCCCAGCATTGCACTCTCAGGGGCTGAGGCAGAAGGGACCGCACAGTTCTAGATATCAGCCACCAGCCTGGCAATTGCCTCGCTGGGCCCTCATGCAGCAGGCACCTCACAAGGTAAAGGAGCTGCTAGGCACCCGGCGAAGCCCTAAGTGGCACTGCTGCACAAGGGACCTCCAACAGCTCACAAGAGCATGGCCCTGCTCGCTCAGGCATGCGGGCATAGGGCACCTCCCAAGCCAAACTCTCAGCCATGGCCCGAGCAGTGGCACATCAGGGCGTTCAGGCAGAAGGTCCCTCCGAAGCATGAGGAGCAGTCAGCATCCTAATAGCGCTCTCAGGGATGGAGGCAGATGAGACCTCACAAGCCCAAGGATCAGCCACCAGCCTTGCAGTTGCCTCGCAGGGCCTCCTGCAGAAGTTGCTGTGCAAGGAGCTCCTAGGCACCCAGCTAAGCCCTAAATGGCACGGCTACACAAGGGACCTCCAAAGCGCAGGGACAAGTGATGTGCCTGCCGCTGCTCTGCAAGCCATGCGGGCATAGGGCACCTCACAAGGCAAACTCTCAGCCACGGCCCGAGCAGCGGCGCAGCAGGGCATCAGGGCATCAGGCAGAAGGCCCCTCCGAAGCACGAGGAGCAGTCGGCATCCTAGCGTTGCTCTCTCAGGGACTGAGGCAGAAGGCACCGCACAATCCCAAGCATCAGACAGCAGCCTGGCAGTTGCCTCGCAGCGCCCTCATGCAGAGCGCACCTAACAAGCCCAAGGAACTGTTAGGCACCCGGCTGTGTCCTGCGTGACACTGAAACATAAATGTCCTCAAAGGCACAAAGAGCAGGCAGGGGCCGAGCACTGCTCTATCAGGCACTGCTGCACAACTCACCTCACAACCAAGGACAGCACCCGAGGGCCTGGCACTGCTCTCCAAGCCATGCAGGCATAGGGCACCTCACAAGGCAAACTCTCAGCCACGGCCCGAGCAGTGGCGCAGCAGGGCATCACGCAGAAGGCCCTCCGAAGCACGAGGAGCAGTCGGCATCCTAGCATTGCTCTCTCAGGGACCGAGGCACGAGGCAAAAGGGACCTCCCAATCAGAAGCATCAGCCACCAGTGTGGCGGTTGCCTCGCACGGCCTCACGCAGAAGGCACCTCACAAGGAGAAGGAGCTGCCAGGCACCCGGCGAAGCCCTAAATGGCACTGCTGCACAAGGGCCCTCCAACGCTAAGAGAGCGGCCAGGGGCCGAGCACTGCCCTGTCACGCACTGCTGCACAACTCACCTCACAACCAAGGACAGCACACAAGTGTCTGGCACTGCTCTCCGAGGCATGCGGGCATAAGGCACCTCACAAGGCAAACTCTCAGCCAAGGCCCTAGCAATGGCACATCAGGGCTTCAGGCAGAAGGCCTCTCCGAAGCACGAGGAGCAGTCAGCAGCCCAGCATTGCACTCTCAGGGGCTGAGGCAGAAGGGACCGCACAGTTCTAGATATCAGCCACCAGCCTGGCAATTGCCTCGCTGGGCCCTCATGCAGCAGGCACCTCACAAGGTAAAGGAGCTGCTAGGCACCCGGCGAAGCCCTAAGTGGCACTGCTGCACAAGGGACCTCCAACAGCTCACAAGAGCATGGCCCTGCTCGCTCAGGCATGCGGGCATAGGGCACCTCCCAAGCCAAACTCTCAGCCATGGCCCGAGCAGTGGCACATCAGGGCGTTCAGGCAGAAGGTCCCTCCGAAGCATGAGGAGCAGTCGGCATCCTAATAGCGCTCTCAGGGATGGAGGCAGATGAGACCTCACAAGCCCAAGGATCAGCCACCAGCCTTGCAGTTGCCTCGCAGGGCCTCCTGCAGAAGTTGCTGTGCAAGGAGCTCCTAGGCACCCAGCTAAGCCCTAAATGGCACGGCTACACAAGGGACCTCCAAAGCGCAGGGACAAGTGATGTGCCTGCCGCTGCTCTGCAAGCCATGCGGGCATAGGGCACCTCACAAGGCAAACTCTCAGCCACGGCCCGAGCAGCGGCGCAGCAGGGCATCAGGGCATCAGGCAGAAGGCCCCTCCGAAGCACGAGGAGCAGTCGGCATCCTAGCATTGCTCTCTCAGGGACTGAGGCAGAAGGCACCGCACAATCCCAAGCATCAGACAGCAGCCTGGCAGTTGCCTCGCAGCGCCCTCATGCAGAGCGCACCTAACAAGCCCAAGGAACTGTTAGGCACCCGGCTGTGTCCTGCGTGACACTGAAACATAAATGTCCTCAAAGGCACAAAGAGCAGGCAGGGGCCGAGCACTGCTCTATCAGGCACTGCTGCACAACTCACCTCACAACCAAGGACAGCACCCGAGGGCCTGGCACTGCTCTCCAAGCCATGCAGGCATAGGGCACCTCACAAGGCAAACTCTCAGCCACGGCCCGAGCAGTGGCGCAGCAGGGCATCACGCAGAAGGCCCTCCGAAGCACGAGGAGCAGCCGGCATCCTAGCATTGCTCTCTCAGGGACTGAGGCACGAGGCAAAAGGGACCTCCCAATCAGAAGCATCAGCCACCAGTGTGGCGGTTGCCTCGCACGGCCTCACGCAGAAGGCACCTCACAAGGAGAAGGAGCTGCCAGGCACCCGGCGAAGCCCTAAATGGCACTGCTGCACAAGGGCCCTCCAACGCTAAGAGAGCGGCCAGGGGCCGAGCACTGCCCTGTCACGCACTGCTGCACAACTCACCTCACAACCAAGGACAGCACACAAGTGTCTGGCACTGCTCTCCGAGGCATGCGGGCATAAGGCACCTCACAAGGCAAACTCTCAGCCAAGGCCCTAGCAATGGCACATCAGGGCTTCAGGCAGAAGGCCTCTCCGAAGCACGAGGAGCAGTCAGCAGCCCAGCATTGCACTCTCAGGGGCTGAGGCAGAAGGGACCGCACAGTTCTAGATATCAGCCACCAGCCTGGCAATTGCCTCGCTGGGCCCTCATGCAGCAGGCACCTCACAAGGTAAAGGAGCTGCTAGGCACCCGGCGAAGCCCTAAGTGGCACTGCTGCACAAGGGACCTCCAACAGCTCACAAGAGCATGGCCCTGCTCGCTCAGGCATGCGGGCATAGGGCACCTCCCAAGCCAAACTCTCAGCCATGGCCCGAGCAGTGGCACATCAGGGCGTTCAGGCAGAAGGTCCCTCCGAAGCATGAGGAGCAGTCGGCATCCTAATAGCGCTCTCAGGGATGGAGGCAGATGAGACCTCACAAGCCCAAGGATCAGCCACCAGCCTTGCAGTTGCCTCGCAGGGCCTCCTGCAGAAGTTGCTGTACAAGGAGCTCCTAGGCACCCAGCTAAGCCCTAAATGGCACGGCTACACAAGGGACCTCCAAAGCGCAGGGACAAGTGATGTGCCTGCCGCTGCTCTCCAAGCCATGCAGGCATAGGGCACCTCACAAGGCAAACTCTCAGCCACGGCCCGAGCAGCGGCGCAGCAGGGCATCAGGGCATCAGGCAGAAGGCCCCTCGGAAGCACGAGGAGCAGTCAGCATCCTAATAGCGCTCTCAGGGATGGAGGCAGATGAGACCTCACAAGCCCAAGGATCAGCCACCAGCCTTGCAGTTGCCTCGCAGGGCCTCCTGCAGAAGTTGCTGTACAAGGAGCTCCTAGGCACCCAGCTAAGCCCTAAATGGCACGGCTACACAAGGGACCTCCAAAGCGCAGGGACAAGTGATGTGCCTGCCGCTGCTCTCCAAGCCATGCAGGCATAGGGCACCTCCCAAGCCAAACTCTCAGCCACGGCCCGAGCAGCGGCGCAGCAGGGCATCAGGGCATCAGGCAGAAGGCCCCTCGGAAGCACGAGGAGCAGTCAGCATCCTAATAGCGCTCTCAGGGATGGAGGCAGATGAGACCTCACAAGCCCAAGGTTCAGCCACCAGCCTTGCAGTTGCCTCGCAGGGCCTCCTGCAGAAGTTGCTGTACAAGGAGCTCCTAGTCACCCAGCTAAGCCCTAAATGGCACGGCTACACAAGGGACCTCCAAAGCGCAGGGACAAGTGATGTGCCTGCCGCTGCTCTCCAAGCCATGCAGGCATAGGGCACCTCACAAGGCAAACTCTCAGCCACGGCCCGAGCAGCGGCGCAGCAGGGCATCAGGGCATCAGGCAGAAGGCCCCTCCGAAGCACGAGGAGCAGTCGGCATCCTAGCATTGCTCTCTCAGGGACTGAGGCAGAAGGCACCGCACAATCCCAAGCATCAGACAGCAGCCTGGCAGTTGCCTCGCAGCGCCCTCATGCAGAGCGCACCTAACAAGCCCAAGGAACTGTTAGGCACCCGGCTGTGTCCTGCGTGACACTGAAACATAAATGTCCTCAAAGGCACAAAGAGCAGGCAGGGGCCGAGCACTGCTCTATCAGGCACTGCTGCACAACTCACCTCACAACCAAGGACAGCACCCGAGGGCCTGGCACTGCTCTCCAAGCCATGCAGGCATAGGGCACCTCACAAGGCAAACTCTCAGCCACGGCCCGAGCAGTGGCGCAGCAGGGCATCACGCAGAAGGCCCTCCGAAGCACGAGGAGCAGCCGGCATCCTAGCATTGCTCTCTCAGGGACCGAGGCACGAGGCAAAAGGGACCTCCCAATCAGAAGCATCAGCCACCAGTGTGGCGGTTGCCTCGCACGGCCTCACGCAGAAGGCACCTCACAAGGAGAAGGAGCTGCCAGGCACCCGGCGAAGCCCTAAATGGCACTGCTGCACAAGGGCCCTCCAACGCTAAGAGAGCGGCCAGGGGCCGAGCACTGCCCTGTCACGCACTGCTGCACAACTCACCTCACAACCAAGGACAGCACACAAGTGTCTGGCACTGCTCTCCGAGGCATGCGGGCATAAGGCACCTCACAAGGCAAACTCTCAGCCAAGGCCCTAGCAATGGCACATCAGGGCTTCAGGCAGAAGGCCTCTCCGAACCACGAGGAGCAGTCAGCAGCCCAGCATTGCACTCTCAGGGGCTGAGGCAGAAGGGACCGCACAGTTCTAGATATCAGCCACCAGCCTGGCAATTGCCTCGCTGGGCCCTCATGCAGCAGGCACCTCACAAGGTAAAGGAGCTGCTAGGCACCCGGCGAAGCCCTAAGTGGCACTGCTGCACAAGGGACCTCCAACAGCTCACAAGAGCATGGCCCTGCTCGCTCAGGCATGCGGGCATAGGGCACCTCCCAAGCCAAACTCTCAGCCATGGCCCGAGCAGTGGCACATCAGGGCGTTCAGGCAGAAGGTCCCTCCGAAGCATGAGGAGCAGTCAGCATCCTAATAGCGCTCTCAGGGATGGAGGCAGATGAGACCTCACAAGCCCAAGGATCAGCCACCAGCCTTGCAGTTGCCTCGCAGGGCCTCCTGCAGAAGTTGCTGTGCAAGGAGCTCCTAGGCACCCAGCTAAGCCCTAAATGGCACGGCTACACAAGGGACCTCCAAAGCGCAGGGACAAGTGATGTGCCTGCCGCTGCTCTGCAAGCCATGCGGGCATAGGGCACCTCACAAGGCAAACTCTCAGCCACGGCCCGAGCAGCGGCGCAGCAGGGCATCAGGGCATCAGGCAGAAGGCCCCTCCGAAGCACGAGGAGCAGTCGGCATCCTAGCGTTGCTCTCTCAGGGACTGAGGCAGAAGGCACCGCACAATCCCAAGCATCAGACAGCAGCCTGGCAGTTGCCTCGCAGCGCCCTCATGCAGAGCGCACCTAACAAGCCCAAGGAACTGTTAGGCACCCGGCTGTGTCCTGCGTGACACTGAAACATAAATGTCCTCAAAGGCACAAAGAGCAGGCAGGGGCCGAGCACTGCTCTATCAGGCACTGCTGCACAACTCACCTCACAACCAAGGACAGCACCCGAGGGCCTGGCACTGCTCTCCAAGCCATGCAGGCATAGGGCACCTCACAAGGCAAACTCTCAGCCACGGCCCGAGCAGTGGCGCAGCAGGGCATCACGCAGAAGGCCCTCCGAAGCACGAGGAGCAGTCGGCATCCTAGCATTGCTCTCTCAGGGACCGAGGCACGAGGCAAAAGGGACCTCCCAATCAGAAGCATCAGCCACCAGTGTGGCGGTTGCCTCGCACGGCCTCACGCAGAAGGCACCTCACAAGGAGAAGGAGCTGCCAGGCACCCGGCGAAGCCCTAAATGGCACTGCTGCACAAGGGCCCTCCAACGCTAAGAGAGCGGCCAGGGGCCGAGCACTGCCCTGTCACGCACTGCTGCACAACTCACCTCACAACCAAGGACAGCACACAAGTGTCTGGCACTGCTCTCCGAGGCATGCGGGCATAAGGCACCTCACAAGGCAAACTCTCAGCCAAGGCCCTAGCAATGGCACATCAGGGCTTCAGGCAGAAGGCCTCTCCGAAGCACGAGGAGCAGTCAGCAGCCCAGCATTGCACTCTCAGGGGCTGAGGCAGAAGGGACCGCACAGTTCTAGATATCAGCCACCAGCCTGGCAATTGCCTCGCTGGGCCCTCATGCAGCAGGCACCTCACAAGGTAAAGGAGCTGCTAGGCACCCGGCGAAGCCCTAAGTGGCACTGCTGCACAAGGGACCTCCAACAGCTCACAAGAGCATGGCCCTGCTCGCTCAGGCATGCGGGCATAGGGCACCTCCCAAGCCAAACTCTCAGCCATGGCCCGAGCAGTGGCACATCAGGGCGTTCAGGCAGAAGGTCCCTCCGAAGCATGAGGAGCAGTCGGCATCCTAATAGCGCTCTCAGGGATGGAGGCAGATGAGACCTCACAAGCCCAAGGATCAGCCACCAGCCTTGCAGTTGCCTCGCAGGGCCTCCTGCAGAAGTTGCTGTGCAAGGAGCTCCTAGGCACCCAGCTAAGCCCTAAATGGCACGGCTACACAAGGGACCTCCAAAGCGCAGGGACAAGTGATGTGCCTGCCGCTGCTCTGCAAGCCATGCGGGCATAGGGCACCTCACAAGGCAAACTCTCAGCCACGGCCCGAGCAGCGGCGCAGCAGGGCATCAGGGCATCAGGCAGAAGGCCCCTCCGAAGCACGAGGAGCAGTCGGCATCCTAGCATTGCTCTCTCAGGGACTGAGGCAGAAGGCACCGCACAATCCCAAGCATCAGACAGCAGCCTGGCAGTTGCCTCGCAGCGCCCTCATGCAGAGCGCACCTAACAAGCCCAAGGAACTGTTAGGCACCCGGCTGTGTCCTGCGTGACACTGAAACATAAATGTCCTCAAAGGCACAAAGAGCAGGCAGGGGCCGAGCACTGCTCTATCAGGCACTGCTGCACAACTCACCTCACAACCAAGGACAGCACCCGAGGGCCTGGCACTGCTCTCCAAGCCATGCAGGCATAGGGCACCTCACAAGGCAAACTCTCAGCCACGGCCCGAGCAGTGGCGCAGCAGGGCATCACGCAGAAGGCCCTCCGAAGCACGAGGAGCAGCCGGCATCCTAGCATTGCTCTCTCAGGGACCGAGGCACGAGGCAAAAGGGACCTCCCAATCAGAAGCATCAGCCACCAGTGTGGCGGTTGCCTCGCACGGCCTCACGCAGAAGGCACCTCACAAGGAGAAGGAGCTGCCAGGCACCCGGCGAAGCCCTAAATGGCACTGCTGCACAAGGGCCCTCCAACGCTAAGAGAGCGGCCAGGGGCCGAGCACTGCCCTGTCACGCACTGCTGCACAACTCACCTCACAACCAAGGACAGCACACAAGTGTCTGGCACTGCTCTCCGAGGCATGCGGGCATAAGGCACCTCACAAGGCAAACTCTCAGCCAAGGCCCTAGCAATGGCACATCAGGGCTTCAGGCAGAAGGCCTCTCCGAAGCACGAGGAGCAGTCAGCAGCCCAGCATTGCACTCTCAGGGGCTGAGGCAGAAGGGACCGCACAGTTCTAGATATCAGCCACCAGCCTGGCAATTGCCTCGCTGGGCCCTCATGCAGCAGGCACCTCACAAGGTAAAGGAGCTGCTAGGCACCCGGCGAAGCCCTAAGTGGCACTGCTGCACAAGGGACCTCCAACAGCTCACAAGAGCATGGCCCTGCTCGCTCAGGCATGCGGGCATAGGGCACCTCCCAAGCCAAACTCTCAGCCATGGCCCGAGCAGTGGCACATCAGGGCGTTCAGGCAGAAGGTCCCTCCGAAGCATGAGGAGCAGTCGGCATCCTAATAGCGCTCTCAGGGATGGAGGCAGATGAGACCTCACAAGCCCAAGGATCAGCCACCAGCCTTGCAGTTGCCTCGCAGGGCCTCCTGCAGAAGTTGCTGTACAAGGAGCTCCTAGGCACCCAGCTAAGCCCTAAATGGCACGGCTACACAAGGGACCTCCAAAGCGCAGGGACAAGTGATGTGCCTGCCGCTGCTCTCCAAGCCATGCAGGCATAGGGCACCTCACAAGGCAAACTCTCAGCCACGGCCCGAGCAGCGGCGCAGCAGGGCATCAGGGCATCAGGCAGAAGGCCCCTCCGAAGCACGAGGAGCAGTCAGCATCCTAATAGCGCTCTCAGGGATGGAGGCAGATGAGACCTCACAAGCCCAAGGATCAGCCACCAGCCTTGCAGTTGCCTCGCAGGGCCTCCTGCAGAAGTTGCTGTACAAGGAGCTCCTAGGCACCCAGCTAAGCCCTAAATGGCACGGCTACACAAGGGACCTCCAAAGCGCAGGGACAAGTGATGTGCCTGCCGCTGCTCTCCAAGCCATGCAGGCATAGGGCACCTCCCAAGCCAAACTCTCAGCCACGGCCCGAGCAGCGGCGCAGCAGGGCATCAGGGCATCAGGCAGAAGGCCCCTCGGAAGCACGAGGAGCAGTCAGCATCCTAATAGCGCTCTCAGGGATGGAGGCAGATGAGACCTCACAAGCCCAAGGTTCAGCCACCAGCCTTGCAGTTGCCTCGCAGGGCCTCCTGCAGAAGTTGCTGTACAAGGAGCTCCTAGGCACCCAGCTAAGCCCTAAATGGCACGGCTACACAAGGGACCTCCAAAGCGCAGGGACAAGTGATGTGCCTGCCGCTGCTCTCCAAGCCATGCAGGCATAGGGCACCTCACAAGGCAAACTCTCAGCCACGGCCCGAGCAGCGGCGCAGCAGGGCATCAGGGCATCAGGCAGAAGGCCCCTCCGAAGCACGAGGAGCAGTCGGTATCCTAGCATTGCTCTCTCAGGGACTGAGGCAGAAGGCACCGCACAATCCCAAGCATCAGACAGCAGCCTGGCAGTTGCCTCGCAGCGCCCTCATGCAGAGCGCACCTAACAAGCCCAAGGAACTGTTAGGCACCCGGCTGTGTCCTGCGTGACACTGAAACATAAATGTCCTCAAAGGCACAAAGAGCAGGCAGGGGCCGAGCACTGCTCTATCAGGCACTGCTGCACAACTCACCTCACAACCAAGGACAGCACCCGAGGGCCTGGCACTGCTCTCCAAGCCATGCAGGCATAGGGCACCTCACAAGGCAAACTCTCAGCCACGGCCCGAGCAGTGGCGCAGCAGGGCATCACGCAGAAGGCCCTCCGAAGCACGAGGAGCAGCCGGCATCCTAGCATTGCTCTCTCAGGGACCGAGGCACGAGGCAAAAGGGACCTCCCAATCAGAAGCATCAGCCACCAGTGTGGCGGTTGCCTCGCACGGCCTCACGCAGAAGGCACCTCACAAGGAGAAGGAGCTGCCAGGCACCCGGCGAAGCCCTAAATGGCACTGCTGCACAAGGGCCCTCCAACGCTAAGAGAGCGGCCAGGGGCCGAGCACTGCCCTGTCACGCACTGCTGCACAACTCACCTCACAACCAAGGACAGCACACAAGTGTCTGGCACTGCTCTCCGAGGCATGCGGGCATAAGGCACCTCACAAGGCAAACTCTCAGCCAAGGCCCTAGCAATGGCACATCAGGGCTTCAGGCAGAAGGCCTCTCCGAACCACGAGGAGCAGTCAGCAGCCCAGCATTGCACTCTCAGGGGCTGAGGCAGAAGGGACCGCACAGTTCTAGATATCAGCCACCAGCCTGGCAATTGCCTCGCTGGGCCCTCATGCAGCAGGCACCTCACAAGGTAAAGGAGCTGCTAGGCACCCGGCGAAGCCCTAAGTGGCACTGCTGCACAAGGGACCTCCAACAGCTCACAAGAGCATGGCCCTGCTCGCTCAGGCATGCGGGCATAGGGCACCTCCCAAGCCAAACTCTCAGCCATGGCCCGAGCAGTGGCACATCAGGGCGTTCAGGCAGAAGGTCCCTCCGAAGCATGAGGAGCAGTCAGCATCCTAATAGCGCTCTCAGGGATGGAGGCAGATGAGACCTCACAAGCCCAAGGATCAGCCACCAGCCTTGCAGTTGCCTCGCAGGGCCTCCTGCAGAAGTTGCTGTGCAAGGAGCTCCTAGGCACCCAGCTAAGCCCTAAATGGCACGGCTACACAAGGGACCTCCAAAGCGCAGGGACAAGTGATGTGCCTGCCGCTGCTCTGCAAGCCATGCGGGCATAGGGCACCTCACAAGGCAAACTCTCAGCCACGGCCCGAGCAGCGGCGCAGCAGGGCATCAGGGCATCAGGCAGAAGGCCCCTCCGAAGCACGAGGAGCAGTCGGCATCCTAGCGTTGCTCTCTCAGGGACTGAGGCAGAAGGCACCGCACAATCCCAAGCATCAGACAGCAGCCTGGCAGTTGCCTCGCAGCGCCCTCATGCAGAGCGCACCTAACAAGCCCAAGGAACTGTTAGGCACCCGGCTGTGTCCTGCGTGACACTGAAACATAAATGTCCTCAAAGGCACAAAGAGCAGGCAGGGGCCGAGCACTGCTCTATCAGGCACTGCTGCACAACTCACCTCACAACCAAGGACAGCACCCGAGGGCCTGGCACTGCTCTCCAAGCCATGCAGGCATAGGGCACCTCACAAGGCAAACTCTCAGCCACGGCCCGAGCAGTGGCGCAGCAGGGCATCACGCAGAAGGCCCTCCGAAGCACGAGGAGCAGTCGGCATCCTAGCATTGCTCTCTCAGGGACCGAGGCACGAGGCAAAAGGGACCTCCCAATCAGAAGCATCAGCCACCAGTGTGGCGGTTGCCTCGCACGGCCTCACGCAGAAGGCACCTCACAAGGAGAAGGAGCTGCCAGGCACCCGGCGAAGCCCTAAATGGCACTGCTGCACAAGGGCCCTCCAACGCTAAGAGAGCGGCCAGGGGCCGAGCACTGCCCTGTCACGCACTGCTGCACAACTCACCTCACAACCAAGGACAGCACACAAGTGTCTGGCACTGCTCTCCGAGGCATGCGGGCATAAGGCACCTCACAAGGCAAACTCTCAGCCAAGGCCCTAGCAATGGCACATCAGGGCTTCAGGCAGAAGGCCTCTCCGAAGCACGAGGAGCAGTCAGCAGCCCAGCATTGCACTCTCAGGGGCTGAGGCAGAAGGGACCGCACAGTTCTAGATATCAGCCACCAGCCTGGCAATTGCCTCGCTGGGCCCTCATGCAGCAGGCACCTCACAAGGTAAAGGAGCTGCTAGGCACCCGGCGAAGCCCTAAGTGGCACTGCTGCACAAGGGACCTCCAACAGCTCACAAGAGCATGGCCCTGCTCGCTCAGGCATGCGGGCATAGGGCACCTCCCAAGCCAAACTCTCAGCCATGGCCCGAGCAGTGGCACATCAGGGCGTTCAGGCAGAAGGTCCCTCCGAAGCATGAGGAGCAGTCAGCATCCTAATAGCGCTCTCAGGGATGGAGGCAGATGAGACCTCACAAGCCCAAGGATCAGCCACCAGCCTTGCAGTTGCCTCGCAGGGCCTCCTGCAGAAGTTGCTGTGCAAGGAGCTCCTAGGCACCCAGCTAAGCCCTAAATGGCACGGCTACACAAGGGACCTCCAAAGCGCAGGGACAAGTGATGTGCCTGCCGCTGCTCTGCAAGCCATGCGGGCATAGGGCACCTCACAAGGCAAACTCTCAGCCACGGCCCGAGCAGCGGCGCAGCAGGGCATCAGGGCATCAGGCAGAAGGCCCCTCCGAAGCACGAGGAGCAGTCGGCATCCTAGCGTTGCTCTCTCAGGGACTGAGGCAGAAGGCACCGCACAATCCCAAGCATCAGACAGCAGCCTGGCAGTTGCCTCGCAGCGCCCTCATGCAGAGCGCACCTAACAAGCCCAAGGAACTGTTAGGCACCCGGCTGTGTCCTGCGTGACACTGAAACATAAATGTCCTCAAAGGCACAAAGAGCAGGCAGGGGCCGAGCACTGCTCTATCAGGCACTGCTGCACAACTCACCTCACAACCAAGGACAGCACCCGAGGGCCTGGCACTGCTCTCCAAGCCATGCAGGCATAGGGCACCTCACAAGGCAAACTCTCAGCCACGGCCCGAGCAGTGGCGCAGCAGGGCATCACGCAGAAGGCCCTCCGAAGCACGAGGAGCAGTCGGCATCCTAGCATTGCTCTCTCAGGGACCGAGGCACGAGGCAAAAGGGACCTCCCAATCAGAAGCATCAGCCACCAGTGTGGCGGTTGCCTCGCACGGCCTCACGCAGAAGGCACCTCACAAGGAGAAGGAGCTGCCAGGCACCCGGCGAAGCCCTAAATGGCACTGCTGCACAAGGGCCCTCCAACGCTAAGAGAGCGGCCAGGGGCCGAGCACTGCCCTGTCACGCACTGCTGCACAACTCACCTCACAACCAAGGACAGCACACAAGTGTCTGGCACTGCTCTCCGAGGCATGCGGGCATAAGGCACCTCACAAGGCAAACTCTCAGCCAAGGCCCTAGCAATGGCACATCAGGGCTTCAGGCAGAAGGCCTCTCCGAAGCACGAGGAGCAGTCAGCAGCCCAGCATTGCACTCTCAGGGGCTGAGGCAGAAGGGACCGCACAGTTCTAGATATCAGCCACCAGCCTGGCAATTGCCTCGCTGGGCCCTCATGCAGCAGGCACCTCACAAGGTAAAGGAGCTGCTAGGCACCCGGCGAAGCCCTAAGTGGCACTGCTGCACAAGGGACCTCCAACAGCTCACAAGAGCATGGCCCTGCTCGCTCAGGCATGCGGGCATAGGGCACCTCCCAAGCCAAACTCTCAGCCATGGCCCGAGCAGTGGCACATCAGGGCGTTCAGGCAGAAGGTCCCTCCGAAGCATGAGGAGCAGTCGGCATCCTAATAGCGCTCTCAGGGATGGAGGCAGATGAGACCTCACAAGCCCAAGGATCAGCCACCAGCCTTGCAGTTGCCTCGCAGGGCCTCCTGCAGAAGTTGCTGTGCAAGGAGCTCCTAGGCACCCAGCTAAGCCCTAAATGGCACGGCTACACAAGGGACCTCCAAAGCGCAGGGACAAGTGATGTGCCTGCCGCTGCTCTGCAAGCCATGCGGGCATAGGGCACCTCACAAGGCAAACTCTCAGCCACGGCCCGAGCAGCGGCGCAGCAGGGCATCAGGGCATCAGGCAGAAGGCCCCTCCGAAGCACGAGGAGCAGTCGGCATCCTAGCGTTGCTCTCTCAGGGACTGAGGCAGAAGGCACCGCACAATCCCAAGCATCAGACAGCAGCCTGGCAGTTGCCTCGCAGCGCCCTCATGCAGAGCGCACCTAACAAGCCCAAGGAACTGTTAGGCACCCGGCTGTGTCCTGCGTGACACTGAAACATAAATGTCCTCAAAGGCACAAAGAGCAGGCAGGGGCCGAGCACTGCTCTATCAGGCACTGCTGCACAACTCACCTCACAACCAAGGACAGCACCCGAGGGCCTGGCACTGCTCTCCAAGCCATGCAGGCATAGGGCACCTCACAAGGCAAACTCTCAGCCACGGCCCGAGCAGTGGCGCAGCAGGGCATCACGCAGAAGGCCCTCCGAAGCACGAGGAGCAGTCGGCATCCTAGCATTGCTCTCTCAGGGACCGAGGCACGAGGCAAAAGGGACCTCCCAATCAGAAGCATCAGCCACCAGTGTGGCGGTTGCCTCGCACGGCCTCACGCAGAAGGCACCTCACAAGGAGAAGGAGCTGCCAGGCACCCGGCGAAGCCCTAAATGGCACTGCTGCACAAGGGCCCTCCAACGCTAAGAGAGCGGCCAGGGGCCGAGCACTGCCCTGTCACGCACTGCTGCACAACTCACCTCACAACCAAGGACAGCACACAAGTGTCTGGCACTGCTCTCCGAGGCATGCGGGCATAAGGCACCTCACAAGGCAAACTCTCAGCCAAGGCCCTAGCAATGGCACATCAGGGCTTCAGGCAGAAGGCCTCTCCGAACCACGAGGAGCAGTCAGCAGCCCAGCATTGCACTCTCAGGGGCTGAGGCAGAAGGGACCGCACAGTTCTAGATATCAGCCACCAGCCTGGCAATTGCCTCGCTGGGCCCTCATGCAGCAGGCACCTCACAAGGTAAAGGAGCTGCTAGGCACCCGGCGAAGCCCTAAGTGGCACTGCTGCACAAGGGACCTCCAACAGCTCACAAGAGCATGGCCCTGCTCGCTCAGGCATGCGGGCATAGGGCACCTCCCAAGCCAAACTCTCAGCCATGGCCCGAGCAGTGGCACATCAGGGCGTTCAGGCAGAAGGTCCCTCCGAAGCATGAGGAGCAGTCGGCATCCTAATAGCGCTCTCAGGGATGGAGGCAGATGAGACCTCACAAGCCCAAGGATCAGCCACCAGCCTTGCAGTTGCCTCGCAGGGCCTCCTGCAGAAGTTGCTGTGCAAGGAGCTCCTAGGCACCCAGCTAAGCCCTAAATGGCACGGCTACACAAGGGACCTCCAAAGCGCAGGGACAAGTGATGTGCCTGCCGCTGCTCTCCAAGCCATGCAGGCATAGGGCACCTCACAAGGCAAACTCTCAGCCACGGCCCGAGCAGCGGCGCAGCAGGGCATCAGGGCATCAGGCAGAAGGCCCCTCCGAAGCACGAGGAGCAGTCAGCATCCTAATAGCGCTCTCAGGGATGGAGGCAGATGAGACCTCACAAGCCCAAGGATCAGCCACCAGCCTTGCAGTTGCCTCGCAGGGCCTCCTGCAGAAGTTGCTGTACAAGGAGCTCCTAGGCACCCAGCTAAGCCCTAAATGGCACGGCTACACAAGGGACCTCCAAAGCGCAGGGACAAGTGATGTGCCTGCCGCTGCTCTCCAAGCCATGCAGGCATAGGGCACCTCCCAAGCCAAACTCTCAGCCACGGCCCGAGCAGCGGCGCAGCAGGGCATCAGGGCATCAGGCAGAAGGCCCCTCGGAAGCACGAGGAGCAGTCAGCATCCTAATAGCGCTCTCAGGGATGGAGGCAGATGAGACCTCACAAGCCCAAGGTTCAGCCACCAGCCTTGCAGTTGCCTCGCAGGGCCTCCTGCAGAAGTTGCTGTACAAGGAGCTCCTAGTCACCCAGCTAAGCCCTAAATGGCACGGCTACACAAGGGACCTCCAAAGCGCAGGGACAAGTGATGTGCCTGCCGCTGCTCTCCAAGCCATGCAGGCATAGGGCACCTCACAAGGCAAACTCTCAGCCACGGCCCGAGCAGCGGCGCAGCAGGGCATCAGGGCATCAGGCAGAAGGCCCCTCCGAAGCACGAGGAGCAGTCGGCATCCTAGCATTGCTCTCTCAGGGACTGAGGCAGAAGGCACCGCACAATCCCAAGCATCAGACAGCAGCCTGGCAGTTGCCTCGCAGCGCCCTCATGCAGAGCGCACCTAACAAGCCCAAGGAACTGTTAGGCACCCGGCTGTGTCCTGCGTGACACTGAAACATAAATGTCCTCAAAGGCACAAAGAGCAGGCAGGGGCCGAGCACTGCTCTATCAGGCACTGCTGCACAACTCACCTCACAACCAAGGACAGCACCCGAGGGCCTGGCACTGCTCTCCAAGCCATGCAGGCATAGGGCACCTCACAAGGCAAACTCTCAGCCACGGCCCGAGCAGTGGCGCAGCAGGGCATCACGCAGAAGGCCCTCCGAAGCACGAGGAGCAGCCGGCATCCTAGCATTGCTCTCTCAGGGACCGAGGCACGAGGCAAAAGGGACCTCCCAATCAGAAGCATCAGCCACCAGTGTGGCGGTTGCCTCGCACGGCCTCACGCAGAAGGCACCTCACAAGGAGAAGGAGCTGCCAGGCACCCGGCGAAGCCCTAAATGGCACTGCTGCACAAGGGCCCTCCAACGCTAAGAGAGCGGCCAGGGGCCGAGCACTGCCCTGTCACGCACTGCTGCACAACTCACCTCACAACCAAGGACAGCACACAAGTGTCTGGCACTGCTCTCCGAGGCATGCGGGCATAAGGCACCTCACAAGGCAAACTCTCAGCCAAGGCCCTAGCAATGGCACATCAGGGCTTCAGGCAGAAGGCCTCTCCGAACCACGAGGAGCAGTCAGCAGCCCAGCATTGCACTCTCAGGGGCTGAGGCAGAAGGGACCGCACAGTTCTAGATATCAGCCACCAGCCTGGCAATTGCCTCGCTGGGCCCTCATGCAGCAGGCACCTCACAAGGTAAAGGAGCTGCTAGGCACCCGGCGAAGCCCTAAGTGGCACTGCTGCACAAGGGACCTCCAACAGCTCACAAGAGCATGGCCCTGCTCGCTCAGGCATGCGGGCATAGGGCACCTCCCAAGCCAAACTCTCAGCCATGGCCCGAGCAGTGGCACATCAGGGCGTTCAGGCAGAAGGTCCCTCCGAAGCATGAGGAGCAGTCGGCATCCTAATAGCGCTCTCAGGGATGGAGGCAGATGAGACCTCACAAGCCCAAGGATCAGCCACCAGCCTTGCAGTTGCCTCGCAGGGCCTCCTGCAGAAGTTGCTGTGCAAGGAGCTCCTAGGCACCCAGCTAAGCCCTAAATGGCACGGCTACACAAGGGACCTCCAAAGCGCAGGGACAAGTGATGTGCCTGCCGCTGCTCTGCAAGCCATGCGGGCATAGGGCACCTCACAAGGCAAACTCTCAGCCACGGCCCGAGCAGCGGCGCAGCAGGGCATCAGGGCATCAGGCAGAAGGCCCCTCCGAAGCACGAGGAGCAGTCGGCATCCTAGCATTGCTCTCTCAGGGACTGAGGCAGAAGGCACCGCACAATCCCAAGCATCAGACAGCAGCCTGGCAGTTGCCTCGCAGCGCCCTCATGCAGAGCGCACCTAACAAGCCCAAGGAACTGTTAGGCACCCGGCTGTGTCCTGCGTGACACTGAAACATAAATGTCCTCAAAGGCACAAAGAGCAGGCAGGGGCCGAGCACTGCTCTATCAGGCACTGCTGCACAACTCACCTCACAACCAAGGACAGCACCCGAGGGCCTGGCACTGCTCTCCAAGCCATGCAGGCATAGGGCACCTCACAAGGCAAACTCTCAGCCACGGCCCGAGCAGTGGCGCAGCAGGGCATCACGCAGAAGGCCCTCCGAAGTACGAGGAGCAGCCGGCATCCTAGCATTGCTCTCTCAGGGACCGAGGCACGAGGCAAAAGGGACCTCCCAATCAGAAGCATCAGCCACCAGTGTGGCGGTTGCCTCGCACGGCCTCACGCAGAAGGCACCTCACAAGGAGAAGGAGCTGCCAGGCACCCGGCGAAGCCCTAAATGGCACTGCTGCACAAGGGCCCTCCAACGCTAAGAGAGCGGCCAGGGGCCGAGCACTGCCCTGTCACGCACTGCTGCACAACTCACCTCACAACCAAGGACAGCACACAAGTGTCTGGCACTGCTCTCCGAGGCATGCGGGCATAAGGCACCTCACAAGGCAAACTCTCAGCCAAGGCCCTAGCAATGGCACATCAGGGCTTCAGGCAGAAGGCCTCTCCGAACCACGAGGAGCAGTCAGCAGCCCAGCATTGCACTCTCAGGGGCTGAGGCAGAAGGTACCGCACAGTTCTAGATATCAGCCACCAGCCTGGCAATTGCCTCGCTGGGCCCTCATGCAGCAGGCACCTCATAAGGTAAAGGAGCTGCTAGGCACCCGGCGAAGCCCTAAGTGGCACTGCTGCACAAGGGACCTCCAACAGCTCACAAGAGCATGGCCCTGCTCGCTCAGGCATGCGGGCATAGGGCACCTCCCAAGCCAAACTCTCAGCCATGGCCCGAGCAGTGGCACATCAGGGCGTTCAGGCAGAAGGTCCCTCCGAAGCATGAGGAGCAGTCGGCATCCTAATAGCGCTCTCAGGGATGGAGGCAGATGAGACCTCACAAGCCCAAGGATCAGCCACCAGCCTTGCAGTTGCCTCGCAGGGCCTCCTGCAGAAGTTGCTGTGCAAGGAGCTCCTAGGCACCCAGCTAAGCCCTAAATGGCACGGCTACACAAGGGACCTCCAAAGCGCAGGGACAAGTGATGTGCCTGCCGCTGCTCTGCAAGCCATGCGGGCATAGGGCACCTCACAAGGCAAACTCTCAGCCACGGCCCGAGCAGCGGCGCAGCAGGGCATCAGGGCATCAGGCAGAAGGCCCCTCCGAAGCACGAGGAGCAGTCGGCATCCTAGCGTTGCTCTCTCAGGGACTGAGGCAGAAGGCACCGCACAATCCCAAGCATCAGACAGCAGCCTGGCAGTTGCCTCGCAGCGCCCTCATGCAGAGCGCACCTAACAAGCCCAAGGAACTGTTAGGCACCCGGCTGTGTCCTGCGTGACACTGAAACATAAATGTCCTCAAAGGCACAAAGAGCAGGCAGGGGCCGAGCACTGCTCTATCAGGCACTGCTGCACAACTCACCTCACAACCAAGGACAGCACCCGAGGGCCTGGCACTGCTCTCCAAGCCATGCAGGCATAGGGCACCTCACAAGGCAAACTCTCAGCCACGGCCCGAGCAGTGGCGCAGCAGGGCATCACGCAGAAGGCCCTCCGAAGCACGAGGAGCAGCCGGCATCCTAGCATTGCTCTCTCAGGGACCGAGGCACGAGGCAAAAGGGACCTCCCAATCAGAAGCATCAGCCACCAGTGTGGCGGTTGCCTCGCACGGCCTCACGCAGAAGGCACCTCACAAGGAGAAGGAGCTGCCAGGCACCCAGCGAAGCCCTAAATGGCACTGCTGCACAAGGGCCCTCCAACGCTAAGAGAGCGGCCAGGGGCCGAGCACTGCCCTGTCACGCACTGCTGCACAACTCACCTCACAACCAAGGACAGCACACAAGTGTCTGGCACTGCTCTCCGAGGCATGCGGGCATAAGGCACCTCACAAGGCAAACTCTCAGCCAAGGCCCTAGCAATGGCACATCAGGGCTTCAGGCAGAAGGCCTCTCCGAACCACGAGGAGCAGTCAGCAGCCCAGCATTGCACTCTCAGGGGCTGAGGCAGAAGGGACCGCACAGTTCTAGATATCAGCCACCAGCCTGGCAATTGCCTCGCTGGGCCCTCATGCAGCAGGCACCTCACAAGGTAAAGGAGCTGCTAGGCACCCGGCGAAGCCCTAAGTGGCACTGCTGCACAAGGGACCTCCAACAGCTCACAAGAGCATGGCCCTGCTCGCTCAGGCATGCGGGCATAGGGCACCTCCCAAGCCAAACTCTCAGCCATGGCCCGAGCAGTGGCACATCAGGGCGTTCAGGCAGAAGGTCCCTCCGAAGCATGAGGAGCAGTCGGCATCCTAATAGCGCTCTCAGGGATGGAGGCAGATGAGACCTCACAAGCCCAAGGATCAGCCACCAGCCTTGCAGTTGCCTCGCAGGGCCTCCTGCAGAAGTTGCTGTGCAAGGAGCTCCTAGGCACCCAGCTAAGCCCTAAATGGCACGGCTACACAAGGGACCTCCAAAGCGCAGGGACAAGTGATGTGCCTGCCGCTGCTCTGCAAGCCATGCGGGCATAGGGCACCTCACAAGGCAAACTCTCAGCCACGGCCCGAGCAGCGGCGCAGCAGGGCATCAGGGCATCAGGCAGAAGGCCCCTCCGAAGCACGAGGAGCAGTCGGCATCCTAGCATTGCTCTCTCAGGGACTGAGGCAGAAGGCACCGCACAATCCCAAGCATCAGACAGCAGCCTGGCAGTTGCCTCGCAGCGCCCTCATGCAGAGCGCACCTAACAAGCCCAAGGAACTGTTAGGCACCCGGCTGTGTCCTGCGTGACACTGAAACATAAATGTCCTCAAAGGCACAAAGAGCAGGCAGGGGCCGAGCACTGCTCTATCAGGCACTGCTGCACAACTCACCTCACAACCAAGGACAGCACCCGAGGGCCTGGCACTGCTCTCCAAGCCATGCAGGCATAGGGCACCTCACAAGGCAAACTCTCAGCCACGGCCCGAGCAGTGGCGCAGCAGGGCATCACGCAGAAGGCCCTCCGAAGCACGAGGAGCAGCCGGCATCCTAGCATTGCTCTCTCAGGGACCGAGGCACGAGGCAAAAGGGACCTCCCAATCAGAAGCATCAGCCACCAGTGTGGCGGTTGCCTCGCACGGCCTCACGCAGAAGGCACCTCACAAGGAGAAGGAGCTGCCAGGCACCCGGCGAAGCCCTAAATGGCACTGCTGCACAAGGGCCCTCCAACGCTAAGAGAGCGGCCAGGGGCCGAGCACTGCCCTGTCACGCACTGCTGCACAACTCACCTCACAACCAAGGACAGCACACAAGTGTCTGGCACTGCTCTCCGAGGCATGCGGGCATAAGGCACCTCACAAGGCAAACTCTCAGCCAAGGCCCTAGCAATGGCACATCAGGGCTTCAGGCAGAAGGCCTCTCCGAAGCACGAGGAGCAGTCAGCAGCCCAGCATTGCACTCTCAGGGGCTGAGGCAGAAGGGACCGCACAGTTCTAGATATCAGCCACCAGCCTGGCAATTGCCTCGCTGGGCCCTCATGCAGCAGGCACCTCACAAGGTAAAGGAGCTGCTAGGCACCCGGCGAAGCCCTAAGTGGCACTGCTGCACAAGGGACCTCCAACAGCTCACAAGAGCATGGCCCTGCTCGCTCAGGCATGCGGGCATAGGGCACCTCCCAAGCCAAACTCTCAGCCATGGCCCGAGCAGTGGCACATCAGGGCGTTCAGGCAGAAGGTCCCTCCGAAGCATGAGGAGCAGTCGGCATCCTAATAGCGCTCTCAGGGATGGAGGCAGATGAGACCTCACAAGCCCAAGGATCAGCCACCAGCCTTGCAGTTGCCTCGCAGGGCCTCCTGCAGAAGTTGCTGTGCAAGGAGCTCCTAGGCACCCAGCTAAGCCCTAAATGGCACGGCTACACAAGGGACCTCCAAAGCGCAGGGACAAGTGATGTGCCTGCCGCTGCTCTGCAAGCCATGCGGGCATAGGGCACCTCACAAGGCAAACTCTCAGCCACGGCCCGAGCAGCGGCGCAGCAGGGCATCAGGGCATCAGGCAGAAGGCCCCTCCGAAGCACGAGGAGCAGTCGGCATCCTAGCATTGCTCTCTCAGGGACTGAGGCAGAAGGCACCGCACAATCCCAAGCATCAGACAGCAGCCTGGCAGTTGCCTCGCAGCGCCCTCATGCAGAGCGCACCTAACAAGCCCAAGGAACTGTTAGGCACCCGGCTGTGTCCTGCGTGACACTGAAACATAAATGTCCTCAAAGGCACAAAGAGCAGGCAGGGGCCGAGCACTGCTCTATCAGGCACTGCTGCACAACTCACCTCACAACCAAGGACAGCACCCGAGGGCCTGGCACTGCTCTCCAAGCCATGCAGGCATAGGGCACCTCACAAGGCAAACTCTCAGCCACGGCCCGAGCAGTGGCGCAGCAGGGCATCACGCAGAAGGCCCTCCGAAGCACGAGGAGCAGCCGGCATCCTAGCATTGCTCTCTCAGGGACTGAGGCACGAGGCAAAAGGGACCTCCCAATCAGAAGCATCAGCCACCAGTGTGGCGGTTGCCTCGCACGGCCTCACGCAGAAGGCACCTCACAAGGAGAAGGAGCTGCCAGGCACCCGGCGAAGCCCTAAATGGCACTGCTGCACAAGGGCCCTCCAACGCTAAGAGAGCGGCCAGGGGCCGAGCACTGCCCTGTCACGCACTGCTGCACAACTCACCTCACAACCAAGGACAGCACACAAGTGTCTGGCACTGCTCTCCGAGGCATGCGGGCATAAGGCACCTCACAAGGCAAACTCTCAGCCAAGGCCCTAGCAATGGCACATCAGGGCTTCAGGCAGAAGGCCTCTCCGAAGCACGAGGAGCAGTCAGCAGCCCAGCATTGCACTCTCAGGGGCTGAGGCAGAAGGGACCGCACAGTTCTAGATATCAGCCACCAGCCTGGCAATTGCCTCGCTGGGCCCTCATGCAGCAGGCACCTCACAAGGTAAAGGAGCTGCTAGGCACCCGGCGAAGCCCTAAGTGGCACTGCTGCACAAGGGACCTCCAACAGCTCACAAGAGCATGGCCCTGCTCGCTCAGGCATGCGGGCATAGGGCACCTCCCAAGCCAAACTCTCAGCCATGGCCCGAGCAGTGGCACATCAGGGCGTTCAGGCAGAAGGTCCCTCCGAAGCATGAGGAGCAGTCGGCATCCTAATAGCGCTCTCAGGGATGGAGGCAGATGAGACCTCACAAGCCCAAGGATCAGCCACCAGCCTTGCAGTTGCCTCGCAGGGCCTCCAGCAGAAGTTGCTGTACAAGGAGCTCCTAGGCACCCAGCTAAGCCCTAAATGGCACGGCTACACAAGGGACCTCCAAAGCGCAGGGACAAGTGATGTGCCTGCCGCTGCTCTCCAAGCCATGCAGGCATAGGGCACCTCACAAGGCAAACTCTCAGCCACGGCCCGAGCAGCGGCGCAGCAGGGCATCAGGGCATCAGGCAGAAGGCCCCTCGGAAGCACGAGGAGCAGTCAGCATCCTAATAGCGCTCTCAGGGATGGAGGCAGATGAGACCTCACAAGCCCAAGGATCAGCCACCAGCCTTGCAGTTGCCTCGCAGGGCCTCCTGCAGAAGTTGCTGTACAAGGAGCTCCTAGGCACCCAGCTAAGCCCTAAATGGCACGGCTACACAAGGGACCTCCAAAGCGCAGGGACAAGTGATGTGCCTGCCGCTGCTCTCCAAGCCATGCAGGCATAGGGCACCTCCCAAGCCAAACTCTCAGCCACGGCCCGAGCAGCGGCGCAGCAGGGCATCAGGGCATCAGGCAGAAGGCCCCTCGGAAGCACGAGGAGCAGTCAGCATCCTAATAGCGCTCTCAGGGATGGAGGCAGATGAGACCTCACAAGCCCAAGGTTCAGCCACCAGCCTTGCAGTTGCCTCGCAGGGCCTCCTGCAGAAGTTGCTGTACAAGGAGCTCCTAGTCACCCAGCTAAGCCCTAAATGGCACGGCTACACAAGGGACCTCCAAAGCGCAGGGACAAGTGATGTGCCTGCCGCTGCTCTCCAAGCCATGCGGGCATAGGGCACCTCACAAGGCAAACTCTCAGCCACGGCCCGAGCAGCGGCGCAGCAGGGCATCAGGGCATCAGGCAGAAGGCCCCTCCGAAGCACGAGGAGCAGTCGGCATCCTAGCATTGCTCTCTCAGGGACTGAGGCAGAAGGCACCGCACAATCCCAAGCATCAGACAGCAGCCTGGCAGTTGCCTCGCAGCGCCCTCATGCAGAGCGCACCTAACAAGCCCAAGGAACTGTTAGGCACCCGGCTGTGTCCTGCGTGACACTGAAACATAAATGTCCTCAAAGGCACAAAGAGCAGGCAGGGGCCGAGCACTGCTCTATCAGGCACTGCTGCACAACTCACCTCACAACCAAGGACAGCACCCGAGGGCCTGGCACTGCTCTCCAAGCCATGCAGGCATAGGGCACCTCACAAGGCAAACTCTCAGCCACGGCCCGAGCAGTGGCGCAGCAGGGCATCACGCAGAAGGCCCTCCGAAGCACGAGGAGCAGCCGGCATCCTAGCATTGCTCTCTCAGGGACCGAGGCACGAGGCAAAAGGGACCTCCCAATCAGAAGCATCAGCCACCAGTGTGGCGGTTGCCTCGCACGGCCTCACGCAGAAGGCACCTCACAAGGAGAAGGAGCTGCCAGGCACCCGGCGAAGCCCTAAATGGCACTGCTGCACAAGGGCCCTCCAACGCTAAGAGAGCGGCCAGGGGCCGAGCACTGCCCTGTCACGCACTGCTGCACAACTCACCTCACAACCAAGGACAGCACACAAGTGTCTGGCACTGCTCTCCGAGGCATGCGGGCATAAGGCACCTCACAAGGCAAACTCTCAGCCAAGGCCCTAGCAATGGCACATCAGGGCTTCAGGCAGAAGGCCTCTCCGAACCACGAGGAGCAGTCAGCAGCCCAGCATTGCACTCTCAGGGGCTGAGGCAGAAGGGACCGCACAGTTCTAGATATCAGCCACCAGCCTGGCAATTGCCTCGCTGGGCCCTCATGCAGCAGGCACCTCACAAGGTAAAGGAGCTGCTAGGCACCCGGCGAAGCCCTAAGTGGCACTGCTGCACAAGGGACCTCCAACAGCTCACAAGAGCATGGCCCTGCTCGCTCAGGCATGCGGGCATAGGGCACCTCCCAAGCCAAACTCTCAGCCATGGCCCGAGCAGTGGCACATCAGGGCGTTCAGGCAGAAGGTCCCTCCGAAGCATGAGGAGCAGTCGGCATCCTAATAGCGCTCTCAGGGATGGAGGCAGATGAGACCTCACAAGCCCAAGGATCAGCCACCAGCCTTGCAGTTGCCTCGCAGGGCCTCCTGCAGAAGTTGCTGTGCAAGGAGCTCCTAGGCACCCAGCTAAGCCCTAAATGGCACGGCTACACAAGGGACCTCCAAAGCGCAGGGACAAGTGATGTGCCTGCCGCTGCTCTGCAAGCCATGCGGGCATAGGGCACCTCACAAGGCAAACTCTCAGCCACGGCCCGAGCAGCGGCGCAGCAGGGCATCAGGGCATCAGGCAGAAGGCCCCTCCGAAGCACGAGGAGCAGTCGGCATCCTAGCATTGCTCTCTCAGGGACTGAGGCAGAAGGCACCGCACAATCCCAAGCATCAGACAGCAGCCTGGCAGTTGCCTCGCAGCGCCCTCATGCAGAGCGCACCTAACAAGCCCAAGGAACTGTTAGGCACCCGGCTGTGTCCTGCGTGACACTGAAACATAAATGTCCTCAAAGGCACAAAGAGCAGGCAGGGGCCGAGCACTGCTCTATCAGGCACTGCTGCACAACTCACCTCACAACCAAGGACAGCACCCGAGGGCCTGGCACTGCTCTCCAAGCCATGCAGGCATAGGGCACCTCACAAGGCAAACTCTCAGCCACGGCCCGAGCAGTGGCGCAGCAGGGCATCACGCAGAAGGCCCTCCGAAGCACGAGGAGCAGCCGGCATCCTAGCATTGCTCTCTCAGGGACCGAGGCACGAGGCAAAAGGGACCTCCCAATCAGAAGCATCAGCCACCAGTGTGGCGGTTGCCTCGCACGGCCTCACGCAGAAGGCACCTCACAAGGAGAAGGAGCTGCCAGGCACCCGGCGAAGCCCTAAATGGCACTGCTGCACAAGGGCCCTCCAACGCTAAGAGAGCGGCCAGGGGCCGAGCACTGCCCTGTCACGCACTGCTGCACAACTCACCTCACAACCAAGGACAGCACACAAGTGTCTGGCACTGCTCTCCGAGGCATGCGGGCATAAGGCACCTCACAAGGCAAACTCTCAGCCAAGGCCCTAGCAATGGCACATCAGGGCTTCAGGCAGAAGGCCTCTCCGAAGCACGAGGAGCAGTCAGCAGCCCAGCATTGCACTCTCAGGGGCTGAGGCAGAAGGGACCGCACAGTTCTAGATATCAGCCACCAGCCTGGCAATTGCCTCGCTGGGCCCTCATGCAGCAGGCACCTCACAAGGTAAAGGAGCTGCTAGGCACCCGGCGAAGCCCTAAGTGGCACTGCTGCACAAGGGACCTCCAACAGCTCACAAGAGCATGGCCCTGCTCGCTCAGGCATGCGGGCATAGGGCACCTCCCAAGCCAAACTCTCAGCCATGGCCCGAGCAGTGGCACATCAGGGCGTTCAGGCAGAAGGTCCCTCCGAAGCATGAGGAGCAGTCGGCATCCTAATAGCGCTCTCAGGGATGGAGGCAGATGAGACCTCACAAGCCCAAGGATCAGCCACCAGCCTTGCAGTTGCCTCGCAGGGCCTCCTGCAGAAGTTGCTGTGCAAGGAGCTCCTAGGCACCCAGCTAAGCCCTAAATGGCACGGCTACACAAGGGACCTCCAAAGCGCAGGGACAAGTGATGTGCCTGCCGCTGCTCTGCAAGCCATGCGGGCATAGGGCACCTCACAAGGCAAACTCTCAGCCACGGCCCGAGCAGCGGCGCAGCAGGGCATCAGGGCATCAGGCAGAAGGCCCCTCCGAAGCACGAGGAGCAGTCGGCATCCTAGCATTGCTCTCTCAGGGACTGAGGCAGAAGGCACCGCACAATCCCAAGCATCAGACAGCAGCCTGGCAGTTGCCTCGCAGCGCCCTCATGCAGAGCGCACCTAACAAGCCCAAGGAACTGTTAGGCACCCGGCTGTGTCCTGCGTGACACTGAAACATAAATGTCCTCAAAGGCACAAAGAGCAGGCAGGGGCCGAGCACTGCTCTATCAGGCACTGCTGCACAACTCACCTCACAACCAAGGACAGCACCCGAGGGCCTGGCACTGCTCTCCAAGCCATGCAGGCATAGGGCACCTCACAAGGCAAACTCTCAGCCACGGCCCGAGCAGTGGCGCAGCAGGGCATCACGCAGAAGGCCCTCCGAAGCACGAGGAGCAGCCGGCATCCTAGCATTGCTCTCTCAGGGACTGAGGCACGAGGCAAAAGGGACCTCCCAATCAGAAGCATCAGCCACCAGTGTGGCGGTTGCCTCGCACGGCCTCACGCAGAAGGCACCTCACAAGGAGAAGGAGCTGCCAGGCACCCGGCGAAGCCCTAAATGGCACTGCTGCACAAGGGCCCTCCAACGCTAAGAGAGCGGCCAGGGGCCGAGCACTGCCCTGTCACGCACTGCTGCACAACTCACCTCACAACCAAGGACAGCACACAAGTGTCTGGCACTGCTCTCCGAGGCATGCGGGCATAAGGCACCTCACAAGGCAAACTCTCAGCCAAGGCCCTAGCAATGGCACATCAGGGCTTCAGGCAGAAGGCCTCTCCGAAGCACGAGGAGCAGTCAGCAGCCCAGCATTGCACTCTCAGGGGCTGAGGCAGAAGGGACCGCACAGTTCTAGATATCAGCCACCAGCCTGGCAATTGCCTCGCTGGGCCCTCATGCAGCAGGCACCTCACAAGGTAAAGGAGCTGCTAGGCACCCGGCGAAGCCCTAAGTGGCACTGCTGCACAAGGGACCTCCAACAGCTCACAAGAGCATGGCCCTGCTCGCTCAGGCATGCGGGCATAGGGCACCTCCCAAGCCAAACTCTCAGCCATGGCCCGAGCAGTGGCACATCAGGGCGTTCAGGCAGAAGGTCCCTCCGAAGCATGAGGAGCAGTCGGCATCCTAATAGCGCTCTCAGGGATGGAGGCAGATGAGACCTCACAAGCCCAAGGATCAGCCACCAGCCTTGCAGTTGCCTCGCAGGGCCTCCTGCAGAAGTTGCTGTACAAGGAGCTCCTAGGCACCCAGCTAAGCCCTAAATGGCACGGCTACACAAGGGACCTCCAAAGCGCAGGGACAAGTGATGTGCCTGCCGCTGCTCTCCAAGCCATGCAGGCATAGGGCACCTCACAAGGCAAACTCTCAGCCACGGCCCGAGCAGCGGCGCAGCAGGGCATCAGGGCATCAGGCAGAAGGCCCCTCGGAAGCACGAGGAGCAGTCAGCATCCTAATAGCGCTCTCAGGGATGGAGGCAGATGAGACCTCACAAGCCCAAGGATCAGCCACCAGCCTTGCAGTTGCCTCGCAGGGCCTCCTGCAGAAGTTGCTGTACAAGGAGCTCCTAGGCACCCAGCTAAGCCCTAAATGGCACGGCTACACAAGGGACCTCCAAAGCGCAGGGACAAGTGATGTGCCTGCCGCTGCTCTCCAAGCCATGCAGGCATAGGGCACCTCCCAAGCCAAACTCTCAGCCACGGCCCGAGCAGCGGCGCAGCAGGGCATCAGGGCATCAGGCAGAAGGCCCCTCGGAAGCACGAGGAGCAGTCAGCATCCTAATAGCGCTCTCAGGGATGGAGGCAGATGAGACCTCACAAGCCCAAGGTTCAGCCACCAGCCTTGCAGTTGCCTCGCAGGGCCTCCTGCAGAAGTTGCTGTACAAGGAGCTCCTAGTCACCCAGCTAAGCCCTAAATGGCACGGCTACACAAGGGACCTCCAAAGCGCAGGGACAAGTGATGTGCCTGCCGCTGCTCTCCAAGCCATGCGGGCATAGGGCACCTCACAAGGCAAACTCTCAGCCACGGCCCGAGCAGCGGCGCAGCAGGGCATCAGGGCATCAGGCAGAAGGCCCCTCCGAAGCACGAGGAGCAGTCGGCATCCTAGCATTGCTCTCTCAGGGACTGAGGCAGAAGGCACCGCACAATCCCAAGCATCAGACAGCAGCCTGGCAGTTGCCTCGCAGCGCCCTCATGCAGAGCGCACCTAACAAGCCCAAGGAACTGTTAGGCACCCGGCTGTGTCCTGCGTGACACTGAAACATAAATGTCCTCAAAGGCACAAAGAGCAGGCAGGGGCCGAGCACTGCTCTATCAGGCACTGCTGCACAACTCACCTCACAACCAAGGACAGCACCCGAGGGCCTGGCACTGCTCTCCAAGCCATGCAGGCATAGGGCACCTCACAAGGCAAACTCTCAGCCACGGCCCGAGCAGTGGCGCAGCAGGGCATCACGCAGAAGGCCCTCCGAAGCACGAGGAGCAGCCGGCATCCTAGCATTGCTCTCTCAGGGACCGAGGCACGAGGCAAAAGGGACCTCCCAATCAGAAGCATCAGCCACCAGTGTGGCGGTTGCCTCGCACGGCCTCACGCAGAAGGCACCTCACAAGGAGAAGGAGCTGCCAGGCACCCGGCGAAGCCCTAAATGGCACTGCTGCACAAGGGCCCTCCAACGCTAAGAGAGCGGCCAGGGGCCGAGCACTGCCCTGTCACGCACTGCTGCACAACTCACCTCACAACCAAGGACAGCACACAAGTGTCTGGCACTGCTCTCCGAGGCATGCGGGCATAAGGCACCTCACAAGGCAAACTCTCAGCCAAGGCCCTAGCAATGGCACATCAGGGCTTCAGGCAGAAGGCCTCTCCGAACCACGAGGAGCAGTCAGCAGCCCAGCATTGCACTCTCAGGGGCTGAGGCAGAAGGGACCGCACAGTTCTAGATATCAGCCACCAGCCTGGCAATTGCCTCGCTGGGCCCTCATGCAGCAGGCACCTCACAAGGTAAAGGAGCTGCTAGGCACCCGGCGAAGCCCTAAGTGGCACTGCTGCACAAGGGACCTCCAACAGCTCACAAGAGCATGGCCCTGCTCGCTCAGGCATGCGGGCATAGGGCACCTCCCAAGCCAAACTCTCAGCCATGGCCCGAGCAGTGGCACATCAGGGCGTTCAGGCAGAAGGTCCCTCCGAAGCATGAGGAGCAGTCGGCATCCTAATAGCGCTCTCAGGGATGGAGGCAGATGAGACCTCACAAGCCCAAGGATCAGCCACCAGCCTTGCAGTTGCCTCGCAGGGCCTCCTGCAGAAGTTGCTGTGCAAGGAGCTCCTAGGCACCCAGCTAAGCCCTAAATGGCACGGCTACACAAGGGACCTCCAAAGCGCAGGGACAAGTGATGTGCCTGCCGCTGCTCTGCAAGCCATGCGGGCATAGGGCACCTCACAAGGCAAACTCTCAGCCACGGCCCGAGCAGCGGCGCAGCAGGGCATCAGGGCATCAGGCAGAAGGCCCCTCCGAAGCACGAGGAGCAGTCGGCATCCTAGCATTGCTCTCTCAGGGACTGAGGCAGAAGGCACCGCACAATCCCAAGCATCAGACAGCAGCCTGGCAGTTGCCTCGCAGCGCCCTCATGCAGAGCGCACCTAACAAGCCCAAGGAACTGTTAGGCACCCGGCTGTGTCCTGCGTGACACTGAAACATAAATGTCCTCAAAGGCACAAAGAGCAGGCAGGGGCCGAGCACTGCTCTATCAGGCACTGCTGCACAACTCACCTCACAACCAAGGACAGCACCCGAGGGCCTGGCACTGCTCTCCAAGCCATGCAGGCATAGGGCACCTCACAAGGCAAACTCTCAGCCACGGCCCGAGCAGTGGCGCAGCAGGGCATCACGCAGAAGGCCCTCCGAAGCACGAGGAGCAGCCGGCATCCTAGCATTGCTCTCTCAGGGACCGAGGCACGAGGCAAAAGGGACCTCCCAATCAGAAGCATCAGCCACCAGTGTGGCGGTTGCCTCGCACGGCCTCACGCAGAAGGCACCTCACAAGGAGAAGGAGCTGCCAGGCACCCGGCGAAGCCCTAAATGGCACTGCTGCACAAGGGCCCTCCAACGCTAAGAGAGCGGCCAGGGGCCGAGCACTGCCCTGTCACGCACTGCTGCACAACTCACCTCACAACCAAGGACAGCACACAAGTGTCTGGCACTGCTCTCCGAGGCATGCGGGCATAAGGCACCTCACAAGGCAAACTCTCAGCCAAGGCCCTAGCAATGGCACATCAGGGCTTCAGGCAGAAGGCCTCTCCGAACCACGAGGAGCAGTCAGCAGCCCAGCATTGCACTCTCAGGGGCTGAGGCAGAAGGGACCGCACAGTTCTAGATATCAGCCACCAGCCTGGCAATTGCCTCGCTGGGCCCTCATGCAGCAGGCACCTCACAAGGTAAAGGAGCTGCTAGGCACCCGGCGAAGCCCTAAGTGGCACTGCTGCACAAGGGACTTCCAACAGCTCACAAGAGCATGGCCCTGCTCGCTCAGGCATGCGGGCATAGGGCACCTCCCAAGCCAAACTCTCAGCCATGGCCCGAGCAGTGGCACATCAGGGCGTTCAGGCAGAAGGTCCCTCCGAAGCATGAGGAGCAGTCGGCATCCTAATAGCGCTCTCAGGGATGGAGGCAGATGAGACCTCACAAGCCCAAGGATCAGCCACCAGCCTTGCAGTTGCCTCGCAGGGCCTCCTGCAGAAGTTGCTGTGCAAGGAGCTCCTAGGCACCCAGCTAAGCCCTAAATGGCACGGCTACACAAGGGACCTCCAAAGCGCAGGGACAAGTGATGTGCCTGCCGCTGCTCTGCAAGCCATGCGGGCATAGGGCACCTCACAAGGCAAACTCTCAGCCACGGCCCGAGCAGCGGCGCAGCAGGGCATCAGGGCATCAGGCAGAAGGCCCCTCCGAAGCACGAGGAGCAGTCGGCATCCTAGCATTGCTCTCTCAGGGACTGAGGCAGAAGGCACCGCACAATCCCAAGCATCAGACAGCAGCCTGGCAGTTGCCTCGCAGCGCCCTCATGCAGAGCGCACCTAACAAGCCCAAGGAACTGTTAGGCACCCGGCTGTGTCCTGCGTGACACTGAAACATAAATGTCCTCAAAGGCACAAAGAGCAGGCAGGGGCCGAGCACTGCTCTATCAGGCACTGCTGCACAACTCACCTCACAACCAAGGACAGCACCCGAGGGCCTGGCACTGCTCTCCAAGCCATGCAGGCATAGGGCACCTCACAAGGCAAACTCTCAGCCACGGCCCGAGCAGTGGCGCAGCAGGGCATCACGCAGAAGGCCCTCCGAAGCACGAGGAGCAGCCGGCATCCTAGCATTGCTCTCTCAGGGACCGAGGCACGAGGCAAAAGGGACCTCCCAATCAGAAGCATCAGCCACCAGTGTGGCGGTTGCCTCGCACGGCCTCACGCAGAAGGCACCTCACAAGGAGAAGGAGCTGCCAGGCACCCGGCGAAGCCCTAAATGGCACTGCTGCACAAGGGCCCTCCAACGCTAAGAGAGCGGCCAGGGGCCGAGCACTGCCCTGTCACGCACTGCTGCACAACTCACCTCACAACCAAGGACAGCACACAAGTGTCTGGCACTGCTCTCCGAGGCATGCGGGCATAAGGCACCTCACAAGGCAAACTCTCAGCCAAGGCCCTAGCAATGGCACATCAGGGCTTCAGGCAGAAGGCCTCTCCGAACCACGAGGAGCAGTCAGCAGCCCAGCATTGCACTCTCAGGGGCTGAGGCAGAAGGGACCGCACAGTTCTAGATATCAGCCACCAGCCTGGCAATTGCCTCGCTGGGCCCTCATGCAGCAGGCACCTCACAAGGTAAAGGAGCTGCTAGGCACCCGGCGAAGCCCTAAGTGGCACTGCTGCACAAGGGACCTCCAACAGCTCACAAGAGCATGGCCCTGCTCGCTCAGGCATGCGGGCATAGGGCACCTCCCAAGCCAAACTCTCAGCCATGGCCCGAGCAGTGGCACATCAGGGCGTTCAGGCAGAAGGTCCCTCCGAAGCATGAGGAGCAGTCGGCATCCTAATAGCGCTCTCAGGGATGGAGGCAGATGAGACCTCACAAGCCCAAGGATCAGCCACCAGCCTTGCAGTTGCCTCGCAGGGCCTCCTGCAGAAGTTGCTGTGCAAGGAGCTCCTAGGCACCCAGCTAAGCCCTAAATGGCACGGCTACACAAGGGACCTCCAAAGCGCAGGGACAAGTGATGTGCCTGCCGCTGCTCTGCAAGCCATGCGGGCATAGGGCACCTCACAAGGCAAACTCTCAGCCACGGCCCGAGCAGCGGCGCAGCAGGGCATCAGGGCATCAGGCAGAAGGCCCCTCCGAAGCACGAGGAGCAGTCGGCATCCTAGCATTGCTCTCTCAGGGACTGAGGCAGAAGGCACCGCACAATCCCAAGCATCAGACAGCAGCCTGGCAGTTGCCTCGCAGCGCCCTCATGCAGAGCGCACCTAACAAGCCCAAGGAACTGTTAGGCACCCGGCTGTGTCCTGCGTGACACTGAAACATAAATGTCCTCAAAGGCACAAAGAGCAGGCAGGGGCCGAGCACTGCTCTATCAGGCACTGCTGCACAACTCACCTCACAACCAAGGACAGCACCCGAGGGCCTGGCACTGCTCTCCAAGCCATGCAGGCATAGGGCACCTCACAAGGCAAACTCTCAGCCACGGCCCGAGCAGTGGCGCAGCAGGGCATCACGCAGAAGGCCCTCCGAAGCACGAGGAGCAGCCGGCATCCTAGCATTGCTCTCTCAGGGACCGAGGCACGAGGCAAAAGGGACCTCCCAATCAGAAGCATCAGCCACCAGTGTGGCGGTTGCCTCGCACGGCCTCACGCAGAAGGCACCTCACAAGGAGAAGGAGCTGCCAGGCACCCGGCGAAGCCCTAAATGGCACTGCTGCACAAGGGCCCTCCAACGCTAAGAGAGCGGCCAGGGGCCGAGCACTGCCCTGTCACGCACTGCTGCACAACTCACCTCACAACCAAGGACAGCACACAAGTGTCTGGCACTGCTCTCCGAGGCATGCGGGCATAAGGCACCTCACAAGGCAAACTCTCAGCCAAGGCCCTAGCAATGGCACATCAGGGCTTCAGGCAGAAGGCCTCTCCGAAGCACGAGGAGCAGTCAGCAGCCCAGCATTGCACTCTCAGGGGCTGAGGCAGAAGGGACCGCACAGTTCTAGATATCAGCCACCAGCCTGGCAATTGCCTCGCTGGGCCCTCATGCAGCAGGCACCTCACAAGGTAAAGGAGCTGCTAGGCACCCGGCGAAGCCCTAAGTGGCACTGCTGCACAAGGGACCTCCAACAGCTCACAAGAGCATGGCCCTGCTCGCTCAGGCATGCGGGCATAGGGCACCTCCCAAGCCAAACTCTCAGCCATGGCCCGAGCAGTGGCACATCAGGGCGTTCAGGCAGAAGGTCCCTCCGAAGCATGAGGAGCAGTCGGCATCCTAATAGCGCTCTCAGGGATGGAGGCAGATGAGACCTCACAAGCCCAAGGATCAGCCACCAGCCTTGCAGTTGCCTCGCAGGGCCTCCTGCAGAAGTTGCTGTGCAAGGAGCTCCTAGGCACCCAGCTAAGCCCTAAATGGCACGGCTACACAAGGGACCTCCAAAGCGCAGGGACAAGTGATGTGCCTGCCGCTGCTCTGCAAGCCATGCGGGCATAGGGCACCTCACAAGGCAAACTCTCAGCCACGGCCCGAGCAGCGGCGCAGCAGGGCATCAGGGCATCAGGCAGAAGGCCCCTCCGAAGCACGAGGAGCAGTCGGCATCCTAGCATTGCTCTCTCAGGGACTGAGGCAGAAGGCACCGCACAATCCCAAGCATCAGACAGCAGCCTGGCAGTTGCCTCGCAGCGCCCTCATGCAGAGCGCACCTAACAAGCCCAAGGAACTGTTAGGCACCCGGCTGTGTCCTGCGTGACACTGAAACATAAATGTCCTCAAAGGCACAAAGAGCAGGCAGGGGCCGAGCACTGCTCTATCAGGCACTGCTGCACAACTCACCTCACAACCAAGGACAGCACCCGAGGGCCTGGCACTGCTCTCCAAGCCATGCAGGCATAGGGCACCTCACAAGGCAAACTCTCAGCCACGGCCCGAGCAGTGGCGCAGCAGGGCATCACGCAGAAGGCCCTCCGAAGCACGAGGAGCAGCCGGCATCCTAGCATTGCTCTCTCAGGGACCGAGGCACGAGGCAAAAGGGACCTCCCAATCAGAAGCATCAGCCACCAGTGTGGCGGTTGCCTCGCACGGCCTCACGCAGAAGGCACCTCACAAGGAGAAGGAGCTGCCAGGCACCCGGCGAAGCCCTAAATGGCACTGCTGCACAAGGGCCCTCCAACGCTAAGAGAGCGGCCAGGGGCCGAGCACTGCCCTGTCACGCACTGCTGCACAACTCACCTCACAACCAAGGACAGCACACAAGTGTCTGGCACTGCTCTCCGAGGCATGCGGGCATAAGGCACCTCACAAGGCAAACTCTCAGCCAAGGCCCTAGCAATGGCACATCAGGGCTTCAGGCAGAAGGCCTCTCCGAAGCACGAGGAGCAGTCAGCAGCCCAGCATTGCACTCTCAGGGGCTGAGGCAGAAGGGACCGCACAGTTCTAGATATCAGCCACCAGCCTGGCAATTGCCTCGCTGGGCCCTCATGCAGCAGGCACCTCACAAGGTAAAGGAGCTGCTAGGCACCCGGCGAAGCCCTAAGTGGCACTGCTGCACAAGGGACCTCCAACAGCTCACAAGAGCATGGCCCTGCTCGCTCAGGCATGCGGGCATAGGGCACCTCCCAAGCCAAACTCTCAGCCATGGCCCGAGCAGTGGCACATCAGGGCGTTCAGGCAGAAGGTCCCTCCGAAGCATGAGGAGCAGTCGGCATCCTAATAGCGCTCTCAGGGATGGAGGCAGATGAGACCTCACAAGCCCAAGGATCAGCCACCAGCCTTGCAGTTGCCTCGCAGGGCCTCCTGCAGAAGTTGCTGTGCAAGGAGCTCCTAGGCACCCAGCTAAGCCCTAAATGGCACGGCTACACAAGGGACCTCCAAAGCGCAGGGACAAGTGATGTGCCTGCCGCTGCTCTGCAAGCCATGCGGGCATAGGGCACCTCACAAGGCAAACTCTCAGCCACGGCCCGAGCAGCGGCGCAGCAGGGCATCAGGGCATCAGGCAGAAGGCCCCTCCGAAGCACGAGGAGCAGTCGGCATCCTAGCATTGCTCTCTCAGGGACTGAGGCAGAAGGCACCGCACAATCCCAAGCATCAGACAGCAGCCTGGCAGTTGCCTCGCAGCGCCCTCATGCAGAGCGCACCTAACAAGCCCAAGGAACTGTTAGGCACCCGGCTGTGTCCTGCGTGACACTGAAACATAAATGTCCTCAAAGGCACAAAGAGCAGGCAGGGGCCGAGCACTGCTCTATCAGGCACTGCTGCACAACTCACCTCACAACCAAGGACAGCACCCGAGGGCCTGGCACTGCTCTCCAAGCCATGCAGGCATAGGGCACCTCACAAGGCAAACTCTCAGCCACGGCCCGAGCAGTGGCGCAGCAGGGCATCACGCAGAAGGCCCTCCGAAGCACGAGGAGCAGCCGGCATCCTAGCATTGCTCTCTCAGGGACTGAGGCACGAGGCAAAAGGGACCTCCCAATCAGAAGCATCAGCCACCAGTGTGGCGGTTGCCTCGCACGGCCTCACGCAGAAGGCACCTCACAAGGAGAAGGAGCTGCCAGGCACCCGGCGAAGCCCTAAATGGCACTGCTGCACAAGGGCCCTCCAACGCTAAGAGAGCGGCCAGGGGCCGAGCACTGCCCTGTCACGCACTGCTGCACAACTCACCTCACAACCAAGGACAGCACACAAGTGTCTGGCACTGCTCTCCGAGGCATGCGGGCATAAGGCACCTCACAAGGCAAACTCTCAGCCAAGGCCCTAGCAATGGCACATCAGGGCTTCAGGCAGAAGGCCTCTCCGAACCACGAGGAGCAGTCAGCAGCCCAGCATTGCACTCTCAGGGGCTGAGGCAGAAGGGACCGCACAGTTCTAGATATCAGCCACCAGCCTGGCAATTGCCTCGCTGGGCCCTCATGCAGCAGGCACCTCACAAGGTAAAGGAGCTGCTAGGCACCCGGCGAAGCCCTAAGTGGCACTGCTGCACAAGGGACCTCCAACAGCTCACAAGAGCATGGCCCTGCTCGCTCAGGCATGCGGGCATAGGGCACCTCCCAAGCCAAACTCTCAGCCATGGCCCGAGCAGTGGCACATCAGGGCGTTCAGGCAGAAGGTCCCTCCGAAGCATGAGGAGCAGTCGGCATCCTAATAGCGCTCTCAGGGATGGAGGCAGATGAGACCTCACAAGCCCAAGGATCAGCCACCAGCCTTGCAGTTGCCTCGCAGGGCCTCCTGCAGAAGTTGCTGTGCAAGGAGCTCCTAGGCACCCAGCTAAGCCCTAAATGGCACGGCTACACAAGGGACCTCCAAAGCGCAGGGACAAGTGATGTGCCTGCCGCTGCTCTGCAAGCCATGCGGGCATAGGGCACCTCACAAGGCAAACTCTCAGCCACGGCCCGAGCAGCGGCGCAGCAGGGCATCAGGGCATCAGGCAGAAGGCCCCTCCGAAGCACGAGGAGCAGTCGGCATCCTAGCATTGCTCTCTCAGGGACTGAGGCAGAAGGCACCGCACAATCCCAAGCATCAGACAGCAGCCTGGCAGTTGCCTCGCAGCGCCCTCATGCAGAGCGCACCTAACAAGCCCAAGGAACTGTTAGGCACCCGGCTGTGTCCTGCGTGACACTGAAACATAAATGTCCTCAAAGGCACAAAGAGCAGGCAGGGGCCGAGCACTGCTCTATCAGGCACTGCTGCACAACTCACCTCACAACCAAGGACAGCACCCGAGGGCCTGGCACTGCTCTCCAAGCCATGCAGGCATAGGGCACCTCACAAGGCAAACTCTCAGCCACGGCCCGAGCAGTGGCGCAGCAGGGCATCACGCAGAAGGCCCTCCGAAGCACGAGGAGCAGCCGGCATCCTAGCATTGCTCTCTCAGGGACCGAGGCACGAGGCAAAAGGGACCTCCCAATCAGAAGCATCAGCCACCAGTGTGGCGGTTGCCTCGCACGGCCTCACGCAGAAGGCACCTCACAAGGAGAAGGAGCTGCCAGGCACCCGGCGAAGCCCTAAATGGCACTGCTGCACAAGGGCCCTCCAACGCTAAGAGAGCGGCCAGGGGCCGAGCACTGCCCTGTCACGCACTGCTGCACAACTCACCTCACAACCAAGGACAGCACACAAGTGTCTGGCACTGCTCTCCGAGGCATGCGGGCATAAGGCACCTCACAAGGCAAACTCTCAGCCAAGGCCCTAGCAATGGCACATCAGGGCTTCAGGCAGAAGGCCTCTCCGAACCACGAGGAGCAGTCAGCAGCCCAGCATTGCACTCTCAGGGGCTGAGGCAGAAGGGACCGCACAGTTCTAGATATCAGCCACCAGCCTGGCAATTGCCTCGCTGGGCCCTCATGCAGCAGGCACCTCACAAGGTAAAGGAGCTGCTAGGCACCCGGCGAAGCCCTAAGTGGCACTGCTGCACAAGGGACCTCCAACAGCTCACAAGAGCATGGCCCTGCTCGCTCAGGCATGCGGGCATAGGGCACCTCCCAAGCCAAACTCTCAGCCATGGCCCGAGCAGTGGCACATCAGGGCGTTCAGGCAGAAGGTCCCTCCGAAGCATGAGGAGCAGTCAGCATCCTAATAGCGCTCTCAGGGATGGAGGCAGATGAGACCTCACAAGCCCAAGGATCAGCCACCAGCCTTGCAGTTGCCTCGCAGGGCCTCCTGCAGAAGTTGCTGTGCAAGGAGCTCCTAGGCACCCAGCTAAGCCCTAAATGGCACGGCTACACAAGGGACCTCCAAAGCGCAGGGACAAGTGATGTGCCTGCCGCTGCTCTGCAAGCCATGCGGGCATAGGGCACCTCACAAGGCAAACTCTCAGCCACGGCCCGAGCAGCGGCGCAGCAGGGCATCAGGGCATCAGGCAGAAGGCCCCTCCGAAGCACGAGGAGCAGTCGGCATCCTAGCATTGCTCTCTCAGGGACTGAGGCAGAAGGCACCGCACAATCCCAAGCATCAGACAGCAGCCTGGCAGTTGCCTCGCAGCGCCCTCATGCAGAGCGCACCTAACAAGCCCAAGGAACTGTTAGGCACCCGGCTGTGTCCTGCGTGACACTGAAACATAAATGTCCTCAAAGGCACAAAGAGCAGGCAGGGGCCGAGCACTGCTCTATCAGGCACTGCTGCACAACTCACCTCACAACCAAGGACAGCACCCGAGGGCCTGGCACTGCTCTCCAAGCCATGCAGGCATAGGGCACCTCACAAGGCAAACTCTCAGCCACGGCCCGAGCAGTGGCGCAGCAGGGCATCACGCAGAAGGCCCTCCGAAGCACGAGGAGCAGCCGGCATCCTAGCATTGCTCTCTCAGGGACCGAGGCACGAGGCAAAAGGGACCTCCCAATCAGAAGCATCAGCCACCAGTGTGGCGGTTGCCTCGCACGGCCTCACGCAGAAGGCACCTCACAAGGAGAAGGAGCTGCCAGGCACCCGGCGAAGCCCTAAATGGCACTGCTGCACAAGGGCCCTCCAACGCTAAGAGAGCGGCCAGGGGCCGAGCACTGCCCTGTCACGCACTGCTGCACAACTCACCTCACAACCAAGGACAGCACACAAGTGTCTGGCACTGCTCTCCGAGGCATGCGGGCATAAGGCACCTCACAAGGCAAACTCTCAGCCAAGGCCCTAGCAATGGCACATCAGGGCTTCAGGCAGAAGGCCTCTCCGAACCACGAGGAGCAGTCAGCAGCCCAGCATTGCACTCTCAGGGGCTGAGGCAGAAGGGACCGCACAGTTCTAGATATCAGCCACCAGCCTGGCAATTGCCTCGCTGGGCCCTCATGCAGCAGGCACCTCACAAGGTAAAGGAGCTGCTAGGCACCCGGCGAAGCCCTAAGTGGCACTGCTGCACAAGGGACCTCCAACAGCTCACAAGAGCATGGCCCTGCTCGCTCAGGCATGCGGGCATAGGGCACCTCCCAAGCCAAACTCTCAGCCATGGCCCGAGCAGTGGCACATCAGGGCGTTCAGGCAGAAGGTCCCTCCGAAGCATGAGGAGCAGTCGGCATCCTAATAGCGCTCTCAGGGATGGAGGCAGATGAGACCTCACAAGCCCAAGGATCAGCCACCAGCCTTGCAGTTGCCTCGCAGGGCCTCCTGCAGAAGTTGCTGTGCAAGGAGCTCCTAGGCACCCAGCTAAGCCCTAAATGGCACGGCTACACAAGGGACCTCCAAAGCGCAGGGACAAGTGATGTGCCTGCCGCTGCTCTGCAAGCCATGCGGGCATAGGGCACCTCACAAGGCAAACTCTCAGCCACGGCCCGAGCAGCGGCGCAGCAGGGCATCAGGGCATCAGGCAGAAGGCCCCTCCGAAGCACGAGGAGCAGTCGGCATCCTAGCATTGCTCTCTCAGGGACTGAGGCAGAAGGCACCGCACAATCCCAAGCATCAGACAGCAGCCTGGCAGTTGCCTCGCAGCGCCCTCATGCAGAGCGCACCTAACAAGCCCAAGGAACTGTTAGGCACCCGGCTGTGTCCTGCGTGACACTGAAACATAAATGTCCTCAAAGGCACAAAGAGCAGGCAGGGGCCGAGCACTGCTCTATCAGGCACTGCTGCACAACTCACCTCACAACCAAGGACAGCACCCGAGGGCCTGGCACTGCTCTCCAAGCCATGCAGGCATAGGGCACCTCACAAGGCAAACTCTCAGCCACGGCCCGAGCAGTGGCGCAGCAGGGCATCACGCAGAAGGCCCTCCGAAGCACGAGGAGCAGCCGGCATCCTAGCATTGCTCTCTCAGGGACCGAGGCACGAGGCAAAAGGGACCTCCCAATCAGAAGCATCAGCCACCAGTGTGGCGGTTGCCTCGCACGGCCTCACGCAGAAGGCACCTCACAAGGAGAAGGAGCTGCCAGGCACCCGGCGAAGCCCTAAATGGCACTGCTGCACAAGGGCCCTCCAACGCTAAGAGAGCGGCCAGGGGCCGAGCACTGCCCTGTCACGCACTGCTGCACAACTCACCTCACAACCAAGGACAGCACACAAGTGTCTGGCACTGCTCTCCGAGGCATGCGGGCATAAGGCACCTCACAAGGCAAACTCTCAGCCAAGGCCCTAGCAATGGCACATCAGGGCTTCAGGCAGAAGGCCTCTCCGAACCACGAGGAGCAGTCAGCAGCCCAGCATTGCACTCTCAGGGGCTGAGGCAGAAGGGACCGCACAGTTCTAGATATCAGCCACCAGCCTGGCAATTGCCTCGCTGGGCCCTCATGCAGCAGGCACCTCACAAGGTAAAGGAGCTGCTAGGCACCCGGCGAAGCCCTAAGTGGCACTGCTGCACAAGGGACCTCCAACAGCTCACAAGAGCATGGCCCTGCTCGCTCAGGCATGCGGGCATAGGGCACCTCCCAAGCCAAACTCTCAGCCATGGCCCGAGCAGTGGCACATAAGGGCGTTCAGGCAGAAGGTCCCTCCGAAGCATGAGGAGCAGTCGGCATCCTAATAGCGCTCTCAGGGATGGAGGCAGATGAGACCTCACAAGCCCAAGGATCAGCCACCAGCCTTGCAGTTGCCTCGCAGGGCCTCCTGCAGAAGTTGCTGTGCAAGGAGCTCCTAGGCACCCAGCTAAGCCCTAAATGGCACGGCTACACAAGGGACCTCCAAAGCGCAGGGACAAGTGATGTGCCTGCCGCTGCTCTGCAAGCCATGCGGGCATAGGGCACCTCACAAGGCAAACTCTCAGCCACGGCCCGAGCAGCGGCGCAGCAGGGCATCAGGGCATCAGGCAGAAGGCCCCTCCGAAGCACGAGGAGCAGTCGGCATCCTAGCATTGCTCTCTCAGGGACTGAGGCAGAAGGCACCGCACAATCCCAAGCATCAGACAGCAGCCTGGCAGTTGCCTCGCAGCGCCCTCATGCAGAGCGCACCTAACAAGCCCAAGGAACTGTTAGGCACCCGGCTGTGTCCTGCTTGACACTGAAACATAAATGTCCTCAAAGGCACAAAGAGCAGGCAGGGGCCGAGCACTGCTCTATCAGGCACTGCTGCACAACTCACCTCACAACCAAGGACAGCACCCGAGGGCCTGGCACTGCTCTCCAAGCCATGCAGGCATAGGGCACCTCACAAGGCAAACTCTCAGCCACGGCCCGAGCAGTGGCGCAGCAGGGCATCACGCAGAAGGCCCTCCGAAGCACGAGGAGCAGCCGGCATCCTAGCATTGCTCTCTCAGGGACCGAGGCACGAGGCAAAAGGGACCTCCCAATCAGAAGCATCAGCCACCAGTGTGGCGGTTGCCTCGCACGGCCTCACGCAGAAGGCACCTCACAAGGAGAAGGAGCTGCCAGGCACCCGGCGAAGCCCTAAATGGCACTGCTGCACAAGGGCCCTCCAACGCTAAGAGAGCGGCCAGGGGCCGAGCACTGCCCTGTCACGCACTGCTGCACAACTCACCTCACAACCAAGGACAGCACACAAGTGTCTGGCACTGCTCTCCGAGGCATGCGGGCATAAGGCACCTCACAAGGCAAACTCTCAGCCAAGGCCCTAGCAATGGCACATCAGGGCTTCAGGCAGAAGGCCTCTCCGAACCACGAGGAGCAGTCAGCAGCCCAGCATTGCACTCTCAGGGGCTGAGGCAAAAGGGACCGCACAGTTCTAGATATCAGCCACCAGCCTGGCAATTGCCTCGCTGGGCCCTCATGCAGCAGGCACCTCACAAGGTAAAGGAGCTGCTAGGCACCCGGCGAAGCCCTAAGTGGCACTGCTGCACAAGGGACCTCCAACAGCTCACAAGAGCATGGCCCTGCTCGCTCAGGCATGCGGGCATAGGGCACCTCCCAAGCCAAACTCTCAGCCATGGCCCGAGCAGTGGCACATCAGGGCGTTCAGGCAGAAGGTCCCTCCGAAGCATGAGGAGCAGTCGGCATCCTAATAGCGCTCTCAGGGATGGAGGCAGATGAGACCTCACAAGCCCAAGGATCAGCCACCAGCCTTGCAGTTGCCTCGCAGGGCCTCCTGCAGAAGTTGCTGTGCAAGGAGCTCCTAGGCACCCAGCTAAGCCCTAAATGGCACGGCTACACAAGGGACCTCCAAAGCGCAGGGACAAGTGATGTGCCTGCCGCTGCTCTGCAAGCCATGCGGGCATAGGGCACCTCACAAGGCAAACTCTCAGCCACGGCCCGAGCAGCGGCGCAGCAGGGCATCAGGGCATCAGGCAGAAGGCCCCTCCGAAGCACGAGGAGCAGTCGGCATCCTAGCGTTGCTCTCTCAGGGACTGAGGCAGAAGGCACCGCACAATCCCAAGCATCAGACAGCAGCCTGGCAGTTGCCTCGCAGCGCCCTCATGCAGAGCGCACCTAACAAGCCCAAGGAACTGTTAGGCACCCGGCTGTGTCCTGCGTGACACTGAAACATAAATGTCCTCAAAGGCACAAAGAGCAGGCAGGGGCCGAGCACTGCTCTATCAGGCACTGCTGCACAACTCACCTCACAACCAAGGACAGCACCCGAGGGCCTGGCACTGCTCTCCAAGCCATGCAGGCATAGGGCACCTCACAAGGCAAACTCTCAGCCACGGCCCGAGCAGTGGCGCAGCAGGGCATCACGCAGAAGGCCCTCCGAAGCACGAGGAGCAGCCGGCATCCTAGCATTGCTCTCTCAGGGACCGAGGCACGAGGCAAAAGGGACCTCCCAATCAGAAGCATCAGCCACCAGTGTGGCGGTTGCCTCGCACGGCCTCACGCAGAAGGCACCTCACAAGGAGAAGGAGCTGCCAGGCACCCGGCGAAGCCCTAAATGGCACTGCTGCACAAGGGCCCTCCAACGCTAAGAGAGCGGCCAGGGGCCGAGCACTGCCCTGTCACGCACTGCTGCACAACTCACCTCACAACCAAGGACAGCACACAAGTGTCTGGCACTGCTCTCCGAGGCATGCGGGCATAAGGCACCTCACAAGGCAAACTCTCAGCCAAGGCCCTAGCAATGGCACATCAGGGCTTCAGGCAGAAGGCCTCTCCGAACCACGAGGAGCAGTCAGCAGCCCAGCATTGCACTCTCAGGGGCTGAGGCAGAAGGGACCGCACAGTTCTAGATATCAGCCACCAGCCTGGCAATTGCCTCGCTGGGCCCTCATGCAGCAGGCACCTCACAAGGTAAAGGAGCTGCTAGGCACCCGGCGAAGCCCTAAGTGGCACTGCTGCACAAGGGACCTCCAACAGCTCACAAGAGCATGGCCCTGCTCGCTCAGGCATGCGGGCATAGGGCACCTCCCAAGCCAAACTCTCAGCCATGGCCCGAGCAGTGGCACATCAGGGCGTTCAGGCAGAAGGTCCCTCCGAAGCATGAGGAGCAGTCAGCATCCTAATAGCGCTCTCAGGGATGGAGGCAGATGAGACCTCACAAGCCCAAGGATCAGCCACCAGCCTTGCAGTTGCCTCGCAGGGCCTCCTGCAGAAGTTGCTGTGCAAGGAGCTCCTAGGCACCCAGCTAAGCCCTAAATGGCACGGCTACACAAGGGACCTCCAAAGCGCAGGGACAAGTGATGTGCCTGCCGCTGCTCTGCAAGCCATGCGGGCATAGGGCACCTCACAAGGCAAACTCTCAGCCACGGCCCGAGCAGCGGCGCAGCAGGGCATCAGGGCATCAGGCAGAAGGCCCCTCCGAAGCACGAGGAGCAGTCGGCATCCTAGCATTGCTCTCTCAGGGACTGAGGCAGAAGGCACCGCACAATCCCAAGCATCAGACAGCAGCCTGGCAGTTGCCTCGCAGCGCCCTCATGCAGAGCGCACCTAACAAGCCCAAGGAACTGTTAGGCACCCGGCTGTGTCCTGCGTGACACTGAAACATAAATGTCCTCAAAGGCACAAAGAGCAGGCAGGGGCCGAGCACTGCTCTATCAGGCACTGCTGCACAACTCACCTCACAACCAAGGACAGCACCCGAGGGCCTGGCACTGCTCTCCAAGCCATGCAGGCATAGGGCACCTCACAAGGCAAACTCTCAGCCACGGCCCGAGCAGTGGCGCAGCAGGGCATCACGCAGAAGGCCCTCCGAAGCACGAGGAGCAGCCGGCATCCTAGCATTGCTCTCTCAGGGACTGAGGCACGAGGCAAAAGGGACCTCCCAATCAGAAGCATCAGCCACCAGTGTGGCGGTTGCCTCGCACGGCCTCACGCAGAAGGCACCTCACAAGGAGAAGGAGCTGCCAGGCACCCGGCGAAGCCCTAAATGGCACTGCTGCACAAGGGCCCTCCAACGCTAAGAGAGCGGCCAGGGGCCGAGCACTGCCCTGTCACGCACTGCTGCACAACTCACCTCACAACCAAGGACAGCACACAAGTGTCTGGCACTGCTCTCCGAGGCATGCGGGCATAAGGCACCTCACAAGGCAAACTCTCAGCCAAGGCCCTAGCAATGGCACATCAGGGCTTCAGGCAGAAGGCCTCTCCGAACCACGAGGAGCAGTCAGCAGCCCAGCATTGCACTCTCAGGGGCTGAGGCAGAAGGGACCGCACAGTTCTAGATATCAGCCACCAGCCTGGCAATTGCCTAGCTGGGCCCTCATGCAGCAGGCACCTCACAAGGTAAAGGAGCTGCTAGGCACCCGGCGAAGCCCTAAGTGGCACTGCTGCACAAGGGACCTCCAACAGCTCACAAGAGCATGGCCCTGCTCGCTCAGGCATGCGGGCATAGGGCACCTCCCAAGCCAAACTCTCAGCCATGGCCCGAGCAGTGGCACATCAGGGCGTTCAGGCAGAAGGTCCCTCCGAAGCATGAGGAGCAGTCGGCATCCTAATAGCGCTCTCAGGGATGGAGGCAGATGAGACCTCACAAGCCCAAGGATCAGCCACCAGCCTTGCAGTTGCCTCGCAGGGCCTCCTGCAGAAGTTGCTGTGCAAGGAGCTCCTAGGCACCCAGCTAAGCCCTAAATGGCACGGCTACACAAGGGACCTCCAAAGCGCAGGGACAAGTGATGTGCCTGCCGCTGCTCTGCAAGCCATGCGGGCATAGGGCACCTCACAAGGCAAACTCTCAGCCACGGCCCGAGCAGCGGCGCAGCAGGGCATCAGGGCATCAGGCAGAAGGCCCCTCCGAAGCACGAGGAGCAGTCGGCATCCTAGCATTGCTCTCTCAGGGACTGAGGCAGAAGGCACCGCACAATCCCAAGCATCAGACAGCAGCCTGGCAGTTGCCTCGCAGCGCCCTCATGCAGAGCGCACCTAACAAGCCCAAGGAACTGTTAGGCACCCGGCTGTGTCCTGCGTGACACTGAAACATAAATGTCCTCAAAGGCACAAAGAGCAGGCAGGGGCCGAGCACTGCTCTATCAGGCACTGCTGCACAACTCACCTCACAACCAAGGACAGCACCCGAGGGCCTGGCACTGCTCTCCAAGCCATGCAGGCATAGGGCACCTCACAAGGCAAACTCTCAGCCACGGCCCGAGCAGTGGCGCAGCAGGGCATCACGCAGAAGGCCCTCCGAAGCACGAGGAGCAGCCGGCATCCTAGCATTGCTCTCTCAGGGACCGAGGCACGAGGCAAAAGGGACCTCCCAATCAGAAGCATCAGCCACCAGTGTGGCGGTTGCCTCGCACGGCCTCACGCAGAAGGCACCTCACAAGGAGAAGGAGCTGCCAGGCACCCGGTGAAGCCCTAAATGGCACTGCTGCACAAGGGCCCTCCAACGCTAAGAGAGCGGCCAGGGGCCGAGCACTGCCCTGTCACGCACTGCTGCACAACTCACCTCACAACCAAGGACAGCACACAAGTGTCTGGCACTGCTCTCCGAGGCATGCGGGCATAAGGCACCTCACAAGGCAAACTCTCAGCCAAGGCCCTAGCAATGGCACATCAGGGCTTCAGGCAGAAGGCCTCTCCGAACCACGAGGAGCAGTCAGCAGCCCAGCATTGCACTCTCAGGGGCTGAGGCAGAAGGGACCGCACAGTTCTAGATATCAGCCACCAGCCTGGCAATTGCCTCGCTGGGCCCTCATGCAGCAGGCACCTCACAAGGTAAAGGAGCTGCTAGGCACCCGGCGAAGCCCTAAGTGGCACTGCTGCACAAGGGACCTCCAACAGCTCACAAGAGCATGGCCCTGCTCGCTCAGGCATGCGGGCATAGGGCACCTCCCAAGCCAAACTCTCAGCCATGGCCCGAGCAGTGGCACATCAGGGCGTTCAGGCAGAAGGTCCCTCCGAAGCATGAGGAGCAGTCAGCATCCTAATAGCGCTCTCAGGGATGGAGGCAGATGAGACCTCACAAGCCCAAGGATCAGCCACCAGCCTTGCAGTTGCCTCGCAGGGCCTCCTGCAGAAGTTGCTGTGCAAGGAGCTCCTAGGCACCCAGCTAAGCCCTAAATGGCACGGCTACACAAGGGACCTCCAAAGCGCAGGGACAAGTGATGTGCCTGCCGCTGCTCTGCAAGCCATGCGGGCATAGGGCACCTCACAAGGCAAACTCTCAGCCACGGCCCGAGCAGCGGCGCAGCAGGGCATCAGGGCATCAGGCAGAAGGCCCCTCCGAAGCACGAGGAGCAGTCGGCATCCTAGCATTGCTCTCTCAGGGACTGAGGCAGAAGGCACCGCACAATCCCAAGCATCAGACAGCAGCCTGGCAGTTGCCTCGCAGCGCCCTCATGCAGAGCGCACCTAACAAGCCCAAGGAACTGTTAGGCACCCGGCTGTGTCCTGCGTGACACTGAAACATAAATGTCCTCAAAGGCACAAAGAGCAGGCAGGGGCCGAGCACTGCTCTATCAGGCACTGCTGCACAACTCACCTCACAACCAAGGACAGCACCCGAGGGCCTGGCACTGCTCTCCAAGCCATGCAGGCATAGGGCACCTCACAAGGCAAACTCTCAGCCACGGCCCGAGCAGTGGCGCAGCAGGGCATCACGCAGAAGGCCCTCCGAAGCACGAGGAGCAGCCGGCATCCTAGCATTGCTCTCTCAGGGACCGAGGCACGAGGCAAAAGGGACCTCCCAATCAGAAGCATCAGCCACCAGTGTGGCGGTTGCCTCGCACGGCCTCACGCAGAAGGCACCTCACAAGGAGAAGGAGCTGCCAGGCACCCGGCGAAGCCCTAAATGGCACTGCTGCACAAGGGCCCTCCAACGCTAAGAGAGCGGCCAGGGGCCGAGCACTGCCCTGTCACGCACTGCTGCACAACTCACCTCACAACCAAGGACAGCACACAAGTGTCTGGCACTGCTCTCCGAGGCATGCGGGCATAAGGCACCTCACAAGGCAAACTCTCAGCCAAGGCCCTAGCAATGGCACATCAGGGCTTCAGGCAGAAGGCCTCTCCGAACCACGAGGAGCAGTCAGCAGCCCAGCATTGCACTCTCAGGGGCTGAGGCAGAAGGGACCGCACAGTTCTAGATATCAGCCACCAGCCTGGCAATTGCCTCTCTGGGCCCTCATGCAGCAGGCACCTCACAAGGTAAAGGAGCTGCTAGGCACCCGGCGAAGCCCTAAGTGGCACTGCTGCACAAGGGACCTCCAACAGCTCACAAGAGCATGGCCCTGCTCGCTCAGGCATGCGGGCATAGGGCACCTCCCAAGCCAAACTCTCAGCCATGGCCCGAGCAGTGGCACATCAGGGCGTTCAGGCAGAAGGTCCCTCCGAAGCATGAGGAGCAGTCGGCATCCTAATAGCGCTCTCAGGGATGGAGGCAGATGAGACCTCACAAGCCCAAGGATCAGCCACCAGCCTTGCAGTTGCCTCGCAGGGCCTCCTGCAGAAGTTGCTGTGCAAGGAGCTCCTAGGCACCCAGCTAAGCCCTAAATGGCACGGCTACACAAGGGACCTCCAAAGCGCAGGGACAAGTGATGTGCCTGCCGCTGCTCTGCAAGCCATGCGGGCATAGGGCACCTCACAAGGCAAACTCTCAGCCACGGCCCGAGCAGCGGCGCAGCAGGGCATCAGGGCATCAGGCAGAAGGCCCCTCCGAAGCACGAGGAGCAGTCGGCATCCTAGCATTGCTCTCTCAGGGACTGAGGCAGAAGGCACCGCACAATCCCAAGCATCAGACAGCAGCCTGGCAGTTGCCTCGCAGCGCCCTCATGCAGAGCGCACCTAACAAGCCCAAGGAACTGTTAGGCACCCGGCTGTGTCCTGCGTGACACTGAAACATAAATGTCCTCAAAGGCACAAAGAGCAGGCAGGGGCCGAGCACTGCTCTATCAGGCACTGCTGCACAACTCACCTCACAACCAAGGACAGCACCCGAGGGCCTGGCACTGCTCTCCAAGCCATGCAGGCATAGGGCACCTCACAAGGCAAACTCTCAGCCACGGCCCGAGCAGTGGCGCAGCAGGGCATCACGCAGAAGGCCCTCCGAAGCACGAGGAGCAGCCGGCATCCTAGCATTGCTCTCTCAGGGACTGAGGCACGAGGCAAAAGGGACCTCCCAATCAGAAGCATCAGCCACCAGTGTGGCGGTTGCCTCGCACGGCCTCACGCAGAAGGCACCTCACAAGGAGAAGGAGCTGCCAGGCACCCGGCGAAGCCCTAAATGGCACTGCTGCACAAGGGCCCTCCAACGCTAAGAGAGCGGCCAGGGGCCGAGCACTGCCCTGTCACGCACTGCTGCACAACTCACCTCACAACCAAGGACAGCACACAAGTGTCTGGCACTGCTCTCCGAGGCATGCGGGCATAAGGCACCTCACAAGGCAAACTCTCAGCCAAGGCCCTAGCAATGGCACATCAGGGCTTCAGGCAGAAGGCCTCTCCGAACCACGAGGAGCAGTCAGCAGCCCAGCATTGCACTCTCAGGGGCTGAGGCAGAAGGGACCGCACAGTTCTAGATATCAGCCACCAGCCTGGCAATTGCCTCGCTGGGCCCTCATGCAGCAGGCACCTCACAAGGTAAAGGAGCTGCTAGGCACCCGGCGAAGCCCTAAGTGGCACTGCTGCACAAGGGACCTCCAACAGCTCACAAGAGCATGGCCCTGCTCGCTCAGGCATGCGGGCATAGGGCACCTCCCAAGCCAAACTCTCAGCCATGGCCCGAGCAGTGGCACATCAGGGCGTTCAGGCAGAAGGTCCCTCCGAAGCATGAGGAGCAGTCGGCATCCTAATAGCGCTCTCAGGGATGGAGGCAGATGAGACCTCACAAGCCCAAGGATCAGCCACCAGCCTTGCAGTTGCCTCGCAGGGCCTCCTGCAGAAGTTGCTGTGCAAGGAGCTCCTAGGCACCCAGCTAAGCCCTAAATGGCACGGCTACACAAGGGACCTCCAAAGCGCAGGGACAAGTGATGTGCCTGCCGCTGCTCTGCAAGCCATGCGGGCATAGGGCACCTCACAAGGCAAACTCTCAGCCACGGCCCGAGCAGCGGCGCAGCAGGGCATCAGGGCATCAGGCAGAAGGCCCCTCCGAAGCACGAGGAGCAGTCGGCATCCTAGCATTGCTCTCTCAGGGACTGAGGCAGAAGGCACCGCACAATCCCAAGCATCAGACAGCAGCCTGGCAGTTGCCTCGCAGCGCCCTCATGCAGAGCGCACCTAACAAGCCCAAGGAACTGTTAGGCACCCGGCTGTGTCCTGCGTGACACTGAAACATAAATGTCCTCAAAGGCACAAAGAGCAGGCAGGGGCCGAGCACTGCTCTATCAGGCACTGCTGCACAACTCACCTCACAACCAAGGACAGCACCCGAGGGCCTGGCACTGCTCTCCAAGCCATGCAGGCATAGGGCACCTCACAAGGCAAACTCTCAGCCACGGCCCGAGCAGTGGCGCAGCAGGGCATCACGCAGAAGGCCCTCCGAAGCACGAGGAGCAGCCGGCATCCTAGCATTGCTCTCTCAGGGACCGAGGCACGAGGCAAAAGGGACCTCCCAATCAGAAGCATCAGCCACCAGTGTGGCGGTTGCCTCGCACGGCCTCACGCAGAAGGCACCTCACAAGGAGAAGGAGCTGCCAGGCACCCGGCGAAGCCCTAAATGGCACTGCTGCACAAGGGACCTCCAACGCTAAGAGAGCGGCCAGGGGCCGAGCACTGCCCTGTCACGCACTGCTGCACAACTCACCTCACAACCAAGGACAGCACACAAGTGTCTGGCACTGCTCTCCGAGGCATGCGGGCATAAGGCACCTCACAAGGCAAACTCTCAGCCAAGGCCCTAGCAATGGCACATCAGGGCTTCAGGCAGAAGGCCTCTCCGAACCACGAGGAGCAGTCAGCAGCCCAGCATTGCACTCTCAGGGGCTGAGGCAGAAGGGACCGCACAGTTCTAGATATCAGCCACCAGCCTGGCAATTGCCTAGCTGGGCCCTCATGCAGCAGGCACCTCACAAGGTAAAGGAGCTGCTAGGCACCCGGCGAAGCCCTAAGTGGCACTGCTGCACAAGGGACCTCCAACAGCTCACAAGAGCATGGCCCTGCTCACTCAGGCATGCGGGCATAGGGCACCTCCCAAGCCAAACTCTCAGCCATGGCCCGAGCAGTGGCACATCAGGGCGTTCAGGCAGAAGGTCCCTCCGAAGCATGAGGAGCAGTCGGCATCCTAATAGCGCTCTCAGGGATGGAGGCAGATGAGACCTCACAAGCCCAAGGATCAGCCACCAGCCTTGCAGTTGCCTCGCAGGGCCTCCTGCAGAAGTTGCTGTGCAAGGAGCTCCTAGGCACCCAGCTAAGCCCTAAATGGCACGGCTACACAAGGGACCTCCAAAGCGCAGGGACAAGTGATGTGCCTGCCGCTGCTCTGCAAGCCATGCGGGCATAGGGCACCTCACAAGGCAAACTCTCAGCCACGGCCCGAGCAGCGGCGCAGCAGGGCATCAGGGCATCAGGCAGAAGGCCCCTCCGAAGCACGAGGAGCAGTCGGCATCCTAGCATTGCTCTCTCAGGGACTGAGGCAGAAGGCACCGCACAATCCCAAGCATCAGACAGCAGCCTGGCAGTTGCCTCGCAGCGCCCTCATGCAGAGCGCACCTAACAAGCCCAAGGAACTGTTAGGCACCCGGCTGTGTCCTGCTTGACACTGAAACATAAATGTCCTCAAAGGCACAAAGAGCAGGCAGGGGCCGAGCACTGCTCTATCAGGCACTGCTGCACAACTCACCTCACAACCAAGGACAGCACCCGAGGGCCTGGCACTGCTCTCCAAGCCATGCAGGCATAGGGCACCTCACAAGGCAAACTCTCAGCCACGGCCCGAGCAGTGGCGCAGCAGGGCATCACGCAGAAGGCCCCTCCGAAGCACGAGGAGCAGCCGGCATCCTAGCATTGCTCTCTCAGGGACTGAGGCACGAGGCAAAAGGGACCTCCCAATCAGAAGCATCAGCCACCAGTGTGGCGGTTGCCTCGCACGGCCTCACGCAGAAGGCACCTCACAAGGAGAAGGAGCTGCCAGGCACCCGGCGAAGCCCTAAATGGCACTGCTGCACAAGGGCCCTCCAACGCTAAGAGAGCGGCCAGGGGCCGAGCACTGCCCTGTCACGCACTGCTGCACAACTCACCTCACAACCAAGGACAGCACACAAGTGTCTGGCACTGCTCTCCGAGGCATGCGGGCATAAGGCACCTCACAAGGCAAACTCTCAGCCAAGGCCCTAGCAATGGCACATCAGGGCTTCAGGCAGAAGGCCTCTCCGAACCACGAGGAGCAGTCAGCAGCCCAGCATTGCACTCTCAGGGGCTGAGGCAGAAGGGACCGCACAGTTCTAGATATCAGCCACCAGCCTGGCAATTGCCTCGCTGGGCCCTCATGCAGCAGGCACCTCACAAGGTAAAGGAGCTGCTAGGCACCCGGCGAAGCCCTAAGTGGCACTGCTGCACAAGGGACCTCCAACAGCTCACAAGAGCATGGCCCTGCTCGCTCAGGCATGCGGGCATAGGGCACCTCCCAAGCCAAACTCTCAGCCATGGCCCGAGCAGTGGCACATCAGGGCGTTCAGGCAGAAGGTCCCTCCGAAGCATGAGGAGCAGTCGGCATCCTAATAGCGCTCTCAGGGATGGAGGCAGATGAGACCTCACAAGCCCAAGGATCAGCCACCAGCCTTGCAGTTGCCTCGCAGGGCCTCCTGCAGAAGTTGCTGTACAAGGAGCTCCTAGGCACCCAGCTAAGCCCTAAATGGCACGGCTACACAAGGGACCTCCAAAGCGCAGGGACAAGTGATGTGCCTGCCGCTGCTCTCCAAGCCATGCAGGCATAGGGCACCTCACAAGGCAAACTCTCAGCCACGGCCCGAGCAGCGGCGCAGCAGGGCATCAGGGCATCAGGCAGAAGGCCCCTCCGAAGCACGAGGAGCAGTCGGCATCCTAGCATTGCTCTCTCAGGGACTGAGGCAGAAGGCACCGCACAATCCCAAGCATCAGACAGCAGCCTGGCAGTTGCCTCGCAGCGCCCTCATGCAGAGCGCACCTAACAAGCCCAAGGAACTGTTAGGCACCCGGCTGTGTCCTGCGTGACACTGAAACATAAATGTCCTCAAAGGCACAAAGAGCAGGCAGGGGCCGAGCACTGCTCTATCAGGCACTGCTGCACAACTCACCTCACAACCAAGGACAGCACCCGAGGGCCTGGCACTGCTCTCCAAGCCATGCAGGCATAGGGCACCTCACAAGGCAAACTCTCAGCCACGGCCCGAGCAGTGGCGCAGCAGGGCATCACGCAGAAGGCCCTCCGAAGCACGAGGAGCAGCCGGCATCCTAGCATTGCTCTCTCAGGGACTGAGGCACGAGGCAAAAGGGACCTCCCAATCAGAAGCATCAGCCACCAGTGTGGCGGTTGCCTCGCACGGCCTCACGCAGAAGGCACCTCACAAGGAGAAGGAGCTGCCAGGCACCCGGCGAAGCCCTAAATGGCACTGCTGCACAAGGGCCCTCCAACGCTAAGAGAGCGGCCAGGGGCCGAGCACTGCCCTGTCACGCACTGCTGCACAACTCACCTCACAACCAAGGACAGCACACAAGTGTCTGGCACTGCTCTCCGAGGCATGCGGGCATAAGGCACCTCACAAGGCAAACTCTCAGCCAAGGCCCTAGCAATGGCACATCAGGGCTTCAGGCAGAAGGCCTCTCCGAACCACGAGGAGCAGTCAGCAGCCCAGCATTGCACTCTCAGGGGCTGAGGCAGAAGGGACCGCACAGTTCTAGATATCAGCCACCAGCCTGGCAATTGCCTCGCTGGGCCCTCATGCAGCAGGCACCTCACAAGGTAAAGGAGCTGCTAGGCACCCGGCGAAGCCCTAAGTGGCACTGCTGCACAAGGGACCTCCAACAGCTCACAAGAGCATGGCCCTGCTCGCTCAGGCATGCGGGCATAGGGCACCTCCCAAGCCAAACTCTCAGCCATGGCCCGAGCAGTGGCACATCAGGGCGTTCAGGCAGAAGGTCCCTCCGAAGCATGAGGAGCAGTCGGCATCCTAATAGCGCTCTCAGGGATGGAGGCAGATGAGACCTCACAAGCCCAAGGATCAGCCACCAGCCTTGCAGTTGCCTCGCAGGGCCTCCTGCAGAAGTTGCTGTGCAAGGAGCTCCTAGGCACCCAGCTAAGCCCTAAATGGCACGGCTACACAAGGGACCTCCAAAGCGCAGGGACAAGTGATGTGCCTGCCGCTGCTCTGCAAGCCATGCGGGCATAGGGCACCTCACAAGGCAAACTCTCAGCCACGGCCCGAGCAGCGGCGCAGCAGGGCATCAGGCAGAAGGCCCCTCCGAAGCACGAGGAGCAGTCGGCATCCTAGCATTGCTCTCTCAGGGACTGAGGCAGAAGGCACCGCACAATCCCAAGCATCAGACAGCAGCCTGGCAGTTGCCTCGCAGCGCCCTCATGCAGAGCGCACCTAACAAGCCCAAGGAACTGTTAGGCACCCGGCTGTGTCCTGCTTGACACTGAAACATAAATGTCCTCAAAGGCACAAAGAGCAGGCAGGGGCCGAGCACTGCTCTATCAGGCACTGCTGCACAACTCACCTCACAACCAAGGACAGCACCCGAGGGCCTGGCACTGCTCTCCAAGCCATGCAGGCATAGGGCACCTCACAAGGCAAACTCTCAGCCACGGCCCGAGCAGTGGCGCAGCAGGGCATCACGCAGAAGGCCCTCCGAAGTACGAGGAGCAGCCGGCATCCTAGCATTGCTCTCTCAGGGACTGAGGCACGAGGCAAAAGGGACCTCCCAATCAGAAGCATCAGCCACCAGTGTGGCGGTTGCCTCGCACGGCCTCACGCAGAAGGCACCTCACAAGGAGAAGGAGCTGCCAGGCACCCGGCGAAGCCCTAAATGGCACTGCTGCACAAGGGCCCTCCAACGCTAAGAGAGCGGCCAGGGGCCGAGCACTGCCCTGTCACGCACTGCTGCACAACTCACCTCACAACCAAGGACAGCACACAAGTGTCTGGCACTGCTCTCCGAGGCATGCGGGCATAAGGCACCTCACAAGGCAAACTCTCAGCCAAGGCCCTAGCAATGGCACATCAGGGCTTCAGGCAGAAGGCCTCTCCGAACCACGAGGAGCAGTCAGCAGCCCAGCATTGCACTCTCAGGGGCTGAGGCAGAAGGGACCGCACAGTTCTAGATATCAGCCACCAGCCTGGCAATTGCCTCGCTGGGCCCTCATGCAGCAGGCACCTCACAAGGTAAAGGAGCTGCTAGGCACCCGGCGAAGCCCTAAGTGGCACTGCTGCACAAGGGACCTCCAACAGCTCACAAGAGCATGGCCCTGCTCGCTCAGGCATGCGGGCATAGGGCACCTCCCAAGCCAAACTCTCAGCCATGGCCCGAGCAGTGGCACATCAGGGCGTTCAGGCAGAAGGTCCCTCCGAAGCATGAGGAGCAGTCGGCATCCTAATAGCGCTCTCAGGGATGGAGGCAGATGAGACCTCACAAGCCCAAGGATCAGCCACCAGCCTTGCAGTTGCCTCGCAGGGCCTCCTGCAGAAGTTGCTGTGCAAGGAGCTCCTAGGCACCCAGCTAAGCCCTAAATGGCACGGCTACACAAGGGACCTCCAAAGCGCAGGGACAAGTGATGTGCCTGCCGCTGCTCTGCAAGCCATGCAGGCATAGGGCACCTCACAAGGCAAACTCTCAGCCACGGCCCGAGCAGCGGCGCAGCAGGGCATCAGGGCATCAGGCAGAAGGCCCCTCCGAAGCACGAGGAGCAGTCGGCATCCTAGCATTGCTCTCTCAGGGACTGAGGCAGAAGGCACCGCACAATCCCAAGCATCAGACAGCAGCCTGGCAGTTGCCTCGCAGCGCCCTCATGCAGAGCGCACCTAACAAGCCCAAGGAACTGTTAGGCACCCGGCTGTGTCCTGCGTGACACTGAAACATAAATGTCCTCAAAGGCACAAAGAGCAGGCAGGGGCCGAGCACTGCTCTATCAGGCACTGCTGCACAACTCACCTCACAACCAAGGACAGCACCCGAGGGCCTGGCACTGCTCTCCAAGCCATGCAGGCATAGGGCACCTCACAAGGCAAACTCTCAGCCACGGCCCGAGCAGTGGCGCAGCAGGGCATCACGCAGAAGGCCCTCCGAAGCACGAGGAGCAGCCGGCATCCTAGCATTGCTCTCTCAGGGACTGAGGCACGAGGCAAAAGGGACCTCCCAATCAGAAGCATCAGCCACCAGTGTGGCGGTTGCCTCGCACGGCCTCACGCAGAAGGCACCTCACAAGGAGAAGGAGCTGCCAGGCACCCGGCGAAGCCCTAAATGGCACTGCTGCACAAGGGCCCTCCAACGCTAAGAGAGCGGCCAGGGGCCGAGCACTGCCCTGTCACGCACTGCTGCACAACTCACCTCACAACCAAGGACAGCACACAAGTGTCTGGCACTGCTCTCCGAGGCATGCGGGCATAAGGCACCTCACAAGGCAAACTCTCAGCCAAGGCCCTAGCAATGGCACATCAGGGCTTCAGGCAGAAGGCCTCTCCGAAGCACGAGGAGCAGTCAGCAGCCCAGCATTGCACTCTCAGGGGCTGAGGCAGAAGGGACCGCACAGTTCTAGATATCAGCCACCAGCCTGGCAATTGCCTCGCTGGGCCCTCATGCAGCAGGCACCTCACAAGGTAAAGGAGCTGCTAGGCACCCGGCGAAGCCCTAAGTGGCACTGCTGCACAAGGGACCTCCAACAGCTCACAAGAGCATGGCCCTGCTCGCTCAGGCATGCGGGCATAGGGCACCTCCCAAGCCAAACTCTCAGCCATGGCCCGAGCAGTGGCACATCAGGGCGTTCAGGCAGAAGGTCCCTCCGAAGCATGAGGAGCAGTCGGCATCCTAATAGCGCTCTCAGGGATGGAGGCAGATGAGACCTCACAAGCCCAAGGATCAGCCACCAGCCTTGCAGTTGCCTCGCAGGGCCTCCTGCAGAAGTTGCTGTACAAGGAGCTCCTAGGCACCCAGCTAAGCCCTAAATGGCACGGCTACACAAGGGACCTCCAAAGCGCAGGGACAAGTGATGTGCCTGCCGCTGCTCTCCAAGCCATGCAGGCATAGGGCACCTCACAAGGCAAACTCTCAGCCACGGCCCGAGCAGCGGCGCAGCAGGGCATCAGGGCATCAGGCAGAAGGCCCCTCCGAAGCACGAGGAGCAGTCAGCATCCTAATAGTGCTCTCAGGGATGGAGGCAGATGAGACCTCACAAGCCCAAGGATCAGCCACCAGCCTTGCAGTTGCCTCGCAGGGCCTCCTGCAGAAGTTGCTGTACAAGGAGCTCCTAGGCACCCAGCTAAGCCCTAAATGGCACGGCTACACAAGGGACCTCCAAAGCGCAGGGACAAGTGATGTGCCTGCCGCTGCTCTCCAAGCCATGCAGGCATAGGGCACCTCACAAGGCAAACTCTCAGCCACGGCCCGAGCAGCGGCGCAGCAGGGCATCAGGGCATCAGGCAGAAGGCCCCTCGGAAGCACGAGGAGCAGTCAGCATCCTAATAGCGCTCTCAGGGATGGAGGCAGATGAGACCTCACAAGCCCAAGGTTCAGCCACCAGCCTTGCAGTTGCCTCGCAGGGCCTCCTGCAGAAGTTGCTGTACAAGGAGCTCCTAGGCACCCAGCTAAGCCCTAAATGGCACGGCTACACAAGGGACCTCCAAAGCGCAGGGACAAGTGATGTGCCTGCCGCTGCTCTGCAAGCCATGCAGGCATAGGGCACCTCACAAGGCAAACTCTCAGCCACGGCCCGAGCAGCGGCGCAGCAGGGCATCAGGGCATCAGGCAGAAGGCCCCTCCGAAGCACGAGGAGCAGTCGGCATCCTAGCATTGCTCTCTCAGGGACTGAGGCAGAAGGCACCGCACAATCCCAAGCATCAGACAGCAGCCTGGCAGTTGCCTCGCAGCGCCCTCATGCAGAGCGCACCTAACAAGCCCAAGGAACTGTTAGGCACCCGGCTGTGTCCTGCGTGACACTGAAACATAAATGTCCTCAAAGGCACAAAGAGCAGGCAGGGGCCGAGCACTGCTCTATCAGGCACTGCTGCACAACTCACCTCACAACCAAGGACAGCACCCGAGGGCCTGGCACTGCTCTCCAAGCCATGCAGGCATAGGGCACCTCACAAGGCAAACTCTCAGCCACGGCCCGAGCAGTGGCGCAGCAGGGCATCACGCAGAAGGCCCTCCGAAGCACGAGGAGCAGCCGGCATCCTAGCATTGCTCTCTCAGGGACCGAGGCACGAGGCAAAAGGGACCTCCCAATCAGAAGCATCAGCCACCAGTGTGGCGGTTGCCTCGCACGGCCTCACGCAGAAGGCACCTCACAAGGAGAAGGAGCTGCCAGGCACCCGGCGAAGCCCTAAATGGCACTGCTGCACAAGGGCCCTCCAACGCTAAGAGAGCGGCCAGGGGCCGAGCACTGCCCTGTCACGCACTGCTGCACAACTCACCTCACAACCAAGGACAGCACACAAGTGTCTGGCACTGCTCTCCGAGGCATGCGGGCATAAGGCACCTCACAAGGCAAACTCTCAGCCAAGGCCCTAGCAATGGCACATCAGGGCTTCAGGCAGAAGGCCTCTCCGAACCACGAGGAGCAGTCAGCAGCCCAGCATTGCACTCTCAGGGGCTGAGGCAGAAGGGACCGCACAGTTCTAGATATCAGCCACCAGCCTGGCAATTGCCTCGCTGGGCCCTCATGCAGCAGGCACCTCACAAGGTAAAGGAGCTGCTAGGCACCCGGCGAAGCCCTAAGTGGCACTGCTGCACAAGGGACCTCCAACAGCTCACAAGAGCATGGCCCTGCTCGCTCAGGCATGCGGGCATAGGGCACCTCCCAAGCCAAACTCTCAGCCATGGCCCGAGCAGTGGCACATCAGGGCGTTCAGGCAGAAGGTCCCTCCGAAGCATGAGGAGCAGTCGGCATCCTAATAGCGCTCTCAGGGATGGAGGCAGATGAGACCTCACAAGCCCAAGGATCAGCCACCAGCCTTGCAGTTGCCTCGCAGGGCCTCCTGCAGAAGTTGCTGTGCAAGGAGCTCCTAGGCACCCAGCTAAGCCCTAAATGGCACGGCTACACAAGGGACCTCCAAAGCGCAGGGACAAGTGATGTGCCTGCCGCTGCTCTGCAAGCCATGCGGGCATAGGGCACCTCACAAGGCAAACTCTCAGCCACGGCCCGAGCAGCGGCGCAGCAGGGCATCAGGGCATCAGGCAGAAGGCCCCTCCGAAGCACGAGGAGCAGTCGGCATCCTAGCATTGCTCTCTCAGGGACTGAGGCAGAAGGCACCGCACAATCCCAAGCATCAGACAGCAGCCTGGCAGTTGCCTCGCAGCGCCCTCATGCAGAGCGCACCTAACAAGCCCAAGGAACTGTTAGGCACCCGGCTGTGTCCTGCGTGACACTGAAACATAAATGTCCTCAAAGGCACAAAGAGCAGGCAGGGGCCGAGCACTGCTCTATCAGGCACTGCTGCACAACTCACCTCACAACCAAGGACAGCACCCGAGGGCCTGGCACTGCTCTCCAAGCCATGCAGGCATAGGGCACCTCACAAGGCAAACTCTCAGCCACGGCCCGAGCAGTGGCGCAGCAGGGCATCACGCAGAAGGCCCTCCGAAGTACGAGGAGCAGCCGGCATCCTAGCATTGCTCTCTCAGGGACTGAGGCACGAGGCAAAAGGGACCTCCCAATCAGAAGCATCAGCCACCAGTGTGGCGGTTGCCTCGCACGGCCTCACGCAGAAGGCACCTCACAAGGAGAAGGAGCTGCCAGGCACCCGGCGAAGCCCTAAATGGCACTGCTGCACAAGGGCCCTCCAACGCTAAGAGAGCGGCCAGGGGCCGAGCACTGCCCTGTCACGCACTGCTGCACAACTCACCTCACAACCAAGGACAGCACACAAGTGTCTGGCACTGCTCTCCGAGGCATGCGGGCATAAGGCACCTCACAAGGCAAACTCTCAGCCAAGGCCCTAGCAATGGCACATCAGGGCTTCAGGCAGAAGGCCTCTCAGAACCACGAGGAGCAGTCAGCAGCCCAGCATTGCACTCTCAGGGGCTGAGGCAGAAGGGACCGCACAGTTCTAGATATCAGCCACCAGCCTGGCAATTGCCTCGCTGGGCCCTCATGCAGCAGGCACCTCACAAGGTAAAGGAGCTGCTAGGCACCCGGCGAAGCCCTAAGTGGCACTGCTGCACAAGGGACCTCCAACAGCTCACAAGAGCATGGCCCTGCTCGCTCAGGCATGCGGGCATAGGGCACCTCCCAAGCCAAACTCTCAGCCATGGCCCGAGCAGTGGCACATCAGGGCGTTCAGGCAGAAGGTCCCTCCGAAGCATGAGGAGCAGTCGGCATCCTAATAGCGCTCTCAGGGATGGAGGCAGATGAGACCTCACAAGCCCAAGGATCAGCCACCAGCCTTGCAGTTGCCTCGCAGGGCCTCCTGCAGAAGTTGCTGTGCAAGGAGCTCCTAGGCACCCAGCTAAGCCCTAAATGGCACGGCTACACAAGGGACCTCCAAAGCGCAGGGACAAGTGATGTGCCTGCCGCTGCTCTGCAAGCCATGCAGGCATAGGGCACCTCACAAGGCAAACTCTCAGCCACGGCCCGAGCAGCGGCGCAGCAGGGCATCAGGGCATCAGGCAGAAGGCCCCTCCGAAGCACGAGGAGCAGTCGGCATCCTAGCATTGCTCTCTCAGGGACTGAGGCAGAAGGCACCGCACAATCCCAAGCATCAGACAGCAGCCTGGCAGTTGCCTCGCAGCGCCCTCATGCAGAGCGCACCTAACAAGCCCAAGGAACTGTTAGGCACCCGGCTGTGTCCTGCTTGACACTGAAACATAAATGTCCTCAAAGGCACAAAGAGCAGGCAGGGGCCGAGCACTGCTCTATCAGGCACTGCTGCACAACTCACCTCACAACCAAGGACAGCACCCGAGGGCCTGGCACTGCTCTCCAAGCCATGCAGGCATAGGGCACCTCACAAGGCAAACTCTCAGCCACGGCCCGAGCAGTGGCGCAGCAGGGCATCACGCAGAAGGCCCTCCGAAGCACGAGGAGCAGCCGGCATCCTAGCATTGCTCTCTCAGGGACTGAGGCACGAGGCAAAAGGGACCTCCCAATCAGAAGCATCAGCCACCAGTGTGGCGGTTGCCTCGCACGGCCTCACGCAGAAGGCACCTCACAAGGAGAAGGAGCTGCCAGGCACCCGGCGAAGCCCTAAATGGCACTGCTGCACAAGGGCCCTCCAACGCTAAGAGAGCGGCCAGGGGCCGAGCACTGCCCTGTCACGCACTGCTGCACAACTCACCTCACAACCAAGGACAGCACACAAGTGTCTGGCACTGCTCTCCGAGGCATGCGGGCATAAGGCACCTCACAAGGCAAACTCTCAGCCAAGGCCCTAGCAATGGCACATCAGGGCTTCAGGCAGAAGGCCTCTCCGAACCACGAGGAGCAGTCAGCAGCCCAGCATTGCACTCTCAGGGGCTGAGGCAGAAGGGACCGCACAGTTCTAGATATCAGCCACCAGCCTGGCAATTGCCTCGCTGGGCCCTCATGCAGCAGGCACCTCACAAGGTAAAGGAGCTGCTAGGCACCCGGCGAAGCCCTAAGTGGCACTGCTGCACAAGGGACCTCCAACAGCTCACAAGAGCATGGCCCTGCTCGCTCAGGCATGCGGGCATAGGGCACCTCCCAAGCCAAACTCTCAGCCATGGCCCGAGCAGTGGCACATCAGGGCGTTCAGGCAGAAGGTCCCTCCGAAGCATGAGGAGCAGTCGGCATCCTAATAGCGCTCTCAGGGATGGAGGCAGATGAGACCTCACAAGCCCAAGGATCAGCCACCAGCCTTGCAGTTGCCTCGCAGGGCCTCCTGCAGAAGTTGCTGTACAAGGAGCTCCTAGGCACCCAGCTAAGCCCTAAATGGCACGGCTACACAAGGGACCTCCAAAGCGCAGGGACAAGTGATGTGCCTGCCGCTGCTCTCCAAGCCATGCAGGCATAGGGCACCTCACAAGGCAAACTCTCAGCCACGGCCCGAGCAGCGGCGCAGCAGGGCATCAGGGCATCAGGCAGAAGGCCCCTCGGAAGCACGAGGAGCAGTCAGCATCCTAATAGCGCTCTCAGGGATGGAGGCAGATGAGACCTCACAAGCCCAAGGATCAGCCACCAGCCTTGCAGTTGCCTCGCAGGGCCTCCTGCAGAAGTTGCTGTACAAGGAGCTCCTAGGCACCCAGCTAAGCCCTAAATGGCACGGCTACACAAGGGACCTCCAAAGCGCAGGGACAAGTGATGTGCCTGCCGCTGCTCTCCAAGCCATGCAGGCATAGGGCACCTCACAAGCCAAACTCTCAGCCACGGCCCGAGCAGCGGCGCAGCAGGGCATCAGGGCATCAGGCAGAAGGCCCCTCGGAAGCACGAGGAGCAGTCAGCATCCTAATAGCGCTCTCAGGGATGGAGGCAGATGAGACCTCACAAGCCCAAGGTTCAGCCACCAGCCTTGCAGTTGCCTCGCAGGGCCTCCTGCAGAAGTTGCTGTACAAGGAGCTCCTAGGCACCCAGCTAAGCCCTAAATGGCACGGCTACACAAGGGACCTCCAAAGCGCAGGGACAAGTGATGTGCCTGCCGCTGCTCTGCAAGCCATGCAGGCATAGGGCACCTCACAAGGCAAACTCTCAGCCACGGCCCGAGCAGCGGCGCAGCAGGGCATCAGGGCATCAGGCAGAAGGCCCCTCCGAAGCACGAGGAGCAGTCGGCATCCTAGCATTGCTCTCTCAGGGACTGAGGCAGAAGGCACCGCACAATCCCAAGCATCAGACAGCAGCCTGGCAGTTGCCTCGCAGCGCCCTCATGCAGAGCGCACCTAACAAGCCCAAGGAACTGTTAGGCACCCGGCTGTGTCCTGCGTGACACTGAAACATAAATGTCCTCAAAGGCACAAAGAGCAGGCAGGGGCCGAGCACTGCTCTATCAGGCACTGCTGCACAACTCACCTCACAACCAAGGACAGCACCCGAGGGCCTGGCACTGCTCTCCAAGCCATGCAGGCATAGGGCACCTCACAAGGCAAACTCTCAGCCACGGCCCGAGCAGTGGCGCAGCAGGGCATCACGCAGAAGGCCCTCCGAAGCACGAGGAGCAGCCGGCATCCTAGCATTGCTCTCTCAGGGACCGAGGCACGAGGCAAAAGGGACCTCCCAATCAGAAGCATCAGCCACCAGTGTGGCGGTTGCCTCGCACGGCCTCACGCAGAAGGCACCTCACAAGGAGAAGGAGCTGCCAGGCACCCGGCGAAGCCCTAAATGGCACTGCTGCACAAGGGCCCTCCAACGCTAAGAGAGCGGCCAGGGGCCGAGCACTGCCCTGTCACGCACTGCTGCACAACTCACCTCACAACCAAGGACAGCACACAAGTGTCTGGCACTGCTCTCCGAGGCATGCGGGCATAAGGCACCTCACAAGGCAAACTCTCAGCCAAGGCCCTAGCAATGGCACATCAGGGCTTCAGGCAGAAGGCCTCTCCGAACCACGAGGAGCAGTCAGCAGCCCAGCATTGCACTCTCAGGGGCTGAGGCAGAAGGGACCGCACAGTTCTAGATATCAGCCACCAGCCTGGCAATTGCCTCGCTGGGCCCTCATGCAGCAGGCACCTCACAAGGTAAAGGAGCTGCTAGGCACCCGGCGAAGCCCTAAGTGGCACTGCTGCACAAGGGACCTCCAACAGCTCACAAGAGCATGGCCCTGCTCGCTCAGGCATGCGGGCATAGGGCACCTCCCAAGCCAAACTCTCAGCCATGGCCCGAGCAGTGGCACATCAGGGCGTTCAGGCAGAAGGTCCCTCCGAAGCATGAGGAGCAGTCGGCATCCTAATAGCGCTCTCAGGGATGGAGGCAGATGAGACCTCACAAGCCCAAGGATCAGCCACCAGCCTTGCAGTTGCCTCGCAGGGCCTCCTGCAGAAGTTGCTGTACAAGGAGCTCCTAGGCACCCAGCTAAGCCCTAAATGGCACGGCTACACAAGGGACCTCCAAAGCGCAGGGACAAGTGATGTGCCTGCCGCTGCTCTCCAAGCCATGCAGGCATAGGGCACCTCACAAGCCAAACTCTCAGCCACGGCCCGAGCAGCGGCGCAGCAGGGCATCAGGGCATCAGGCAGAAGGCCCCTCGGAAGCACGAGGAGCAGTCAGCATCCTAATAGCGCTCTCAGGGATGGAGGCAGATGAGACCTCACAAGCCCAAGGTTCAGCCACCAGCCTTGCAGTTGCCTCGCAGGGCCTCCTGCAGAAGTTGCTGTACAAGGAGCTCCTAGGCACCCAGCTAAGCCCTAAATGGCACGGCTACACAAGGGACCTCCAAAGCGCAGGGACAAGTGATGTGCCTGCCGCTGCTCTCCAAGCCATGCAGGCATAGGGCACCTCACAAGGCAAACTCTCAGCCACGGCCCGAGCAGCGGCGCAGCAGGGCATCAGGGCATCAGGCAGAAGGCCCCTCCGAAGCACGAGGAGCAGTCGGCATCCTAGCATTGCTCTCTCAGGGACTGAGGCAGAAGGCACCGCACAATCCCAAGCATCAGACAGCAGCCTGGCAGTTGCCTCGCAGCGCCCTCATGCAGAGCGCACCTAACAAGCCCAAGGAACTGTTAGGCACCCGGCTGTGTCCTGCGTGACACTGAAACATAAATGTCCTCAAAGGCACAAAGAGCAGGCAGGGGCCGAGCACTGCTCTATCAGGCACTGCTGCACAACTCACCTCACAACCAAGGACAGCACCCGAGGGCCTGGCACTGCTCTCCAAGCCATGCAGGCATAGGGCACCTCACAAGGCAAACTCTCAGCCACGGCCCGAGCAGTGGCGCAGCAGGGCATCACGCAGAAGGCCCTCCGAAGCACGAGGAGCAGCCGGCATCCTAGCATTGCTCTCTCAGGGACCGAGGCACGAGGCAAAAGGGACCTCCCAATCAGAAGCATCAGCCACCAGTGTGGCGGTTGCCTCGCACGGCCTCACGCAGAAGGCACCTCACAAGGAGAAGGAGCTGCCAGGCACCCGGCGAAGCCCTAAATGGCACTGCTGCACAAGGGCCCTCCAACGCTAAGAGAGCGGCCAGGGGCCGAGCACTGCCCTGTCACGCACTGCTGCACAACTCACCTCACAACCAAGGACAGCACACAAGTGTCTGGCACTGCTCTCCGAGGCATGCGGGCATAAGGCACCTCACAAGGCAAACTCTCAGCCAAGGCCCTAGCAATGGCACATCAGGGCTTCAGGCAGAAGGCCTCTCCGAACCACGAGGAGCAGTCAGCAGCCCAGCATTGCACTCTCAGGGGCTGAGGCAGAAGGGACCGCACAGTTCTAGATATCAGCCACCAGCCTGGCAATTGCCTCGCTGGGCCCTCATGCAGCAGGCACCTCACAAGGTAAAGGAGCTGCTAGGCACCCGGCGAAGCCCTAAGTGGCACTGCTGCACAAGGGACCTCCAACAGCTCACAAGAGCATGGCCCTGCTCGCTCAGGCATGCGGGCATAGGGCACCTCCCAAGCCAAACTCTCAGCCATGGCCCGAGCAGTGGCACATCAGGGCGTTCAGGCAGAAGGTCCCTCCGAAGCATGAGGAGCAGTCGGCATCCTAATAGCGCTCTCAGGGATGGAGGCAGATGAGACCTCACAAGCCCAAGGATCAGCCACCAGCCTTGCAGTTGCCTCGCAGGGCCTCCTGCAGAAGTTGCTGTGCAAGGAGCTCCTAGGCACCCAGCTAAGCCCTAAATGGCACGGCTACACAAGGGACCTCCAAAGCGCAGGGACAAGTGATGTGCCTGCCGCTGCTCTGCAAGCCATGCGGGCATAGGGCACCTCACAAGGCAAACTCTCAGCCACGGCCCGAGCAGCGGCGCAGCAGGGCATCAGGGCATCAGGCAGAAGGCCCCTCCGAAGCACGAGGAGCAGTCGGCATCCTAGCGTTGCTCTCTCAGGGACTGAGGCAGAAGGCACCGCACAATCCCAAGCATCAGACAGCAGCCTGGCAGTTGCCTCGCAGCGCCCTCATGCAGAGCGCACCTAACAAGCCCAAGGAACTGTTAGGCACCCGGCTGTGTCCTGCGTGACACTGAAACATAAATGTCCTCAAAGGCACAAAGAGCAGGCAGGGGCCGAGCACTGCTCTATCAGGCACTGCTGCACAACTCACCTCACAACCAAGGACAGCACCCGAGGGCCTGGCACTGCTCTCCAAGCCATGCAGGCATAGGGCACCTCACAAGGCAAACTCTCAGCCACGGCCCGAGCAGTGGCGCAGCAGGGCATCACGCAGAAGGCCCTCCGAAGCATGAGGAGCAGTCGGCATCCTAATAGCGCTCTCAGGGATGGAGGCAGATGAGACCTCACAAGCCCAAGGATCAGCCACCAGCCTTGCAGTTGCCTCGCAGGGCCTCCTGCAGAAGTTGCTGTACAAGGAGCTCCTAGGCACCCAGCTAAGCCCTAAATGGCACGGCTACACAAGGGACCTCCAAAGCGCAGGGACAAGTGATGTGCCTGCCGCTGCTCTCCAAGCCATGCAGGCATAGGGCACCTCACAAGCCAAACTCTCAGCCACGGCCCGAGCAGCGGCGCAGCAGGGCATCAGGGCATCAGGCAGAAGGCCCCTCGGAAGCACGAGGAGCAGTCAGCATCCTAATAGCGCTCTCAGGGATGGAGGCAGATGAGACCTCACAAGCCCAAGGTTCAGCCACCAGCCTTGCAGTTGCCTCGCAGGGCCTCCTGCAGAAGTTGCTGTACAAGGAGCTCCTAGGCACCCAGCTAAGCCCTAAATGGCACGGCTACACAAGGGACCTCCAAAGCGCAGGGACAAGTGATGTGCCTGCCGCTGCTCTCCAAGCCATGCAGGCATAGGGCACCTCACAAGGCAAACTCTCAGCCACGGCCCGAGCAGCGGCGCAGCAGGGCATCAGGGCATCAGGCAGAAGGCCCCTCCGAAGCACGAGGAGCAGTCGGCATCCTAGCATTGCTCTCTCAGGGACTGAGGCAGAAGGCACCGCACAATCCCAAGCATCAGACAGCAGCCTGGCAGTTGCCTCGCAGCGCCCTCATGCAGAGCGCACCTAACAAGCCCAAGGAACTGTTAGGCACCCGGCTGTGTCCTGCGTGACACTGAAACATAAATGTCCTCAAAGGCACAAAGAGCAGGCAGGGGCCGAGCACTGCTCTATCAGGCACTGCTGCACAACTCACCTCACAACCAAGGACAGCACCCGAGGGCCTGGCACTGCTCTCCAAGCCATGCAGGCATAGGGCACCTCACAAGGCAAACTCTCAGCCACGGCCCGAGCAGTGGCGCAGCAGGGCATCACGCAGAAGGCCCTCCGAAGCACGAGGAGCAGCCGGCATCCTAGCATTGCTCTCTCAGGGACCGAGGCACGAGGCAAAAGGGACCTCCCAATCAGAAGCATCAGCCACCAGTGTGGCGGTTGCCTCGCACGGCCTCACGCAGAAGGCACCTCACAAGGAGAAGGAGCTGCCAGGCACCCGGCGAAGCCCTAAATGGCACTGCTGCACAAGGGCCCTCCAACGCTAAGAGAGCGGCCAGGGGCCGAGCACTGCCCTGTCACGCACTGCTGCACAACTCACCTCACAACCAAGGACAGCACACAAGTGTCTGGCACTGCTCTCCGAGGCATGCGGGCATAAGGCACCTCACAAGGCAAACTCTCAGCCAAGGCCCTAGCAATGGCACATCAGGGCTTCAGGCAGAAGGCCTCTCCGAACCACGAGGAGCAGTCAGCAGCCCAGCATTGCACTCTCAGGGGCTGAGGCAGAAGGGACCGCACAGTTCTAGATATCAGCCACCAGCCTGGCAATTGCCTCGCTGGGCCCTCATGCAGCAGGCACCTCACAAGGTAAAGGAGCTGCTAGGCACCCGGCGAAGCCCTAAGTGGCACTGCTGCACAAGGGACCTCCAACAGATCACAAGAGCATGGCCCTGCTCGCTCAGGCATGCGGGCATAGGGCACCTCCCAAGCCAAACTCTCAGCCATGGCCCGAGCAGTGGCACATCAGGGCGTTCAGGCAGAAGGTCCCTCCGAAGCATGAGGAGCAGTCGGCATCCTAATAGCGCTCTCAGGGATGGAGGCAGATGAGACCTCACAAGCCCAAGGATCAGCCACCAGCCTTGCAGTTGCCTCGCAGGGCCTCCTGCAGAAGTTGCTGTGCAAGGAGCTCCTAGGCACCCAGCTAAGCCCTAAATGGCACGGCTACACAAGGGACCTCCAAAGCGCAGGGACAAGTGATGTGCCTGCCGCTGCTCTGCAAGCCATGCGGGCATAGGGCACCTCACAAGGCAAACTCTCAGCCACGGCCCGAGCAGCGGCGCAGCAGGGCATCAGGGCATCAGGCAGAAGGCCCCTCCGAAGCACGAGGAGCAGTCGGCATCCTAGCGTTGCTCTCTCAGGGACTGAGGCAGAAGGCACCGCACAATCCCAAGCATCAGACAGCAGCCTGGCAGTTGCCTCGCAGCGCCCTCATGCAGAGCGCACCTAACAAGCCCAAGGAACTGTTAGGCACCCGGCTGTGTCCTGCGTGACACTGAAACATAAATGTCCTCAAAGGCACAAAGAGCAGGCAGGGGCCGAGCACTGCTCTATCAGGCACTGCTGCACAACTCACCTCACAACCAAGGACAGCACCCGAGGGCCTGGCACTGCTCTCCAAGCCATGCAGGCATAGGGCACCTCACAAGGCAAACTCTCAGCCACGGCCCGAGCAGTGGCGCAGCAGGGCATCACGCAGAAGGCCCTCCGAAGCACGAGGAGCAGCCGGCATCCTAGCATTGCTCTCTCAGGGACCGAGGCACGAGGCAAAAGGGACCTCCCAATCAGAAGCATCAGCCACCAGTGTGGCGGTTGCCTCGCACGGCCTCACGCAGAAGGCACCTCACAAGGAGAAGGAGCTGCCAGGCACCCGGCGAAGCCCTAAATGGCACTGCTGCACAAGGGACCTCCAACGCTAAGAGAGCGGCCAGGGGCCGAGCACTGCCCTGTCACGCACTGCTGCACAACTCACCTCACAACCAAGGACAGCACACAAGTGTCTGGCACTGCTCTCCGAGGCATTCGGCATAAGGCACCTCACAAGGCAAACTCTCAGCCAAGGCCCTAGCAATGGCACATCAGGGCTTCAGGCAGAAGGCCTCTCCGAACCACGAGGAGCAGTCAGCAGCCCAGCATTGCACTCTCAGGGGCTGAGGCAGAAGGGACCGCACAGTTCTAGATATCAGCCACCAGCCTGGCAATTGCCTCGCTGGGCCCTCATGCAGCAGGCACCTCACAAGGTAAAGGAGCTGCTAGGCACCCGGCGAAGCCCTAAGTGGCACTGCTGCACAAGGGACCTCCAACAGCTCACAAGAGCATGGCCCTGCTCGCTCAGGCATGCGGGCATAGGGCACCTCCCAAGCCAAACTCTCAGCCATGGCCCGAGCAGTGGCACATCAGGGCGTTCAGGCAGAAGGTCCCTCCGAAGCATGAGGAGCAGTCGGCATCCTAATAGCGCTCTCAGGGATGGAGGCAGATGAGACCTCACAAGCCCAAGGATCAGCCACCAGCCTTGCAGTTGCCTCGCAGGGCCTCCTGCAGAAGTTGCTGTGCAAGGAGCTCCTAGGCACCCAGCTAAGCCCTAAATGGCACGGCTACACAAGGGACCTCCAAAGCGCAGGGACAAGTGATGTGCCTGCCGCTGCTCTGCAAGCCATGCGGGCATAGGGCACCTCACAAGGCAAACTCTCAGCCACGGCCCGAGCAGCGGCGCAGCAGGGCATCAGGGCATCAGGCAGAAGGCCCCTCCGAAGCACGAGGAGCAGTCGGCATCCTAGCATTGCTCTCTCAGGGACTGAGGCAGAAGGCACCGCACAATCCCAAGCATCAGACAGCAGCCTGGCAGTTGCCTCGCAGCGCCCTCATGCAGAGCGCACCTAACAAGCCCAAGGAACTGTTAGGCACCCGGCTGTGTCCTGCGTGACACTGAAACATAAATGTCCTCAAAGGCACAAAGAGCAGGCAGGGGCCGAGCACTGCTCTATCAGGCACTGCTGCACAACTCACCTCACAACCAAGGACAGCACCCGAGGGCCTGGCACTGCTCTCCAAGCCATGCAGGCATAGGGCACCTCACAAGGCAAACTCTCAGCCACGGCCCGAGCAGTGGCGCAGCAGGGCATCACGCAGAAGGCCCTCCGAAGCACGAGGAGCAGCCGGCATCCTAGCATTGCTCTCTCAGGGACTGAGGCACGAGGCAAAAGGGACCTCCCAATCAGAAGCATCAGCCACCAGTGTGGCGGTTGCCTCGCACGGCCTCACGCAGAAGGCACCTCACAAGGAGAAGGAGCTGCCAGGCACCCGGCGAAGCCCTAAATGGCACTGCTGCACAAGGGCCCTCCAACGCTAAGAGAGCGGCCAGGGGCCGAGCACTGCCCTGTCACGCACTGCTGCACAACTCACCTCACAACCAAGGACAGCACACAAGTGTCTGGCACTGCTCTCCGAGGCATGCGGGCATAAGGCACCTCACAAGGCAAACTCTCAGCCAAGGCCCTAGCAATGGCACATCAGGGCTTCAGGCAGAAGGCCTCTCCGAACCACGAGGAGCAGTCAGCAGCCCAGCATTGCACTCTCAGGGGCTGAGGCAGAAGGGACCGCACAGTTCTAGATATCAGCCACCAGCCTGGCAATTGCCTCGCTGGGCCCTCATGCAGCAGGCACCTCACAAGGTAAAGGAGCTGCTAGGCACCCGGCGAAGCCCTAAGTGGCACTGCTGCACAAGGGACCTCCAACAGCTCACAAGAGCATGGCCCTGCTCGCTCAGGCATGCGGGCATAGGGCACCTCCCAAGCCAAACTCTCAGCCATGGCCCGAGCAGTGGCACATCAGGGCGTTCAGGCAGAAGGTCCCTCCGAAGCATGAGGAGCAGTCGGCATCCTAATAGCGCTCTCAGGGATGGAGGCAGATGAGACCTCACAAGCCCAAGGATCAGCCACCAGCCTTGCAGTTGCCTCGCAGGGCCTCCTGCAGAAGTTGCTGTGCAAGGAGCTCCTAGGCACCCAGCTAAGCCCTAAATGGCACGGCTACACAAGGGACCTCCAAAGCGCAGGGACAAGTGATGTGCCTGCCGCTGCTCTGCAAGCCATGCGGGCATAGGGCACCTCACAAGGCAAACTCTCAGCCACGGCCCGAGCAGCGGCGCAGCAGGGCATCAGGGCATCAGGCAGAAGGCCCCTCCGAAGCACGAGGAGCAGTCGGCATCCTAGCATTGCTCTCTCAGGGACTGAGGCAGAAGGCACCGCACAATCCCAAGCATCAGACAGCAGCCTGGCAGTTGCCTCGCAGCGCCCTCATGCAGAGCGCACCTAACAAGCCCAAGGAACTGTTAGGCACCCGGCTGTGTCCTGCGTGACACTGAAACATAAATGTCCTCAAAGGCACAAAGAGCAGGCAGGGGCCGAGCACTGCTCTATCAGGCACTGCTGCACAACTCACCTCACAACCAAGGACAGCACCCGAGGGCCTGGCACTGCTCTCCAAGCCATGCAGGCATAGGGCACCTCACAAGGCAAACACTCAGCCACGGCCCGAGCAGTGGCGCAGCAGGGCATCACGCAGAAGGCCCTCCGAAGCACGAGGAGCAGCCGGCATCCTAGCATTGCTCTCTCAGGGACTGAGGCACGAGGCAAAAGGGACCTCCCAATCAGAAGCATCAGCCACCAGTGTGGCGGTTGCCTCGCACGGCCTCACGCAGAAGGCACCTCACAAGGAGAAGGAGCTGCCAGGCACCCGGCGAAGCCCTAAATGGCACTGCTGCACAAGGGCCCTCCAACGCTAAGAGAGCGGCCAGGGGCCGAGCACTGCCCTGTCACGCACTGCTGCACAACTCACCTCACAACCAAGGACAGCACACAAGTGTCTGGCACTGCTCTCCGAGGCATGCGGGCATAAGGCACCTCACAAGGCAAACTCTCAGCCAAGGCCCTAGCAATGGCACATCAGGGCTTCAGGCAGAAGGCCTCTCCGAACCACGAGGAGCAGTCAGCAGCCCAGCATTGCACTCTCAGGGGCTGAGGCAGAAGGGACCGCACAGTTCTAGATATCAGCCACCAGCCTGGCAATTGCCTCGCTGGGCCCTCATGCAGCAGGCACCTCACAAGGTAAAGGAGCTGCTAGGCACCCGGCGAAGCCCTAAGTGGCACTGCTGCACAAGGGACCTCCAACAGCTCACAAGAGCATGGCCCTGCTCGCTCAGGCATGCGGGCATAGGGCACCTCCCAAGCCAAACTCTCAGCCATGGCCCGAGCAGTGGCACATCAGGGCGTTCAGGCAGAAGGTCCCTCCGAAGCATGAGGAGCAGTCGGCATCCTAATAGCGCTCTCAGGGATGGAGGCAGATGAGACCTCACAACCCCAAGGATCAGCCACCAGCCTTGCAGTTGCCTCGCAGGGCCTCCTGCAGAAGTTGCTGTGCAAGGAGCTCCTAGGCACCCAGCTAAGCCCTAAATGGCACGGCTACACAAGGGACCTCCAAAGCGCAGGGACAAGTGATGTGCCTGCCGCTGCTCTGCAAGCCATGCAGGCATAGGGCACCTCACAAGGCAAACTCTCAGCCACGGCCCGAGCAGCGGCGCAGCAGGGCATCAGGGCATCAGGCAGAAGGCCCCTCCGAAGCACGAGGAGCAGTCGGCATCCTAGCATTGCTCTCTCAGGGACTGAGGCAGAAGGCACCGCACAATCCCAAGCATCAGACAGCAGCCTGGCAGTTGCCTCGCAGCGCCCTCATGCAGAGCGCACCTAACAAGCCCAAGGAACTGTTAGGCACCCGGCTGTGTCCTGCTTGACACTGAAACATAAATGTCCTCAAAGGCACAAAGAGCAGGCAGGGGCCGAGCACTGCTCTATCAGGCACTGCTGCACAACTCACCTCACAACCAAGGACAGCACCCGAGGGCCTGGCACTGCTCTCCAAGCCATGCAGGCATAGGGCACCTCACAAGGCAAACTCTCAGCCACGGCCCGAGCAGTGGCGCAGCAGGGCATCACGCAGAAGGCCCTCCGAAGCACGAGGAGCAGCCGGCATCCTAGCATTGCTCTCTCAGGGACTGAGGCACGAGGCAAAAGGGACCTCCCAATCAGAAGCATCAGCCACCAGTGTGGCGGTTGCCTCGCACGGCCTCACGCAGAAGGCACCTCACAAGGAGAAGGAGCTGCCAGGCACCCGGCGAAGCCCTAAATGGCACTGCTGCACAAGGGCCCTCCAACGCTAAGAGAGCGGCCAGGGGCCGAGCACTGCCCTGTCACGCACTGCTGCACAACTCACCTCACAACCAAGGACAGCACACAAGTGTCTGGCACTGCTCTCCGAGGCATGCGGGCATAAGGCACCTCACAAGGCAAACTCTCAGCCAAGGCCCTAGCAATGGCACATCAGGGCTTCAGGCAGAAGGCCTCTCCGAAGCACGAGGAGCAGTCAGCAGCCCAGCATTGCACTCTCAGGGGCTGAGGCAGAAGGGACCGCACAGTTCTAGATATCAGCCACCAGCCTGGCAATTGCCTCGCTGGGCCCTCATGCAGCAGGCACCTCACAAGGTAAAGGAGCTGCTAGGCACCCGGCGAAGCCCTAAGTGGCACTGCTGCACAAGGGACCTCCAACAGCTCACAAGAGCATGGCCCTGCTCGCTCAGGCATGCGGGCATAGGGCACCTCCCAAGCCAAACTCTCAGCCATGGCCCGAGCAGTGGCACATCAGGGCGTTCAGGCAGAAGGTCCCTCCGAAGCATGAGGAGCAGTCGGCATCCTAATAGCGCTCTCAGGGATGGAGGCAGATGAGACCTCACAAGCCCAAGGATCAGCCACCAGCCTTGCAGTTGCCTCGCAGGGCCTCCTGCAGAAGTTGCTGTGCAAGGAGCTCCTAGGCACCCAGCTAAGCCCTAAATGGCACGGCTACACAAGGGACCTCCAAAGCGCAGGGACAAGTGATGTGCCTGCCGCTGCTCTGCAAGCCATGCAGGCATAGGGCACCTCACAAGGCAAACTCTCAGCCACGGCCCGAGCAGCGGCGCAGCAGGGCATCAGGGCATCAGGCAGAAGGCCCCTCGGAAGCACGAGGAGCAGTCAGCATCCTAATAGCGCTCTCAGGGATGGAGGCAGATGAGACCTCACAAGCCCAAGGATCAGCCACCAGCCTTGCAGTTGCCTCGCAGGGCCTCCTGCAGAAGTTGCTGTACAAGGAGCTCCTAGGCACCCAGCTAAGCCCTAAATGGCACGGCTACACAAGGGACCTCCAAAGCGCAGGGACAAGTGATGTGCCTGCCGCTGCTCTCCAAGCCATGCAGGCATAGGGCACCTCCCAAGCCAAACTCTCAGCCACGGCCCGAGCAGCGGCGCAGCAGGGCATCAGGGCATCAGGCAGAAGGCCCCTCGGAAGCACGAGGAGCAGTCAGCATCCTAATAGCGCTCTCAGGGATGGAGGCAGATGAGACCTCACAAGCCCAAGGTTCAGCCACCAGCCTTGCAGTTGCCTCGCAGGGCCTCCTGCAGAAGTTGCTGTACAAGGAGCTCCTAGGCACCCAGCTAAGCCCTAAATGGCACGGCTACACAAGGGACCTCCAAAGCGCAGGGACAAGTGATGTGCCTGCCGCTGCTCTCCAAGCCATGCAGGCATAGGGCACCTCACAAGGCAAACTCTCAGCCACGGCCCGAGCAGCGGCGCAGCAGGGCATCAGGGCATCAGGCAGAAGGCCCCTCCGAAGCACGAGGAGCAGTCGGCATCCTAGCATTGCTCTCTCAGGGACTGAGGCAGAAGGCACCGCACAATCCCAAGCATCAGACAGCAGCCTGGCAGTTGCCTCGCAGCGCCCTCATGCAGAGCGCACCTAACAAGCCCAAGGAACTGTTAGGCACCCGGCTGTGTCCTGCGTGACACTGAAACATAAATGTCCTCAAAGGCACAAAGAGCAGGCAGGGGCCGAGCACTGCTCTATCAGGCACTGCTGCACAACTCACCTCACAACCAAGGACAGCACCCGAGGGCCTGGCACTGCTCTCCAAGCCATGCAGGCATAGGGCACCTCACAAGGCAAACTCTCAGCCACGGCCCGAGCAGTGGCGCAGCAGGGCATCACGCAGAAGGCCCTCCGAAGCACGAGGAGCAGCCGGCATCCTAGCATTGCTCTCTCAGGGACCGAGGCACGAGGCAAAAGGGACCTCCCAATCAGAAGCATCAGCCACCAGTGTGGCGGTTGCCTCGCACGGCCTCACGCAGAAGGCACCTCACAAGGAGAAGGAGCTGCCAGGCACCCGGCGAAGCCCTAAATGGCACTGCTGCACAAGGGCCCTCCAACGCTAAGAGAGCGGCCAGGGGCCGAGCACTGCCCTGTCACGCACTGCTGCACAACTCACCTCACAACCAAGGACAGCACACAAGTGTCTGGCACTGCTCTCCGAGGCATGCGGGCATAAGGCACCTCACAAGGCAAACTCTCAGCCAAGGCCCTAGCAATGGCACATCAGGGCTTCAGGCAGAAGGCCTCTCCGAACCACGAGGAGCAGTCAGCAGCCCAGCATTGCACTCTCAGGGGCTGAGGCAGAAGGGACCGCACAGTTCTAGATATCAGCCACCAGCCTGGCAATTGCCTCGCTGGGCCCTCATGCAGCAGGCACCTCACAAGGTAAAGGAGCTGCTAGGCACCCGGCGAAGCCCTAAGTGGCACTGCTGCACAAGGGACCTCCAACAGCTCACAAGAGCATGGCCCTGCTCGCTCAGGCATGCGGGCATAGGGCACCTCCCAAGCCAAACTCTCAGCCATGGCCCGAGCAGTGGCACATCAGGGCGTTCAGGCAGAAGGTCCCTCCGAAGCATGAGGAGCAGTCGGCATCCTAATAGCGCTCTCAGGGATGGAGGCAGATGAGACCTCACAAGCCCAAGGATCAGCCACCAGCCTTGCAGTTGCCTCGCAGGGCCTCCTGCAGAAGTTGCTGTGCAAGGAGCTCCTAGGCACCCAGCTAAGCCCTAAATGGCACGGCTACACAAGGGACCTCCAAAGCGCAGGGACAAGTGATGTGCCTGCCGCTGCTCTGCAAGCCATGCGGGCATAGGGCACCTCACAAGGCAAACTCTCAGCCACGGCCCGAGCAGCGGCGCAGCAGGGCATCAGGGCATCAGGCAGAAGGCCCCTCCGAAGCACGAGGAGCAGTCGGCATCCTAGCGTTGCTCTCTCAGGGACTGAGGCAGAAGGCACCGCACAATCCCAAGCATCAGACAGCAGCCTGGCAGTTGCCTCGCAGCGCCCTCATGCAGAGCGCACCTAACAAGCCCAAGGAACTGTTAGGCACCCGGCTGTGTCCTGCGTGACACTGAAACATAAATGTCCTCAAAGGCACAAAGAGCAGGCAGGGGCCGAGCACTGCTCTATCAGGCACTGCTGCACAACTCACCTCACAACCAAGGACAGCACCCGAGGGCCTGGCACTGCTCTCCAAGCCATGCAGGCATAGGGCACCTCACAAGGCAAACTCTCAGCCACGGCCCGAGCAGCGGCGCAGCAGGGCATCAGGGCATCAGGCAGAAGGCCCCTCCGAAGCACGAGGAGCAGTCGGCATCCTAGCATTGCTCTCTCAGGGACTGAGGCAGAAGGCACCGCACAATCCCAAGCATCAGACAGCAGCCTGGCAGTTGCCTCGCAGCGCCCTCATGCAGAGCGCACCTAACAAGCCCAAGGAACTGTTAGGCACCCGGCTGTGTCCTGCGTGACACTGAAACATAAATGTCCTCAAAGGCACAAAGAGCAGGCAGGGGCCGAGCACTGCTCTATCAGGCACTGCTGCACAACTCACCTCACAACCAAGGACAGCACCCGAGGGCCTGGCACTGCTCTCCAAGCCATGCAGGCATAGGGCACCTCACAAGGCAAACTCTCAGCCACGGCCCGAGCAGTGGCGCAGCAGGGCATCACGCAGAAGGCCCTCCGAAGCACGAGGAGCAGCCGGCATCCTAGCATTGCTCTCTCAGGGACCGAGGCACGAGGCAAAAGGGACCTCCCAATCAGAAGCATCAGCCACCAGTGTGGCGGTTGCCTCGCACGGCCTCACGCAGAAGGCACCTCACAAGGAGAAGGAGCTGCCAGGCACCCGGCGAAGCCCTAAATGGCACTGCTGCACAAGGGCCCTCCAACGCTAAGAGAGCGGCCAGGGGCCGAGCACTGCTCTATCAGGCACTGCTGCACAACTCACCTCACAACCAAGGACAGCACCCGAGGGCCTGGCACTGCTCTCCAAGCCATGCAGGCATATGGCACCTCACAAGGCAAACTCTCAGCCACGGCCCGAGCAGTGGCGCAGCAGGGCATCACGCAGAAGGCCCTCCGAAGCACGAGGAGCAGCCGGCATCCTAGCATTGCTCTCTCAGGGACTGAGGCACGAGGCAAAAGGGACCTCCCAATCAGAAGCATCAGCCACCAGTGTGGCGGTTGCCTCGCACGGCCTCACGCAGAAGGCACCTCACAAGGAGAAGGAGCTGCCAGGCACCCGGCGAAGCCCTAAATGGCACTGCTGCACAAGGGACCTCCAACGCTAAGAGAGCGGCCAGGGGCCGAGCACTGCCCTGTCACGCACTGCTGCACAACTCACCTCACAACCAAGGACAGCACACAAGTGTCTGGCACTGCTCTCCGAGGCATGCGGGCATAAGGCACCTCACAAGGCAAACTCTCAGCCAAGGCCCTAGCAATGGCACATCAGGGCTTCAGGCAGAAGGCCTCTCCGAACCACGAGGAGCAGTCAGCAGCCCAGCATTGCACTCTCAGGGGCTGAGGCAGAAGGGACCGCACAGTTCTAGATATCAGCCACCAGCCTGGCAATTGCCTCGCTGGGCCCTCATGCAGCAGGCACCTCACAAGGTAAAGGAGCTGCTAGGCACCCGGCGAAGCCCTAAGTGGCACTGCTGCACAAGGGACCTCCAACAGCTCACAAGAGCATGGCCCTGCTCGCTCAGGCATGCGGGCATAGGGCACCTCCCAAGCCAAACTCTCAGCCATGGCCCGAGCAGTGGCACATCAGGGCGTTCAGGCAGAAGGTCCCTCCGAAGCATGAGGAGCAGTCGGCATCCTAATAGCGCTCTCAGGGATGGAGGCAGATGAGACCTCACAAGCCCAAGGATCAGCCACCAGCCTTGCAGTTGCCTCGCAGGGCCTCCTGCAGAAGTTGCTGTACAAGGAGCTCCTAGGCACCCAGCTAAGCCCTAAATGGCACGGCTACACAAGGGACCTCCAAAGCGCAGGGACAAGTGATGTGCCTGCCGCTGCTCTCCAAGCCATGCAGGCATAGGGCACCTCACAAGGCAAACTCTCAGCCACGGCCCGAGCAGCGGCGCAGCAGGGCATCAGGGCATCAGGCAGAAGGCCCCTCGGAAGCACGAGGAGCAGTCAGCATCCTAATAGCGCTCTCAGGGATGGAGGCAGATGAGACCTCACAAGCCCAAGGTTCAGCCACCAGCCTTGCAGTTGCCTCGCAGGGCCTCCTGCAGAAGTTGCTGTACAAGGAGCTCCTAGGCACCCAGCTAAGCCCTAAATGGCACGGCTACACAAGGGACCTCCAAAGCGCAGGGACAAGTGATGTGCCTGCCGCTGCTCTCCAAGCCATGCAGGCATAGGGCACCTCCCAAGCCAAACTCTCAGCCACGGCCCGAGCAGCGGCGCAGCAGGGCATCAGGGCATCAGGCAGAAGGCCCCTCGGAAGCACGAGGAGCAGTCAGCATCCTAATAGCGCTCTCAGGGATGGAGGCAGATGAGACCTCACAAGCCCAAGGTTCAGCCACCAGCCTTGCAGTTGCCTCGCAGGGCCTCCTGCAGAAGTTGCTGTACAAGGAGCTCCTAGGCACCCAGCTAAGCCCTAAATGGCACGGCTACACAAGGGACCTCCAAAGCGCAGGGACAAGTGATGTGCCTGCCGCTGCTCTCCAAGCCATGCAGGCATAGGGCACCTCACAAGGCAAACTCTCAGCCACGGCCCGAGCAGCGGCGCAGCAGGGCATCAGGGCATCAGGCAGAAGGCCCCTCCGAAGCACGAGGAGCAGTCGGCATCCTAGCATTGCTCTCTCAGGGACTGAGGCAGAAGGCACCGCACAATCCCAAGCATCAGACAGCAGCCTGGCAGTTGCCTCGCAGCGCCCTCATGCAGAGCGCACCTAACAAGCCCAAGGAACTGTTAGGCACCCGGCTGTGTCCTGCGTGACACTGAAACATAAATGTCCTCAAAGGCACAAAGAGCAGGCAGGGGCCGAGCACTGCTCTATCAGGCACTGCTGCACAACTCACCTCACAACCAAGGACAGCACCCGAGGGCCTGGCACTGCTCTCCAAGCCATGCAGGCATAGGGCACCTCACAAGGCAAACTCTCAGCCACGGCCCGAGCAGTGGCGCAGCAGGGCATCACGCAGAAGGCCCTCCGAAGCACGAGGAGCAGCCGGCATCCTAGCATTGCTCTCTCAGGGACCGAGGCACGAGGCAAAAGGGACCTCCCAATCAGAAGCATCAGCCACCAGTGTGGCGGTTGCCTCGCACGGCCTCACGCAGAAGGCACCTCACAAGGAGAAGGAGCTGCCAGGCACCCGGCGAAGCCCTAAATGGCACTGCTGCACAAGGGACCTCCAACGCTAAGAGAGCGGCCAGGGGCCGAGCACTGCCCTGTCACGCACTGCTGCACAACTCACCTCACAACCAAGGACAGCACACAAGTGTCTGGCACTGCTCTCCGAGGCATGCGGGCATAAGGCACCTCACAAGGCAAACTCTCAGCCAAGGCCCTAGCAATGGCACATCAGGGCTTCAGGCAGAAGGCCTCTCCGAACCACGAGGAGCAGTCAGCAGCCCAGCATTGCACTCTCAGGGGCTGAGGCAGAAGGGACCGCACAGTTCTAGATATCAGCCACCAGCCTGGCAATTGCCTCGCTGGGCCCTCATGCAGCAGGCACCTCACAAGGTAAAGGAGCTGCTAGGCACCCGGCGAAGCCCTAAGTGGCACTGCTGCACAAGGGACCTCCAACAGCTCACAAGAGCATGGCCCTGCTCGCTCAGGCATGCGGGCATAGGGCACCTCCCAAGCCAAACTCTCAGCCATGGCCCGAGCAGTGGCACATCAGGGCGTTCAGGCAGAAGGTCCCTCCGAAGCATGAGGAGCAGTCGGCATCCTAATAGCGCTCTCAGGGATGGAGGCAGATGAGACCTCACAAGCCCAAGGATCAGCCACCAGCCTTGCAGTTGCCTCGCAGGGCCTCCTGCAGAAGTTGCTGTACAAGGAGCTCCTAGGCACCCAGCTAAGCCCTAAATGGCACGGCTACACAAGGGACCTCCAAAGCGCAGGGACAAGTGATGTGCCTGCCGCTGCTCTCCAAGCCATGCAGGCATAGGGCACCTCACAAGGCAAACTCTCAGCCACGGCCCGAGCAGCGGCGCAGCAGGGCATCAGGGCATCAGGCAGAAGGCCCCTCGGAAGCACGAGGAGCAGTCAGCATCCTAATAGCGCTCTCAGGGATGGAGGCAGATGAGACCTCACAAGCCCAAGGATCAGCCACCAGCCTTGCAGTTGCCTCGCAGGGCCTCCTGCAGAAGTTGCTGTACAAGGAGCTCCTAGGCACCCAGCTAAGCCCTAAATGGCACGGCTACACAAGGGACCTCCAAAGCGCAGGGACAAGTGATGTGCCTGCCGCTGCTCTCCAAGCCATGCAGGCATAGGGCACCTCCCAAGCCAAACTCTCAGCCACGGCCCGAGCAGCGGCGCAGCAGGGCATCAGGGCATCAGGCAGAAGGCCCCTCGGAAGCACGAGGAGCAGTCAGCATCCTAATAGCGCTCTCAGGGATGGAGGCAGATGAGACCTCACAAGCCCAAGGTTCAGCCACCAGCCTTGCAGTTGCCTCGCAGGGCCTCCTGCAGAAGTTGCTGTACAAGGAGCTCCTAGGCACCCAGCTAAGCCCTAAATGGCACGGCTACACAAGGGACCTCCAAAGCGCAGGGACAAGTGATGTGCCTGCCGCTGCTCTCCAAGCCATGCAGGCATAGGGCACCTCACAAGGCAAACTCTCAGCCACGGCCCGAGCAGCGGCGCAGCAGGGCATCAGGGCATCAGGCAGAAGGCCCCTCCGAAGCACGAGGAGCAGTCGGCATCCTAGCATTGCTCTCTCAGGGACTGAGGCAGAAGGCACCGCACAATCCCAAGCATCAGACAGCAGCCTGGCAGTTGCCTCGCAGCGCCCTCATGCAGAGCGCACCTAACAAGCCCAAGGAACTGTTAGGCACCCGGCTGTGTCCTGCGTGACACTGAAACATAAATGTCCTCAAAGGCACAAAGAGCAGGCAGGGGCCGAGCACTGCTCTATCAGGCACTGCTGCACAACTCACCTCACAACCAAGGACAGCACCCGAGGGCCTGGCACTGCTCTCCAAGCCATGCAGGCATAGGGCACCTCACAAGGCAAACTCTCAGCCACGGCCCGAGCAGCGGCGCAGCAGGGCATCAGGGCATCAGGCAGAAGGCCCCTCCGAAGCACGAGGAGCAGTCGGCATCCTAGCATTGCTCTCTCAGGGACTGAGGCAGAAGGCACCGCACAATCCCAAGCATCAGACAGCAGCCTGGCAGTTGCCTCGCAGCGCCCTCATGCAGAGCGCACCTAACAAGCCCAAGGAACTGTTAGGCACCCGGCTGTGTCCTGCGTGACACTGAAACATAAATGTCCTCAAAGGCACAAAGAGCAGGCAGGGGCCGAGCACTGCTCTATCAGGCACTGCTGCACAACTCACCTCACAACCAAGGACAGCACCCGAGGGCCTGGCACTGCTCTCCAAGCCATGCAGGCATAGGGCACCTCACAAGGCAAACTCTCAGCCACGGCCCGAGCAGTGGCGCAGCAGGGCATCACGCAGAAGGCCCTCCGAAGCACGAGGAGCAGCCGGCATCCTAGCATTGCTCTCTCAGGGACCGAGGCACGAGGCAAAAGGGACCTCCCAATCAGAAGCATCAGCCACCAGTGTGGCGGTTGCCTCGCACGGCCTCACGCAGAAGGCACCTCACAAGGAGAAGGAGCTGCCAGGCACCCGGCGAAGCCCTAAATGGCACTGCTGCACAAGGGCCCTCCAACGCTAAGAGAGCGGCCAGGGGCCGAGCACTGCTCTATCAGGCACTGCTGCACAACTCACCTCACAACCAAGGACAGCACCCGAGGGCCTGGCACTGCTCTCCAAGCCATGCAGGCATAGGGCACCTCACAAGGCAAACTCTCAGCCACGGCCCGAGCAGTGGCGCAGCAGGGCATCACGCAGAAGGCCCTCCGAAGCACGAGGAGCAGCCGGCATCCTAGCATTGCTCTCTCAGGGACTGAGGCACGAGGCAAAAGGGACCTCCCAATCAGAAGCATCAGCCACCAGTGTGGCGGTTGCCTCGCACGGCCTCACGCAGAAGGCACCTCACAAGGAGAAGGAGCTGCCAGGCACCCGGCGAAGCCCTAAATGGCACTGCTGCACAAGGGACCTCCAACGCTAAGAGAGCGGCCAGGGGCCGAGCACTGCCCTGTCACGCACTGCTGCACAACTCACCTCACAACCAAGGACAGCACACAAGTGTCTGGCACTGCTCTCCGAGGCATGCGGGCATAAGGCACCTCACAAGGCAAACTCTCAGCCAAGGCCCTAGCAATGGCACATCAGGGCTTCAGGCAGAAGGCCTCTCCGAACCACGAGGAGCAGTCAGCAGCCCAGCATTGCACTCTCAGGGGCTGAGGCAGAAGGGACCGCACAGTTCTAGATATCAGCCACCAGCCTGGCAATTGCCTCGCTGGGCCCTCATGCAGCAGGCACCTCACAAGGTAAAGGAGCTGCTAGGCACCCGGCGAAGCCCTAAGTGGCACTGCTGCACAAGGGACCTCCAACAGCTCACAAGAGCATGGCCCTGCTCGCTCAGGCATGCGGGCATAGGGCACCTCCCAAGCCAAACTCTCAGCCATGGCCCGAGCAGTGGCACATCAGGGCGTTCAGGCAGAAGGTCCCTCCGAAGCATGAGGAGCAGTCGGCATCCTAATAGCGCTCTCAGGGATGGAGGCAGATGAGACCTCACAAGCCCAAGGATCAGCCACCAGCCTTGCAGTTGCCTCGCAGGGCCTCCTGCAGAAGTTGCTGTACAAGGAGCTCCTAGGCACCCAGCTAAGCCCTAAATGGCACGGCTACACAAGGGACCTCCAAAGCGCAGGGACAAGTGATGTGCCTGCCGCTGCTCTCCAAGCCATGCAGGCATAGGGCACCTCACAAGGCAAACTCTCAGCCACGGCCCGAGCAGCGGCGCAGCAGGGCATCAGGGCATCAGGCAGAAGGCCCCTCGGAAGCACGAGGAGCAGTCAGCATCCTAATAGCGCTCTCAGGGATGGAGGCAGATGAGACCTCACAAGCCCAAGGTTCAGCCACCAGCCTTGCAGTTGCCTCGCAGGGCCTCCTGCAGAAGTTGCTGTACAAGGAGCTCCTAGGCACCCAGCTAAGCCCTAAATGGCACGGCTACACAAGGGACCTCCAAAGCGCAGGGACAAGTGATGTGCCTGCCGCTGCTCTCCAAGCCATGCAGGCATAGGGCACCTCCCAAGCCAAACTCTCAGCCACGGCCCGAGCAGCGGCGCAGCAGGGCATCAGGGCATCAGGCAGAAGGCCCCTCGGAAGCACGAGGAGCAGTCAGCATCCTAATAGCGCTCTCAGGGATGGAGGCAGATGAGACCTCACAAGCCCAAGGTTCAGCCACCAGCCTTGCAGTTGCCTCGCAGGGCCTCCTGCAGAAGTTGCTGTACAAGGAGCTCCTAGGCACCCAGCTAAGCCCTAAATGGCACGGCTACACAAGGGACCTCCAAAGCGCAGGGACAAGTGATGTGCCTGCCGCTGCTCTCCAAGCCATGCAGGCATAGGGCACCTCACAAGGCAAACTCTCAGCCACGGCCCGAGCAGCGGCGCAGCAGGGCATCAGGGCATCAGGCAGAAGGCCCCTCCGAAGCACGAGGAGCAGTCGGCATCCTAGCATTGCTCTCTCAGGGACTGAGGCAGAAGGCACCGCACAATCCCAAGCATCAGACAGCAGCCTGGCAGTTGCCTCGCAGCGCCCTCATGCAGAGCGCACCTAACAAGCCCAAGGAACTGTTAGGCACCCGGCTGTGTCCTGCGTGACACTGAAACATAAATGTCCTCAAAGGCACAAAGAGCAGGCAGGGGCCGAGCACTGCTCTATCAGGCACTGCTGCACAACTCACCTCACAACCAAGGACAGCACCCGAGGGCCTGGCACTGCTCTCCAAGCCATGCAGGCATAGGGCACCTCACAAGGCAAACTCTCAGCCACGGCCCGAGCAGTGGCGCAGCAGGGCATCACGCAGAAGGCCCTCCGAAGCACGAGGAGCAGCCGGCATCCTAGCATTGCTCTCTCAGGGACCGAGGCACGAGGCAAAAGGGACCTCCCAATCAGAAGCATCAGCCACCAGTGTGGCGGTTGCCTCGCACGGCCTCACGCAGAAGGCACCTCACAAGGAGAAGGAGCTGCCAGGCACCCGGCGAAGCCCTAAATGGCACTGCTGCACAAGGGACCTCCAACGCTAAGAGAGCGGCCAGGGGCCGAGCACTGCCCTGTCACGCACTGCTGCACAACTCACCTCACAACCAAGGACAGCACACAAGTGTCTGGCACTGCTCTCCGAGGCATGCGGGCATAAGGCACCTCACAAGGCAAACTCTCAGCCAAGGCCCTAGCAATGGCACATCAGGGCTTCAGGCAGAAGGCCTCTCCGAACCACGAGGAGCAGTCAGCAGCCCAGCATTGCACTCTCAGGGGCTGAGGCAGAAGGGACCGCACAGTTCTAGATATCAGCCACCAGCCTGGCAATTGCCTCGCTGGGCCCTCATGCAGCAGGCACCTCACAAGGTAAAGGAGCTGCTAGGCACCCGGCGAAGCCCTAAGTGGCACTGCTGCACAAGGGACCTCCAACAGCTCACAAGAGCATGGCCCTGCTCGCTCAGGCATGCGGGCATAGGGCACCTCCCAAGCCAAACTCTCAGCCATGGCCCGAGCAGTGGCACATCAGGGCGTTCAGGCAGAAGGTCCCTCCGAAGCATGAGGAGCAGTCGGCATCCTAATAGCGCTCTCAGGGATGGAGGCAGATGAGACCTCACAACCCCAAGGATCAGCCACCAGCCTTGCAGTTGCCTCGCAGGGCCTCCTGCAGAAGTTGCTGTGCAAGGAGCTCCTAGGCACCCAGCTAAGCCCTAAATGGCACGGCTACACAAGGGACCTCCAAAGCGCAGGGACAAGTGATGTGCCTGCCGCTGCTCTCCAAGCCATGCAGGCATAGGGCACCTCACAAGGCAAACTCTCAGCCACGGCCCGAGCAGCGGCGCAGCAGGGCATCAGGGCATCAGGCAGAAGGCCCCTCCGAAGCACGAGGAGCAGTCGGCATCCTAGCGTTGCTCTCTCAGGGACCGAGGCACGAGGCAAAAGGGACCTCCCAATCAGAAGCATCAGCCACCAGTGTGGCGGTTGCCTCGCACGGCCTCACGCAGAAGGCACCTCACAAGGAGAAGGAGCTGCCAGGCACCCGGCGAAGCCCTAAATGGCACTGCTGCACAAGGGCCCTCCAACGCTAAGAGAGCGGCCAGGGGCCGAGCACTGCCCTGTCACGCACTGCTGCACAACTCACCTCACAACCAAGGACAGCACACAAGTGTCTGGCACTGCTCTCCGAGGCATGCGGGCATAAGGCACCTCACAAGGCAAACTCTCAGCCAAGGCCCTAGCAATGGCACATCAGGGCTTCAGGCAGAAGGCCTCTCCGAACCACGAGGAGCAGTCAGCAGCCCAGCATTGCACTCTCAGGGGCTGAGGCAGAAGGGACCGCACAGTTCTAGATATCAGCCACCAGCCTGGCAATTGCCTCGCTGGGCCCTCATGCAGCAGGCACCTCACAAGGTAAAGGAGCTGCTAGGCACCCGGCGAAGCCCTAAGTGGCACTGCTGCACAAGGGACCTCCAACAGCTCACAAGAGCATGGCCCTGCTCGCTCAGGCATGCGGGCATAGGGCACCTCCCAAGCCAAACTCTCAGCCATGGCCCGAGCAGTGGCACATCAGGGCGTTCAGGCAGAAGGTCCCTCCGAAGCATGAGGAGCAGTCGGCATCCTAATAGCGCTCTCAGGGATGGAGGCAGATGAGACCTCACAAGCCCAAGGATCAGCCACCAGCCTTGCAGTTGCCTCGCAGGGCCTCCTGCAGAAGTTGCTGTACAAGGAGCTCCTAGGCACCCAGCTAAGCCCTAAATGGCACGGCTACACAAGGGACCTCCAAAGCGCAGGGACAAGTGATGTGCCTGCCGCTGCTCTCCAAGCCATGCAGGCATAGGGCACCTCACAAGGCAAACTCTCAGCCACGGCCCGAGCAGCGGCGCAGCAGGGCATCAGGGCATCAGGCAGAAGGCCCCTCGGAAGCACGAGGAGCAGTCAGCATCCTAATAGCGCTCTCAGGGATGGAGGCAGATGAGACCTCACAAGCCCAAGGATCAGCCACCAGCCTTGCAGTTGCCTCGCAGGGCCTCCTGCAGAAGTTGCTGTACAAGGAGCTCCTAGGCACCCAGCTAAGCCCTAAATGGCACGGCTACACAAGGGACCTCCAAAGCGCAGGGACAAGTGATGTGCCTGCCGCTGCTCTCCAAGCCATGCAGGCATAGGGCACCTCCCAAGCCAAACTCTCAGCCACGGCCCGAGCAGCGGCGCAGCAGGGCATCAGGGCATCAGGCAGAAGGCCCCTCGGAAGCACGAGGAGCAGTCAGCATCCTAATAGCGCTCTCAGGGATGGAGGCAGATGAGACCTCACAAGCCCAAGGTTCAGCCACCAGCCTTGCAGTTGCCTCGCAGGGCCTCCTGCAGAAGTTGCTGTACAAGGAGCTCCTAGGCACCCAGCTAAGCCCTAAATGGCACGGCTACACAAGGGACCTCCAAAGCGCAGGGACAAGTGATGTGCCTGCCGCTGCTCTCCAAGCCATGCAGGCATAGGGCACCTCACAAGGCAAACTCTCAGCCACGGCCCGAGCAGCGGCGCAGCAGGGCATCAGGGCATCAGGCAGAAGGCCCCTCCGAAGCACGAGGAGCAGTCGGCATCCTAGCATTGCTCTCTCAGGGACTGAGGCAGAAGGCACCGCACAATCCCAAGCATCAGACAGCAGCCTGGCAGTTGCCTCGCAGCGCCCTCATGCAGAGCGCACCTAACAAGCCCAAGGAACTGTTAGGCACCCGGCTGTGTCCTGCGTGACACTGAAACATAAATGTCCTCAAAGGCACAAAGAGCAGGCAGGGGCCGAGCACTGCTCTATCAGGCACTGCTGCACAACTCACCTCACAACCAAGGACAGCACCCGAGGGCCTGGCACTGCTCTCCAAGCCATGCAGGCATAGGGCACCTCACAAGGCAAACTCTCAGCCACGGCCCGAGCAGTGGCGCAGCAGGGCATCACGCAGAAGGCCCTCCGAAGCACGAGGAGCAGCCGGCATCCTAGCATTGCTCTCTCAGGGACCGAGGCACGAGGCAAAAGGGACCTCCCAATCAGAAGCATCAGCCACCAGTGTGGCGGTTGCCTCGCACGGCCTCACGCAGAAGGCACCTCACAAGGAGAAGGAGCTGCCAGGCACCCGGCGAAGCCCTAAATGGCACTGCTGCACAAGGGCCCTCCAACGCTAAGAGAGCGGCCAGGGGCCGAGCACTGCCCTGTCACGCACTGCTGCACAACTCACCTCACAACCAAGGACAGCACACAAGTGTCTGGCACTGCTCTCCGAGGCATGCGGGCATAAGGCACCTCACAAGGCAAACTCTCAGCCAAGGCCCTAGCAATGGCACATCAGGGCTTCAGGCAGAAGGCCTCTCCGAACCACGAGGAGCAGTCAGCAGCCCAGCATTGCACTCTCAGGGGCTGAGGCAGAAGGGACCGCACAGTTCTAGATATCAGCCACCAGCCTGGCAATTGCCTCGCTGGGCCCTCATGCAGCAGGCACCTCACAAGGTAAAGGAGCTGCTAGGCACCCGGCGAAGCCCTAAGTGGCACTGCTGCACAAGGGACCTCCAACAGCTCACAAGAGCATGGCCCTGCTCGCTCAGGCATGCGGGCATAGGGCACCTCCCAAGCCAAACTCTCAGCCATGGCCCGAGCAGTGGCACATCAGGGCGTTCAGGCAGAAGGTCCCTCCGAAGCATGAGGAGCAGTCGGCATCCTAATAGCGCTCTCAGGGATGGAGGCAGATGAGACCTCACAACCCCAAGGATCAGCCACCAGCCTTGCAGTTGCCTCGCAGGGCCTCCTGCAGAAGTTGCTGTGCAAGGAGCTCCTAGGCACCCAGCTAAGCCCTAAATGGCACGGCTACACAAGGGACCTCCAAAGCGCAGGGACAAGTGATGTGCCTGCCGCTGCTCTGCAAGCCATGCGGGCATAGGGCACCTCACAAGGCAAACTCTCAGCCACGGCCCGAGCAGCGGCGCAGCAGGGCATCAGGGCATCAGGCAGAAGGCCCCTCCGAAGCACGAGGAGCAGTCGGCATCCTAGCGTTGCTCTCTCAGGGACTGAGGCAGAAGGCACCGCACAATCCCAAGCATCAGACAGCAGCCTGGCAGTTGCCTCGCAGCGCCCTCATGCAGAGCGCACCTAACAAGCCCAAGGAACTGTTAGGCACCCGGCTGTGTCCTGCGTGACACTGAAACATAAATGTCCTCAAAGGCACAAAGAGCAGGCAGGGGCCGAGCACTGCTCTATCAGGCACTGCTGCACAACTCACCTCACAACCAAGGACAGCACCCGAGGGCCTGGCACTGCTCTCCAAGCCATGCAGGCATAGGGCACCTCACAAGGCAAACTCTCAGCCACGGCCCGAGCAGTGGCGCAGCAGGGCATCACGCAGAAGGCCCTCCGAAGCACGAGGAGCAGCCGGCATCCTAGCATTGCTCTCTCAGGGACCGAGGCACGAGGCAAAAGGGACCTCCCAATCAGAAGCATCAGCCACCAGTGTGGCGGTTGCCTCGCACGGCCTCACGCAGAAGGCACCTCACAAGGAGAAGGAGCTGCCAGGCACCCGGCGAAGCCCTAAATGGCACTGCTGCACAAGGGCCCTCCAACGCTAAGAGAGCGGCCAGGGGCCGAGCACTGCTCTATCAGGCACTGCTGCACAACTCACCTCACAACCAAGGACAGCACCCGAGGGCCTGGCACTGCTCTCCAAGCCATGCAGGCATAGGGCACCTCACAAGGCAAACTCTCAGCCACGGCCCGAGCAGTGGCGCAGCAGGGCATCACGCAGAAGGCCCTCCGAAGCACGAGGAGCAGCCGGCATCCTAGCATTGCTCTCTCAGGGACTGAGGCACGAGGCAAAAGGGACCTCCCAATCAGAAGCATCAGCCACCAGTGTGGCGGTTGCCTCGCACGGCCTCACGCAGAAGGCACCTCACAAGGAGAAGGAGCTGCCAGGCACCCGGCGAAGCCCTAAATGGCACTGCTGCACAAGGGCCCTCCAACGCTAAGAGAGCGGCCAGGGGCCGAGCACTGCCCTGTCACGCACTGCTGCACAACTCACCTCACAACCAAGGACAGCACACAAGTGTCTGGCACTGCTCTCCGAGGCATGCGGGCATAAGGCACCTCACAAGGCAAACTCTCAGCCAAGGCCCTAGCAATGGCACATCAGGGCTTCAGGCAGAAGGCCTCTCCGAAGCACGAGGAGCAGTCAGCAGCCCAGCATTGCACTCTCAGGGGCTGAGGCAGAAGGGACCGCACAGTTCTAGATATCAGCCACCAGCCTGGCAATTGCCTCGCTGGGCCCTCATGCAGCAGGCACCTCACAAGGTAAAGGAGCTGCTAGGCACCCGGCGAAGCCCTAAGTGGCACTGCTGCACAAGGGACCTCCAACAGCTCACAAGAGCATGGCCCTGCTCGCTCAGGCATGCGGGCATAGGGCACCTCCCAAGCCAAACTCTCAGCCATGGCCCGAGCAGTGGCACATCAGGGCGTTCAGGCAGAAGGTCCCTCCGAAGCATGAGGAGCAGTCGGCATCCTAATAGCGCTCTCAGGGATGGAGGCAGATGAGACCTCACAAGCCCAAGGATCAGCCACCAGCCTTGCAGTTGCCTCGCAGGGCCTCCTGCAGAAGTTGCTGTACAAGGAGCTCCTAGGCACCCAGCTAAGCCCTAAATGGCACGGCTACACAAGGGACCTCCAAAGCGCAGGGACAAGTGATGTGCCTGCCGCTGCTCTCCAAGCCATGCAGGCATAGGGCACCTCACAAGGCAAACTCTCAGCCACGGCCCGAGCAGCGGCGCAGCAGGGCATCAGGGCATCAGGCAGAAGGCCCCTCGGAAGCACGAGGAGCAGTCAGCATCCTAATAGCGCTCTCAGGGATGGAGGCAGATGAGACCTCACAAGCCCAAGGTTCAGCCACCAGCCTTGCAGTTGCCTCGCAGGGCCTCCTGCAGAAGTTGCTGTACAAGGAGCTCCTAGGCACCCAGCTAAGCCCTAAATGGCACGGCTACACAAGGGACCTCCAAAGCGCACGGACAAGTGATGTGCCTGCCGCTGCTCTCCAAGCCATGCAGGCATAGGGCACCTCCCAAGCCAAACTCTCAGCCACGGCCCGAGCAGCGGCGCAGCAGGGCATCAGGGCATCAGGCAGAAGGCCCCTCGGAAGCACGAGGAGCAGTCAGCATCCTAATAGCGCTCTCAGGGATGGAGGCAGATGAGACCTCACAAGCCCAAGGTTCAGCCACCAGCCTTGCAGTTGCCTCGCAGGGCCTCCTGCAGAAGTTGCTGTACAAGGAGCTCCTAGGCACCCAGCTAAGCCCTAAATGGCACGGCTACACAAGGGACCTCCAAAGCGCAGGGACAAGTGATGTGCCTGCCGCTGCTCTCCAAGCCATGCAGGCATAGGGCACCTCACAAGGCAAACTCTCAGCCACGGCCCGAGCAGCGGCGCAGCAGGGCATCAGGGCATCAGGCAGAAGGCCCCTCCGAAGCACGAGGAGCAGTCGGCATCCTAGCATTGCTCTCTCAGGGACTGAGGCAGAAGGCACCGCACAATCCCAAGCATCAGACAGCAGCCTGGCAGTTGCCTCGCAGCGCCCTCATGCAGATCGCACCTAACAAGCCCAAGGAACTGTTAGGCACCCGGCTGTGTCCTGCGTGACACTGAAACATAAATGTCCTCAAAGGCACAAAGAGCAGGCAGGGGCCGAGCACTGCTCTATCAGGCACTGCTGCACAACTCACCTCACAACCAAGGACAGCACCCGAGGGCCTGGCACTGCTCTCCAAGCCATGCAGGCATAGGGCACCTCACAAGGCAAACTCTCAGCCACGGCCCGAGCAGTGGCGCAGCAGGGCATCACGCAGAAGGCCCTCCGAAGCACGAGGAGCAGCCGGCATCCTAGCATTGCTCTCTCAGGGACCGAGGCACGAGGCAAAAGGGACCTCCCAATCAGAAGCATCAGCCACCAGTGTGGCGGTTGCCTCGCACGGCCTCACGCAGAAGGCACCTCACAAGGAGAAGGAGCTGCCAGGCACCCGGCGAAGCCCTAAATGGCACTGCTGCACAAGGGACCTCCAACGCTAAGAGAGCGGCCAGGGGCCGAGCACTGCCCTGTCACGCACTGCTGCACAACTCACCTCACAACCAAGGACAGCACACAAGTGTCTGGCACTGCTCTCCGAGGCATGCGGGCATAAGGCACCTCACAAGGCAAACTCTCAGCCAAGGCCCTAGCAATGGCACATCAGGGCTTCAGGCAGAAGGCCTCTCCGAACCACGAGGAGCAGTCAGCAGCCCAGCATTGCACTCTCAGGGGCTGAGGCAGAAGGGACCGCACAGTTCTAGATATCAGCCACCAGCCTGGCAATTGCCTCGCTGGGCCCTCATGCAGCAGGCACCTCACAAGGTAAAGGAGCTGCTAGGCACCCGGCGAAGCCCTAAGTGGCACTGCTGCACAAGGGACCTCCAACAGCTCACAAGAGCATGGCCCTGCTCGCTCAGGCATGCGGGCATAGGGCACCTCCCAAGCCAAACTCTCAGCCATGGCCCGAGCAGTGGCACATCAGGGCGTTCAGGCAGAAGGTCCCTCCGAAGCATGAGGAGCAGTCGGCATCCTAATAGCGCTCTCAGGGATGGAGGCAGATGAGACCTCACAACCCCAAGGATCAGCCACCAGCCTTGCAGTTGCCTCGCAGGGCCTCCTGCAGAAGTTGCTGTGCAAGGAGCTCCTAGGCACCCAGCTAAGCCCTAAATGGCACGGCTACACAAGGGACCTCCAAAGCGCAGGGACAAGTGATGTGCCTGCCGCTGCTCTCCAAGCCATGCGGGCATAGGGCACCTCACAAGGCAAACTCTCAGCCACGGCCCGAGCAGCGGCGCAGCAGGGCATCAGGGCATCAGGCAGAAGGCCCCTCCGAAGCACGAGGAGCAGTCGGCATCCTAGCGTTGCTCTCTCAGGGACCGAGGCACGAGGCAAAAGGGACCTCCCAATCAGAAGCATCAGCCACCAGTGTGGCGGTTGCCTCGCACGGCCTCACGCAGAAGGCACCTCACAAGGAGAAGGAGCTGCCAGGCACCCGGCGAAGCCCTAAATGGCACTGCTGCACAAGGGCCCTCCAACGCTAAGAGAGCGGCCAGGGGCCGAGCACTGCCCTGTCACGCACTGCTGCACAACTCACCTCACAACCAAGGACAGCACACAAGTGTCTGGCACTGCTCTCCGAGGCATGCGGGCATAAGGCACCTCACAAGGCAAACTCTCAGCCAAGGCCCTAGCAATGGCACATCAGGGCTTCAGGCAGAAGGCCTCTCCGAAGCACGAGGAGCAGTCAGCAGCCCAGCATTGCACTCTCAGGGGCTGAGGCAGAAGGGACCGCACAGTTCTAGATATCAGCCACCAGCCTGGCAATTGCCTCGCTGGGCCCTCATGCAGCAGGCACCTCACAAGGTAAAGGAGCTGCTAGGCACCCGGCGAAGCCCTAAGTGGCACTGCTGCACAAGGGACCTCCAACAGCTCACAAGAGCATGGCCCTGCTCGCTCAGGCATGCGGGCATAGGGCACCTCCCAAGCCAAACTCTCAGCCATGGCCCGAGCAGTGGCACATCAGGGCGTTCAGGCAGAAGGTCCCTCCGAAGCATGAGGAGCAGTCGGCATCCTAATAGCGCTCTCAGGGATGGAGGCAGATGAGACCTCACAAGCCCAAGGATCAGCCACCAGCCTTGCAGTTGCCTCGCAGGGCCTCCTGCAGAAGTTGCTGTACAAGGAGCTCCTAGGCACCCAGCTAAGCCCTAAATGGCACGGCTACACAAGGGACCTCCAAAGCGCAGGGACAAGTGATGTGCCTGCCGCTGCTCTCCAAGCCATGCAGGCATAGGGCACCTCACAAGGCAAACTCTCAGCCACGGCCCGAGCAGCGGCGCAGCAGGGCATCAGGGCATCAGGCAGAAGGCCCCTCGGAAGCACGAGGAGCAGTCAGCATCCTAATAGCGCTCTCAGGGATGGAGGCAGATGAGACCTCACAAGCCCAAGGATCAGCCACCAGCCTTGCAGTTGCCTCGCAGGGCCTCCTGCAGAAGTTGCTGTACAAGGAGCTCCTAGGCACCCAGCTAAGCCCTAAATGGCACGGCTACACAAGGGACCTCCAAAGCGCAGGGACAAGTGATGTGCCTGCCGCTGCTCTCCAAGCCATGCAGGCATAGGGCACCTCACAAGCCAAACTCTCAGCCACGGCCCGAGCAGCGGCGCAGCAGGGCATCAGGGCATCAGGCAGAAGGCCCCTCGGAAGCACGAGGAGCAGTCAGCATCCTAATAGCGCTCTCAGGGATGGAGGCAGATGAGACCTCACAAGCCCAAGGATCAGCCACCAGCCTTGCAGTTGCCTCGCAGGGCCTCCTGCAGAAGTTGCTGTGCAAGGAGCTCCTAGGCACCCAGCTAAGCCCTAAATGGCACGGCTACACAAGGGACCTCCAAAGCGCAGGGACAAGTGATGTGCCTGCCGCTGCTCTCCAAGCCATGCAGGCATAGGGCACCTCACAAGGCAAACTCTCAGCCACGGCCCGAGCAGCGGCGCAGCAGGGCATCAGGGCATCAGGCAGAAGGCCCCTCCGAAGCACGAGGAGCAGTCGGCATCCTAGCGTTGCTCTCTCAGGGACTGAGGCAGAAGGCACCGCACAATCCCAAGCATCAGACAGCAGCCTGGCAGTTGCCTCGCAGCGCCCTCATGCAGAGCGCACCTAACAAGCCCAAGGAACTGTTAGGCACCCGGCTGTGTCCTGCGTGACACTGAAACATAAATGTCCTCAAAGGCACAAAGAGCAGGCAGGGGCCGAGCACTGCTCTATCAGGCACTGCTGCACAACTCACCTCACAACCAAGGACAGCACCCGAGGGCCTGGCACTGCTCTCCAAGCCATGCAGGCATAGGGCACCTCACAAGGCAAACTCTCAGCCACGGCCCGAGCAGTGGCGCAGCAGGGCATCACGCAGAAGGCCCTCCGAAGCACGAGGAGCAGCCGGCATCCTAGCATTGCTCTCTCAGGGACCGAGGCACGAGGCAAAAGGGACCTCCCAATCAGAAGCATCAGCCACCAGTGTGGCGGTTGCCTCGCACGGCCTCACGCAGAAGGCACCTCACAAGGAGAAGGAGCTGCCAGGCACCCGGCGAAGCCCTAAATGGCACTGCTGCACAAGGGCCCTCCAACGCTAAGAGAGCGGCCAGGGGCCGAGCACTGCCCTGTCACGCACTGCTGCACAACTCACCTCACAACCAAGGACAGCACACAAGTGTCTGGCACTGCTCTCCGAGGCATGCGGGCATAAGGCACCTCACAAGGCAAACTCTCAGCCAAGGCCCTAGCAATGGCACATCAGGGCTTCAGGCAGAAGGCCTCTCCGAAGCACGAGGAGCAGTCAGCAGCCCAGCATTGCACTCTCAGGGGCTGAGGCAGAAGGGACCGCACAGTTCTAGATATCAGCCACCAGCCTGGCAATTGCCTCGCTGGGCCCTCATGCAGCAGGCACCTCACAAGGTAAAGGAGCTGCTAGGCACCCGGCGAAGCCCTAAGTGGCACTGCTGCACAAGGGACCTCCAACAGCTCACAAGAGCATGGCCCTGCTCGCTCAGGCATGCGGGCATAGGGCACCTCCCAAGCCAAACTCTCAGCCATGGCCCGAGCAGTGGCACATCAGGGCGTTCAGGCAGAAGGTCCCTCCGAAGCATGAGGAGCAGTCGGCATCCTAATAGCGCTCTCAGGGATGGAGGCAGATGAGACCTCACAAGCCCAAGGATCAGCCACCAGCCTTGCAGTTGCCTCGCAGGGCCTCCTGCAGAAGTTGCTGTGCAAGGAGCTCCTAGGCACCCAGCTAAGCCCTAAATGGCACGGCTACACAAGGGACCTCCAAAGCGCAGGGACAAGTGATGTGCCTGCCGCTGCTCTGCAAGCCATGCGGGCATAGGGCACCTCACAAGGCAAACTCTCAGCCACGGCCCGAGCAGCGGCGCAGCAGGGCATCAGGGCATCAGGCAGAAGGCCCCTCCGAAGCACGAGGAGCAGTCGGCATCCTAGCATTGCTCTCTCAGGGACTGAGGCAGAAGGCACCGCACAATCCCAAGCATCAGACAGCAGCCTGGCAGTTGCCTCGCAGCGCCCTCATGCAGAGCGCACCTAACAAGCCCAAGGAACTGTTAGGCACCCGGCTGTGTCCTGCGTGACACTGAAACATAAATGTCCTCAAAGGCACAAAGAGCAGGCAGGGGCCGAGCACTGCTCTATCAGGCACTGCTGCACAACTCACCTCACAACCAAGGACAGCACCCGAGGGCCTGGCACTGCTCTCCAAGCCATGCAGGCATAGGGCACCTCACAAGGCAAACTCTCAGCCACGGCCCGAGCAGTGGCGCAGCAGGGCATCACGCAGAAGGCCCTCCGAAGCACGAGGAGCAGCCGGCATCCTAGCATTGCTCTCTCAGGGACCGAGGCACGAGGCAAAAGGGACCTCCCAATCAGAAGCATCAGCCACCAGTGTGGCGGTTGCCTCGCACGGCCTCACGCAGAAGGCACCTCACAAGGAGAAGGAGCTGCCAGGCACCCGGCGAAGCCCTAAATGGCACTGCTGCACAAGGGCCCTCCAACGCTAAGAGAGCGGCCAGGGGCCGAGCACTGCCCTGTCACGCACTGCTGCACAACTCACCTCACAACCAAGGACAGCACACAAGTGTCTGGCACTGCTCTCCGAGGCATGCGGGCATAAGGCACCTCACAAGGCAAACTCTCAGCCAAGGCCCTAGCAATGGCACATCAGGGCTTCAGGCAGAAGGCCTCTCCGAACCACGAGGAGCAGTCAGCAGCCCAGCATTGCACTCTCAGGGGCTGAGGCAAAAGGGACCGCACAGTTCTAGATATCAGCCACCAGCCTGGCAATTGCCTCGCTGGGCCCTCATGCAGCAGGCACCTCACAAGGTAAAGGAGCTGCTAGGCACCCGGCGAAGCCCTAAGTGGCACTGCTGCACAAGGGACCTCCAACAGCTCACAAGAGCATGGCCCTGCTCGCTCAGGCATGCGGGCATAGGGCACCTCCCAAGCCAAACTCTCAGCCATGGCCCGAGCAGTGGCACATCAGGGCGTTCAGGCAGAAGGTCCCTCCGAAGCATGAGGAGCAGTCGGCATCCTAATAGCGCTCTCAGGGATGGAGGCAGATGAGACCTCACAAGCCCAAGGATCAGCCACCAGCCTTGCAGTTGCCTCGCAGGGCCTCCTGCAGAAGTTGCTGTGCAAGGAGCTCCTAGGCACCCAGCTAAGCCCTAAATGGCACGGCTACACAAGGGACCTCCAAAGCGCAGGGACAAGTGATGTGCCTGCCGCTGCTCTGCAAGCCATGCGGGCATAGGGCACCTCACAAGGCAAACTCTCAGCCACGGCCCGAGCAGCGGCGCAGCAGGGCATCAGGGCATCAGGCAGAAGGCCCCTCCGAAGCACGAGGAGCAGTCGGCATCCTAGCGTTGCTCTCTCAGGGACTGAGGCAGAAGGCACCGCACAATCCCAAGCATCAGACAGCAGCCTGGCAGTTGCCTCGCAGCGCCCTCATGCAGAGCGCACCTAACAAGCCCAAGGAACTGTTAGGCACCCGGCTGTGTCCTGCGTGACACTGAAACATAAATGTCCTCAAAGGCACAAAGAGCAGGCAGGGGCCGAGCACTGCTCTATCAGGCACTGCTGCACAACTCACCTCACAACCAAGGACAGCACCCGAGGGCCTGGCACTGCTCTCCAAGCCATGCAGGCATAGGGCACCTCACAAGGCAAACTCTCAGCCACGGCCCGAGCAGTGGCGCAGCAGGGCATCACGCAGAAGGCCCTCCGAAGCACGAGGAGCAGCCGGCATCCTAGCATTGCTCTCTCAGGGACCGAGGCACGAGGCAAAAGGGACCTCCCAATCAGAAGCATCAGCCACCAGTGTGGCGGTTGCCTCGCACGGCCTCACGCAGAAGGCACCTCACAAGGAGAAGGAGCTGCCAGGCACCCGGCGAAGCCCTAAATGGCACTGCTGCACAAGGGCCCTCCAACGCTAAGAGAGCGGCCAGGGGCCGAGCACTGCCCTGTCACGCACTGCTGCACAACTCACCTCACAACCAAGGACAGCACACAAGTGTCTGGCACTGCTCTCCGAGGCATGCGGGCATAAGGCACCTCACAAGGCAAACTCTCAGCCAAGGCCCTAGCAATGGCACATCAGGGCTTCAGGCAGAAGGCCTCTCCGAACCACGAGGAGCAGTCAGCAGCCCAGCATTGCACTCTCAGGGGCTGAGGCAGAAGGGACCGCACAGTTCTAGATATCAGCCACCAGCCTGGCAATTGCCTCGCTGGGCCCTCATGCAGCAGGCACCTCACAAGGTAAAGGAGCTGCTAGGCACCCGGCGAAGCCCTAAGTGGCACTGCTGCACAAGGGACCTCCAACAGCTCACAAGAGCATGGCCCTGCTCGCTCAGGCATGCGGGCATAGGGCACCTCCCAAGCCAAACTCTCAGCCATGGCCCGAGCAGTGGCACATCAGGGCGTTCAGGCAGAAGGTCCCTCCGAAGCATGAGGAGCAGTCGGCATCCTAATAGCGCTCTCAGGGATGGAGGCAGATGAGACCTCACAAGCCCAAGGATCAGCCACCAGCCTTGCAGTTGCCTCGCAGGGCCTCCTGCAGAAGTTGCTGTGCAAGGAGCTCCTAGGCACCCAGCTAAGCCCTAAATGGCACGGCTACACAAGGGACGTCCAAAGCGCAGGGACAAGTGATGTGCCTGCCGCTGCTCTGCAAGCCATGCGGGCATAGGGCACCTCACAAGGCAAACTCTCAGCCACGGCCCGAGCAGCGGCGCAGCAGGGCATCAGGGCATCAGGCAGAAGGCCCCTCCGAAGCACGAGGAGCAGTCGGCATCCTAGCGTTGCTCTCTCAGGGACTGAGGCAGAAGGCACCGCACAATCCCAAGCATCAGACAGCAGCCTGGCAGTTGCCTCGCAGCGCCCTCATGCAGAGCGCACCTAACAAGCCCAAGGAACTGTTAGGCACCCGGCTGTGTCCTGCGTGACACTGAAACATAAATGTCCTCAAAGGCACAAAGAGCAGGCAGGGGCCGAGCACTGCTCTATCAGGCACTGCTGCACAACTCACCTCACAACCAAGGACAGCACCCGAGGGCCTGGCACTGCTCTCCAAGCCATGCAGGCATAGGGCACCTCACAAGGCAAACTCTCAGCCACGGCCCGAGCAGTGGCGCAGCAGGGCATCACGCAGAAGGCCCTCCGAAGCACGAGGAGCAGCCGGCATCCTAGCATTGCTCTCTCAGGGACCGAGGCACGAGGCAAAAGGGACCTCCCAATCAGAAGCATCAGCCACCAGTGTGGCGGTTGCCTCGCACGGCCTCACGCAGAAGGCACCTCACAAGGAGAAGGAGCTGCCAGGCACCCGGCGAAGCCCTAAATGGCACTGCTGCACAAGGGCCCTCCAACGCTAAGAGAGCGGCCAGGGGCCGAGCACTGCCCTGTCACGCACTGCTGCACAACTCACCTCACAACCAAGGACAGCACACAAGTGTCTGGCACTGCTCTCCGAGGCATGCGGGCATAAGGCACCTCACAAGGCAAACTCTCAGCCAAGGCCCTAGCAATGGCACATCAGGGCTTCAGGCAGAAGGCCTCTCCGAAGCACGAGGAGCAGTCAGCAGCCCAGCATTGCACTCTCAGGGGCTGAGGCAGAAGGGACCGCACAGTTCTAGATATCAGCCACCAGCCTGGCAATTGCCTCGCTGGGCCCTCATGCAGCAGGCACCTCACAAGGTAAAGGAGCTGCTAGGCACCCGGCGAAGCCCTAAGTGGCACTGCTGCACAAGGGACCTCCAACAGCTCACAAGAGCATGGCCCTGCTCGCTCAGGCATGCGGGCATAGGGCACCTCCCAAGCCAAACTCTCAGCCATGGCCCGAGCAGTGGCACATCAGGGCGTTCAGGCAGAAGGTCCCTCCGAAGCATGAGGAGCAGTCGGCATCCTAATAGCGCTCTCAGGGATGGAGGCAGATGAGACCTCACAAGCCCAAGGATCAGCCACCAGCCTTGCAGTTGCCTCGCAGGGCCTCCTGCAGAAGTTGCTGTGCAAGGAGCTCCTAGGCACCCAGCTAAGCCCTAAATGGCACGGCTACACAAGGGACCTCCAAAGCGCAGGGACAAGTGATGTGCCTGCCGCTGCTCTGCAAGCCATGCGGGCATAGGGCACCTCACAAGGCAAACTCTCAGCCACGGCCCGAGCAGCGGCGCAGCAGGGCATCAGGGCATCAGGCAGAAGGCCCCTCCGAAGCACGAGGAGCAGTCGGCATCCTAGCATTGCTCTCTCAGGGACTGAGGCAGAAGGCACCGCACAATCCCAAGCATCAGACAGCAGCCTGGCAGTTGCCTCGCAGCGCCCTCATGCAGAGCGCACCTAACAAGCCCAAGGAACTGTTAGGCACCCGGCTGTGTCCTGCGTGACACTGAAACATAAATGTCCTCAAAGGCACAAAGAGCAGGCAGGGGCCGAGCACTGCTCTATCAGGCACTGCTGCACAACTCACCTCACAACCAAGGACAGCACCCGAGGGCCTGGCACTGCTCTCCAAGCCATGCAGGCATAGGGCACCTCACAAGGCAAACTCTCAGCCACGGCCCGAGCAGTGGCGCAGCAGGGCATCACGCAGAAGGCCCTCCGAAGCACGAGGAGCAGCCGGCATCCTAGCATTGCTCTCTCAGGGACCGAGGCACGAGGCAAAAGGGACCTCCCAATCAGAAGCATCAGCCACCAGTGTGGCGGTTGCCTCGCACGGCCTCACGCAGAAGGCACCTCACAAGGAGAAGGAGCTGCCAGGCACCCGGCGAAGCCCTAAATGGCACTGCTGCACAAGGGCCCTCCAACGCTAAGAGAGCGGCCAGGGGCCGAGCACTGCCCTGTCACGCACTGCTGCACAACTCACCTCACAACCAAGGACAGCACACAAGTGTCTGGCACTGCTCTCCGAGGCATGCGGGCATAAGGCACCTCACAAGGCAAACTCTCAGCCAAGGCCCTAGCAATGGCACATCAGGGCTTCAGGCAGAAGGCCTCTCCGAACCACGAGGAGCAGTCAGCAGCCCAGCATTGCACTCTCAGGGGCTGAGGCAGAAGGGACCGCACAGTTCTAGATATCAGCCACCAGCCTGGCAATTGCCTCGCTGGGCCCTCATGCAGCAGGCACCTCACAAGGTAAAGGAGCTGCTAGGCACCCGGCGAAGCCCTAAGTGGCACTGCTGCACAAGGGACCTCCAACAGCTCACAAGAGCATGGCCCTGCTCGCTCAGGCATGCGGGCATAGGGCACCTCCCAAGCCAAACTCTCAGCCATGGCCCGAGCAGTGGCACATCAGGGCGTTCAGGCAGAAGGTCCCTCCGAAGCATGAGGAGCAGTCGGCATCCTAATAGCGCTCTCAGGGATGGAGGCAGATGAGACCTCACAAGCCCAAGGATCAGCCACCAGCCTTGCAGTTGCCTCGCAGGGCCTCCTGCAGAAGTTGCTGTGCAAGGAGCTCCTAGGCACCCAGCTAAGCCCTAAATGGCACGGCTACACAAGGGACCTCCAAAGCGCAGGGACAAGTGATGTGCCTGCCGCTGCTCTGCAAGCCATGCGGGCATAGGGCACCTCACAAGGCAAACTCTCAGCCACGGCCCGAGCAGCGGCGCAGCAGGGCATCAGGGCATCAGGCAGAAGGCCCCTCCGAAGCACGAGGAGCAGTCGGCATCCTAGCATTGCTCTCTCAGGGACTGAGGCAGAAGGCACCGCACAATCCCAAGCATCAGACAGCAGCCTGGCAGTTGCCTCGCAGCGCCCTCATGCAGAGCGCACCTAACAAGCCCAAGGAACTGTTAGGCACCCGGCTGTGTCCTGCGTGACACTGAAACATAAATGTCCTCAAAGGCACAAAGAGCAGGCAGGGGCCGAGCACTGCTCTATCAGGCACTGCTGCACAACTCACCTCACAACCAAGGACAGCACCCGAGGGCCTGGCACTGCTCTCCAAGCCATGCAGGCATAGGGCACCTCACAAGGCAAACTCTCAGCCACGGCCCGAGCAGTGGCGCAGCAGGGCATCACGCAGAAGGCCCTCCGAAGCACGAGGAGCAGCCGGCATCCTAGCATTGCTCTCTCAGGGACCGAGGCACGAGGCAAAAGGGACCTCCCAATCAGAAGCATCAGCCACCAGTGTGGCGGTTGCCTCGCACGGCCTCACGCAGAAGGCACCTCACAAGGAGAAGGAGCTGCCAGGCACCCGGCGAAGCCCTAAATGGCACTGCTGCACAAGGGCCCTCCAACGCTAAGAGAGCGGCCAGGGGCCGAGCACTGCCCTGTCACGCACTGCTGCACAACTCACCTCACAACCAAGGACAGCACACAAGTGTCTGGCACTGCTCTCCGAGGCATGCGGGCATGAGGCACCTCACAAGGCAAACTCTCAGCCAAGGCCCTAGCAATGGCACATCAGGGCTTCAGGCAGAAGGCCTCTCCGAACCACGAGGAGCAGTCAGCAGCCCAGCATTGCACTCTCAGGGGCTGAGGCAGAAGGGACCGCACAGTTCTAGATATCAGCCACCAGCCTGGCAATTGCCTCGCTGGGCCCTCATGCAGCAGGCACCTCACAAGGTAAAGGAGCTGCTAGGCACCCGGCGAAGCCCTAAGTGGCACTGCTGCACAAGGGACCTCCAACAGCTCACAAGAGCATGGCCCTGCTCGCTCAGGCATGCGGGCATAGGGCACCTCCCAAGCCAAACTCTCAGCCATGGCCCGAGCAGTGGCACATCAGGGCGTTCAGGCAGAAGGTCCCTCCGAAGCATGAGGAGCAGTCGGCATCCTAATAGCGCTCTCAGGGATGGAGGCAGATGAGACCTCACAAGCCCAAGGATCAGCCACCAGCCTTGCAGTTGCCTCGCAGGGCCTCCTGCAGAAGTTGCTGTGCAAGGAGCTCCTAGGCACCCAGCTAAGCCCTAAATGGCACGGCTACACAAGGGACCTCCAAAGCGCAGGGACAAGTGATGTGCCTGCCGCTGCTCTGCAAGCCATGCGGGCATAGGGCACCTCACAAGGCAAACTCTCAGCCACGGCCCGAGCAGCGGCGCAGCAGGGCATCAGGGCATCAGGCAGAAGGCCCCTCCGAAGCACGAGGAGCAGTCGGCATCCTAGCATTGCTCTCTCAGGGACTGAGGCAGAAGGCACCGCACAATCCCAAGCATCAGACAGCAGCCTGGCAGTTGCCTCGCAGCGCCCTCATGCAGAGCGCACCTAACAAGCCCAAGGAACTGTTAGGCACCCGGCTGTGTCCTGCGTGACACTGAAACATAAATGTCCTCAAAGGCACAAAGAGCAGGCAGGGGCCGAGCACTGCTCTATCAGGCACTGCTGCACAACTCACCTCACAACCAAGGACAGCACCCGAGGGCCTGGCACTGCTCTCCAAGCCATGCAGGCATAGGGCACCTCACAAGGCAAACTCTCAGCCACGGCCCGAGCAGTGGCGCAGCAGGGCATCACGCAGAAGGCCCTCCGAAGCACGAGGAGCAGCCGGCATCCTAGCATTGCTCTCTCAGGGACCGAGGCACGAGGCAAAAGGGACCTCCCAATCAGAAGCATCAGCCACCAGTGTGGCGGTTGCCTCGCACGGCCTCACGCAGAAGGCACCTCACAAGGAGAAGGAGCTGCCAGGCACCCGGCGAAGCCCTAAATGGCACTGCTGCACAAGGGCCCTCCAACGCTAAGAGAGCGGCCAGGGGCCGAGCACTGCCCTGTCACGCACTGCTGCACAACTCACCTCACAACCAAGGACAGCACACAAGTGTCTGGCACTGCTCTCCGAGGCATGCGGGCATAAGGCACCTCACAAGGCAAACTCTCAGCCAAGGCCCTAGCAATGGCACATCAGGGCTTCAGGCAGAAGGCCTCTCCGAACCACGAGGAGCAGTCAGCAGCCCAGCATTGCACTCTCAGGGGCTGAGGCAAAAGGGACCGCACAGTTCTAGATATCAGCCACCAGCCTGGCAATTGCCTCGCTGGGCCCTCATGCAGCAGGCACCTCACAAGGTAAAGGAGCTGCTAGGCACCCGGCGAAGCCCTAAGTGGCACTGCTGCACAAGGGACCTCCAACAGCTCACAAGAGCATGGCCCTGCTCGCTCAGGCATGCGGGCATAGGGCACCTCCCAAGCCAAACTCTCAGCCATGGCCCGAGCAGTGGCACATCAGGGCGTTCAGGCAGAAGGTCCCTCCGAAGCATGAGGAGCAGTCGGCATCCTAATAGCGCTCTCAGGGATGGAGGCAGATGAGACCTCACAAGCCCAAGGATCAGCCACCAGCCTTGCAGTTGCCTCGCAGGGCCTCCTGCAGAAGTTGCTGTGCAAGGAGCTCCTAGGCACCCAGCTAAGCCCTAAATGGCACGGCTACACAAGGGACCTCCAAAGCGCAGGGACAAGTGATGTGCCTGCCGCTGCTCTGCAAGCCATGCGGGCATAGGGCACCTCACAAGGCAAACTCTCAGCCACGGCCCGAGCAGTGGCGCAGCAGGGCATCAGGGCATCAGGCAGAAGGCCCCTCCGAAGCACGAGGAGCAGTCGGCATCCTAGCGTTGCTCTCTCAGGGACTGAGGCAGAAGGCACCGCACAATCCCAAGCATCAGACAGCAGCCTGGCAGTTGCCTCGCAGCGCCCTCATGCAGAGCGCACCTAACAAGCCCAAGGAACTGTTAGGCACCCGGCTGTGTCCTGCGTGACACTGAAACATAAATGTCCTCAAAGGCACAAAGAGCAGGCAGGGGCCGAGCACTGCTCTATCAGGCACTGCTGCACAACTCACCTCACAACCAAGGACAGCACCCGAGGGCCTGGCACTGCTCTCCAAGCCATGCAGGCATAGGGCACCTCACAAGGCAAACTCTCAGCCACGGCCCGAGCAGTGGCGCAGCAGGGCATCACGCAGAAGGCCCTCCGAAGCACGAGGAGCAGCCGGCATCCTAGCATTGCTCTCTCAGGGACCGAGGCACGAGGCAAAAGGGACCTCCCAATCAGAAGCATCAGCCACCAGTGTGGCGGTTGCCTCGCACGGCCTCACGCAGAAGGCACCTCACAAGGAGAAGGAGCTGCCAGGCACCCGGCGAAGCCCTAAATGGCACTGCTGCACAAGGGCCCTCCAACGCTAAGAGAGCGGCCAGGGGCCGAGCACTGCCCTGTCACGCACTGCTGCACAACTCACCTCACAACCAAGGACAGCACACAAGTGTCTGGCACTGCTCTCCGAGGCATGCGGGCATAAGGCACCTCACAAGGCAAACTCTCAGCCAAGGCCCTAGCAATGGCACATCAGGGCTTCAGGCAGAAGGCCTCTCCGAACCACGAGGAGCAGTCAGCAGCCCAGCATTGCACTCTCAGGGGCTGAGGCAAAAGGGACCGCACAGTTCTAGATATCAGCCACCAGCCTGGCAATTGCCTCGCTGGGCCCTCATGCAGCAGGCACCTCACAAGGTAAAGGAGCTGCTAGGCACCCGGCGAAGCCCTAAGTGGCACTGCTGCACAAGGGACCTCCAACAGCTCACAAGAGCATGGCCCTGCTCGCTCAGGCATGCGGGCATAGGGCACCTCCCAAGCCAAACTCTCAGCCATGGCCCGAGCAGTGGCACATCAGGGCGTTCAGGCAGAAGGTCCCTCCGAAGCATGAGGAGCAGTCGGCATCCTAATAGCGCTCTCAGGGATGGAGGCAGATGAGACCTCACAAGCCCAAGGATCAGCCACCAGCCTTGCAGTTGCCTCGCAGGGCCTCCTGCAGAAGTTGCTGTGCAAGGAGCTCCTAGGCACCCAGCTAAGCCCTAAATGGCACGGCTACACAAGGGACCTCCAAAGCGCAGGGACAAGTGATGTGCCTGCCGCTGCTCTGCAAGCCATGCGGGCATAGGGCACCTCACAAGGCAAACTCTCAGCCACGGCCCGAGCAGCGGCGCAGCAGGGCATCAGGGCATCAGGCAGAAGGCCCCTCCGAAGCACGAGGAGCAGTCGGCATCCTAGCATTGCTCTCTCAGGGACTGAGGCAGAAGGCACCGCACAATCCCAAGCATCAGACAGCAGCCTGGCAGTTGCCTCGCAGCGCCCTCATGCAGAGCGCACCTAACAAGCCCAAGGAACTGTTAGGCACCCGGCTGTGTCCTGCGTGACACTGAAACATAAATGTCCTCAAAGGCACAAAGAGCAGGCAGGGGCCGAGCACTGCTCTATCAGGCACTGCTGCACAACTCACCTCACAACCAAGGACAGCACCCGAGGGCCTGGCACTGCTCTCCAAGCCATGCAGGCATAGGGCACCTCACAAGGCAAACTCTCAGCCACGGCCCGAGCAGTGGCGCAGCAGGGCATCACGCAGAAGGCCCTCCGAAGTACGAGGAGCAGCCGGCATCCTAGCATTGCTCTCTCAGGGACTGAGGCACGAGGCAAAAGGGACCTCCCAATCAGAAGCATCAGCCACCAGTGTGGCGGTTGCCTCGCACGGCCTCACGCAGAAGGCACCTCACAAGGAGAAGGAGCTGCCAGGCACCCGGCGAAGCCCTAAATGGCACTGCTGCACAAGGGCCCTCCAACGCTAAGAGAGCGGCCAGGGGCCGAGCACTGCCCTGTCACGCACTGTTGCACAACTCACCTCACAACCAAGGACAGCACACAAGTGTCTGGCACTGCTCTCCGAGGCATGCGGGCATAAGGCACCTCACAAGGCAAACTCTCAGCCAAGGCCCTAGCAATGGCACATCAGGGCTTCAGGCAGAAGGCCTCTCCGAACCACGAGGAGCAGTCAGCAGCCCAGCATTGCACTCTCAGGGGCTGAGGCAGAAGGGACCGCACAGTTCTAGATATCAGCCACCAGCCTGGCAATTGCCTCGCTGGGCCCTCATGCAGCAGGCACCTCACAAGGTAAAGGAGCTGCTAGGCACCCGGCGAAGCCCTAAGTGGCACTGCTGCACAAGGGACCTCCAACAGCTCACAAGAGCATGGCCCTGCTCGCTCAGGCATGCGGGCATAGGGCACCTCCCAAGCCAAACTCTCAGCCATGGCCCGAGCAGTGGCACATCAGGGCGTTCAGGCAGAAGGTCCCTCCGAAGCATGAGGAGCAGTCGGCATCCTAATAGCGCTCTCAGGGATGGAGGCAGATGAGACCTCACAAGCCCAAGGATCAGCCACCAGCCTTGCAGTTGCCTCGCAGGGCCTCCTGCAGAAGTTGCTGTGCAAGGAGCTCCTAGGCACCCAGCTAAGCCCTAAATGGCACGGCTACACAAGGGACCTCCAAAGCGCAGGGACAAGTGATGTGCCTGCCGCTGCTCTGCAAGCCATGTAGGCATAGGGCACCTCACAAGGCAAACTCTCAGCCACGGCCCGAGCAGCGGCGCAGCAGGGCATCAGGGCATCAGGCAGAAGGCCCCTCCGAAGCACGAGGAGCAGTCGGCATCCTAGCATTGCTCTCTCAGGGACTGAGGCAGAAGGCACCGCACAATCCCAAGCATCAGACAGCAGCCTGGCAGTTGCCTCGCAGCGCCCTCATGCAGAGCGCACCTAACAAGCCCAAGGAACTGTTAGGCACCCGGCTGTGTCCTGCTTGACACTGAAACATAAATGTCCTCAAAGGCACAAAGAGCAGGCAGGGGCCGAGCACTGCTCTATCAGGCACTGCTGCACAACTCACCTCACAACCAAGGACAGCACCCGAGGGCCTGGCACTGCTCTCCAAGCCATGCAGGCATAGGGCACCTCACAAGGCAAACTCTCAGCCACGGCCCGAGCAGTGGCGCAGCAGGGCATCACGCAGAAGGCCCTCCGAAGCACGAGGAGCAGCCGGCATCCTAGCATTGCTCTCTCAGGGACTGAGGCACGAGGCAAAAGGGACCTCCCAATCAGAAGCATCAGCCACCAGTGTGGCGGTTGCCTCGCACGGCCTCACGCAGAAGGCACCTCACAAGGAGAAGGAGCTGCCAGGCACCCGGCGAAGCCCTAAATGGCACTGCTGCACAAGGGCCCTCCAACGCTAAGAGAGCGGCCAGGGGCCGAGCACTGCCCTGTCACGCACTGCTGCACAACTCACCTCACAACCAAGGACAGCACACAAGTGTCTGGCACTGCTCTCCGAGGCATGCGGGCATAAGGCACCTCACAAGGCAAACTCTCAGCCAAGGCCCTAGCAATGGCACATCAGGGCTTCAGGCAGAAGGCCTCTCCGAACCACGAGGAGCAGTCAGCAGCCCAGCATTGCACTCTCAGGGGCTGAGGCAGAAGGGACCGCACAGTTCTAGATATCAGCCACCAACCTGGCAATTGCCTCGCTGGGCCCTCATGCAGCAGGCACCTCACAAGGTAAAGGAGCTGCTAGGCACCCGGCGAAGCCCTAAGTGGCACTGCTGCACAAGGGACCTCCAACAGCTCACAAGAGCATGGCCCTGCTCGCTCAGGCATGCGGGCATAGGGCACCTCCCAAGCCAAACTCTCAGCCATGGCCCGAGCAGTGGCACATCAGGGCGTTCAGGCAGAAGGTCCCTCCGAAGCATGAGGAGCAGTCGGCATCCTAATAGCGCTCTCAGGGATGGAGGCAGATGAGACCTCACAAGCCCAAGGATCAGCCACCAGCCTTGCAGTTGCCTCGCAGGGCCTCCTGCAGAAGTTGCTGTACAAGGAGCTCCTAGGCACCCAGCTAAGCCCTAAATGGCACGGCTACACAAGGGACCTCCAAAGCGCAGGGACAAGTGATGTGCCTGCCGCTGCTCTCCAAGCCATGCAGGCATAGGGCACCTCCCAAGCCAAACTCTCAGCCACGGCCCGAGCAGCGGCGCAGCAGGGCATCAGGGCATCAGGCAGAAGGCCCCTCGGAAGCACGAGGAGCAGTCAGCATCCTAATAGCGCTCTCAGGGATGGAGGCAGATGAGACCTCACAAGCCCAAGGTTCAGCCACCAGCCTTGCAGTTGCCTCGCAGGGCCTCCTGCAGAAGTTGCTGTACAAGGAGCTCCTAGGCACCCAGCTAAGCCCTAAATGGCACGGCTACACAAGGGACCTCCAAAGCGCAGGGACAAGTGATGTGCCTGCCGCTGCTCTCCAAGCCATGCAGGCATAGGGCACCTCACAAGGCAAACTCTCAGCCACGGCCCGAGCAGCGGCGCAGCAGGGCATCAGGGCATCAGGCAGAAGGCCCCTCGGAAGCACGAGGAGCAGTCAGCATCCTAATAGCGCTCTCAGGGATGGAGGCAGATGAGACCTCACAAGCCCAAGGATCAGCCACCAGCCTTGCAGTTGCCTCGCAGGGCCTCCTGCAGAAGTTGCTGTACAAGGAGCTCCTAGGCACCCAGCTAAGCCCTAAATGGCACGGCTACACAAGGGACCTCCAAAGCGCAGGGACAAGTGATGTGCCTGCCGCTGCTCTCCAAGCCATGCAGGCATAGGGCACCTCCCAAGCCAAACTCTCAGCCACGGCCCGAGCAGCGGCGCAGCAGGGCATCAGGGCATCAGGCAGAAGGCCCCTCGGAAGCACGAGGAGCAGTCAGCATCCTAATAGCGCTCTCAGGGATGGAGGCAGATGAGACCTCACAAGCCCAAGGTTCAGCCACCAGCCTTGCAGTTGCCTCGCAGGGCCTCCTGCAGAAGTTGCTGTACAAGGAGCTCCTAGGCACCCAGCTAAGCCCTAAATGGCACGGCTACACAAGGGACCTCCAAAGCGCAGGGACAAGTGATGTGCCTGCCGCTGCTCTCCAAGCCATGCAGGCATAGGGCACCTCACAAGGCAAACTCTCAGCCACGGCCCGAGCAGCGGCGCAGCAGGGCATCAGGGCATCAGGCAGAAGGCCCCTCCGAAGCACGAGGAGCAGTCGGCATCCTAGCATTGCTCTCTCAGGGACTGAGGCAGAAGGCACCGCACAATCCCAAGCATCAGACAGCAGCCTGGCAGTTGCCTCGCAGCGCCCTCATGCAGAGCGCACCTAACAAGCCCAAGGAACTGTTAGGCACCCGGCTGTGTCCTGCGTGACACTGAAACATAAATGTCCTCAAAGGCACAAAGAGCAGGCAGGGGCCGAGCACTGCTCTATCAGGCACTGCTGCACAACTCACCTCACAACCAAGGACAGCACCCGAGGGCCTGGCACTGCTCTCCAAGCCATGCAGGCATAGGGCACCTCACAAGGCAAACTCTCAGCCACGGCCCGAGCAGTGGCGCAGCAGGGCATCACGCAGAAGGCCCTCCGAAGCACGAGGAGCAGCCGGCATCCTAGCATTGCTCTCTCAGGGACCGAGGCACGAGGCAAAAGGGACCTCCCAATCAGAAGCATCAGCCACCAGTGTGGCGGTTGCCTCGCACGGCCTCACGCAGAAGGCACCTCACAAGGAGAAGGAGCTGCCAGGCACCCGGCGAAGCCCTAAATGGCACTGCTGCACAAGGGCCCTCCAACGCTAAGAGAGCGGCCAGGGGCCGAGCACTGCCCTGTCACGCACTGCTGCACAACTCACCTCACAACCAAGGACAGCACACAAGTGTCTGGCACTGCTCTCCGAGGCATGCGGGCATGAGGCACCTCACAAGGCAAACTCTCAGCCAAGGCCCTAGCAATGGCACATCAGGGCTTCAGGCAGAAGGCCTCTCCGAACCACGAGGAGCAGTCAGCAGCCCAGCATTGCACTCTCAGGGGCTGAGGCAGAAGGGACCGCACAGTTCTAGATATCAGCCACCAGCCTGGCAATTGCCTCGCTGGGCCCTCATGCAGCAGGCACCTCACAAGGTAAAGGAGCTGCTAGGCACCCGGCGAAGCCCTAAGTGGCACTGCTGCACAAGGGACCTCCAACAGCTCACAAGAGCATGGCCCTGCTCGCTCAGGCATGCGGGCATAGGGCACCTCCCAAGCCAAACTCTCAGCCATGGCCCGAGCAGTGGCACATCAGGGCGTTCAGGCAGAAGGTCCCTCCGAAGCATGAGGAGCAGTCGGCATCCTAATAGCGCTCTCAGGGATGGAGGCAGATGAGACCTCACAAGCCCAAGGATCAGCCACCAGCCTTGCAGTTGCCTCGCAGGGCCTCCTGCAGAAGTTGCTGTGCAAGGAGCTCCTAGGCACCCAGCTAAGCCCTAAATGGCACGGCTACACAAGGGACGTCCAAAGCGCAGGGACAAGTGATGTGCCTGCCGCTGCTCTCCAAGCCATGCGGGCATAGGGCACCTCACAAGGCAAACTCTCAGCCACGGCCCGAGCAGCGGCGCAGCAGGGCATCAGGGCATCAGGCAGAAGGCCCCTCCGAAGCACGAGGAGCAGTCGGCATCCTAGCATTGCTCTCTCAGGGACTGAGGCAGAAGGCACCGCACAATCCCAAGCATCAGACAGCAGCCTGGCAGTTGCCTCGCAGCGCCCTCATGCAGAGCGCACCTAACAAGCCCAAGGAACTGTTAGGCACCCGGCTGTGTCCTGCGTGACACTGAAACATAAATGTCCTCAAAGGCACAAAGAGCAGGCAGGGGCCGAGCACTGCTCTATCAGGCACTGCTGCACAACTCACCTCACAACCAAGGACAGCACCCGAGGGCCTGGCACTGCTCTCCAAGCCATGCAGGCATAGGGCACCTCACAAGGCAAACTCTCAGCCACGGCCCGAGCAGTGGCGCAGCAGGGCATCACGCAGAAGGCCCTCCGAAGCACGAGGAGCAGCCGGCATCCTAGCATTGCTCTCTCAGGGACCGAGGCACGAGGCAAAAGGGACCTCCCAATCAGAAGCATCAGCCACCAGTGTGGCGGTTGCCTCGCACGGCCTCACGCAGAAGGCACCTCACAAGGAGAAGGAGCTGCCAGGCACCCGGCGAAGCCCTAAATGGCACTGCTGCACAAGGGCCCTCCAACGCTAAGAGAGCGGCCAGGGGCCGAGCACTGCCCTGTCACGCACTGCTGCACAACTCACCTCACAACCAAGGACAGCACACAAGTGTCTGGCACTGCTCTCCGAGGCATGCGGGCATGAGGCACCTCACAAGGCAAACTCTCAGCCAAGGCCCTAGCAATGGCACATCAGGGCTTCAGGCAGAAGGCCTCTCCGAACCACGAGGAGCAGTCAGCAGCCCAGCATTGCACTCTCAGGGGCTGAGGCAGAAGGGACCGCACAGTTCTAGATATCAGCCACCAGCCTGGCAATTGCCTCGCTGGGCCCTCATGCAGCAGGCACCTCACAAGGTAAAGGAGCTGCTAGGCACCCGGCGAAGCCCTAAGTGGCACTGCTGCACAAGGGACCTCCAACAGCTCACAAGAGCATGGCCCTGCTCGCTCAGGCATGCGGGCATAGGGCACCTCCCAAGCCAAACTCTCAGCCATGGCCCGAGCAGTGGCACATCAGGGCGTTCAGGCAGAAGGTCCCTCTGAAGCATGAGGAGCAGTCGGCATCCTAATAGCGCTCTCAGGGATGGAGGCAGATGAGACCTCACAAGCCCAAGGATCAGCCACCAGCCTTGCAGTTGCCTCGCAGGGCCTCCTGCAGAAGTTGCTGTGCAAGGAGCTCCTAGGCACCCAGCTAAGCCCTAAATGGCACGGCTACACAAGGGACCTCCAAAGCGCAGGGACAAGTGATGTGCCTGCCGCTGCTCTGCAAGCCATGCGGGCATAGGGCACCTCACAAGGCAAACTCTCAGCCACGGCCCGAGCAGCGGCGCAGCAGGGCATCAGGGCATCAGGCAGAAGGCCCCTCCGAAGCACGAGGAGCAGTCGGCATCCTAGCATTGCTCTCTCAGGGACTGAGGCAGAAGGCACCGCACAATCCCAAGCATCAGACAGCAGCCTGGCAGTTGCCTCGCAGCGCCCTCATGCAGAGCGCACCTAACAAGCCCAAGGAACTGTTAGGCACCCGGCTGTGTCCTGCGTGACACTGAAACATAAATGTCCTCAAAGGCACAAAGAGCAGGCAGGGGCCGAGCACTGCTCTATCAGGCACTGCTGCACAACTCACCTCACAACCAAGGACAGCACCCGAGGGCCTGGCACTGCTCTCCAAGCCATGCAGGCATAGGGCACCTCACAAGGCAAACTCTCAGCCACGGCCCGAGCAGTGGCGCAGCAGGGCATCACGCAGAAGGCCCTCCGAAGCACGAGGAGCAGCCGGCATCCTAGCATTGCTCTCTCAGGGACCGAGGCACGAGGCAAAAGGGACCTCCCAATCAGAAGCATCAGCCACCAGTGTGGCGGTTGCCTCGCACGGCCTCACGCAGAAGGCACCTCACAAGGAGAAGGAGCTGCCAGGCACCCGGCGAAGCCCTAAATGGCACTGCTGCACAAGGGCCCTGCAACGCTAAGAGAGCGGCCAGGGGCCGAGCACTGCCCTGTCACGCACTGCTGCACAACTCACCTCACAACCAAGGACAGCACACAAGTGTCTGGCACTGCTCTCCGAGGCATGCGGGCATGAGGCACCTCACAAGGCAAACTCTCAGCCAAGGCCCTAGCAATGGCACATCAGGGCTTCAGGCAGAAGGCCTCTCCGAACCACGAGGAGCAGTCAGCAGCCCAGCATTGCACTCTCAGGGGCTGAGGCAGAAGGGACCGCACAGTTCTAGATATCAGCCACCAGCCTGGCAATTGCCTCGCTGGGCCCTCATGCAGCAGGCACCTCACAAGGTAAAGGAGCTGCTAGGCACCCGGCGAAGCCCTAAGTGGCACTGCTGCACAAGGGACCTCCAACAGCTCACAAGAGCATGGCCCTGCTCGCTCAGGCATGCGGGCATAGGGCACCTCCCAAGCCAAACTCTCAGCCATGGCCCGAGCAGTGGCACATCAGGGCGTTCAGGCAGAAGGTCCCTCCGAAGCATGAGGAGCAGTCGGCATCCTAATAGCGCTCTCAGGGATGGAGGCAGATGAGACCTCACAAGCCCAAGGATCAGCCACCAGCCTTGCAGTTGCCTCGCAGGGCCTCCTGCAGAAGTTGCTGTGCAAGGAGCTCCTAGGCACCCAGCTAAGCCCTAAATGGCACGGCTACACAAGGGACCTCCAAAGCGCAGGGACAAGTGATGTGCCTGCCGCTGCTCTGCAAGCCATGCGGGCATAGGGCACCTCACAAGGCAAACTCTCAGCCACGGCCCGAGCAGCGGCGCAGCAGGGCATCAGGGCATCAGGCAGAAGGCCCCTCCGAAGCACGAGGAGCAGTCGGCATCCTAGCATTGCTCTCTCAGGGACTGAGGCAGAAGGCACCGCACAATCCCAAGCATCAGACAGCAGCCTGGCAGTTGCCTCGCAGCGCCCTCATGCAGAGCGCACCTAACAAGCCCAAGGAACTGTTAGGCACCCGGCTGTGTCCTGCGTGACACTGAAACATAAATGTCCTCAAAGGCACAAAGAGCAGGCAGGGGCCGAGCACTGCTCTATCAGGCACTGCTGCACAACTCACCTCACAACCAAGGACAGCACCCGAGGGCCTGGCACTGCTCTCCAAGCCATGCAGGCATAGGGCACCTCACAAGGCAAACTCTCAGCCACGGCCCGAGCAGTGGCGCAGCAGGGCATCACGCAGAAGGCCCTCCGAAGCACGAGGAGCAGCCGGCATCCTAGCATTGCTCTCTCAGGGACTGAGGCACGAGGCAAAAGGGACCTCCCAATCAGAAGCATCAGCCACCAGTGTGGCGGTTGCCTCGCACGGCCTCACGCAGAAGGCACCTCACAAGGAGAAGGAGCTGCCAGGCACCCGGCGAAGCCCTAAATGGCACTGCTGCACAAGGGCCCTCCAACGCTAAGAGAGCGGCCAGGGGCCGAGCACTGCCCTGTCACGCACTGCTGCACAACTCACCTCACAACCAAGGACAGCACACAAGTGTCTGGCACTGCTCTCCGAGGCATGCGGGCATGAGGCACCTCACAAGGCAAACTCTCAGCCAAGGCCCTAGCAATGGCACATCAGGGCTTCAGGCAGAAGGCCTCTCCGAACCACGAGGAGCAGTCAGCAGCCCAGCATTGCACTCTCAGGGGCTGAGGCAGAAGGGACCGCACAGTTCTAGATATCAGCCACCAGCCTGGCAATTGCCTCGCTGGGCCCTCATGCAGCAGGCACCTCACAAGGTAAAGGAGCTGCTAGGCACCCGGCGAAGCCCTAAGTGGCACTGCTGCACAAGGGACCTCCAACAGCTCACAAGAGCATGGCCCTGCTCGCTCAGGCATGCGGGCATAGGGCACCTCCCAAGCCAAACTCTCAGCCATGGCCCGAGCAGTGGCACATCAGGGCGTTCAGGCAGAAGGTCCCTCCGAAGCATGAGGAGCAGTCGGCATCCTAATAGCGCTCTCAGGGATGGAGGCAGATGAGACCTCACAAGCCCAAGGATCAGCCACCAGCCTTGCAGTTGCCTCGCAGGGCCTCCTGCAGAAGTTGCTGTGCAAGGAGCTCCTAGGCACCCAGCTAAGCCCTAAATGGCACGGCTACACAAGGGACCTCCAAAGCGCAGGGACAAGTGATGTGCCTGCCGCTGCTCTGCAAGCCATGCGGGCATAGGGCACCTCACAAGGCAAACTCTCAGCCACGGCCCGAGCAGCGGCGCAGCAGGGCATCAGGGCATCAGGCAGAAGGCCCCTCCGAAGCACGAGGAGCAGTCGGCATCCTAGCATTGCTCTCTCAGGGACTGAGGCAGAAGGCACCGCACAATCCCAAGCATCAGACAGCAGCCTGGCAGTTGCCTCGCAGCGCCCTCATGCAGAGCGCACCTAACAAGCCCAAGGAACTGTTAGGCACCCGGCTGTGTCCTGCGTGACACTGAAACATAAATGTCCTCAAAGGCACAAAGAGCAGGCAGGGGCCGAGCACTGCTCTATCAGGCACTGCTGCACAACTCACCTCACAACCAAGGACAGCACCCGAGGGCCTGGCACTGCTCTCCAAGCCATGCAGGCATAGGGCACCTCACAAGGCAAACTCTCAGCCACGGCCCGAGCAGTGGCGCAGCAGGGCATCACGCAGAAGGCCCTCCGAAGCACGAGGAGCAGCCGGCATCCTAGCATTGCTCTCTCAGGGACTGAGGCACGAGGCAAAAGGGACCTCCCAATCAGAAGCATCAGCCACCAGTGTGGCGGTTGCCTCGCACGGCCTCACGCAGAAGGCACCTCACAAGGAGAAGGAGCTGCCAGGCACCCGGCGAAGCCCTAAATGGCACTGCTGCACAAGGGCCCTCCAACGCTAAGAGAGCGGCCAGGGGCCGAGCACTGCCCTGTCACGCACTGCTGCACAACTCACCTCACAACCAAGGACAGCACACAAGTGTCTGGCACTGCTCTCCGAGGCATGCGGGCATAAGGCACCTCACAAGGCAAACTCTCAGCCAAGGCCCTAGCAATGGCACATCAGGGCTTCAGGCAGAAGGCCTCTCCGAACCACGAGGAGCAGTCAGCAGCCCAGCATTGCACTCTCAGGGGCTGAGGCAAAAGGGACCGCACAGTTCTAGATATCAGCCACCAGCCTGGCAATTGCCTCGCTGGGCCCTCATGCAGCAGGCACCTCACAAGGTAAAGGAGCTGCTAGGCACCCGGCGAAGCCCTAAGTGGCACTGCTGCACAAGGGACCTCCAACAGCTCACAAGAGCATGGCCCTGCTCGCTCAGGCATGCGGGCATAGGGCACCTCCCAAGCCAAACTCTCAGCCATGGCCCGAGCAGTGGCACATCAGGGCGTTCAGGCAGAAGGTCCCTCCGAAGCATGAGGAGCAGTCGGCATCCTAATAGCGCTCTCAGGGATGGAGGCAGATGAGACCTCACAAGCCCAAGGATCAGCCACCAGCCTTGCAGTTGCCTCGCAGGGCCTCCTGCAGAAGTTGCTGTGCAAGGAGCTCCTAGGCACCCAGCTAAGCCCTAAATGGCACGGCTACACAAGGGACCTCCAAAGCGCAGGGACAAGTGATGTGCCTGCCGCTGCTCTGCAAGCCATGCGGGCATAGGGCACCTCACAAGGCAAACTCTCAGCCACGGCCCGAGCAGCGGCGCAGCAGGGCATCAGGGCATCAGGCAGAAGGCCCCTCCGAAGCACGAGGAGCAGTCGGCATCCTAGCATTGCTCTCTCAGGGACTGAGGCAGAAGGCACCGCACAATCCCAAGCATCAGACAGCAGCCTGGCAGTTGCCTCGCAGCGCCCTCATGCAGAGCGCACCTAACAAGCCCAAGGAACTGTTAGGCACCCGGCTGTGTCCTGCGTGACACTGAAACATAAATGTCCTCAAAGGCACAAAGAGCAGGCAGGGGCCGAGCACTGCTCTATCAGGCACTGCTGCACAACTCACCTCACAACCAAGGACAGCACCCGAGGGCCTGGCACTGCTCTCCAAGCCATGCAGGCATAGGGCACCTCACAAGGCAAACTCTCAGCCACGGCCCGAGCAGTGGCGCAGCAGGGCATCACGCAGAAGGCCCTCCGAAGTACGAGGAGCAGCCGGCATCCTAGCATTGCTCTCTCAGGGACCGAGGCACGAGGCAAAAGGGACCTCCCAATCAGAAGCATCAGCCACCAGTGTGGCGGTTGCCTCGCACGGCCTCACGCAGAAGGCACCTCACAAGGAGAAGGAGCTGCCAGGCACCCGGCGAAGCCCTAAATGGCACTGCTGCACAAGGGCCCTCCAACGCTAAGAGAGCGGCCAGGGGCCGAGCACTGCCCTGTCACGCACTGTTGCACAACTCACCTCACAACCAAGGACAGCACACAAGTGTCTGGCACTGCTCTCCGAGGCATGCGGGCATAAGGCACCTCACAAGGCAAACTCTCAGCCAAGGCCCTAGCAATGGCACATCAGGGCTTCAGGCAGAAGGCCTCTCAGAACCACGAGGAGCAGTCAGCAGCCCAGCATTGCACTCTCAGGGGCTGAGGCAGAAGGGACCGCACAGTTCTAGATATCAGCCACCAGCCTGGCAATTGCCTCGCTGGGCCCTCATGCAGCAGGCACCTCACAAGGTAAAGGAGCTGCTAGGCACCCGGCGAAGCCCTAAGTGGCACTGCTGCACAAGGGACCTCCAACAGCTCACAAGAGCATGGCCCTGCTCGCTCAGGCATGCGGGCATAGGGCACCTCCCAAGCCAAACTCTCAGCCATGGCCCGAGCAGTGGCACATCAGGGCGTTCAGGCAGAAGGTCCCTCCGAAGCATGAGGAGCAGTCGGCATCCTAATAGCGCTCTCAGGGATGGAGGCAGATGAGACCTCACAAGCCCAAGGATCAGCCACCAGCCTTGCAGTTGCCTCGCAGGGCCTCCTGCAGAAGTTGCTGTGCAAGGAGCTCCTAGGCACCCAGCTAAGCCCTAAATGGCACGGCTACACAAGGGACCTCCAAAGCGCAGGGACAAGTGATGTGCCTGCCGCTGCTCTGCAAGCCATGCAGGCATAGGGCACCTCACAAGGCAAACTCTCAGCCACGGCCCGAGCAGCGGCGCAGCAGGGCATCAGGGCATCAGGCAGAAGGCCCCTCCGAAGCACGAGGAGCAGTCGGCATCCTAGCATTGCTCTCTCAGGGACTGAGGCAGAAGGCACCGCACAATCCCAAGCATCAGACAGCAGCCTGGCAGTTGCCTCGCAGCGCCCTCATGCAGAGCGCACCTAACAAGCCCAAGGAACTGTTAGGCACCCGGCTGTGTCCTGCTTGACACTGAAACATAAATGTCCTCAAAGGCACAAAGAGCAGGCAGGGGCCGAGCACTGCTCTATCAGGCACTGCTGCACAACTCACCTCACAACCAAGGACAGCACCCGAGGGCCTGGCACTGCTCTCCAAGCCATGCAGGCATAGGGCACCTCACAAGGCAAACTCTCAGCCACGGCCCGAGCAGTGGCGCAGCAGGGCATCACGCAGAAGGCCCTCCGAAGCACGAGGAGCAGCCGGCATCCTAGCATTGCTCTCTCAGGGACCGAGGCACGAGGCAAAAGGGACCTCCCAATCAGAAGCATCAGCCACCAGTGTGGCGGTTGCCTCGCAGGGCCTCACGCAGAAGGCACCTCACAAGGAGAAGGAGCTGCCAGGCACCCGGCGAAGCCCTAAATGGCACTGCTGCACAAGGGCCCTGCAACGCTAAGAGAGCGGCCAGGGGCCGAGCACTGCCCTGTCACGCACTGCTGCACAACTCACCTCACAACCAAGGACAGCACACAAGTGTCTGGCACTGCTCTCCGAGGCATGCGGGCATAAGGCACCTCACAAGGCAAACTCTCAGCCAAGGCCCTAGCAATGGCACATCAGGGCTTCAGGCAGAAGGCCTCTCCGAACCACGAGGAGCAGTCAGCAGCCCAGCATTGCACTCTCAGGGGCTGAGGCAGAAGGGACCGCACAGTTCTAGATATCAGCCACCAGCCTGGCAATTGCCTCGCTGGGCCCTCATGCAGCAGGCACCTCACAAGGTAAAGGAGCTGCTAGGCACCCGGCGAAGCCCTAAGTGGCACTGCTGCACAAGGGACCTCCAACAGCTCACAAGAGCATGGCCCTGCTCGCTCAGGCATGCGGGCATAGGGCACCTCCCAAGCCAAACTCTCAGCCATGGCCCGAGCAGTGGCACATCAGGGCGTTCAGGCAGAAGGTCCCTCCGAAGCATGAGGAGCAGTCGGCATCCTAATAGCGCTCTCAGGGATGGAGGCAGATGAGACCTCACAAGCCCAAGGATCAGCCACCAGCCTTGCAGTTGCCTCGCAGGGCCTCCTGCAGAAGTTGCTGTACAAGGAGCTCCTAGGCACCCAGCTAAGCCCTAAATGGCACGGCTACACAAGGGACCTCCAAAGCGCAGGGACAAGTGATGTGCCTGCCGCTGCTCTCCAAGCCATGCAGGCATAGGGCACCTCACAAGGCAAACTCTCAGCCACGGCCCGAGCAGCGGCGCAGCAGGGCATCAGGGCATCAGGCAGAAGGCCCCTCGGAAGCACGAGGAGCAGTCAGCATCCTAATAGCGCTCTCAGGGATGGAGGCAGATGAGACCTCACAAGCCCAAGGATCAGCCACCAGCCTTGCAGTTGCCTCGCAGGGCCTCCTGCAGAAGTTGCTGTACAAGGAGCTCCTAGGCACCCAGCTAAGCCCTAAATGGCACGGCTACACAAGGGACCTCCAAAGCGCAGGGACAAGTGATGTGCCTGCCGCTGCTCTCCAAGCCATGCAGGCATAGGGCACCTCCCAAGCCAAACTCTCAGCCACGGCCCGAGCAGCGGCGCAGCAGGGCATCAGGGCATCAGGCAGAAGGCCCCTCGGAAGCACGAGGAGCAGTCAGCATCCTAATAGCGCTCTCAGGGATGGAGGCAGATGAGACCTCACAAGCCCAAGGTTCAGCCACCAGCCTTGCAGTTGCCTCGCAGGGCCTCCTGCAGAAGTTGCTGTACAAGGAGCTCCTAGGCACCCAGCTAAGCCCTAAATGGCACGGCTACACAAGGGACCTCCAAAGCGCAGGGACAAGTGATGTGCCTGCCGCTGCTCTGCAAGCCATGCAGGCATAGGGCACCTCACAAGGCAAACTCTCAGCCACGGCCCGAGCAGCGGCGCAGCAGGGCATCAGGGCATCAGGCAGAAGGCCCCTCCGAAGCACGAGGAGCAGTCGGCATCCTAGCATTGCTCTCTCAGGGACTGAGGCAGAAGGCACCGCACAATCCCAAGCATCAGACAGCAGCCTGGCAGTTGCCTCGCAGCGCCCTCATGCAGAGCGCACCTAACAAGCCCAAGGAACTGTTAGGCACCCGGCTGTGTCCTGCGTGACACTGAAACATAAATGTCCTCAAAGGCACAAAGAGCAGGCAGGGGCCGAGCACTGCTCTATCAGGCACTGCTGCACAACTCACCTCACAACCAAGGACAGCACCCGAGGGCCTGGCACTGCTCTCCAAGCCATGCAGGCATAGGGCACCTCACAAGGCAAACTCTCAGCCACGGCCCGAGCAGTGGCGCAGCAGGGCATCACGCAGAAGGCCCTCCGAAGCACGAGGAGCAGCCGGCATCCTAGCATTGCTCTCTCAGGGACCGAGGCACGAGGCAAAAGGGACCTCCCAATCAGAAGCATCAGCCACCAGTGTGGCGGTTGCCTCGCACGGCCTCACGCAGAAGGCACCTCACAAGGAGAAGGAGCTGCCAGGCACCCGGCGAAGCCCTAAATGGCACTGCTGCACAAGGGCCCTCCAACGCTAAGAGAGCGGCCAGGGGCCGAGCACTGCCCTGTCACGCACTGCTGCACAACTCACCTCACAACCAAGGACAGCACACAAGTGTCTGGCACTGCTCTCCGAGGCATGCGGGCATAAGGCACCTCACAAGGCAAACTCTCAGCCAAGGCCCTAGCAATGGCACATCAGGGCTTCAGGCAGAAGGCCTCTCCGAACCACGAGGAGCAGTCAGCAGCCCAGCATTGCACTCTCAGGGGCTGAGGCAGAAGGGACCGCACAGTTCTAGATATCAGCCACCAGCCTGGCAATTGCCTCGCTGGGCCCTCATGCAGCAGGCACCTCACAAGGTAAAGGAGCTGCTAGGCACCCGGCGAAGCCCTAAGTGGCACTGCTGCACAAGGGACCTCCAACAGCTCACAAGAGCATGGCCCTGCTCGCTCAGGCATGCGGGCATAGGGCACCTCCCAAGCCAAACTCTCAGCCATGGCCCGAGCAGTGGCACATCAGGGCGTTCAGGCAGAAGGTCCCTCCGAAGCATGAGGAGCAGTCGGCATCCTAATAGCGCTCTCAGGGATGGAGGCAGATGAGACCTCACAAGCCCAAGGATCAGCCACCAGCCTTGCAGTTGCCTCGCAGGGCCTCCTGCAGAAGTTGCTGTGCAAGGAGCTCCTAGGCACCCAGCTAAGCCCTAAATGGCACGGCTACACAAGGGACCTCCAAAGCGCAGGGACAAGTGATGTGCCTGCCGCTGCTCTGCAAGCCATGCGGGCATAGGGCACCTCACAAGGCAAACTCTCAGCCACGGCCCGAGCAGCGGCGCAGCAGGGCATCAGGGCATCAGGCAGAAGGCCCCTCCGAAGCACGAGGAGCAGTCGGCATCCTAGCATTGCTCTCTCAGGGACTGAGGCAGAAGGCACCGCACAATCCCAAGCATCAGACAGCAGCCTGGCAGTTGCCTCGCAGCGCCCTCATGCAGAGCGCACCTAACAAGCCCAAGGAACTGTTAGGCACCCGGCTGTGTCCTGCGTGACACTGAAACATAAATGTCCTCAAAGGCACAAAGAGCAGGCAGGGGCCGAGCACTGCTCTATCAGGCACTGCTGCACAACTCACCTCACAACCAAGGACAGCACCCGAGGGCCTGGCACTGCTCTCCAAGCCATGCAGGCATAGGGCACCTCACAAGGCAAACTCTCAGCCACGGCCCGAGCAGTGGCGCAGCAGGGCATCACGCAGAAGGCCCTCCGAAGCACGAGGAGCAGCCGGCATCCTAGCATTGCTCTCTCAGGGACCGAGGCACGAGGCAAAAGGGACCTCCCAATCAGAAGCATCAGCCACCAGTGTGGCGGTTGCCTCGCACGGCCTCACGCAGAAGGCACCTCACAAGGAGAAGGAGCTGCCAGGCACCCGGCGAAGCCCTAAATGGCACTGCTGCACAAGGGCCCTCCAACGCTAAGAGAGCGGCCAGGGGCCGAGCACTGCCCTGTCACGCACTGCTGCACAACTCACCTCACAACCAAGGACAGCACACAAGTGTCTGGCACTGCTCTCCGAGGCATGCGGGCATGAGGCACCTCACAAGGCAAACTCTCAGCCAAGGCCCTAGCAATGGCACATCAGGGCTTCAGGCAGAAGGCCTCTCCGAACCACGAGGAGCAGTCAGCAGCCCAGCATTGCACTCTCAGGGGCTGAGGCAGAAGGGACCGCACAGTTCTAGATATCAGCCACCAGCCTGGCAATTGCCTCGCTGGGCCCTCATGCAGCAGGCACCTCACAAGGTAAAGGAGCTGCTAGGCACCCGGCGAAGCCCTAAGTGGCACTGCTGCACAAGGGACCTCCAACAGCTCACAAGAGCATGGCCCTGCTCGCTCAGGCATGCGGGCATAGGGCACCTCCCAAGCCAAACTCTCAGCCATGGCCCGAGCAGTGGCACATCAGGGCGTTCAGGCAGAAGGTCCCTCCAAAGCATGAGGAGCAGTCGGCATCCTAATAGCGCTCTCAGGGATGGAGGCAGATGAGACCTCACAAGCCCAAGGATCAGCCACCAGCCTTGCAGTTGCCTCGCAGGGCCTCCTGCAGAAGTTGCTGTGCAAGGAGCTCCTAGGCACCCAGCTAAGCCCTAAATGGCACGGCTACACAAGGGACCTCCAAAGCGCAGGGACAAGTGATGTGCCTGCCGCTGCTCTGCAAGCCATGCGGGCATAGGGCACCTCACAAGGCAAACTCTCAGCCACGGCCCGAGCAGCGGCGCAGCAGGGCATCAGGGCATCAGGCAGAAGGCCCCTCCGAAGCACGAGGAGCAGTCGGCATCCTAGCATTGCTCTCTCAGGGACTGAGGCAGAAGGCACCGCACAATCCCAAGCATCAGACAGCAGCCTGGCAGTTGCCTCGCAGCGCCCTCATGCAGAGCGCACCTAACAAGCCCAAGGAACTGTTAGGCACCCGGCTGTGTCCTGCGTGACACTGAAACATAAATGTCCTCAAAGGCACAAAGAGCAGGCAGGGGCCGAGCACTGCTCTATCAGGCACTGCTGCACAACTCACCTCACAACCAAGGACAGCACCCGAGGGCCTGGCACTGCTCTCCAAGCCATGCAGGCATAGGGCACCTCACAAGGCAAACTCTCAGCCACGGCCCGAGCAGTGGCGCAGCAGGGCATCACGCAGAAGGCCCTCCGAAGCACGAGGAGCAGCCGGCATCCTAGCATTGCTCTCTCAGGGACCGAGGCACGAGGCAAAAGGGACCTCCCAATCAGAAGCATCAGCCACCAGTGTGGCGGTTGCCTCGCACGGCCTCACGCAGAAGGCACCTCACAAGGAGAAGGAGCTGCCAGGCACCCGGCGAAGCCCTAAATGGCACTGCTGCACAAGGGCCCTCCAACGCTAAGAGAGCGGCCAGGGGCCGAGCACTGCCCTGTCACGCACTGCTGCACAACTCACCTCACAACCAAGGACAGCACACAAGTGTCTGGCACTGCTCTCCGAGGCATGCGGGCATAAGGCACCTCACAAGGCAAACTCTCAGCCAAGGCCCTAGCAATGGCACATCAGGGCTTCAGGCAGAAGGCCTCTCCGAACCACGAGGAGCAGTCAGCAGCCCAGCATTGCACTCTCAGGGGCTGAGGCAGAAGGGACCGCACAGTTCTAGATATCAGCCACCAGCCTGGCAATTGCCTCGCTGGGCCCTCATGCAGCAGGCACCTCACAAGGTAAAGGAGCTGCTAGGCACCCGGCGAAGCCCTAAGTGGCACTGCTGCACAAGGGACCTCCAACAGCTCACAAGAGCATGGCCCTGCTCGCTCAGGCATGCGGGCATAGGGCACCTCCCAAGCCAAACTCTCAGCCATGGCCCGAGCAGTGGCACATCAGGGCGTTCAGGCAGAAGGTCCCTCCGAAGCATGAGGAGCAGTCGGCATCCTAATAGCGCTCTCAGGGATGGAGGCAGATGAGACCTCACAAGCCCAAGGATCAGCCACCAGCCTTGCAGTTGCCTCGCAGGGCCTCCTGCAGAAGTTGCTGTGCAAGGAGCTCCTAGGCACCCAGCTAAGCCCTAAATGGCACGGCTACACAAGGGACCTCCAAAGCGCAGGGACAAGTGATGTGCCTGCCGCTGCTCTGCAAGCCATGCGGGCATAGGGCACCTCACAAGGCAAACTCTCAGCCACGGCCCGAGCAGCGGCGCAGCAGGGCATCAGGGCATCAGGCAGAAGGCCCCTCCGAAGCACGAGGAGCAGTCGGCATCCTAGCATTGCTCTCTCAGGGACTGAGGCAGAAGGCACCGCACAATCCCAAGCATCAGACAGCAGCCTGGCAGTTGCCTCGCAGCGCCCTCATGCAGAGCGCACCTAACAAGCCCAAGGAACTGTTAGGCACCCGGCTGTGTCCTGCGTGACACTGAAACATAAATGTCCTCAAAGGCACAAAGAGCAGGCAGGGGCCGAGCACTGCTCTATCAGGCACTGCTGCACAACTCACCTCACAACCAAGGACAGCACCCGAGGGCCTGGCACTGCTCTCCAAGCCATGCAGGCATAGGGCACCTCACAAGGCAAACTCTCAGCCACGGCCCGAGCAGTGGCGCAGCAGGGCATCACGCAGAAGGCCCTCCGAAGCACGAGGAGCAGCCGGCATCCTAGCATTGCTCTCTCAGGGACTGAGGCACGAGGCAAAAGGGACCTCCCAATCAGAAGCATCAGCCACCAGTGTGGCGGTTGCCTCGCACGGCCTCACGCAGAAGGCACCTCACAAGGAGAAGGAGCTGCCAGGCACCCGGCGAAGCCCTAAATGGCACTGCTGCACAAGGGCCCTCCAACGCTAAGAGAGCGGCCAGGGGCCGAGCACTGCCCTGTCACGCACTGCTGCACAACTCACCTCACAACCAAGGACAGCACACAAGTGTCTGGCACTGCTCTCCGAGGCATGCGGGCATGAGGCACCTCACAAGGCAAACTCTCAGCCAAGGCCCTAGCAATGGCACATCAGGGCTTCAGGCAGAAGGCCTCTCCGAACCACGAGGAGCAGTCAGCAGCCCAGCATTGCACTCTCAGGGGCTGAGGCAGAAGGGACCGCACAGTTCTAGATATCAGCCACCAGCCTGGCAATTGCCTCGCTGGGCCCTCATGCAGCAGGCACCTCACAAGGTAAAGGAGCTGCTAGGCACCCGGCGAAGCCCTAAGTGGCACTGCTGCACAAGGGACCTCCAACAGCTCACAAGAGCATGGCCCTGCTCGCTCAGGCATGCGGGCATAGGGCACCTCCCAAGCCAAACTCTCAGCCATGGCCCGAGCAGTGGCACATCAGGGCGTTCAGGCAGAAGGTCCCTCCGAAGCATGAGGAGCAGTCGGCATCCTAATAGCGCTCTCAGGGATGGAGGCAGATGAGACCTCACAAGCCCAAGGATCAGCCACCAGCCTTGCAGTTGCCTCGCAGGGCCTCCTGCAGAAGTTGCTGTACAAGGAGCTCCTAGGCACCCAGCTAAGCCCTAAATGGCACGGCTACACAAGGGACCTCCAAAGCGCAGGGACAAGTGATGTGCCTGCCGCTGCTCTCCAAGCCATGCAGGCATAGGGCACCTCACAAGGCAAACTCTCAGCCACGGCCCGAGCAGCGGCGCAGCAGGGCATCAGGGCATCAGGCAGAAGGCCCCTCGGAAGCACGAGGAGCAGTCAGCATCCTAATAGCGCTCTCAGGGATGGAGGCAGATGAGACCTCACAAGCCCAAGGATCAGCCACCAGCCTTGCAGTTGCCTCGCAGGGCCTCCTGCAGAAGTTGCTGTACAAGGAGCTCCTAGGCACCCAGCTAAGCCCTAAATGGCACGGCTACACAAGGGACCTCCAAAGCGCAGGGACAAGTGATGTGCCTGCCGCTGCTCTCCAAGCCATGCAGGCATAGGGCACCTCCCAAGCCAAACTCTCAGCCACGGCCCGAGCAGCGGCGCAGCAGGGCATCAGGGCATCAGGCAGAAGGCCCCTCGGAAGCACGAGGAGCAGTCAGCATCCTAATAGCGCTCTCAGGGATGGAGGCAGATGAGACCTCACAAGCCCAAGGTTCAGCCACCAGCCTTGCAGTTGCCTCGCAGGGCCTCCTGCAGAAGTTGCTGTACAAGGAGCTCCTAGGCACCCAGCTAAGCCCTAAATGGCACGGCTACACAAGGGACCTCCAAAGCGCAGGGACAAGTGATGTGCCTGCCGCTGCTCTCCAAGCCATGCAGGCATAGGGCACCTCACAAGGCAAACTCTCAGCCACGGCCCGAGCAGCGGCGCAGCAGGGCATCAGGGCATCAGGCAGAAGGCCCCTCCGAAGCACGAGGAGCAGTCGGCATCCTAGCATTGCTCTCTCAGGGACTGAGGCAGAAGGCACCGCACAATCCCAAGCATCAGACAGCAGCCTGGCAGTTGCCTCGCAGCGCCCTCATGCAGAGCGCACCTAACAAGCCCAAGGAACTGTTAGGCACCCGGCTGTGTCCTGCGTGACACTGAAACATAAATGTCCTCAAAGGCACAAAGAGCAGGCAGGGGCCGAGCACTGCTCTATCAGGCACTGCTGCACAACTCACCTCACAACCAAGGACAGCACCCGAGGGCCTGGCACTGCTCTCCAAGCCATGCAGGCATAGGGCACCTCACAAGGCAAACTCTCAGCCACGGCCCGAGCAGTGGCGCAGCAGGGCATCACGCAGAAGGCCCTCCGAAGCACGAGGAGCAGCCGGCATCCTAGCATTGCTCTCTCAGGGACCGAGGCACGAGGCAAAAGGGACCTCCCAATCAGAAGCATCAGCCACCAGTGTGGCGGTTGCCTCGCACGGCCTCACGCAGAAGGCACCTCACAAGGAGAAGGAGCTGCCAGGCACCCGGCGAAGCCCTAAATGGCACTGCTGCACAAGGGCCCTCCAACGCTAAGAGAGCGGCCAGGGGCCGAGCACTGCCCTGTCACGCACTGCTGCACAACTCACCTCACAACCAAGGACAGCACACAAGTGTCTGGCACTGCTCTCCGAGGCATGCGGGCATAAGGCACCTCACAAGGCAAACTCTCAGCCAAGGCCCTAGCAATGGCACATCAGGGCTTCAGGCAGAAGGCCTCTCCGAACCACGAGGAGCAGTCAGCAGCCCAGCATTGCACTCTCAGGGGCTGAGGCAGAAGGGACCGCACAGTTCTAGATATCAGCCACCAGCCTGGCAATTGCCTCGCTGGGCCCTCATGCAGCAGGCACCTCACAAGGTAAAGGAGCTGCTAGGCACCCGGCGAAGCCCTAAGTGGCACTGCTGCACAAGGGACCTCCAACAGCTCACAAGAGCATGGCCCTGCTCGCTCAGGCATGCGGGCATAGGGCACCTCCCAAGCCAAACTCTCAGCCATGGCCCGAGCAGTGGCACATCAGGGCGTTCAGGCAGAAGGTCCCTCCGAAGCATGAGGAGCAGTCGGCATCCTAATAGCGCTCTCAGGGATGGAGGCAGATGAGACCTCACAAGCCCAAGGATCAGCCACCAGCCTTGCAGTTGCCTCGCAGGGCCTCCTGCAGAAGTTGCTGTGCAAGGAGCTCCTAGGCACCCAGCTAAGCCCTAAATGGCACGGCTACACAAGGGACCTCCAAAGCGCAGGGACAAGTGATGTGCCTGCCGCTGCTCTGCAAGCCATGCGGGCATAGGGCACCTCACAAGGCAAACTCTCAGCCACGGCCCGAGCAGCGGCGCAGCAGGGCATCAGGGCATCAGGCAGAAGGCCCCTCCGAAGCACGAGGAGCAGTCGGCATCCTAGCGTTGCTCTCTCAGGGACTGAGGCAGAAGGCACCGCACAATCCCAAGCATCAGACAGCAGCCTGGCAGTTGCCTCGCAGCGCCCTCATGCAGAGCGCACCTAACAAGCCCAAGGAACTGTTAGGCACCCGGCTGTGTCCTGCGTGACACTGAAACATAAATGTCCTCAAAGGCACAAAGAGCAGGCAGGGGCCGAGCACTGCTCTATCAGGCACTGCTGCACAACTCACCTCACAACCAAGGACAGCACCCGAGGGCCTGGCACTGCTCTCCAAGCCATGCAGGCATAGGGCACCTCACAAGGCAAACTCTCAGCCACGGCCCGAGCAGTGGCGCAGCAGGGCATCACGCAGAAGGCCCTCCGAAGCACGAGGAGCAGCCGGCATCCTAGCATTGCTCTCTCAGGGACCGAGGCACGAGGCAAAAGGGACCTCCCAATCAGAAGCATCAGCCACCAGTGTGGCGGTTGCCTCGCACGGCCTCACGCAGAAGGCACCTCACAAGGAGAAGGAGCTGCCAGGCACCCGGCGAAGCCCTAAATGGCACTGCTGCACAAGGGCCCTCCAACGCTAAGAGAGCGGCCAGGGGCCGAGCACTGCCCTGTCACGCACTGCTGCACAACTCACCTCACAACCAAGGACAGCACACAAGTGTCTGGCACTGCTCTCCGAGGCATGCGGGCATAAGGCACCTCACAAGGCAAACTCTCAGCCAAGGCCCTAGCAATGGCACATCAGGGCTTCAGGCAGAAGGCCTCTCCGAACCACGAGGAGCAGTCAGCAGCCCAGCATTGCACTCTCAGGGGCTGAGGCAGAAGGGACCGCACAGTTCTAGATATCAGCCACCAGCCTGGCAATTGCCTCGCTGGGCCCTCATGCAGCAGGCACCTCACAAGGTAAAGGAGCTGCTAGGCACCCGGCGAAGCCCTAAGTGGCACTGCTGCACAAGGGACCTCCAACAGCTCACAAGAGCATGGCCCTGCTCGCTCAGGCATGCGGGCATAGGGCACCTCCCAAGCCAAACTCTCAGCCATGGCCCGAGCAGTGGCACATCAGGGCGTTCAGGCAGAAGGTCCCTCCGAAGCATGAGGAGCAGTCGGCATCCTAATAGCGCTCTCAGGGATGGAGGCAGATGAGACCTCACAAGCCCAAGGATCAGCCACCAGCCTTGCAGTTGCCTCGCAGGGCCTCCTGCAGAAGTTGCTGTGCAAGGAGCTCCTAGGCACCCAGCTAAGCCCTAAATGGCACGGCTACACAAGGGACCTCCAAAGCGCAGGGACAAGTGATGTGCCTGCCGCTGCTCTGCAAGCCATGCGGGCATAGGGCACCTCACAAGGCAAACTCTCAGCCACGGCCCGAGCAGCGGCGCAGCAGGGCATCAGGGCATCAGGCAGAAGGCCCCTCCGAAGCACGAGGAGCAGTCGGCATCCTAGCATTGCTCTCTCAGGGACTGAGGCAGAAGGCACCGCACAATCCCAAGCATCAGACAGCAGCCTGGCAGTTGCCTCGCAGCGCCCTCATGCAGAGCGCACCTAACAAGCCCAAGGAACTGTTAGGCACCCGGCTGTGTCCTGCGTGACACTGAAACATAAATGTCCTCAAAGGCACAAAGAGCAGGCAGGGGCCGAGCACTGCTCTATCAGGCACTGCTGCACAACTCACCTCACAACCAAGGACAGCACCCGAGGGCCTGGCACTGCTCTCCAAGCCATGCAGGCATAGGGCACCTCACAAGGCAAACTCTCAGCCACGGCCCGAGCAGTGGCGCAGCAGGGCATCACGCAGAAGGCCCTCCGAAGTACGAGGAGCAGCCGGCATCCTAGCATTGCTCTCTCAGGGACCGAGGCACGAGGCAAAAGGGACCTCCCAATCAGAAGCATCAGCCACCAGTGTGGCGGTTGCCTCGCACGGCCTCACGCAGAAGGCACCTCACAAGGAGAAGGAGCTGCCAGGCACCCGGCGAAGCCCTAAATGGCACTGCTGCACAAGGGCCCTCCAACGCTAAGAGAGCGGCCAGGGGCCGAGCACTGCCCTGTCACGCACTGCTGCACAACTCACCTCACAACCAAGGACAGCACACAAGTGTCTGGCACTGCTCTCCGAGGCATGCGGGCATAAGGCACCTCACAAGGCAAACTCTCAGCCAAGGCCCTAGCAATGGCACATCAGGGCTTCAGGCAGAAGGCCTCTCAGAACCACGAGGAGCAGTCAGCAGCCCAGCATTGCACTCTCAGGGGCTGAGGCAGAAGGGACCGCACAGTTCTAGATATCAGCCACCAGCCTGGCAATTGCCTCGCTGGGCCCTCATGCAGCAGGCACCTCACAAGGTAAAGGAGCTGCTAGGCACCCGGCGAAGCCCTAAGTGGCACTGCTGCACAAGGGACCTCCAACAGCTCACAAGAGCATGGCCCTGCTCGCTCAGGCATGCGGGCATAGGGCACCTCCCAAGCCAAACTCTCAGCCATGGCCCGAGCAGTGGCACATCAGGGCGTTCAGGCAGAAGGTCCCTCCGAAGCATGAGGAGCAGTCGGCATCCTAATAGCGCTCTCAGGGATGGAGGCAGATGAGACCTCACAAGCCCAAGGATCAGCCACCAGCCTTGCAGTTGCCTCGCAGGGCCTCCTGCAGAAGTTGCTGTGCAAGGAGCTCCTAGGCACCCAGCTAAGCCCTAAATGGCACGGCTACACAAGGGACCTCCAAAGCGCAGGGACAAGTGATGTGCCTGCCGCTGCTCTGCAAGCCATGCAGGCATAGGGCACCTCACAAGGCAAACTCTCAGCCACGGCCCGAGCAGCGGCGCAGCAGGGCATCAGGGCATCAGGCAGAAGGCCCCTCCGAAGCACGAGGAGCAGTCGGCATCCTAGCATTGCTCTCTCAGGGACTGAGGCAGAAGGCACCGCACAATCCCAAGCATCAGACAGCAGCCTGGCAGTTGCCTCACAGCGCCCTCATGCAGAGCGCACCTAACAAGCCCAAGGAACTGTTAGGCACCCGGCTGTGTCCTGCGTGACACTGAAACATAAATGTCCTCAAAGGCACAAAGAGCAGGCAGGGGCCGAGCACTGCTCTATCAGGCACTGCTGCACAACTCACCTCACAACCAAGGACAGCACCCGAGGGCCTGGCACTGCTCTCCAAGCCATGCAGGCATAGGGCACCTCACAAGGCAAACTCTCAGCCACGGCCCGAGCAGTGGCGCAGCAGGGCATCACGCAGAAGGCCCTCCGAAGCACGAGGAGCAGCCGGCATCCTAGCATTGCTCTCTCAGGGACTGAGGCACGAGGCAAAAGGGACCTCCCAATCAGAAGCATCAGCCACCAGTGTGGCGGTTGCCTCGCACGGCCTCACGCAGAAGGCACCTCACAAGGAGAAGGAGCTGCCAGGCACCCGGCGAAGCCCTAAATGGCACTGCTGCACAAGGGCCCTCCAACGCTAAGAGAGCGGCCAGGGGCCGAGCACTGCCCTGTCACGCACTGCTGCACAACTCACCTCACAACCAAGGACAGCACACAAGTGTCTGGCACTGCTCTCCGAGGCATGCGGGCATAAGGCACCTCACAAGGCAAACTCTCAGCCAAGGCCCTAGCAATGGCACATCAGGGCTTCAGGCAGAAGGCCTCTCAGAACCACGAGGAGCAGTCAGCAGCCCAGCATTGCACTCTCAGGGGCTGAGGCAGAAGGGACCGCACAGTTCTAGATATCAGCCACCAGCCTGGCAATTGCCTCGCTGGGCCCTCATGCAGCAGGCACCTCACAAGGTAAAGGAGCTGCTAGGCACCCGGCGAAGCCCTAAGTGGCACTGCTGCACAAGGGACCTCCAACAGCTCACAAGAGCATGGCCCTGCTCGCTCAGGCATGCGGGCATAGGGCACCTCCCAAGCCAAACTCTCAGCCATGGCCCGAGCAGTGGCACATCAGGGCGTTCAGGCAGAAGGTCCCTCCGAAGCATGAGGAGCAGTCGGCATCCTAATAGCGCTCTCAGGGATGGAGGCAGATGAGACCTCACAAGCCCAAGGATCAGCCACCAGCCTTGCAGTTGCCTCGCAGGGCCTCCTGCAGAAGTTGCTGTGCAAGGAGCTCCTAGGCACCCAGCTAAGCCCTAAATGGCACGGCTACACAAGGGACCTCCAAAGTGCAGGGACAAGTGATGTGCCTGCCGCTGCTCTCCAAGCCATGCAGGCATAGGGCACCTCACAAGGCAAACTCTCAGCCACGGCCCGAGCAGCGGCGCAGCAGGGCATCAGGGCATCAGGCAGAAGGCCCCTCGGAAGCACGAGGAGCAGTCAGCATCCTAATAGCGCTCTCAGGGATGGAGGCAGATGAGACCTCACAAGCCCAAGGATCAGCCACCAGCCTTGCAGTTGCCTCGCAGGGCCTCCTGCAGAAGTTGCTGTACAAGGAGCTCCTAGGCACCCAGCTAAGCCCTAAATGGCACGGCTACACAAGGGACCTCCAAAGCGCAGGGACAAGTGATGTGCCTGCCGCTGCTCTCCAAGCCATGCAGGCATAGGGCACCTCACAAGGCAAACTCTCAGCCACGGCCCGAGCAGCGGCGCAGCAGGGCATCAGGGCATCAGGCAGAAGGCCCCTCCGAAGCACGAGGAGCAGTCGGCATCCTAGCATTGCTCTCTCAGGGACTGAGGCAGAAGGCACCGCACAATCCCAAGCATCAGACAGCAGCCTGGCAGTTGCCTCGCAGCGCCCTCATGCAGAGCGCACCTAACAAGCCCAAGGAACTGTTAGGCACCCGGCTGTGTCCTGCGTGACACTGAAACATAAATGTCCTCAAAGGCACAAAGAGCAGGCAGGGGCCGAGCACTGCTCTATCAGGCACTGCTGCACAACTCACCTCACAACCAAGGACAGCACCCGAGGGCCTGGCACTGCTCTCCAAGCCATGCAGGCATAGGGCACCTCACAAGGCAAACTCTCAGCCACGGCCCGAGCAGTGGCGCAGCAGGGCATCACGCAGAAGGCCCTCCGAAGCACGAGGAGCAGCCGGCATCCTAGCATTGCTCTCTCAGGGACCGAGGCACGAGGCAAAAGGGACCTCCCAATCAGAAGCATCAGCCACCAGTGTGGCGGTTGCCTCGCACGGCCTCACGCAGAAGGCACCTCACAAGGAGAAGGAGCTGCCAGGCACCCGGCGAAGCCCTAAATGGCACTGCTGCACAAGGGCCCTCCAACGCTAAGAGAGCGGCCAGGGGCCGAGCACTGCCCTGTCACGCACTGCTGCACAACTCACCTCACAACCAAGGACAGCACACAAGTGTCTGGCACTGCTCTCCGAGGCATGCGGGCATAAGGCACCTCACAAGGCAAACTCTCAGCCAAGGCCCTAGCAATGGCACATCAGGGCTTCAGGCAGAAGGCCTCTCCGAAGCACGAGGAGCAGTCAGCAGCCCAGCATTGCACTCTCAGGGGCTGAGGCAGAAGGGACCGCACAGTTCTAGATATCAGCCACCAGCCTGGCAATTGCCTCGCTGGGCCCTCATGCAGCAGGCACCTCACAAGGTAAAGGAGCTGCTAGGCACCCGGCGAAGCCCTAAGTGGCACTGCTGCACAAGGGACCTCCAACAGCTCACAAGAGCATGGCCCTGCTCGCTCAGGCATGCGGGCATAGGGCACCTCCCAAGCCAAACTCTCAGCCATGGCCCGAGCAGTGGCACATCAGGGCGTTCAGGCAGAAGGTCCCTCCGAAGCATGAGGAGCAGTCGGCATCCTAATAGCGCTCTCAGGGATGGAGGCAGATGAGACCTCACAAGCCCAAGGATCAGCCACCAGCCTTGCAGTTGCCTCGCAGGGCCTCCTGCAGAAGTTGCTGTGCAAGGAGCTCCTAGGCACCCAGCTAAGCCCTAAATGGCACGGCTACACAAGGGACCTCCAAAGCGCAGGGACAAGTGATGTGCCTGCCGCTGCTCTGCAAGCCATGCAGGCATAGGGCACCTCACAAGGCAAACTCTCAGCCACGGCCCGAGCAGCGGCGCAGCAGGGCATCAGGGCATCAGGCAGAAGGCCCCTCCGAAGCACGAGGAGCAGTCGGCATCCTAGCATTGCTCTCTCAGGGACTGAGGCAGAAGGCACCGCACAATCCCAAGCATCAGACAGCAGCCTGGCAGTTGCCTCGCAGCGCCCTCATGCAGAGCGCACCTAACAAGCCCAAGGAACTGTTAGGCACCCGGCTGTGTCCTGCGTGACACTGAAACATAAATGTCCTCAAAGGCACAAAGAGCAGGCAGGGGCCGAGCACTGCTCTATCAGGCACTGCTGCACAACTCACCTCACAACCAAGGACAGCACCCGAGGGCCTGGCACTGCTCTCCAAGCCATGCAGGCATAGGGCACCTCACAAGGCAAACTCTCAGCCACGGCCCGAGCAGTGGCGCAGCAGGGCATCACGCAGAAGGCCCTCCGAAGCACGAGGAGCAGCCGGCATCCTAGCATTGCTCTCTCAGGGACTGAGGCACGAGGCAAAAGGGACCTCCCAATCAGAAGCATCAGCCACCAGTGTGGCGGTTGCCTCGCACGGCCTCACGCAGAAGGCACCTCACAAGGAGAAGGAGCTGCCAGGCACCCGGCGAAGCCCTAAATGGCACTGCTGCACAAGGGCCCTCCAACGCTAAGAGAGCGGCCAGGGGCCGAGCACTGCCCTGTCACGCACTGCTGCACAACTCACCTCACAACCAAGGACAGCACACAAGTGTCTGGCACTGCTCTCCGAGGCATGCGGGCATAAGGCACCTCACAAGGCAAACTCTCAGCCAAGGCCCTAGCAATGGCACATCAGGGCTTCAGGCAGAAGGCCTCTCCGAACCACGAGGAGCAGTCAGCAGCCCAGCATTGCACTCTCAGGGGCTGAGGCAGAAGGGACCGCACAGTTCTAGATATCAGCCACCAGCCTGGCAATTGCCTCGCTGGGCCCTCATGCAGCAGGCACCTCACAAGGTAAAGGAGCTGCTAGGCACCCGGCGAAGCCCTAAGTGGCACTGCTGCACAAGGGACCTCCAACAGCTCACAAGAGCATGGCCCTGCTCGCTCAGGCATGCGGGCATAGGGCACCTCCCAAGCCAAACTCTCAGCCATGGCCCGAGCAGTGGCACATCAGGGCGTTCAGGCAGAAGGTCCCTCCGAAGCATGAGGAGCAGTCGGCATCCTAATAGCGCTCTCAGGGATGGAGGCAGATGAGACCTCACAAGCCCAAGGATCAGCCACCAGCCTTGCAGTTGCCTCGCAGGGCCTCCTGCAGAAGTTGCTGTGCAAGGAGCTCCTAGGCACCCAGCTAAGCCCTAAATGGCACGGCTACACAAGGGACCTCCAAAGTGCAGGGACAAGTGATGTGCCTGCCGCTGCTCTCCAAGCCATGCAGGCATAGGGCACCTCACAAGGCAAACTCTCAGCCACGGCCCGAGCAGCGGCGCAGCAGGGCATCAGGGCATCAGGCAGAAGGCCCCTCGGAAGCACGAGGAGCAGTCAGCATCCTAATAGCGCTCTCAGGGATGGAGGCAGATGAGACCTCACAAGCCCAAGGATCAGCCACCAGCCTTGCAGTTGCCTCGCAGGGCCTCCTGCAGAAGTTGCTGTACAAGGAGCTCCTAGGCACCCAGCTAAGCCCTAAATGGCACGGCTACACAAGGGACCTCCAAAGCGCAGGGACAAGTGATGTGCCTGCCGCTGCTCTCCAAGCCATGCAGGCATAGGGCACCTCACAAGGCAAACTCTCAGCCACGGCCCGAGCAGCGGCGCAGCAGGGCATCAGGGCATCAGGCAGAAGGCCCCTCCGAAGCACGAGGAGCAGTCGGCATCCTAGCATTGCTCTCTCAGGGACTGAGGCAGAAGGCACCGCACAATCCCAAGCATCAGACAGCAGCCTGGCAGTTGCCTCGCAGCGCCCTCATGCAGAGCGCACCTAACAAGCCCAAGGAACTGTTAGGCACCCGGCTGTGTCCTGCGTGACACTGAAACATAAATGTCCTCAAAGGCACAAAGAGCAGGCAGGGGCCGAGCACTGCTCTATCAGGCACTGCTGCACAACTCACCTCACAACCAAGGACAGCACCCGAGGGCCTGGCACTGCTCTCCAAGCCATGCAGGCATAGGGCACCTCACAAGGCAAACTCTCAGCCACGGCCCGAGCAGTGGCGCAGCAGGGCATCACGCAGAAGGCCCTCCGAAGCACGAGGAGCAGCCGGCATCCTAGCATTGCTCTCTCAGGGACTGAGGCACGAGGCAAAAGGGACCTCCCAATCAGAAGCATCAGCCACCAGTGTGGCGGTTGCCTCGCACGGCCTCACGCAGAAGGCACCTCACAAGGAGAAGGAGCTGCCAGGCACCCGGCGAAGCCCTAAATGGCACTGCTGCACAAGGGCCCTCCAACGCTAAGAGAGCGGCCAGGGGCCGAGCACTGCCCTGTCACGCACTGCTGCACAACTCACCTCACAACCAAGGACAGCACACAAGTGTCTGGCACTGCTCTCCGAGGCATGCGGGCATAAGGCACCTCACAAGGCAAACTCTCAGCCAAGGCCCTAGCAATGGCACATCAGGGCTTCAGGCAGAAGGCCTCTCCGAACCACGAGGAGCAGTCAGCAGCCCAGCATTGCACTCTCAGGGGCTGAGGCAGAAGGGACCGCACAGTTCTAGATATCAGCCACCAGCCTGGCAATTGCCTCGCTGGGCCCTCATGCAGCAGGCACCTCACAAGGTAAAGGAGCTGCTAGGCACCCGGCGAAGCCCTAAGTGGCACTGCTGCACAAGGGACCTCCAACAGCTCACAAGAGCATGGCCCTGCTCGCTCAGGCATGCGGGCATAGGGCACCTCCCAAGCCAAACTCTCAGCCATGGCCCGAGCAGTGGCACATCAGGGCGTTCAGGCAGAAGGTCCCTCCGAAGCATGAGGAGCAGTCGGCATCCTAATAGCGCTCTCAGGGATGGAGGCAGATGAGACCTCACAAGCCCAAGGATCAGCCACCAGCCTTGCAGTTGCCTCGCAGGGCCTCCTGCAGAAGTTGCTGTGCAAGGAGCTCCTAGGCACCCAGCTAAGCCCTAAATGGCACGGCTACACAAGGGACCTCCAAAGTGCAGGGACAAGTGATGTGCCTGCCGCTGCTCTCCAAGCCATGCAGGCATAGGGCACCTCACAAGGCAAACTCTCAGCCACGGCCCGAGCAGCGGCGCAGCAGGGCATCAGGGCATCAGGCAGAAGGCCCCTCGGAAGCACGAGGAGCAGTCAGCATCCTAATAGCGCTCTCAGGGATGGAGGCAGATGAGACCTCACAAGCCCAAGGATCAGCCACCAGCCTTGCAGTTGCCTCGCAGGGCCTCCTGCAGAAGTTGCTGTACAAGGAGCTCCTAGGCACCCAGCTAAGCCCTAAATGGCACGGCTACACAAGGGACCTCCAAAGCGCAGGGACAAGTGATGTGCCTGCCGCTGCTCTCCAAGCCATGCAGGCATAGGGCACCTCACAAGGCAAACTCTCAGCCACGGCCCGAGCAGCGGCGCAGCAGGGCATCAGGGCATCAGGCAGAAGGCCCCTCCGAAGCACGAGGAGCAGTCGGCATCCTAGCATTGCTCTCTCAGGGACTGAGGCAGAAGGCACCGCACAATCCCAAGCATCAGACAGCAGCCTGGCAGTTGCCTCGCAGCGCCCTCATGCAGAGCGCACCTAACAAGCCCAAGGAACTGTTAGGCACCCGGCTGTGTCCTGCGTGACACTGAAACATAAATGTCCTCAAAGGCACAAAGAGCAGGCAGGGGCCGAGCACTGCTCTATCAGGCACTGCTGCACAACTCACCTCACAACCAAGGACAGCACCCGAGGGCCTGGCACTGATCTCCAAGCCATGCAGGCATAGGGCACCTCACAAGGCAAACTCTCAGCCACGGCCCGAGCAGTGGCGCAGCAGGGCATCACGCAGAAGGCCCTCCGAAGCACGAGGAGCAGCCGGCATCCTAGCATTGCTCTCTCAGGGACCGAGGCACGAGGCAAAAGGGACCTCCCAATCAGAAGCATCAGCCACCAGTGTGGCGGTTGCCTCGCACGGCCTCACGCAGAAGGCACCTCACAAGGAGAAGGAGCTGCCAGGCACCCGGCGAAGCCCTAAATGGCACTGCTGCACAAGGGCCCTCCAACGCTAAGAGAGCGGCCAGGGGCCGAGCACTGCCCTGTCACGCACTGCTGCACAACTCACCTCACAACCAAGGACAGCACACAAGTGTCTGGCACTGCTCTCCGAGGCATGCGGGCATAAGGCACCTCACAAGGCAAACTCTCAGCCAAGGCCCTAGCAATGGCACATCAGGGCTTCAGGCAGAAGGCCTCTCAGAACCACGAGGAGCAGTCAGCAGCCCAGCATTGCACTCTCAGGGGCTGAGGCAGAAGGGACCGCACAGTTCTAGATATCAGCCACCAGCCTGGCAATTGCCTCGCTGGGCCCTCATGCAGCAGGCACCTCACAAGGTAAAGGAGCTGCTAGGCACCCGGCGAAGCCCTAAGTGGCACTGCTGCACAAGGGACCTCCAACAGCTCACAAGAGCATGGCCCTGCTCGCTCAGGCATGCGGGCATAGGGCACCTCCCAAGCCAAACTCTCAGCCATGGCCCGAGCAGTGGCACATCAGGGCGTTCAGGCAGAAGGCCCCTCGGAAGCACGAGGAGCAGTCAGCATCCTAATAGCGCTCTCAGGGATGGAGGCAGATGAGACCTCACAAGCCCAAGGATCAGCCACCAGCCTTGCAGTTGCCTCGCAGGGCCTCCTGCAGAAGTTGCTGTACAAGGAGCTCCTAGGCACCCAGCTAAGCCCTAAATGGCACGGCTACACAAGGGACCTCCAAAGCGCAGGGACAAGTGATGTGCCTGCCGCTGCTCTCCAAGCCATGCAGGCATAGGGCACCTCACAAGGCAAACTCTCAGCCACGGCCCGAGCAGCGGCGCAGCAGGGCATCAGGGCATCAGGCAGAAGGCCCCTCCGAAGCACGAGGAGCAGTCGGCATCCTAGCATTGCTCTCTCAGGGACTGAGGCAGAAGGCACCGCACAATCCCAAGCATCAGACAGCAGCCTGGCAGTTGCCTCGCAGCGCCCTCATGCAGAGCGCACCTAACAAGCCCAAGGAACTGTTAGGCACCCGGCTGTGTCCTGCGTGACACTGAAACATAAATGTCCTCAAAGGCACAAAGAGCAGGCAGGGGCCGAGCACTGCTCTATCAGGCACTGCTGCACAACTCACCTCACAACCAAGGACAGCACCCGAGGGCCTGGCACTGCTCTCCAAGCCATGCAGGCATAGGGCACCTCACAAGGCAAACTCTCAGCCACGGCCCGAGCAGTGGCGCAGCAGGGCATCACGCAGAAGGCCCTCCGAAGCACGAGGAGCAGCCGGCATCCTAGCATTGCTCTCTCAGGGACCGAGGCACGAGGCAAAAGGGACCTCCCAATCAGAAGCATCAGCCACCAGTGTGGCGGTTGCCTCGCACGGCCTCACGCAGAAGGCACCTCACAAGGAGAAGGAGCTGCCAGGCACCCGGCGAAGCCCTAAATGGCACTGCTGCACAAGGGCCCTCCAACGCTAAGAGAGCGGCCAGGGGCCGAGCACTGCCCTGTCACGCACTGCTGCACAACTCACCTCACAACCAAGGACAGCACACAAGTGTCTGGCACTGCTCTCCGAGGCATGCGGGCATAAGGCACCTCACAAGGCAAACTCTCAGCCAAGGCCCTAGCAATGGCACATCAGGGCTTCAGGCAGAAGGCCTCTCAGAACCACGAGGAGCAGTCAGCAGCCCAGCATTGCACTCTCAGGGGCTGAGGCAGAAGGGACCGCACAGTTCTAGATATCAGCCACCAGCCTGGCAATTGCCTCGCTGGGCCCTCATGCAGCAGGCACCTCACAAGGTAAAGGAGCTGCTAGGCACCCGGCGAAGCCCTAAGTGGCACTGCTGCACAAGGGACCTCCAACAGCTCACAAGAGCATGGCCCTGCTCGCTCAGGCATGCGGGCATAGGGCACCTCCCAAGCCAAACTCTCAGCCATGGCCCGAGCAGTGGCACATCAGGGCGTTCAGGCAGAAGGTCCCTCCGAAGCATGAGGAGCAGTCGGCATCCTAATAGCGCTCTCAGGGATGGAGGCAGATGAGACCTCACAAGCCCAAGGATCAGCCACCAGCCTTGCAGTTGCCTCGCAGGGCCTCCTGCAGAAGTTGCTGTGCAAGGAGCTCCTAGGCACCCAGCTAAGCCCTAAATGGCACGGCTACACAAGGGACCTCCAAAGCGCAGGGACAAGTGATGTGCCTGCCGCTGCTCTGCAAGCCATGCAGGCATAGGGCACCTCACAAGGCAAACTCTCAGCCACGGCCCGAGCAGCGGCGCAGCAGGGCATCAGGGCATCAGGCAGAAGGCCCCTCCGAAGCACGAGGAGCAGTCGGCATCCTAGCATTGCTCTCTCAGGGACTGAGGCAGAAGGCACCGCACAATCCCAAGCATCAGACAGCAGCCTGGCAGTTGCCTCGCAGCGCCCTCATGCAGAGCGCACCTAACAAGCCCAAGGAACTGTTAGGCACCCGGCTGTGTCCTGCGTGACACTGAAACATAAATGTCCTCAAAGGCACAAAGAGCAGGCAGGGGCCGAGCACTGCTCTATCAGGCACTGCTGCACAACTCACCTCACAACCAAGGACAGCACCCGAGGGCCTGGCACTGCTCTCCAAGCCATGCAGGCATAGGGCACCTCACAAGGCAAACTCTCAGCCACGGCCCGAGCAGTGGCGCAGCAGGGCATCACGCAGAAGGCCCTCCGAAGCACGAGGAGCAGCCGGCATCCTAGCATTGCTCTCTCAGGGACTGAGGCACGAGGCAAAAGGGACCTCCCAATCAGAAGCATCAGCCACCAGTGTGGCGGTTGCCTCGCACGGCCTCACGCAGAAGGCACCTCACAAGGAGAAGGAGCTGCCAGGCACCCGGCGAAGCCCTAAATGGCACTGCTGCACAAGGGCCCTCCAACGCTAAGAGAGCGGCCAGGGGCCGAGCACTGCCCTGTCACGCACTGCTGCACAACTCACCTCACAACCAAGGACAGCACACAAGTGTCTGGCACTGCTCTCCGAGGCATGCGGGCATAAGGCACCTCACAAGGCAAACTCTCAGCCAAGGCCCTAGCAATGGCACATCAGGGCTTCAGGCAGAAGGCCTCTCCGAAGCACGAGGAGCAGTCAGCAGCCCAGCATTGCACTCTCAGGGGCTGAGGCAGAAGGGACCGCACAGTTCTAGATATCAGCCACCAGCCTGGCAATTGCCTCGCTGGGCCCTCATGCAGCAGGCACCTCACAAGGTAAAGGAGCTGCTAGGCACCCGGCGAAGCCCTAAGTGGCACTGCTGCACAAGGGACCTCCAACAGCTCACAAGAGCATGGCCCTGCTCGCTCAGGCATGCGGGCATAGGGCACCTCCCAAGCCAAACTCTCAGCCATGGCCCGAGCAGTGGCACATCAGGGCGTTCAGGCAGAAGGTCCCTCCGAAGCATGAGGAGCAGTCGGCATCCTAATAGCGCTCTCAGGGATGGAGGCAGATGAGACCTCACAAGCCCAAGGATCAGCCACCAGCCTTGCAGTTGCCTCGCAGGGCCTCCTGCAGAAGTTGCTGTGCAAGGAGCTCCTAGGCACCCAGCTAAGCCCTAAATGGCACGGCTACACAAGGGACCTCCAAAGCGCAGGGACAAGTGATGTGCCTGCCGCTGCTCTGCAAGCCATGCAGGCATAGGGCACCTCACAAGGCAAACTCTCAGCCACGGCCCGAGCAGCGGCGCAGCAGGGCATCAGGGCATCAGGCAGAAGGCCCCTCCGAAGCACGAGGAGCAGTCGGCATCCTAGCATTGCTCTCTCAGGGACTGAGGCAGAAGGCACCGCACAATCCCAAGCATCAGACAGCAGCCTGGCAGTTGCCTCGCAGCGCCCTCATGCAGAGCGCACCTAACAAGCCCAAGGAACTGTTAGGCACCCGGCTGTGTCCTGCGTGACACTGAAACATAAATGTCCTCAAAGGCACAAAGAGCAGGCAGGGGCCGAGCACTGCTCTATCAGGCACTGCTGCACAACTCACCTCACAACCAAGGACAGCACCCGAGGGCCTGGCACTGCTCTCCAAGCCATGCAGGCATAGGGCACCTCACAAGGCAAACTCTCAGCCACGGCCCGAGCAGTGGCGCAGCAGGGCATCACGCAGAAGGCCCTCCGAAGCACGAGGAGCAGCCGGCATCCTAGCATTGCTCTCTCAGGGACTGAGGCACGAGGCAAAAGGGACCTCCCAATCAGAAGCATCAGCCACCAGTGTGGCGGTTGCCTCGCACGGCCTCACGCAGAAGGCACCTCACAAGGAGAAGGAGCTGCCAGGCACCCGGCGAAGCCCTAAATGGCACTGCTGCACAAGGGCCCTCCAACGCTAAGAGAGCGGCCAGGGGCCGAGCACTGCCCTGTCACGCACTGCTGCACAACTCACCTCACAACCAAGGACAGCACACAAGTGTCTGGCACTGCTCTCCGAGGCATGCGGGCATAAGGCACCTCACAAGGCAAACTCTCAGCCAAGGCCCTAGCAATGGCACATCAGGGCTTCAGGCAGAAGGCCTCTCCGAAGCACGAGGAGCAGTCAGCAGCCCAGCATTGCACTCTCAGGGGCTGAGGCAGAAGGGACCGCACAGTTCTAGATATCAGCCACCAGCCTGGCAATTGCCTCGCTGGGCCCTCATGCAGCAGGCACCTCACAAGGTAAAGGAGCTGCTAGGCACCCGGCGAAGCCCTAAGTGGCACTGCTGCACAAGGGACCTCCAACAGCTCACAAGAGCATGGCCCTGCTCGCTCAGGCATGCGGGCATAGGGCACCTCCCAAGCCAAACTCTCAGCCATGGCCCGAGCAGTGGCACATCAGGGCGTTCAGGCAGAAGGTCCCTCCGAAGCATGAGGAGCAGTCGGCATCCTAATAGCGCTCTCAGGGATGGAGGCAGATGAGACCTCACAAGCCCAAGGATCAGCCACCAGCCTTGCAGTTGCCTCGCAGGGCCTCCTGCAGAAGTTGCTGTGCAAGGAGCTCCTAGGCACCCAGCTAAGCCCTAAATGGCACGGCTACACAAGGGACCTCCAAAGTGCAGGGACAAGTGATGTGCCTGCCGCTGCTCTCCAAGCCATGCAGGCATAGGGCACCTCACAAGGCAAACTCTCAGCCACGGCCCGAGCAGCGGCGCAGCAGGGCATCAGGGCATCAGGCAGAAGGCCCCTCGGAAGCACGAGGAGCAGTCAGCATCCTAATAGCGCTCTCAGGGATGGAGGCAGATGAGACCTCACAAGCCCAAGGATCAGCCACCAGCCTTGCAGTTGCCTCGCAGGGCCTCCTGCAGAAGTTGCTGTACAAGGAGCTCCTAGGCACCCAGCTAAGCCCTAAATGGCACGGCTACACAAGGGACCTCCAAAGCGCAGGGACAAGTGATGTGCCTGCCGCTGCTCTCCAAGCCATGCAGGCATAGGGCACCTCACAAGGCAAACTCTCAGCCACGGCCCGAGCAGCGGCGCAGCAGGGCATCAGGGCATCAGGCAGAAGGCCCCTCCGAAGCACGAGGAGCAGTCGGCATCCTAGCATTGCTCTCTCAGGGACTGAGGCAGAAGGCACCGCACAATCCCAAGCATCAGACAGCAGCCTGGCAGTTGCCTCGCAGCGCCCTCATGCAGAGCGCACCTAACAAGCCCAAGGAACTGTTAGGCACCCGGCTGTGTCCTGCGTGACACTGAAACATAAATGTCCTCAAAGGCACAAAGAGCAGGCAGGGGCCGAGCACTGCTCTATCAGGCACTGCTGCACAACTCACCTCACAACCAAGGACAGCACCCGAGGGCCTGGCACTGCTCTCCAAGCCATGCAGGCATAGGGCACCTCACAAGGCAAACTCTCAGCCACGGCCCGAGCAGTGGCGCAGCAGGGCATCACGCAGAAGGCCCTCCGAAGCACGAGGAGCAGCCGGCATCCTAGCATTGCTCTCTCAGGGACCGAGGCACGAGGCAAAAGGGACCTCCCAATCAGAAGCATCAGCCACCAGTGTGGCGGTTGCCTCGCACGGCCTCACGCAGAAGGCACCTCACAAGGAGAAGGAGCTGCCAGGCACCCGGCGAAGCCCTAAATGGCACTGCTGCACAAGGGCCCTCCAACGCTAAGAGAGCGGCCAGGGGCCGAGCACTGCCCTGTCACGCACTGCTGCACAACTCACCTCACAACCAAGGACAGCACACAAGTGTCTGGCACTGCTCTCCGAGGCATGCGGGCATAAGGCACCTCACAAGGCAAACTCTCAGCCAAGGCCCTAGCAATGGCACATCAGGGCTTCAGGCAGAAGGCCTCTCCGAAGCACGAGGAGCAGTCAGCAGCCCAGCATTGCACTCTCAGGGGCTGAGGCAGAAGGGACCGCACAGTTCTAGATATCAGCCACCAGCCTGGCAATTGCCTCGCTGGGCCCTCATGCAGCAGGCACCTCACAAGGTAAAGGAGCTGCTAGGCACCCGGCGAAGCCCTAAGTGGCACTGCTGCACAAGGGACCTCCAACAGCTCACAAGAGCATGGCCCTGCTCGCTCAGGCATGCGGGCATAGGGCACCTCCCAAGCCAAACTCTCAGCCATGGCCCGAGCAGTGGCACATCAGGGCGTTCAGGCAGAAGGTCCCTCCGAAGCATGAGGAGCAGTCGGCATCCTAATAGCGCTCTCAGGGATGGAGGCAGATGAGACCTCACAAGCCCAAGGATCAGCCACCAGCCTTGCAGTTGCCTCGCAGGGCCTCCTGCAGAAGTTGCTGTACAAGGAGCTCCTAGGCACCCAGCTAAGCCCTAAATGGCACGGCTACACAAGGGACCTCCAAAGTGCAGGGACAAGTGATGTGCCTGCCGCTGCTCTCCAAGCCATGCAGGCATAGGGCACCTCACAAGGCAAACTCTCAGCCACGGCCCGAGCAGCGGCGCAGCAGGGCATCAGGGCATCAGGCAGAAGGCCCCTCGGAAGCACGAGGAGCAGTCAGCATCCTAATAGCGCTCTCAGGGATGGAGGCAGATGAGACCTCACAAGCCCAAGGATCAGCCACCAGCCTTGCAGTTGCCTCGCAGGGCCTCCTGCAGAAGTTGCTGTACAAGGAGCTCCTAGGCACCCAGCTAAGCCCTAAATGGCACGGCTACACAAGGGACCTCCAAAGCGCAGGGACAAGTGATGTGCCTGCCGCTGCTCTCCAAGCCATGCAGGCATAGGGCACCTCACAAGGCAAACTCTCAGCCACGGCCCGAGCAGCGGCGCAGCAGGGCATCAGGGCATCAGGCAGAAGGCCCCTCCGAAGCACGAGGAGCAGTCGGCATCCTAGCATTGCTCTCTCAGGGACTGAGGCAGAAGGCACCGCACAATCCCAAGCATCAGACAGCAGCCTGGCAGTTGCCTCGCAGCGCCCTCATGCAGAGCGCACCTAACAAGCCCAAGGAACTGTTAGGCACCCGGCTGTGTCCTGCGTGACACTGAAACATAAATGTCCTCAAAGGCACAAAGAGCAGGCAGGGGCCGAGCACTGCTCTATCAGGCACTGCTGCACAACTCACCTCACAACCAAGGACAGCACCCGAGGGCCTGGCACTGCTCTCCAAGCCATGCAGGCATAGGGCACCTCACAAGGCAAACTCTCAGCCACGGCCCGAGCAGTGGCGCAGCAGGGCATCACGCAGAAGGCCCTCCGAAGCACGAGGAGCAGCCGGCATCCTAGCATTGCTCTCTCAGGGACCGAGGCACGAGGCAAAAGGGACCTCCCAATCAGAAGCATCAGCCACCAGTGTGGCGGTTGCCTCGCACGGCCTCACGCAGAAGGCACCTCACAAGGAGAAGGAGCTGCCAGGCACCCGGCGAAGCCCTAAATGGCACTGCTGCACAAGGGCCCTCCAACGCTAAGAGAGCGGCCAGGGGCCGAGCACTGCCCTGTCACGCACTGCTGCACAACTCACCTCACAACCAAGGACAGCACACAAGTGTCTGGCACTGCTCTCCGAGGCATGCGGGCATAAGGCACCTCACAAGGCAAACTCTCAGCCAAGGCCCTAGCAATGGCACATCAGGGCTTCAGGCAGAAGGCCTCTCCGAAGCACGAGGAGCAGTCAGCAGCCCAGCATTGCACTCTCAGGGGCTGAGGCAGAAGGGACCGCACAGTTCTAGATATCAGCCACCAGCCTGGCAATTGCCTCGCTGGGCCCTCATGCAGCAGGCACCTCACAAGGTAAAGGAGCTGCTAGGCACCCGGCGAAGCCCTAAGTGGCACTGCTGCACAAGGGACCTCCAACAGCTCACAAGAGCATGGCCCTGCTCGCTCAGGCATGCGGGCATAGGGCACCTCCCAAGCCAAACTCTCAGCCATGGCCCGAGCAGTGGCACATCAGGGCGTTCAGGCAGAAGGTCCCTCCGAAGCATGAGGAGCAGTCGGCATCCTAATAGCGCTCTCAGGGATGGAGGCAGATGAGACCTCACAAGCCCAAGGATCAGCCACCAGCCTTGCAGTTGCCTCGCAGGGCCTCCTGCAGAAGTTGCTGTGCAAGGAGCTCCTAGGCACCCAGCTAAGCCCTAAATGGCACGGCTACACAAGGGACCTCCAAAGCGCAGGGACAAGTGATGTGCCTGCCGCTGCTCTGCAAGCCATGCGGGCATAGGGCACCTCACAAGGCAAACTCTCAGCCACGGCCCGAGCAGCGGCGCAGCAGGGCATCAGGGCATCAGGCAGAAGGCCCCTCCGAAGCACGAGGAGCAGTCGGCATCCTAGCGTTGCTCTCTCAGGGACTGAGGCAGAAGGCACCGCACAATCCCAAGCATCAGACAGCAGCCTGGCAGTTGCCTCGCAGCGCCCTCATGCAGAGCGCACCTAACAAGCCCAAGGAACTGTTAGGCACCCGGCTGTGTCCTGCGTGACACTGAAACATAAATGTCCTCAAAGGCACAAAGAGCAGGCAGGGGCCGAGCACTGCTCTATCAGGCACTGCTGCACAACTCACCTCACAACCAAGGACAGCACCCGAGGGCCTGGCACTGCTCTCCAAGCCATGCAGGCATAGGGCACCTCACAAGGCAAACTCTCAGCCACGGCCCGAGCAGTGGCGCAGCAGGGCATCACGCAGAAGGCCCTCCGAAGCACGAGGAGCAGCCGGCATCCTAGCATTGCTCTCTCAGGGACCGAGGCACGAGGCAAAAGGGACCTCCCAATCAGAAGCATCAGCCACCAGTGTGGCGGTTGCCTCGCAGGGCCTCACGCAGAAGGCACCTCACAAGGAGAAGGAGCTGCCAGGCACCCGGCGAAGCCCTAAATGGCACTGCTGCACAAGGGCCCTCCAACGCTAAGAGAGCGGCCAGGGGCCGAGCACTGCCCTGTCACGCACTGCTGCACAACTCACCTCACAACCAAGGACAGCACACAAGTGTCTGGCACTGCTCTCCGAGGCATTCGGCATAAGGCACCTCACAAGGCAAACTCTCAGCCAAGGCCCTAGCAATGGCACATCAGGGCTTCAGGCAGAAGGCCTCTCCGAACCACGAGGAGCAGTCAGCAGCCCAGCATTGCACTCTCAGGGGCTGAGGCAGAAGGGACCGCACAGTTCTAGATATCAGCCACCAGCCTGGCAATTGCCTCGCTGGGCCCTCATGCAGCAGGCACCTCACAAGGTAAAGGAGCTGCTAGGCACCCGGCGAAGCCCTAAGTGGCACTGCTGCACAAGGGACCTCCAACAGCTCACAAGAGCATGGCCCTGCTCGCTCAGGCATGCAGGCATAGGGCACCTCCCAAGCCAAACTCTCAGCCATGGCCCGAGCAGTGGCACATCAGGGCGTTCAGGCAGAAGGTCCCTCCGAAGCATGAGGAGCAGTCGGCATCCTAATAGCGCTCTCAGGGATGGAGGCAGATGAGACCTCACAAGCCCAAGGATCTGCCACCAGCCTTGCAGTTGCCTCGCAGGGCCTCCTGCAGAAGTTGCTGTGCAAGGAGCTCCTAGGCACCCAGCTAAGCCCTAAATGGCACGGCTACACAAGGGACCTCCAAAGCGCAGGGACAAGTGATGTGCCTGCCGCTGCTCTGCAAGCCATGCGGGCATAGGGCACCTCACAAGGCAAACTCTCAGCCACGGCCCGAGCAGCGGCGCAGCAGGGCATCAGGGCATCAGGCAGAAGGCCCCTCCGAAGCACGAGGAGCAGTCGGCATCCTAGCATTGCTCTCTCAGGGACTGAGGCAGAAGGCACCGCACAATCCCAAGCATCAGACAGCAGCCTGGCAGTTGCCTCGCAGCGCCCTCATGCAGAGCGCACCTAACAAGCCCAAGGAACTGTTAGGCACCCGGCTGTGTCCTGCGTGACACTGAAACATAAATGTCCTCAAAGGCACAAAGAGCAGGCAGGGGCCGAGCACTGCTCTATCAGGCACTGCTGCACAACTCACCTCACAACCAAGGACAGCACCCGAGGGCCTGGCACTGCTCTCCAAGCCATGCAGGCATAGGGCACCTCACAAGGCAAACTCTCAGCCACGGCCCGAGCAGTGGCGCAGCAGGGCATCACGCAGAAGGCCCTCCGAAGCACGAGGAGCAGCCGGCATCCTAGCATTGCTCTCTCAGGGACTGAGGCACGAGGCAAAAGGGACCTCCCAATCAGAAGCATCAGCCACCAGTGTGGCGGTTGCCTCGCACGGCCTCACGCAGAAGGCACCTCACAAGGAGAAGGAGCTGCCAGGCACCCGGCGAAGCCCTAAATGGCACTGCTGCACAAGGGACCTCCAACGCTAAGAGAGCGGCCAGGGGCCGAGCACTGCCCTGTCACGCACTGCTGCACAACTCACCTCACAACCAAGGACAGCACACAAGTGTCTGGCACTGCTCTCCGAGGCATGCGGGCATGAGGCACCTCACAAGGCAAACTCTCAGCCAAGGCCCTAGCAATGGCACATCAGGGCTTCAGGCAGAAGGCCTCTCCGAACCACGAGGAGCAGTCAGCAGCCCAGCATTGCACTCTCAGGGGCTGAGGCAGAAGGGACCGCACAGTTCTAGATATCAGCCACCAGCCTGGCAATTGCCTCGCTGGGCCCTCATGCAGCAGGCACCTCACAAGGTAAAGGAGCTGCTAGGCACCCGGCGAAGCCCTAAGTGGCACTGCTGCACAAGGGACCTCCAACAGCTCACAAGAGCATGGCCCTGCTCGCTCAGGCATGCGGGCATAGGGCACCTCCCAAGCCAAACTCTCAGCCATGGCCCGAGCAGTGGCACATCAGGGCGTTCAGGCAGAAGGTCCCTCCGAAGCATGAGGAGCAGTCGGCATCCTAATAGCGCTCTCAGGGATGGAGGCAGATGAGACCTCACAAGCCCAAGGATCTGCCACCAGCCTTGCAGTTGCCTCGCAGGGCCTCCTGCAGAAGTTGCTGTGCAAGGAGCTCCTAGGCACCCAGCTAAGCCCTAAATGGCACGGCTACACAAGGGACCTCCAAAGCGCAGGGACAAGTGATGTGCCTGCCGCTGCTCTGCAAGCCATGCGGGCATAGGGCACCTCACAAGGCAAACTCTCAGCCACGGCCCGAGCAGCGGCGCAGCAGGGCATCAGGCAGAAGGCCCCTCCGAAGCACGAGGAGCAGTCGGCATCCTAGCATTGCTCTCTCAGGGACTGAGGCAGAAGGCACCGCACAATCCCAAGCATCAGACAGCAGCCTGGCAGTTGCCTCGCAGCGCCCTCATGCAGAGCGCACCTAACAAGCCCAAGGAACTGTTAGGCACCCGGCTGTGTCCTGCGTGACACTGAAACATAAATGTCCTCAAAGGCACAAAGAGCAGGCAGGGGCCGAGCACTGCTCTATCAGGCACTGCTGCACAACTCACCTCACAACCAAGGACAGCACCCGAGGGCCTGGCACTGCTCTCCAAGCCATGCAGGCATAGGGCACCTCACAAGGCAAACTCTCAGCCACGGCCCGAGCAGTGGCGCAGCAGGGCATCACGCAGAAGGCCCTCCGAAGCACGAGGAGCAGCCGGCATCCTAGCATTGCTCTCTCAGGGACTGAGGCACGAGGCAAAAGGGACCTCCCAATCAGAAGCATCAGCCACCAGTGTGGCGGTTGCCTCGCACGGCCTCACGCAGAAGGCACCTCACAAGGAGAAGGAGCTGCCAGGCACCCGGCGAAGCCCTAAATGGCACTGCTGCACAAGGGACCTCCAACGCTAAGAGAGCGGCCAGGGGCCGAGCACTGCCCTGTCACGCACTGCTGCACAACTCACCTCACAACCAAGGACAGCACACAAGTGTCTGGCACTGCTCTCCGAGGCATGCGGGCATGAGGCACCTCACAAGGCAAACTCTCAGCCAAGGCCCTAGCAATGGCACATCAGGGCTTCAGGCAGAAGGCCTCTCCGAACCACGAGGAGCAGTCAGCAGCCCAGCATTGCACTCTCAGGGGCTGAGGCAGAAGGGACCGCACAGTTCTAGATATCAGCCACCAGCCTGGCAATTGCCTCGCTGGGCCCTCATGCAGCAGGCACCTCACAAGGTAAAGGAGCTGCTAGGCACCCGGCGAAGCCCTAAGTGGCACTGCTGCACAAGGGACCTCCAACAGCTCACAAGAGCATGGCCCTGCTCGCTCAGGCATGCGGGCATAGGGCACCTCCCAAGCCAAACTCTCAGCCATGGCCCGAGCAGTGGCACATCAGGGCGTTCAGGCAGAAGGTCCCTCCGAAGCATGAGGAGCAGTCGGCATCCTAATAGCGCTCTCAGGGATGGAGGCAGATGAGACCTCACAAGCCCAAGGATCTGCCACCAGCCTTGCAGTTGCCTCGCAGGGCCTCCTGCAGAAGTTGCTGTGCAAGGAGCTCCTAGGCACCCAGCTAAGCCCTAAATGGCACGGCTACACAAGGGACCTCCAAAGTGCAGGGACAAGTGATGTGCCTGCCGCTGCTCTCCAAGCCATGCAGGCATAGGGCACCTCACAAGGCAAACTCTCAGCCACGGCCCGAGCAGCGGCGCAGCAGGGCATCAGGGCATCAGGCAGAAGGCCCCTCGGAAGCACGAGGAGCAGTCAGCATCCTAATAGCGCTCTCAGGGATGGAGGCAGATGAGACCTCACAAGCCCAAGGATCAGCCACCAGCCTTGCAGTTGCCTCGCAGGGCCTCCTGCAGAAGTTGCTGTACAAGGAGCTCCTAGGCACCCAGCTAAGCCCTAAATGGCACGGCTACACAAGGGACCTCCAAAGCGCAGGGACAAGTGATGTGCCTGCCGCTGCTCTCCAAGCCATGCAGGCATAGGGCACCTCACAAGGCAAACTCTCAGCCACGGCCCGAGCAGCGGCGCAGCAGGGCATCAGGGCATCAGGCAGAAGGCCCCTCCGAAGCACGAGGAGCAGTCGGCATCCTAGCATTGCTCTCTCAGGGACTGAGGCAGAAGGCACCGCACAATCCCAAGCATCAGACAGCAGCCTGGCAGTTGCCTCGCAGCGCCCTCATGCAGAGCGCACCTAACAAGCCCAAGGAACTGTTAGGCACCCGGCTGTGTCCTGCGTGACACTGAAACATAAATGTCCTCAAAGGCACAAAGAGCAGGCAGGGGCCGAGCACTGCTCTATCAGGCACTGCTGCACAACTCACCTCACAACCAAGGACAGCACCCGAGGGCCTGGCACTGCTCTCCAAGCCATGCAGGCATAGGGCACCTCACAAGGCAAACTCTCAGCCACGGCCCGAGCAGTGGCGCAGCAGGGCATCACGCAGAAGGCCCTCCGAAGCACGAGGAGCAGCCGGCATCCTAGCATTGCTCTCTCAGGGACTGAGGCACGAGGCAAAAGGGACCTCCCAATCAGAAGCATCAGCCACCAGTGTGGCGGTTGCCTCGCACGGCCTCACGCAGAAGGCACCTCACAAGGAGAAGGAGCTGCCAGGCACCCGGCGAAGCCCTAAATGGCACTGCTGCACAAGGGCCCTCCAACGCTAAGAGAGCGGCCAGGGGCCGAGCACTGCCCTGTCACGCACTGCTGCACAACTCACCTCACAACCAAGGACAGCACACAAGTGTCTGGCACTGCTCTCCGAGGCATGCGGGCATAAGGCACCTCACAAGGCAAACTCTCAGCCAAGGCCCTAGCAATGGCACATCAGGGCTTCAGGCAGAAGGCCTCTCCGAACCACGAGGAGCAGTCAGCAGCCCAGCATTGCACTCTCAGGGGCTGAGGCAGAAGGGACCGCACAGTTCTAGATATCAGCCACCAGCCTGGCAATTGCCTCGCTGGGCCCTCATGCAGCAGGCACCTCACAAGGTAAAGGAGCTGCTAGGCACCCGGCGAAGCCCTAAGTGGCACTGCTGCACAAGGGACCTCCAACAGCTCACAAGAGCATGGCCCTGCTCGCTCAGGCATGCGGGCATAGGGCACCTCCCAAGCCAAACTCTCAGCCATGGCCCGAGCAGTGGCACATCAGGGCGTTCAGGCAGAAGGTCCCTCCGAAGCATGAGGAGCAGTCGGCATCCTAATAGCGCTCTCAGGGATGGAGGCAGATGAGACCTCACAAGCCCAAGGATCAGCCACCAGCCTTGCAGTTGCCTCGCAGGGCCTCCTGCAGAAGTTGCTGTACAAGGAGCTCCTAGGCACCCAGCTAAGCCCTAAATGGCACGGCTACACAAGGGACCTCCAAAGTGCAGGGACAAGTGATGTGCCTGCCGCTGCTCTCCAAGCCATGCAGGCATAGGGCACCTCACAAGGCAAACTCTCAGCCACGGCCCGAGCAGCGGCGCAGCAGGGCATCAGGGCATCAGGCAGAAGGCCCCTCGGAAGCACGAGGAGCAGTCAGCATCCTAATAGCGCTCTCAGGGATGGAGGCAGATGAGACCTCACAAGCCCAAGGATCAGCCACCAGCCTTGCAGTTGCCTCGCAGGGCCTCCTGCAGAAGTTGCTGTACAAGGAGCTCCTAGGCACCCAGCTAAGCCCTAAATGGCACGGCTACACAAGGGACCTCCAAAGCGCAGGGACAAGTGATGTGCCTGCCGCTGCTCTCCAAGCCATGCAGGCATAGGGCACCTCACAAGGCAAACTCTCAGCCACGGCCCGAGCAGCGGCGCAGCAGGGCATCAGGGCATCAGGCAGAAGGCCCCTCCGAAGCACGAGGAGCAGTCGGCATCCTAGCATTGCTCTCTCAGGGACTGAGGCAGAAGGCACCGCACAATCCCAAGCATCAGACAGCAGCCTGGCAGTTGCCTCGCAGCGCCCTCATGCAGAGCGCACCTAACAAGCCCAAGGAACTGTTAGGCACCCGGCTGTGTCCTGCGTGACACTGAAACATAAATGTCCTCAAAGGCACAAAGAGCAGGCAGGGGCCGAGCACTGCTCTATCAGGCACTGCTGCACAACTCACCTCACAACCAAGGACAGCACCCGAGGGCCTGGCACTGCTCTCCAAGCCATGCAGGCATAGGGCACCTCACAAGGCAAACTCTCAGCCACGGCCCGAGCAGTGGCGCAGCAGGGCATCACGCAGAAGGCCCTCCGAAGCACGAGGAGCAGCCGGCATCCTAGCATTGCTCTCTCAGGGACCGAGGCACGAGGCAAAAGGGACCTCCCAATCAGAAGCATCAGCCACCAGTGTGGCGGTTGCCTCGCACGGCCTCACGCAGAAGGCACCTCACAAGGAGAAGGAGCTGCCAGGCACCCGGCGAAGCCCTAAATGGCACTGCTGCACAAGGGCCCTCCAACGCTAAGAGAGCGGCCAGGGGCCGAGCACTGCCCTGTCACGCACTGCTGCACAACTCACCTCACAACCAAGGACAGCACACAAGTGTCTGGCACTGCTCTCCGAGGCATGCGGGCATAAGGCACCTCACAAGGCAAACTCTCAGCCAAGGCCCTAGCAATGGCACATCAGGGCTTCAGGCAGAAGGCCTCTCCGAAGCACGAGGAGCAGTCAGCAGCCCAGCATTGCACTCTCAGGGGCTGAGGCAGAAGGGACCGCACAGTTCTAGATATCAGCCACCAGCCTGGCAATTGCCTCGCTGGGCCCTCATGCAGCAGGCACCTCACAAGGTAAAGGAGCTGCTAGGCACCCGGCGAAGCCCTAAGTGGCACTGCTGCACAAGGGACCTCCAACAGCTCACAAGAGCATGGCCCTGCTCGCTCAGGCATGCGGGCATAGGGCACCTCCCAAGCCAAACTCTCAGCCATGGCCCGAGCAGTGGCACATCAGGGCGTTCAGGCAGAAGGTCCCTCCGAAGCATGAGGAGCAGTCGGCATCCTAATAGCGCTCTCAGGGATGGAGGCAGATGAGACCTCACAAGCCCAAGGATCAGCCACCAGCCTTGCAGTTGCCTCGCAGGGCCTCCTGCAGAAGTTGCTGTACAAGGAGCTCCTAGGCACCCAGCTAAGCCCTAAATGGCACGGCTACACAAGGGACCTCCAAAGTGCAGGGACAAGTGATGTGCCTGCCGCTGCTCTCCAAGCCATGCAGGCATAGGGCACCTCACAAGGCAAACTCTCAGCCACGGCCCGAGCAGCGGCGCAGCAGGGCATCAGGGCATCAGGCAGAAGGCCCCTCGGAAGCACGAGGAGCAGTCAGCATCCTAATAGCGCTCTCAGGGATGGAGGCAGATGAGACCTCACAAGCCCAAGGATCAGCCACCAGCCTTGCAGTTGCCTCGCAGGGCCTCCTGCAGAAGTTGCTGTACAAGGAGCTCCTAGGCACCCAGCTAAGCCCTAAATGGCACGGCTACACAAGGGACCTCCAAAGCGCAGGGACAAGTGATGTGCCTGCCGCTGCTCTCCAAGCCATGCAGGCATAGGGCACCTCACAAGGCAAACTCTCAGCCACGGCCCGAGCAGCGGCGCAGCAGGGCATCAGGGCATCAGGCAGAAGGCCCCTCCGAAGCACGAGGAGCAGTCGGCATCCTAGCATTGCTCTCTCAGGGACTGAGGCAGAAGGCACCGCACAATCCCAAGCATCAGACAGCAGCCTGGCAGTTGCCTCGCAGCGCCCTCATGCAGAGCGCACCTAACAAGCCCAAGGAACTGTTAGGCACCCGGCTGTGTCCTGCGTGACACTGAAACATAAATGTCCTCAAAGGCACAAAGAGCAGGCAGGGGCCGAGCACTGCTCTATCAGGCACTGCTGCACAACTCACCTCACAACCAAGGACAGCACCCGAGGGCCTGGCACTGCTCTCCAAGCCATGCAGGCATAGGGCACCTCACAAGGCAAACTCTCAGCCACGGCCCGAGCAGTGGCGCAGCAGGGCATCACGCAGAAGGCCCTCCGAAGCACGAGGAGCAGCCGGCATCCTAGCATTGCTCTCTCAGGGACTGAGGCACGAGGCAAAAGGGACCTCCCAATCAGAAGCATCAGCCACCAGTGTGGCGGTTGCCTCGCACGGCCTCACGCAGAAGGCACCTCACAAGGAGAAGGAGCTGCCAGGCACCCGGCGAAGCCCTAAATGGCACTGCTGCACAAGGGCCCTCCAACGCTAAGAGAGCGGCCAGGGGCCGAGCACTGCCCTGTCACGCACTGCTGCACAACTCACCTCACAACCAAGGACAGCACACAAGTGTCTGGCACTGCTCTCCGAGGCATGCGGGCATAAGGCACCTCACAAGGCAAACTCTCAGCCAAGGCCCTAGCAATGGCACATCAGGGCTTCAGGCAGAAGGCCTCTCCGAACCACGAGGAGCAGTCAGCAGCCCAGCATTGCACTCTCAGGGGCTGAGGCAGAAGGGACCGCACAGTTCTAGATATCAGCCACCAGCCTGGCAATTGCCTCGCTGGGCCCTCATGCAGCAGGCACCTCACAAGGTAAAGGAGCTGCTAGGCACCCGGCGAAGCCCTAAGTGGCACTGCTGCACAAGGGACCTCCAACAGCTCACAAGAGCATGGCCCTGCTCGCTCAGGCATGCGGGCATAGGGCACCTCCCAAGCCAAACTCTCAGCCATGGCCCGAGCAGTGGCACATCAGGGCGTTCAGGCAGAAGGTCCCTCCGAAGCATGAGGAGCAGTCGGCATCCTAATAGCGCTCTCAGGGATGGAGGCAGATGAGACCTCACAAGCCCAAGGATCAGCCACCAGCCTTGCAGTTGCCTCGCAGGGCCTCCTGCAGAAGTTGCTGTACAAGGAGCTCCTAGGCACCCAGCTAAGCCCTAAATGGCACGGCTACACAAGGGACCTCCAAAGTGCAGGGACAAGTGATGTGCCTGCCGCTGCTCTCCAAGCCATGCAGGCATAGGGCACCTCACAAGGCAAACTCTCAGCCACGGCCCGAGCAGCGGCGCAGCAGGGCATCAGGGCATCAGGCAGAAGGCCCCTCGGAAGCACGAGGAGCAGTCAGCATCCTAATAGCGCTCTCAGGGATGGAGGCAGATGAGACCTCACAAGCCCAAGGATCAGCCACCAGCCTTGCAGTTGCCTCGCAGGGCCTCCTGCAGAAGTTGCTGTACAAGGAGCTCCTAGGCACCCAGCTAAGCCCTAAATGGCACGGCTACACAAGGGACCTCCAAAGCGCAGGGACAAGTGATGTGCCTGCCGCTGCTCTCCAAGCCATGCAGGCATAGGGCACCTCACAAGGCAAACTCTCAGCCACGGCCCGAGCAGCGGCGCAGCAGGGCATCAGGGCATCAGGCAGAAGGCCCCTCCGAAGCACGAGGAGCAGTCGGCATCCTAGCATTGCTCTCTCAGGGACTGAGGCAGAAGGCACCGCACAATCCCAAGCATCAGACAGCAGCCTGGCAGTTGCCTCGCAGCGCCCTCATGCAGAGCGCACCTAACAAGCCCAAGGAACTGTTAGGCACCCGGCTGTGTCCTGCGTGACACTGAAACATAAATGTCCTCAAAGGCACAAAGAGCAGGCAGGGGCCGAGCACTGCTCTATCAGGCACTGCTGCACAACTCACCTCACAACCAAGGACAGCACCCGAGGGCCTGGCACTGCTCTCCAAGCCATGCAGGCATAGGGCACCTCACAAGGCAAACTCTCAGCCACGGCCCGAGCAGTGGCGCAGCAGGGCATCACGCAGAAGGCCCTCCGAAGCACGAGGAGCAGCCGGCATCCTAGCATTGCTCTCTCAGGGACCGAGGCACGAGGCAAAAGGGACCTCCCAATCAGAAGCATCAGCCACCAGTGTGGCGGTTGCCTCGCACGGCCTCACGCAGAAGGCACCTCACAAGGAGAAGGAGCTGCCAGGCACCCGGCGAAGCCCTAAATGGCACTGCTGCACAAGGGCCCTCCAACGCTAAGAGAGCGGCCAGGGGCCGAGCACTGCCCTGTCACGCACTGCTGCACAACTCACCTCACAACCAAGGACAGCACACAAGTGTCTGGCACTGCTCTCCGAGGCATGCGGGCATAAGGCACCTCACAAGGCAAACTCTCAGCCAAGGCCCTAGCAATGGCACATCAGGGCTTCAGGCAGAAGGCCTCTCCGAAGCACGAGGAGCAGTCAGCAGCCCAGCATTGCACTCTCAGGGGCTGAGGCAGAAGGGACCGCACAGTTCTAGATATCAGCCACCAGCCTGGCAATTGCCTCGCTGGGCCCTCATGCAGCAGGCACCTCACAAGGTAAAGGAGCTGCTAGGCACCCGGCGAAGCCCTAAGTGGCACTGCTGCACAAGGGACCTCCAACAGCTCACAAGAGCATGGCCCTGCTCGCTCAGGCATGCGGGCATAGGGCACCTCCCAAGCCAAACTCTCAGCCATGGCCCGAGCAGTGGCACATCAGGGCGTTCAGGCAGAAGGTCCCTCCGAAGCATGAGGAGCAGTCGGCATCCTAATAGCGCTCTCAGGGATGGAGGCAGATGAGACCTCACAACCCCAAGGATCAGCCACCAGCCTTGCAGTTGCCTCGCAGGGCCTCCTGCAGAAGTTGCTGTGCAAGGAGCTCCTAGGCACCCAGCTAAGCCCTAAATGGCACGGCTACACAAGGGACCTCCAAAGCGCAGGGACAAGTGATGTGCCTGCCGCTGCTCTGCAAGCCATGCGGGCATAGGGCACCTCACAAGGCAAACTCTCAGCCACGGCCCGAGCAGCGGCGCAGCAGGGCATCAGGGCATCAGGCAGAAGGCCCCTCCGAAGCACGAGGAGCAGTCGGCATCCTAGCATTGCTCTCTCAGGGACTGAGGCAGAAGGCACCGCACAATCCCAAGCATCAGACAGCAGCCTGGCAGTTGCCTCGCAGCGCCCTCATGCAGAGCGCACCTAACAAGCCCAAGGAACTGTTAGGCACCCGGCTGTGTCCTGCGTGACACTGAAACATAAATGTCCTCAAAGGCACAAAGAGCAGGCAGGGGCCGAGCACTGCTCTATCAGGCACTGCTGCACAACTCACCTCACAACCAAGGACAGCACCCGAGGGCCTGGCACTGCTCTCCAAGCCATGCAGGCATAGGGCACCTCACAAGGCAAACTCTCAGCCACGGCCCGAGCAGTGGCGCAGCAGGGCATCACGCAGAAGGCCCTCCGAAGCACGAGGAGCAGCCGGCATCCTAGCATTGCTCTCTCAGGGACCGAGGCACGAGGCAAAAGGGACCTCCCAATCAGAAGCATCAGCCACCAGTGTGGCGGTTGCCTCGCAGGGCCTCACGCAGAAGGCACCTCACAAGGAGAAGGAGCTGCCAGGCACCCGGCGAAGCCCTAAATGGCACTGCTGCACAAGGGACCTCCAACGCTAAGAGAGCGGCCAGGGGCCGAGCACTGCCCTGTCACGCACTGCTGCACAACTCACCTCACAACCAAGGACAGCACACAAGTGTCTGGCACTGCTCTCCGAGGCATTCGGCATAAGGCACCTCACAAGGCAAACTCTCAGCCAAGGCCCTAGCAATGGCACATCAGGGCTTCAGGCAGAAGGCCTCTCCGAAGCACGAGGAGCAGTCAGCAGCCCAGCATTGCACTCTCAGGGGCTGAGGCAGAAGGGACCGCACAGTTCTAGATATCAGCCACCAGCCTGGCAATTGCCTCGCTGGGCCCTCATGCAGCAGGCACCTCACAAGGTAAAGGAGCTGCTAGGCACCCGGCGAAGCCCTAAGTGGCACTGCTGCACAAGGGACCTCCAACAGCTCACAAGAGCATGGCCCTGCTCGCTCAGGCATGCGGGCATAGGGCACCTCCCAAGCCAAACTCTCAGCCATGGCCCGAGCAGTGGCACATCAGGGCGTTCAGGCAGAAGGTCCCTCCGAAGCATGAGGAGCAGTCGGCATCCTAATAGCGCTCTCAGGGATGGAGGCAGATGAGACCTCACAAGCCCAAGGATCAGCCACCAGCCTTGCAGTTGCCTCGCAGGGCCTCCTGCAGAAGTTGCTGTACAAGGAGCTCCTAGGCACCCAGCTAAGCCCTAAATGGCACGGCTACACAAGGGACCTCCAAAGTGCAGGGACAAGTGATGTGCCTGCCGCTGCTCTCCAAGCCATGCAGGCATAGGGCACCTCACAAGGCAAACTCTCAGCCACGGCCCGAGCAGCGGCGCAGCAGGGCATCAGGGCATCAGGCAGAAGGCCCCTCGGAAGCACGAGGAGCAGTCAGCATCCTAATAGCGCTCTCAGGGATGGAGGCAGATGAGACCTCACAAGCCCAAGGATCAGCCACCAGCCTTGCAGTTGCCTCGCAGGGCCTCCTGCAGAAGTTGCTGTACAAGGAGCTCCTAGGCACCCAGCTAAGCCCTAAATGGCACGGCTACACAAGGGACCTCCAAAGCGCAGGGACAAGTGATGTGCCTGCCGCTGCTCTCCAAGCCATGCAGGCATAGGGCACCTCACAAGGCAAACTCTCAGCCACGGCCCGAGCAGCGGCGCAGCAGGGCATCAGGGCATCAGGCAGAAGGCCCCTCCGAAGCACGAGGAGCAGTCGGCATCCTAGCATTGCTCTCTCAGGGACTGAGGCAGAAGGCACCGCACAATCCCAAGCATCAGACAGCAGCCTGGCAGTTGCCTCGCAGCGCCCTCATGCAGAGCGCACCTAACAAGCCCAAGGAACTGTTAGGCACCCGGCTGTGTCCTGCGTGACACTGAAACATAAATGTCCTCAAAGGCACAAAGAGCAGGCAGGGGCCGAGCACTGCTCTATCAGGCACTGCTGCACAACTCACCTCACAACCAAGGACAGCACCCGAGGGCCTGGCACTGCTCTCCAAGCCATGCAGGCATAGGGCACCTCACAAGGCAAACTCTCAGCCACGGCCCGAGCAGTGGCGCAGCAGGGCATCACGCAGAAGGCCCTCCGAAGCACGAGGAGCAGCCGGCATCCTAGCATTGCTCTCTCAGGGACCGAGGCACGAGGCAAAAGGGACCTCCCAATCAGAAGCATCAGCCACCAGTGTGGCGGTTGCCTCGCACGGCCTCACGCAGAAGGCACCTCACAAGGAGAAGGAGCTGCCAGGCACCCGGCGAAGCCCTAAATGGCACTGCTGCACAAGGGCCCTCCAACGCTAAGAGAGCGGCCAGGGGCCGAGCACTGCCCTGTCACGCACTGCTGCACAACTCACCTCACAACCAAGGACAGCACACAAGTGTCTGGCACTGCTCTCCGAGGCATTCGGCATAAGGCACCTCACAAGGCAAACTCTCAGCCAAGGCCCTAGCAATGGCACATCAGGGCTTCAGGCAGAAGGCCTCTCCGAACCACGAGGAGCAGTCAGCAGCCCAGCATTGCACTCTCAGGGGCTGAGGCAGAAGGGACCGCACAGTTCTAGATATCAGCCACCAGCCTGGCAATTGCCTCGCTGGGCCCTCATGCAGCAGGCACCTCACAAGGTAAAGGAGCTGCTAGGCACCCGGCGAAGCCCTAAGTGGCACTGCTGCACAAGGGACCTCCAACAGCTCACAAGAGCATGGCCCTGCTAGCTCAGGCATGCGGGCATAGGGCACCTCCCAAGCCAAACTCTCAGCCATGGCCCGAGCAGTGGCACATCAGGGCGTTCAGGCAGAAGGTCCCTCCGAAGCATGAGGAGCAGTCGGCATCCTAATAGCGCTCTCAGGGATGGAGGCAGATGAGACCTCACAAGCCCAAGGATCAGCCACCAGCCTTGCAGTTGCCTCGCAGGGCCTCCTGCAGAAGTTGCTGTGCAAGGAGCTCCTAGGCACCCAGCTAAGCCCTAAATGGCACGGCTACACAAGGGACCTCCAAAGCGCAGGGACAAGTGATGTGCCTGCCGCTGCTCTGCAAGCCATGCGGGCATAGGGCACCTCACAAGGCAAACTCTCAGCCACGGCCCGAGCAGCGGCGCAGCAGGGCATCAGGGCATCAGGCAGAAGGCCCCTCCGAAGCACGAGGAGCAGTCGGCATCCTAGCATTGCTCTCTCAGGGACTGAGGCAGAAGGCACCGCACAATCCCAAGCATCAGACAGCAGCCTGGCAGTTGCCTCGCAGCGCCCTCATGCAGAGCGCACCTAACAAGCCCAAGGAACTGTTAGGCACCCGGCTGTGTCCTGCGTGACACTGAAACATAAATGTCCTCAAAGGCACAAAGAGCAGGCAGGGGCCGAGCACTGCTCTATCAGGCACTGCTGCACAACTCACCTCACAACCAAGGACAGCACCCGAGGGCCTGGCACTGCTCTCCAAGCCATGCAGGCATAGGGCACCTCACAAGGCAAACTCTCAGCCACGGCCCGAGCAGTGGCGCAGCAGGGCATCACGCAGAAGGCCCTCCGAAGTACGAGGAGCAGCCGGCATCCTAGCATTGCTCTCTCAGGGACTGAGGCACGAGGCAAAAGGGACCTCCCAATCAGAAGCATCAGCCACCAGTGTGGCGGTTGCCTCGCACGGCCTCACGCAGAAGGCACCTCACAAGGAGAAGGAGCTGCCAGGCACCCGGCGAAGCCCTAAATGGCACTGCTGCACAAGGGACCTCCAACGCTAAGAGAGCGGCCAGGGGCCGAGCACTGCCCTGTCACGCACTGCTGCACAACTCACCTCACAACCAAGGACAGCACACAAGTGTCTGGCACTGCTCTCCGAGGCATGCGGGCATAAGGCACCTCACAAGGCAAACTCTCAGCCAAGGCCCTAGCAATGGCACATCAGGGCTTCAGGCAGAAGGCCTCTCCGAACCACGAGGAGCAGTCAGCAGCCCAGCATTGCACTCTCAGGGGCTGAGGCAGAAGGGACCGCACAGTTCTAGATATCAGCCACCAGCCTGGCAATTGCCTCGCTGGGCCCTCATGCAGCAGGCACCTCACAAGGTAAAGGAGCTGCTAGGCACCCGGCGAAGCCCTAAGTGGCACTGCTGCACAAGGGACCTCCAACAGCTCACAAGAGCATGGCCCTGCTCGCTCAGGCATGCGGGCATAGGGCACCTCCCAAGCCAAACTCTCAGCCATGGCCCGAGCAGTGGCACATCAGGGCGTTCAGGCAGAAGGTCCCTCCGAAGCATGAGGAGCAGTCGGCATCCTAATAGCGCTCTCAGGGATGGAGGCAGATGAGACCTCACAAGCCCAAGGATCAGCCACCAGCCTTGCAGTTGCCTCGCAGGGCCTCCTGCAGAAGTTGCTGTGCAAGGAGCTCCTAGGCACCCAGCTAAGCCCTAAATGGCACGGCTACACAAGGGACCTCCAAAGCGCAGGGACAAGTGATGTGCCTGCCGCTGCTCTCCAAGCCATGCAGGCATAGGGCACCTCACAAGGCAAACTCTCAGCCACGGCCCGAGCAGCGGCGCAGCAGGGCATCAGGGCATCAGGCAGAAGGCCCCTCCGAAGCACGAGGAGCAGTCAGCATCCTAATAGCGCTCTCAGGGATGGAGGCAGATGAGACCTCACAACCCCAAGGATCAGCCACCAGCCTTGCAGTTGCCTCGCAGGGCCTCCTGCAGAAGTTGCTGTACAAGGAGCTCCTAGGCACCCAGCTAAGCCCTAAATGGCACGGCTACACAAGGGACCTCCAAAGCGCAGGGACAAGTGATGTGCCTGCCGCTGCTCTCCAAGCCATGCAGGCATAGGGCACCTCACAAGGCAAACTCTCAGCCACGGCCCGAGCAGCGGCGCAGCAGGGCATCAGGGCATCAGGCAGAAGGCCCCTCCGAAGCACGAGGAGCAGTCGGCATCCTAGCATTGCTCTCTCAGGGACTGAGGCAGAAGGCACCGCACAATCCCAAGCATCAGACAGCAGCCTGGCAGTTGCCTCGCAGCGCCCTCATGCAGAGCGCACCTAACAAGCCCAAGGAACTGTTAGGCACCCGGCTGTGTCCTGCGTGACACTGAAACATAAATGTCCTCAAAGGCACAAAGAGCAGGCAGGGGCCGAGCACTGCTCTATCAGGCACTGCTGCACAACTCACCTCACAACCAAGGACAGCACCCGAGGGCCTGGCACTGCTCTCCAAGCCATGCAGGCATAGGGCACCTCACAAGGCAAACTCTCAGCCACGGCCCGAGCAGTGGCGCAGCAGGGCATCACGCAGAAGGCCCTCCGAAGCACGAGGAGCAGCCGGCATCCTAGCATTGCTCTCTCAGGGACCGAGGCACGAGGCAAAAGGGACCTCCCAATCAGAAGCATCAGCCACCAGTGTGGCGGTTGCCTCGCACGGCCTCACGCAGAAGGCACCTCACAAGGAGAAGGAGCTGCCAGGCACCCGGCGAAGCCCTAAATGGCACTGCTGCACAAGGGCCCTCCAACGCTAAGAGAGCGGCCAGGGGCCGAGCACTGCCCTGTCACGCACTGCTGCACAACTCACCTCACAACCAAGGACAGCACACAAGTGTCTGGCACTGCTCTCCGAGGCATGCGGGCATAAGGCACCTCACAAGGCAAACTCTCAGCCAAGGCCCTAGCAATGGCACATCAGGGCTTCAGGCAGAAGGCCTCTCCGAAGCACGAGGAGCAGTCAGCAGCCCAGCATTGCACTCTCAGGGGCTGAGGCAGAAGGGACCGCACAGTTCTAGATATCAGCCACCAGCCTGGCAATTGCCTCGCTGGGCCCTCATGCAGCAGGCACCTCACAAGGTAAAGGAGCTGCTAGGCACCCGGCGAAGCCCTAAGTGGCACTGCTGCACAAGGGACCTCCAACAGCTCACAAGAGCATGGCCCTGCTCGCTCAGGCATGCGGGCATAGGGCACCTCCCAAGCCAAACTCTCAGCCATGGCCCGAGCAGTGGCACATCAGGGCGTTCAGGCAGAAGGTCCCTCCGAAGCATGAGGAGCAGTCGGCATCCTAATAGCGCTCTCAGGGATGGAGGCAGATGAGACCTCACAACCCCAAGGATCAGCCACCAGCCTTGCAGTTGCCTCGCAGGGCCTCCTGCAGAAGTTGCTGTACAAGGAGCTCCTAGGCACCCAGCTAAGCCCTAAATGGCACGGCTACACAAGGGACCTCCAAAGCGCAGGGACAAGTGATGTGCCTGCCGCTGCTCTCCAAGCCATGCAGGCATAGGGCACCTCACAAGGCAAACTCTCAGCCACGGCCCGAGCAGCGGCGCAGCAGGGCATCAGGGCATCAGGCAGAAGGCCCCTCCGAAGCACGAGGAGCAGTCGGCATCCTAGCATTGCTCTCTCAGGGACTGAGGCAGAAGGCACCGCACAATCCCAAGCATCAGACAGCAGCCTGGCAGTTGCCTCGCAGCGCCCTCATGCAGAGCGCACCTAACAAGCCCAAGGAACTGTTAGGCACCCGGCTGTGTCCTGCGTGACACTGAAACATAAATGTCCTCAAAGGCACAAAGAGCAGGCAGGGGCCGAGCACTGCTCTATCAGGCACTGCTGCACAACTCACCTCACAACCAAGGACAGCACCCGAGGGCCTGGCACTGCTCTCCAAGCCATGCAGGCATAGGGCACCTCACAAGGCAAACTCTCAGCCACGGCCCGAGCAGTGGCGCAGCAGGGCATCACGCAGAAGGCCCTCCGAAGCACGAGGAGCAGCCGGCATCCTAGCATTGCTCTCTCAGGGACCGAGGCACGAGGCAAAAGGGACCTCCCAATCAGAAGCATCAGCCACCAGTGTGGCGGTTGCCTCGCACGGCCTCACGCAGAAGGCACCTCACAAGGAGAAGGAGCTGCCAGGCACCCGGCGAAGCCCTAAATGGCACTGCTGCACAAGGGCCCTCCAACGCTAAGAGAGCGGCCAGGGGCCGAGCACTGCCCTGTCACGCACTGCTGCACAACTCACCTCACAACCAAGGACAGCACACAAGTGTCTGGCACTGCTCTCCGAGGCATGCGGGCATAAGGCACCTCACAAGGCAAACTCTCAGCCAAGGCCCTAGCAATGGCACATCAGGGCTTCAGGCAGAAGGCCTCTCCGAAGCACGAGGAGCAGTCAGCAGCCCAGCATTGCACTCTCAGGGGCTGAGGCAGAAGGGACCGCACAGTTCTAGATATCAGCCACCAGCCTGGCAATTGCCTCGCTGGGCCCTCATGCAGCAGGCACCTCACAAGGTAAAGGAGCTGCTAGGCACCCGGCGAAGCCCTAAGTGGCACTGCTGCACAAGGGACCTCCAACAGCTCACAAGAGCATGGCCCTGCTCGCTCAGGCATGCGGGCATAGGGCACCTCCCAAGCCAAACTCTCAGCCATGGCCCGAGCAGTGGCACATCAGGGCGTTCAGGCAGAAGGTCCCTCCGAAGCATGAGGAGCAGTCGGCATCCTAATAGCGCTCTCAGGGATGGAGGCAGATGAGACCTCACAACCCCAAGGATCAGCCACCAGCCTTGCAGTTGCCTCGCAGGGCCTCCTGCAGAAGTTGCTGTGCAAGGAGCTCCTAGGCACCCAGCTAAGCCCTAAATGGCACGGCTACACAAGGGACCTCCAAAGCGCAGGGACAAGTGATGTGCCTGCCGCTGCTCTGCAAGCCATGCGGGCATAGGGCACCTCACAAGGCAAACTCTCAGCCACGGCCCGAGCAGCGGCGCAGCAGGGCATCAGGGCATCAGGCAGAAGGCCCCTCCGAAGCACGAGGAGCAGTCGGCATCCTAGCGTTGCTCTCTCAGGGACTGAGGCAGAAGGCACCGCACAATCCCAAGCATCAGACAGCAGCCTGGCAGTTGCCTCGCAGCGCCCTCATGCAGAGCGCACCTAACAAGCCCAAGGAACTGTTAGGCACCCGGCTGTGTCCTGCGTGACACTGAAACATAAATGTCCTCAAAGGCACAAAGAGCAGGCAGGGGCCGAGCACTGCTCTATCAGGCACTGCTGCACAACTCACCTCACAACCAAGGACAGCACCCGAGGGCCTGGCACTGCTCTCCAAGCCATGCAGGCATAGGGCACCTCACAAGGCAAACTCTCAGCCACGGCCCGAGCAGTGGCGCAGCAGGGCATCACGCAGAAGGCCCTCCGAAGCACGAGGAGCAGCCGGCATCCTAGCATTGCTCTCTCAGGGACCGAGGCACGAGGCAAAAGGGACCTCCCAATCAGAAGCATCAGCCACCAGTGTGGCGGTTGCCTCGCAGGGCCTCACGCAGAAGGCACCTCACAAGGAGAAGGAGCTGCCAGGCACCCGGCGAAGCCCTAAATGGCACTGCTGCACAAGGGACCTCCAACGCTAAGAGAGCGGCCAGGGGCCGAGCACTGCCCTGTCACGCACTGCTGCACAACTCACCTCACAACCAAGGACAGCACACAAGTGTCTGGCACTGCTCTCCGAGGCATTCGGCATAAGGCACCTCACAAGGCAAACTCTCAGCCAAGGCCCTAGCAATGGCACATCAGGGCTTCAGGCAGAAGGCCTCTCCGAACCACGAGGAGCAGTCAGCAGCCCAGCATTGCACTCTCAGGGGCTGAGGCAGAAGGGACCGCACAGTTCTAGATATCAGCCACCAGCCTGGCAATTGCCTCGCTGGGCCCTCATGCAGCAGGCACCTCACAAGGTAAAGGAGCTGCTAGGCACCCGGCGAAGCCCTAAGTGGCACTGCTGCACAAGGGACCTCCAACAGCTCACAAGAGCATGGCCCTGCTCGCTCAGGCATGCGGGCATAGGGCACCTCCCAAGCCAAACTCTCAGCCATGGCCCGAGCAGTGGCACATCAGGGCGTTCAGGCAGAAGGTCCCTCCGAAGCATGAGGAGCAGTCGGCATCCTAATAGCGCTCTCAGGGATGGAGGCAGATGAGACCTCACAAGCCCAAGGATCAGCCACCAGCCTTGCAGTTGCCTCGCAGGGCCTCCTGCAGAAGTTGCTGTACAAGGAGCTCCTAGGCACCCAGCTAAGCCCTAAATGGCACGGCTACACAAGGGACCTCCAAAGCGCAGGGACAAGTGATGTGCCTGCCGCTGCTCTGCAAGCCATGCGGGCATAGGGCACCTCACAAGGCAAACTCTCAGCCACGGCCCGAGCAGCGGCGCAGCAGGGCATCAGGGCATCAGGCAGAAGGCCCCTCCGAAGCACGAGGAGCAGTCGGCATCCTAGCATTGCTCTCTCAGGGACTGAGGCAGAAGGCACCGCACAATCCCAAGCATCAGACAGCAGCCTGGCAGTTGCCTCGCAGCGCCCTCATGCAGAGCGCACCTAACAAGCCCAAGGAACTGTTAGGCACCCGGCTGTGTCCTGCGTGACACTGAAACATAAATGTCCTCAAAGGCACAAAGAGCAGGCAGGGGCCGAGCACTGCTCTATCAGGCACTGCTGCACAACTCACCTCACAACCAAGGACAGCACCCGAGGGCCTGGCACTGCTCTCCAAGCCATGCAGGCATAGGGCACCTCACAAGGCAAACTCTCAGCCACGGCCCGAGCAGTGGCGCAGCAGGGCATCACGCAGAAGGCCCTCCGAAGTACGAGGAGCAGCCGGCATCCTAGCATTGCTCTCTCAGGGACTGAGGCACGAGGCAAAAGGGACCTCCCAATCAGAAGCATCAGCCACCAGTGTGGCGGTTGCCTCGCACGGCCTCACGCAGAAGGCACCTCACAAGGAGAAGGAGCTGCCAGGCACCCGGCGAAGCCCTAAATGGCACTGCTGCACAAGGGCCCTCCAACGCTAAGAGAGCGGCCAGGGGCCGAGCACTGCCCTGTCACGCACTGCTGCACAACTCACCTCACAACCAAGGACAGCACACAAGTGTCTGGCACTGCTCTCCGAGGCATGCGGGCATAAGGCACCTCACAAGGCAAACTCTCAGCCAAGGCCCTAGCAATGGCACATCAGGGCTTCAGGCAGAAGGCCTCTCAGAACCACGAGGAGCAGTCAGCAGCCCAGCATTGCACTCTCAGGGGCTGAGGCAGAAGGGACCGCACAGTTCTAGATATCAGCCACCAGCCTGGCAATTGCCTCGCTGGGCCCTCATGCAGCAGGCACCTCACAAGGTAAAGGAGCTGCTAGGCACCCGGCGAAGCCCTAAGTGGCACTGCTGCACAAGGGACCTCCAACAGCTCACAAGAGCATGGCCCTGCTCGCTCAGGCATGCGGGCATAGGGCACCTCCCAAGCCAAACTCTCAGCCATGGCCCGAGCAGTGGCACATCAGGGCGTTCAGGCAGAAGGTCCCTCCGAAGCATGAGGAGCAGTCGGCATCCTAATAGCGCTCTCAGGGATGGAGGCAGATGAGACCTCACAAGCCCAAGGATCAGCCACCAGCCTTGCAGTTGCCTCGCAGGGCCTCCTGCAGAAGTTGCTGTGCAAGGAGCTCCTAGGCACCCAGCTAAGCCCTAAATGGCACGGCTACACAAGGGACCTCCAAAGCGCAGGGACAAGTGATGTGCCTGCCGCTGCTCTGCAAGCCATGCAGGCATAGGGCACCTCACAAGGCAAACTCTCAGCCACGGCCCGAGCAGCGGCGCAGCAGGGCATCAGGGCATCAGGCAGAAGGCCCCTCCGAAGCACGAGGAGCAGTCGGCATCCTAGCATTGCTCTCTCAGGGACTGAGGCAGAAGGCACCGCACAATCCCAAGCATCAGACAGCAGCCTGGCAGTTGCCTCGCAGCGCCCTCATGCAGAGCGCACCTAACAAGCCCAAGGAACTGTTAGGCACCCGGCTGTGTCCTGCTTGACACTGAAACATAAATGTCCTCAAAGGCACAAAGAGCAGGCAGGGGCCGAGCACTGCTCTATCAGGCACTGCTGCACAACTCACCTCACAACCAAGGACAGCACCCGAGGGCCTGGCACTGCTCTCCAAGCCATGCAGGCATAGGGCACCTCACAAGGCAAACTCTCAGCCACGGCCCGAGCAGTGGCGCAGCAGGGCATCACGCAGAAGGCCCTCCGAAGCACGAGGAGCAGCCGGCATCCTAGCATTGCTCTCTCAGGGACTGAGGCACGAGGCAAAAGGGACCTCCCAATCAGAAGCATCAGCCACCAGTGTGGCGGTTGCCTCGCACGGCCTCACGCAGAAGGCACCTCACAAGGAGAAGGAGCTGCCAGGCACCCGGCGAAGCCCTAAATGGCACTGCTGCACAAGGGCCCTCCAACGCTAAGAGAGCGGCCAGGGGCCGAGCACTGCCCTGTCACGCACTGCTGCACAACTCACCTCACAACCAAGGACAGCACACAAGTGTCTGGCACTGCTCTCCGAGGCATGCGGGCATAAGGCACCTCACAAGGCAAACTCTCAGCCAAGGCCCTAGCAATGGCACATCAGGGCTTCAGGCAGAAGGCCTCTCCGAACCACGAGGAGCAGTCAGCAGCCCAGCATTGCACTCTCAGGGGCTGAGGCAGAAGGGACCGCACAGTTCTAGATATCAGCCACCAGCCTGGCAATTGCCTCGCTGGGCCCTCATGCAGCAGGCACCTCACAAGGTAAAGGAGCTGCTAGGCACCCGGCGAAGCCCTAAGTGGCACTGCTGCACAAGGGACCTCCAACAGCTCACAAGAGCATGGCCCTGCTCGCTCAGGCATGCGGGCATAGGGCACCTCCCAAGCCAAACTCTCAGCCATGGCCCGAGCAGTGGCACATCAGGGCGTTCAGGCAGAAGGTCCCTCCGAAGCATGAGGAGCAGTCGGCATCCTAATAGCGCTCTCAGGGATGGAGGCAGATGAGACCTCACAAGCCCAAGGATCAGCCACCAGCCTTGCAGTTGCCTCGCAGGGCCTCCTGCAGAAGTTGCTGTGCAAGGAGCTCCTAGGCACCCAGCTAAGCCCTAAATGGCACGGCTACACAAGGGACCTCCAAAGCGCAGGGACAAGTGATGTGCCTGCCGCTGCTCTCCAAGCCATGCAGGCATAGGGCACCTCACAAGGCAAACTCTCAGCCACGGCCCGAGCAGCGGCGCAGCAGGGCATCAGGGCATCAGGCAGAAGGCCCCTCGGAAGCACGAGGAGCAGTCAGCATCCTAATAGCGCTCTCAGGGATGGAGGCAGATGAGACCTCACAAGCCCAAGGATCAGCCACCAGCCTTGCAGTTGCCTCGCAGGGCCTCCTGCAGAAGTTGCTGTACAAGGAGCTCCTAGGCACCCAGCTAAGCCCTAAATGGCACGGCTACACAAGGGACTTCCAAAGCGCAGGGACAAGTGATGTGCCTGCCGCTGCTCTCCAAGCCATGCAGGCATAGGGCACCTCACAAGGCAAACTCTCAGCCACGGCCCGAGCAGCGGCGCAGCAGGGCATCAGGGCATCAGGCAGAAGGCCCCTCCGAAGCACGAGGAGCAGTCGGCATCCTAGCATTGCTCTCTCAGGGACTGAGGCAGAAGGCACCGCACAATCCCAAGCATCAGACAGCAGCCTGGCAGTTGCCTCGCAGCGCCCTCATGCAGAGCGCACCTAACAAGCCCAAGGAACTGTTAGGCACCCGGCTGTGTCCTGCGTGACACTGAAACATAAATGTCCTCAAAGGCACAAAGAGCAGGCAGGGGCCGAGCACTGCTCTATCAGGCACTGCTGCACAACTCACCTCACAACCAAGGACAGCACCCGAGGGCCTGGCACTGCTCTCCAAGCCATGCAGGCATAGGGCACCTCACAAGGCAAACTCTCAGCCACGGCCCGAGCAGTGGCGCAGCAGGGCATCACGCAGAAGGCCCTCCGAAGCACGAGGAGCAGCCGGCATCCTAGCATTGCTCTCTCAGGGACCGAGGCACGAGGCAAAAGGGACCTCCCAATCAGAAGCATCAGCCACCAGTGTGGCGGTTGCCTCGCACGGCCTCACGCAGAAGGCACCTCACAAGGAGAAGGAGCTGCCAGGCACCCGGCGAAGCCCTAAATGGCACTGCTGCACAAGGGCCCTCCAACGCTAAGAGAGCGGCCAGGGGCCGAGCACTGCCCTGTCACGCACTGCTGCACAACTCACCTCACAACCAAGGACAGCACACAAGTGTCTGGCACTGCTCTCCGAGGCATGCGGGCATAAGGCACCTCACAAGGCAAACTCTCAGCCAAGGCCCTAGCAATGGCACATCAGGGCTTCAGGCAGAAGGCCTCTCCGAAGCACGAGGAGCAGTCAGCAGCCCAGCATTGCACTCTCAGGGGCTGAGGCAGAAGGGACCGCACAGTTCTAGATATCAGCCACCAGCCTGGCAATTGCCTCGCTGGGCCCTCATGCAGCAGGCACCTCACAAGGTAAAGGAGCTGCTAGGCACCCGGCGAAGCCCTAAGTGGCACTGCTGCACAAGGGACCTCCAACAGCTCACAAGAGCATGGCCCTGCTCGCTCAGGCATGCGGGCATAGGGCACCTCCCAAGCCAAACTCTCAGCCATGGCCCGAGCAGTGGCACATCAGGGCGTTCAGGCAGAAGGTCCCTCCGAAGCATGAGGAGCAGTCGGCATCCTAATAGCGCTCTCAGGGATGGAGGCAGATGAGACCTCACAACCCCAAGGATCAGCCACCAGCCTTGCAGTTGCCTCGCAGGGCCTCCTGCAGAAGTTGCTGTGCAAGGAGCTCCTAGGCACCCAGCTAAGCCCTAAATGGCACGGCTACACAAGGGACCTCCAAAGCGCAGGGACAAGTGATGTGCCTGCCGCTGCTCTCCAAGCCATGCGGGCATAGGGCACCTCACAAGGCAAACTCTCAGCCACGGCCCGAGCAGCGGCGCAGCAGGGCATCAGGGCATCAGGCAGAAGGCCCCTCCGAAGCACGAGGAGCAGTCGGCATCCTAGCGTTGCTCTCTCAGGGACTGAGGCAGAAGGCACCGCACAATCCCAAGCATCAGACAGCAGCCTGGCAGTTGCCTCGCAGCGCCCTCATGCAGAGCGCACCTAACAAGCCCAAGGAACTGTTAGGCACCCGGCTGTGTCCTGCGTGACACTGAAACATAAATGTCCTCAAAGGCACAAAGAGCAGGCAGGGGCCGAGCACTGCTCTATCAGGCACTGCTGCACAACTCACCTCACAACCAAGGACAGCACCCGAGGGCCTGGCACTGCTCTCCAAGCCATGCAGGCATAGGGCACCTCACAAGGCAAACTCTCAGCCACGGCCAAAGCAGTGGCGCAGCAGGGCATCACGCAGAAGGCCCTCCGAAGCACGAGGAGCAGCCGGCATCCTAGCATTGCTCTCTCAGGGACCGAGGCACGAGGCAAAAGGGACCTCCCAATCAGAAGCATCAGCCACCAGTGTGGCGGTTGCCTCGCACGGCCTCACGCAGAAGGCACCTCACAAGGAGAAGGAGCTGCCAGGCACCCGGCGAAGCCCTAAATGGCACTGCTGCACAAGGGCCCTCCAACGCTAAGAGAGCGGCCAGGGGCCGAGCACTGCTCTATCAGGCACTGCTGCACAACTCACCTCACAACCAAGGACAGCACCCGAGGGCCTGGCACTGCTCTCCAAGCCATGCAGGCATAGGGCACCTCACAAGGCAAACTCTCAGCCACGGCCCGAGCAGTGGCGCAGCAGGGCATCACGCAGAAGGCCCTCCGAAGCACGAGGAGCAGCCGGCATCCTAGCATTGCTCTCTCAGGGACCGAGGCACGAGGCAAAAGGGACCTCCCAATCAGAAGCATCAGCCACCAGTGTGGCGGTTGCCTCGCACGGCCTCACGCAGAAGGCACCTCACAAGGAGAAGGAGCTGCCAGGCACCCGGCGAAGCCCTAAATGGCACTGCTGCACAAGGGCCCTCCAACGCTAAGAGAGCGGCCAGGGGCCGAGCACTGCCCTGTCACGCACTGCTGCACAACTCACCTCACAACCAAGGACAGCACACAAGTGTCTGGCACTGCTCTCCGAGGCATGCGGGCATAAGGCACCTCACAAGGCAAACTCTCAGCCAAGGCCCTAGCAATGGCACATCAGGGCTTCAGGCAGAAGGCCTCTCCGAACCACGAGGAGCAGTCAGCAGCCCAGCATTGCACTCTCAGGGGCTGAGGCAGAAGGGACCGCACAGTTCTAGATATCAGCCACCAGCCTGGCAATTGCCTCGCTGGGCCCTCATGCAGCAGGCACCTCACAAGGTAAAGGAGCTGCTAGGCACCCGGCGAAGCCCTAAGTGGCACTGCTGCACAAGGGACCTCCAACAGCTCACAAGAGCATGGCCCTGCTCGCTCAGGCATGCGGGCATAGGGCACCTCCCAAGCCAAACTCTCAGCCATGGCCCGAGCAGTGGCACATCAGGGCGTTCAGGCAGAAGGTCCCTCCGAAGCATGAGGAGCAGTCGGCATCCTAATAGCGCTCTCAGGGATGGAGGCAGATGAGACCTCACAAGCCCAAGGATCAGCCACCAGCCTTGCAGTTGCCTCGCAGGGCCTCCTGCAGAAGTTGCTGTACAAGGAGCTCCTAGGCACCCAGCTAAGCCCTAAATGGCACGGCTACACAAGGGACCTCCAAAGCGCAGGGACAAGTGATGTGCCTGCCGCTGCTCTCCAAGCCATGCAGGCATAGGGCACCTCACAAGGCAAACTCTCAGCCACGGCCCGAGCAGCGGCGCAGCAGGGCATCAGGGCATCAGGCAGAAGGCCCCTCGGAAGCACGAGGAGCAGTCGGCATCCTAATAGCGCTCTCAGGGATGGAGGCAGATGAGACCTCACAAGCCCAAGGATCAGCCACCAGCCTTGCAGTTGCCTCGCAGGGCCTCCTGCAGAAGTTGCTGTACAAGGAGCTCCTAGGCACCCAGCTAAGCCCTAAATGGCACGGCTACACAAGGGACCTCCAAAGCGCAGGGACAAGTGATGTGCCTGCCGCTGCTCTCCAAGCCATGCAGGCATAGGGCACCTCCCAAGCCAAACTCTCAGCCACGGCCCGAGCAGCGGCGCAGCAGGGCATCAGGGCATCAGGCAGAAGGCCCCTCGGAAGCACGAGGAGCAGTCAGCATCCTAATAGCGCTCTCAGGGATGGAGGCAGATGAGACCTCACAAGCCCAAGGTTCAGCCACCAGCCTTGCAGTTGCCTCGCAGGGCCTCCTGCAGAAGTTGCTGTACAAGGAGCTCCTAGGCACCCAGCTAAGCCCTAAATGGCACGGCTACACAAGGGACCTCCAAAGCGCAGGGACAAGTGATGTGCCTGCCGCTGCTCTCCAAGCCATGCAGGCATAGGGCACCTCACAAGGCAAACTCTCAGCCACGGCCCGAGCAGCGGCGCAGCAGGGCATCAGGGCATCAGGCAGAAGGCCCCTCCGAAGCACGAGGAGCAGTCGGCATCCTAGCATTGCTCTCTCAGGGACTGAGGCAGAAGGCACCGCACAATCCCAAGCATCAGACAGCAGCCTGGCAGTTGCCTCGCAGCGCCCTCATGCAGAGCGCACCTAACAAGCCCAAGGAACTGTTAGGCACCCGGCTGTGTCCTGCGTGACACTGAAACATAAATGTCCTCAAAGGCACAAAGAGCAGGCAGGGGCCGAGCACTGCTCTATCAGGCACTGCTGCACAACTCACCTCACAACCAAGGACAGCACCCGAGGGCCTGGCACTGCTCTCCAAGCCATGCAGGCATAGGGCACCTCACAAGGCAAACTCTCAGCCACGGCCCGAGCAGTGGCGCAGCAGGGCATCACGCAGAAGGCCCTCCGAAGCACGAGGAGCAGCCGGCATCCTAGCATTGCTCTCTCAGGGACCGAGGCACGAGACAAAAGGGACCTCCCAATCAGAAGCATCAGCCACCAGTGTGGCGGTTGCCTCGCACGGCCTCACGCAGAAGGCACCTCACAAGGAGAAGGAGCTGCCAGGCACCCGGCGAAGCCCTAAATGGCACTGCTGCACAAGGGCCCTCCAACGCTAAGAGAGCGGCCAGGGGCCGAGCACTGCCCTGTCACGCACTGCTGCACAACTCACCTCACAACCAAGGACAGCACACAAGTGTCTGGCACTGCTCTCCGAGGCATGCGGGCATAAGGCACCTCACAAGGCAAACTCTCAGCCAAGGCCCTAGCAATGGCACATCAGGGCTTCAGGCAGAAGGCCTCTCCGAACCACGAGGAGCAGTCAGCAGCCCAGCATTGCACTCTCAGGGGCTGAGGCAGAAGGGACCGCACAGTTCTAGATATCAGCCACCAGCCTGGCAATTGCCTCGCTGGGCCCTCATGCAGCAGGCACCTCACAAGGTAAAGGAGCTGCTAGGCACCCGGCGAAGCCCTAAGTGGCACTGCTGCACAAGGGACCTCCAACAGCTCACAAGAGCATGGCCCTGCTCGCTCAGGCATGCGGGCATAGGGCACCTCCCAAGCCAAACTCTCAGCCATGGCCCGAGCAGTGGCACATCAGGGCGTTCAGGCAGAAGGTCCCTCCGAAGCATGAGGAGCAGTCGGCATCCTAATAGCGCTCTCAGGGATGGAGGCAGATGAGACCTCACAACCCCAAGGATCAGCCACCAGCCTTGCAGTTGCCTCGCAGGGCCTCCTGCAGAAGTTGCTGTGCAAGGAGCTCCTAGGCACCCAGCTAAGCCCTAAATGGCACGGCTACACAAGGGACCTCCAAAGCGCAGGGACAAGTGATGTGCCTGCCGCTGCTCTGCAAGCCATGCGGGCATAGGGCACCTCACAAGGCAAACTCTCAGCCACGGCCCGAGCAGCGGCGCAGCAGGGCATCAGGGCATCAGGCAGAAGGCCCCTCCGAAGCACGAGGAGCAGTCGGCATCCTAGCATTGCTCTCTCAGGGACTGAGGCAGAAGGCACCGCACAATCCCAAGCATCAGACAGCAGCCTGGCAGTTGCCTCGCAGCGCCCTCATGCAGAGCGCACCTAACAAGCCCAAGGAACTGTTAGGCACCCGGCTGTGTCCTGCGTGACACTGAAACATAAATGTCCTCAAAGGCACAAAGAGCAGGCAGGGGCCGAGCACTGCTCTATCAGGCACTGCTGCACAACTCACCTCACAACCAAGGACAGCACCCGAGGGCCTGGCACTGCTCTCCAAGCCATGCAGGCATAGGGCACCTCACAAGGCAAACTCTCAGCCACGGCCCGAGCAGTGGCGCAGCAGGGCATCACGCAGAAGGCCCTCCGAAGCACGAGGAGCAGCCGGCATCCTAGCATTGCTCTCTCAGGGACCGAGGCACGAGGCAAAAGGGACCTCCCAATCAGAAGCATCAGCCACCAGTGTGGCGGTTGCCTCGCACGGCCTCACGCAGAAGGCACCTCACAAGGAGAAGGAGCTGCCAGGCACCCGGCGAAGCCCTAAATGGCACTGCTGCACAAGGGCCCTCCAACGCTAAGAGAGCGGCCAGGGGCCGAGCACTGCCCTGTCACGCACTGCTGCACAACTCACCTCACAACCAAGGACAGCACACAAGTGTCTGGCACTGCTCTCCGAGGCATGCGGGCATAAGGCACCTCACAAGGCAAACTCTCAGCCAAGGCCCTAGCAATGGCACATCAGGGCTTCAGGCAGAAGGCCTCTCCGAAGCACGAGGAGCAGTCAGCAGCCCAGCATTGCACTCTCAGGGGCTGAGGCAGAAGGGACCGCACAGTTCTAGATATCAGCCACCAGCCTGGCAATTGCCTCGCTGGGCCCTCATGCAGCAGGCACCTCACAAGGTAAAGGAGCTGCTAGGCACCCGGCGAAGCCCTAAGTGGCACTGCTGCACAAGGGACCTCCAACAGCTCACAAGAGCATGGCCCTGCTCGCTCAGGCATGCGGGCATAGGGCACCTCCCAAGCCAAACTCTCAGCCATGGCCCGAGCAGTGGCACATCAGGGCGTTCAGGCAGAAGGTCCCTCCGAAGCATGAGGAGCAGTCGGCATCCTAATAGCGCTCTCAGGGATGGAGGCAGATGAGACCTCACAAGCCCAAGGATCAGCCACCAGCCTTGCAGTTGCCTCGCAGGGCCTCCTGCAGAAGTTGCTGTACAAGGAGCTCCTAGGCACCCAGCTAAGCCCTAAATGGCACGGCTACACAAGGGACCTCCAAAGCGCAGGGACAAGTGATGTGCCTGCCGCTGCTCTCCAAGCCATGCAGGCATAGGGCACCTCACAAGGCAAACTCTCAGCCACGGCCCGAGCAGCGGCGCAGCAGGGCATCAGGGCATCAGGCAGAAGGCCCCTCGGAAGCACGAGGAGCAGTCGGCATCCTAATAGCGCTCTCAGGGATGGAGGCAGATGAGACCTCACAAGCCCAAGGATCAGCCACCAGCCTTGCAGTTGCCTCGCAGGGCCTCCTGCAGAAGTTGCTGTACAAGGAGCTCCTAGGCACCCAGCTAAGCCCTAAATGGCACGGCTACACAAGGGACCTCCAAAGCGCAGGGACAAGTGATGTGCCTGCCGCTGCTCTCCAAGCCATGCAGGCATAGGGCACCTCCCAAGCCAAACTCTCAGCCACGGCCCGAGCAGCGGCGCAGCAGGGCATCAGGGCATCAGGCAGAAGGCCCCTCGGAAGCACGAGGAGCAGTCAGCATCCTAATAGCGCTCTCAGGGATGGAGGCAGATGAGACCTCACAAGCCCAAGGTTCAGCCACCAGCCTTGCAGTTGCCTCGCAGGGCCTCCTGCAGAAGTTGCTGTACAAGGAGCTCCTAGGCACCCAGCTAAGCCCTAAATGGCACGGCTACACAAGGGACCTCCAAAGCGCAGGGACAAGTGATGTGCCTGCCGCTGCTCTCCAAGCCATGCAGGCATAGGGCACCTCACAAGGCAAACTCTCAGCCACGGCCCGAGCAGCGGCGCAGCAGGGCATCAGGGCATCAGGCAGAAGGCCCCTCCGAAGCACGAGGAGCAGTCGGCATCCTAGCATTGCTCTCTCAGGGACTGAGGCAGAAGGCACCGCACAATCCCAAGCATCAGACAGCAGCCTGGCAGTTGCCTCGCAGCGCCCTCATGCAGAGCGCACCTAACAAGCCCAAGGAACTGTTAGGCACCCGGCTGTGTCCTGCGTGACACTGAAACATAAATGTCCTCAAAGGCACAAAGAGCAGGCAGGGGCCGAGCACTGCTCTATCAGGCACTGCTGCACAACTCACCTCACAACCAAGGACAGCACCCGAGGGCCTGGCACTGCTCTCCAAGCCATGCAGGCATAGGGCACCTCACAAGGCAAACTCTCAGCCACGGCCCGAGCAGTGGCGCAGCAGGGCATCACGCAGAAGGCCCTCCGAAGCACGAGGAGCAGCCGGCATCCTAGCATTGCTCTCTCAGGGACCGAGGCACGAGACAAAAGGGACCTCCCAATCAGAAGCATCAGCCACCAGTGTGGCGGTTGCCTCGCACGGCCTCACGCAGAAGGCACCTCACAAGGAGAAGGAGCTGCCAGGCACCCGGCGAAGCCCTAAATGGCACTGCTGCACAAGGGCCCTCCAACGCTAAGAGAGCGGCCAGGGGCCGAGCACTGCCCTGTCACGCACTGCTGCACAACTCACCTCACAACCAAGGACAGCACACAAGTGTCTGGCACTGCTCTCCGAGGCATGCGGGCATAAGGCACCTCACAAGGCAAACTCTCAGCCAAGGCCCTAGCAATGGCACATCAGGGCTTCAGGCAGAAGGCCTCTCCGAAGCACGAGGAGCAGTCAGCAGCCCAGCATTGCACTCTCAGGGGCTGAGGCAGAAGGGACCGCACAGTTCTAGATATCAGCCACCAGCCTGGCAATTGCCTCGCTGGGCCCTCATGCAGCAGGCACCTCACAAGGTAAAGGAGCTGCTAGGCACCCGGCGAAGCCCTAAGTGGCACTGCTGCACAAGGGACCTCCAACAGCTCACAAGAGCATGGCCCTGCTCGCTCAGGCATGCGGGCATAGGGCACCTCCCAAGCCAAACTCTCAGCCATGGCCCGAGCAGTGGCACATCAGGGCGTTCAGGCAGAAGGTCCCTCCGAAGCATGAGGAGCAGTCGGCATCCTAATAGCGCTCTCAGGGATGGAGGCAGATGAGACCTCACAACCCCAAGGATCAGCCACCAGCCTTGCAGTTGCCTCGCAGGGCCTCCTGCAGAAGTTGCTGTGCAAGGAGCTCCTAGGCACCCAGCTAAGCCCTAAATGGCACGGCTACACAAGGGACCTCCAAAGCGCAGGGACAAGTGATGTGCCTGCCGCTGCTCTCCAAGCCATGCGGGCATAGGGCACCTCACAAGGCAAACTCTCAGCCACGGCCCGAGCAGCGGCGCAGCAGGGCATCAGGGCATCAGGCAGAAGGCCCCTCCGAAGCACGAGGAGCAGTCGGCATCCTAGCATTGCTCTCTCAGGGACTGAGGCAGAAGGCACCGCACAATCCCAAGCATCAGACAGCAGCCTGGCAGTTGCCTCGCAGCGCCCTCATGCAGAGCGCACCTAACAAGCCCAAGGAACTGTTAGGCACCCGGCTGTGTCCTGCGTGACACTGAAACATAAATGTCCTCAAAGGCACAAAGAGCAGGCAGGGGCCGAGCACTGCTCTATCAGGCACTGCTGCACAACTCACCTCACAACCAAGGACAGCACCCGAGGGCCTGGCACTGCTCTCCAAGCCATGCAGGCATAGGGCACCTCACAAGGCAAACTCTCAGCCACGGCCCGAGCAGTGGCGCAGCAGGGCATCACGCAGAAGGCCCTCCGAAGCACGAGGAGCAGCCGGCATCCTAGCATTGCTCTCTCAGGGACCGAGGCACGAGGCAAAAGGGACCTCCCAATCAGAAGCATCAGCCACCAGTGTGGCGGTTGCCTCGCACGGCCTCACGCAGAAGGCACCTCACAAGGAGAAGGAGCTGCCAGGCACCCGGCGAAGCCCTAAATGGCACTGCTGCACAAGGGCCCTCCAACGCTAAGAGAGCGGCCAGGGGCCGAGCACTGCCCTGTCACGCACTGCTGCACAACTCACCTCACAACCAAGGACAGCACACAAGTGTCTGGCACTGCTCTCCGAGGCATGCGGGCATAAGGCACCTCACAAGGCAAACTCTCAGCCAAGGCCCTAGCAATGGCACATCAGGGCTTCAGGCAGAAGGCCTCTCCGAACCACGAGGAGCAGTCAGCAGCCCAGCATTGCACTCTCAGGGGCTGAGGCAGAAGGGACCGCACAGTTCTAGATATCAGCCACCAGCCTGGCAATTGCCTCGCTGGGCCCTCATGCAGCAGGCACCTCACAAGGTAAAGGAGCTGCTAGGCACCCGGCGAAGCCCTAAGTGGCACTGCTGCACAAGGGACCTCCAACAGCTCACAAGAGCATGGCCCTGCTCGCTCAGGCATGCGGGCATAGGGCACCTCCCAAGCCAAACTCTCAGCCATGGCCCGAGCAGTGGCACATCAGGGCGTTCAGGCAGAAGGTCCCTCCGAAGCATGAGGAGCAGTCGGCATCCTAATAGCGCTCTCAGGGATGGAGGCAGATGAGACCTCACAACCCCAAGGATCAGCCACCAGCCTTGCAGTTGCCTCGCAGGGCCTCCTGCAGAAGTTGCTGTGCAAGGAGCTCCTAGGCACCCAGCTAAGCCCTAAATGGCACGGCTACACAAGGGACCTCCAAAGCGCAGGGACAAGTGATGTGCCTGCCGCTGCTCTGCAAGCCATGCGGGCATAGGGCACCTCACAAGGCAAACTCTCAGCCACGGCCCGAGCAGCGGCGCAGCAGGGCATCAGGGCATCAGGCAGAAGGCCCCTCCGAAGCACGAGGAGCAGTCGGCATCCTAGCATTGCTCTCTCAGGGACTGAGGCAGAAGGCACCGCACAATCCCAAGCATCAGACAGCAGCCTGGCAGTTGCCTCGCAGCGCCCTCATGCAGAGCGCACCTAACAAGCCCAAGGAACTGTTAGGCACCCGGCTGTGTCCTGCGTGACACTGAAACATAAATGTCCTCAAAGGCACAAAGAGCAGGCAGGGGCCGAGCACTGCTCTATCAGGCACTGCTGCACAACTCACCTCACAACCAAGGACAGCACCCGAGGGCCTGGCACTGCTCTCCAAGCCATGCAGGCATAGGGCACCTCACAAGGCAAACTCTCAGCCACGGCCCGAGCAGTGGCGCAGCAGGGCATCACGCAGAAGGCCCTCCGAAGCACGAGGAGCAGCCGGCATCCTAGCATTGCTCTCTCAGGGACCGAGGCACGAGGCAAAAGGGACCTCCCAATCAGAAGCATCAGCCACCAGTGTGGCGGTTGCCTCGCACGGCCTCACGCAGAAGGCACCTCACAAGGAGAAGGAGCTGCCAGGCACCCGGCGAAGCCCTAAATGGCACTGCTGCACAAGGGCCCTCCAACGCTAAGAGAGCGGCCAGGGGCCGAGCACTGCCCTGTCACGCACTGCTGCACAACTCACCTCACAACCAAGGACAGCACACAAGTGTCTGGCACTGCTCTCCGAGGCATGCGGGCATAAGGCACCTCACAAGGCAAACTCTCAGCCAAGGCCCTAGCAATGGCACATCAGGGCTTCAGGCAGAAGGCCTCTCCGAAGCACGAGGAGCAGTCAGCAGCCCAGCATTGCACTCTCAGGGGCTGAGGCAGAAGGGACCGCACAGTTCTAGATATCAGCCACCAGCCTGGCAATTGCCTCGCTGGGCCCTCATGCAGCAGGCACCTCACAAGGTAAAGGAGCTGCTAGGCACCCGGCGAAGCCCTAAGTGGCACTGCTGCACAAGGGACCTCCAACAGCTCACAAGAGCATGGCCCTGCTCGCTCAGGCATGCGGGCATAGGGCACCTCCCAAGCCAAACTCTCAGCCATGGCCCGAGCAGTGGCACATCAGGGCGTTCAGGCAGAAGGTCCCTCCGAAGCATGAGGAGCAGTCGGCATCCTAATAGCGCTCTCAGGGATGGAGGCAGATGAGACCTCACAAGCCCAAGGATCAGCCACCAGCCTTGCAGTTGCCTCGCAGGGCCTCCTGCAGAAGTTGCTGTGCAAGGAGCTCCTAGGCACCCAGCTAAGCCCTAAATGGCACGGCTACACAAGGGACCTCCAAAGCGCAGGGACAAGTGATGTGCCTGCCGCTGCTCTCCAAGCCATGCGGGCATAGGGCACCTCACAAGGCAAACTCTCAGCCACGGCCCGAGCAGCGGCGCAGCAGGGCATCAGGGCATCAGGCAGAAGGCCCCTCCGAAGCACGAGGAGCAGTCGGCATCCTAGCATTGCTCTCTCAGGGACTGAGGCAGAAGGCACCGCACAATCCCAAGCATCAGACAGCAGCCTGGCAGTTGCCTCGCAGCGCCCTCATGCAGAGCGCACCTAACAAGCCCAAGGAACTGTTAGGCACCCGGCTGTGTCCTGCGTGACACTGAAACATAAATGTCCTCAAAGGCACAAAGAGCAGGCAGGGGCCGAGCACTGCTCTATCAGGCACTGCTGCACAACTCACCTCACAACCAAGGACAGCACCCGAGGGCCTGGCACTGCTCTCCAAGCCATGCAGGCATAGGGCACCTCACAAGGCAAACTCTCAGCCACGGCCCGAGCAGTGGCGCAGCAGGGCATCACGCAGAAGGCCCTCCGAAGCACGAGGAGCAGCCGGCATCCTAGCATTGCTCTCTCAGGGACTGAGGCACGAGGCAAAAGGGACCTCCCAATCAGAAGCATCAGCCACCAGTGTGGCGGTTGCCTCGCACGGCCTCACGCAGAAGGCACCTCACAAGGAGAAGGAGCTGCCAGGCACCCGGCGAAGCCCTAAATGGCACTGCTGCACAAGGGCCCTCCAACGCTAAGAGAGCGGCCAGGGGCCGAGCACTGCCCTGTCACGCACTGCTGCACAACTCACCTCACAACCAAGGACAGCACACAAGTGTCTGGCACTGCTCTCCGAGGCATTCGGCATAAGGCACCTCACAAGGCAAACTCTCAGCCAAGGCCCTAGCAATGGCACATCAGGGCTTCAGGCAGAAGGCCTCTCCGAACCACGAGGAGCAGTCAGCAGCCCAGCATTGCACTCTCAGGGGCTGAGGCAGAAGGGACCGCACAGTTCTAGATATCAGCCACCAGCCTGGCAATTGCCTCGCTGGGCCCTCATGCAGCAGGCACCTCACAAGGTAAAGGAGCTGCTAGGCACCCGGCGAAGCCCTAAGTGGCACTGCTGCACAAGGGACCTCCAACAGCTCACAAGAGCATGGCCCTGCTCGCTCAGGCATGCGGGCATAGGGCACCTCCCAAGCCAAACTCTCAGCCATGGCCCGAGCAGTGGCACATCAGGGCGTTCAGGCAGAAGGTCCCTCCGAAGCATGAGGAGCAGTCGGCATCCTAATAGCGCTCTCAGGGATGGAGGCAGATGAGACCTCACAAGCCCAAGGATCAGCCACCAGCCTTGCAGTTGCCTCGCAGGGCCTCCTGCAGAAGTTGCTGTACAAGGAGCTCCTAGGCACCCAGCTAAGCCCTAAATGGCACGGCTACACAAGGGACCTCCAAAGCGCAGGGACAAGTGATGTGCCTGCCGCTGCTCTCCAAGCCATGCAGGCATAGGGCACCTCACAAGGCAAACTCTCAGCCACGGCCCGAGCAGCGGCGCAGCAGGGCATCAGGGCATCAGGCAGAAGGCCCCTCGGAAGCACGAGGAGCAGTCAGCATCCTAATAGCGCTCTCAGGAATGGAGGCAGATGAGACCTCACAAGCCCAAGGTTCAGCCACCAGCCTTGCAGTTGCCTCGCAGGGCCTCCTGCAGAAGTTGCTGTACAAGGAGCTCCTAGGCACCCAGCTAAGCCCTAAATGGCACGGCTACACAAGGGACCTCCAAAGCGCAGGGACAAGTGATGTGCCTGCCGCTGCTCTGCAAGCCATGCAGGCATAGGGCACCTCACAAGGCAAACTCTCAGCCACGGCCCGAGCAGCGGCGCAGCAGGGCATCAGGGCATCAGGCAGAAGGCCCCTCCGAAGCACGAGGAGCAGTCGGCATCCTAGCATTGCTCTCTCAGGGACTGAGGCAGAAGGCACCGCACAATCCCAAGCATCAGACAGCAGCCTGGCAGTTGCCTCGCAGCGCCCTCATGCAGAGCGCACCTAACAAGCCCAAGGAACTGTTAGGCACCCGGCTGTGTCCTGCGTGACACTGAAACATAAATGTCCTCAAAGGCACAAAGAGCAGGCAGGGGCCGAGCACTGCTCTATCAGGCACTGCTGCACAACTCACCTCACAACCAAGGACAGCACCCGAGGGCCTGGCACTGCTCTGCAAGCCATGCAGGCATAGGGCACCTCACAAGGCAAACTCTCAGCCACGGCCCGAGCAGCGGCGCAGCAGGGCATCACGCAGAAGGCCCTCCGAAGCACGAGGAGCAGTCGGCATCCTAGCATTGCTCTCTCAGGGACCGTGGCACGAGGCAAAAGGGACCTCCCAATCAGAAGCATCAGCCACCAGTGTGGCGGTTGCCTCGCACGGCCTCACGCAGAAGGCACCTCACAAGGAGAAGGAGCTGCCAGGCACCCGGCGAAGCCCTAAATGGCACTGCTGCACAAGGGACCTCCAACGCTAAGAGAGCGGCCAGGGGCCGAGCACTGCCCTGTCACGCACTGCTGCACAACTCACCTCACAACCAAGGACAGCACACAAGTGTCTGGCACTGCTCTCCGAGGCATGCGGGCATGAGGCACCTCACAAGGCAAACTCTCAGCCAAGGCCCTAGCAATGGCACATCAGGGCTTCAGGCAGAAGGCCTCTCCGAACCACGAGGAGCAGTCAGCAGCCCAGCATTGCACTCTCAGGGGCTGAGGCAGAAGGGACCGCACAGTTCTAGATATCAGCCACCAGCCTGGCAATTGCCTCGCTGGGCCCTCATGCAGCAGGCACCTCACAAGGTAAAGGAGCTGCTAGGCACCCGGCGAAGCCCTAAGTGGCACTGCTGCACAAGGGACCTCCAACAGCTCACAAGAGCATGGCCCTGCTCGCTCAGGCATGCGGGCATAGGGCACCTCCCAAGCCAAACTCTCAGCCATGGCCCGAGCAGTGGCACATCAGGGCGTTCAGGCAGAAGGTCCCTCCGAAGCATGAGGAGCAGTCGGCATCCTAATAGCGCTCTCAGGGATGGAGGCAGATGAGACCTCACAACCCCAAGGATCAGCCACCAGCCTTGCAGTTGCCTCGCAGGGCCTCCTGCAGAAGTTGCTGTACAAGGAGCTCCTAGGCACCCAGCTAAGCCCTAAATGGCACGGCTACACAAGGGACCTCCAAAGTGCAGGGACAAGTGATGTGCCTGCCGCTGCTCTCCAAGCCATGCAGGCATAGGGCACCTCACAAGGCAAACTCTCAGCCACGGCCCGAGCAGCGGCGCAGCAGGGCATCAGGGCATCAGGCAGAAGGCCCCTCCGAAGCACGAGGAGCAGTCGGCATCCTAGCATTGCTCTCTCAGGGACTGAGGCAGAAGGCACCGCACAATCCCAAGCATCAGACAGCAGCCTGGCAGTTGCCTCGCAGCGCCCTCATGCAGAGCGCACCTAACAAGCCCAAGGAACTGTTAGGCACCCGGCTGTGTCCTGCGTGACACTGAAACATAAATGTCCTCAAAGGCACAAAGAGCAGGCAGGGGCCGAGCACTGCTCTATCAGGCACTGCTGCACAACTCACCTCACAACCAAGGACAGCACCCGAGGGCCTGGCACTGCTCTCCAAGCCATGCAGGCATAGGGCACCTCACAAGGCAAACTCTCAGCCACGGCCCGAGCAGTGGCGCAGCAGGGCATCACGCAGAAGGCCCTCCGAAGCACGAGGAGCAGCCGGCATCCTAGCATTGCTCTCTCAGGGACCGAGGCACGAGGCAAAAGGGACCTCCCAATCAGAAGCATCAGCCACCAGTGTGGCGGTTGCCTCGCAGGGCCTCACGCAGAAGGCACCTCACAAGGAGAAGGAGCTGCCAGGCACCCGGCGAAGCCCTAAATGGCACTGCTGCACAAGGGACCTCCAACGCTAAGAGAGCGGCCAGGGGCCGAGCACTGCCCTGTCACGCACTGCTGCACAACTCACCTCACAACCAAGGACAGCACACAAGTGTCTGGCACTGCTCTCCGAGGCATTCGGCATAAGGCACCTCACAAGGCAAACTCTCAGCCAAGGCCCTAGCAATGGCACATCAGGGCTTCAGGCAGAAGGCCTCTCCGAACCACGAGGAGCAGTCAGCAGCCCAGCATTGCACTCTCAGGGGCTGAGGCAGAAGGGACCGCACAGTTCTAGATATCAGCCACCAGCCTGGCAATTGCCTCGCTGGGCCCTCATGCAGCAGGCACCTCACAAGGTAAAGGAGCTGCTAGGCACCCGGCGAAGCCCTAAGTGGCACTGCTGCACAAGGGACCTCCAACAGCTCACAAGAGCATGGCCCTGCTCGCTCAGGCATGCGGGCATAGGGCACCTCCCAAGCCAAACTCTCAGCCATGGCCCGAGCAGTGGCACATCAGGGCGTTCAGGCAGAAGGTCCCTCCGAAGCATGAGGAGCAGTCGGCATCCTAATAGCGCTCTCAGGGATGGAGGCAGATGAGACCTCACAAGCCCAAGGATCAGCCACCAGCCTTGCAGTTGCCTCGCAGGGCCTCCTGCAGAAGTTGCTGTACAAGGAGCTCCTAGGCACCCAGCTAAGCCCTAAATGGCACGGCTACACAAGGGACGTCCAAAGCGCAGGGACAAGTGATGTGCCTGCCGCTGCTCTCCAAGCCATGCGGGCATAGGGCACCTCACAAGGCAAACTCTCAGCCACGGCCCGAGCAGCGGCGCAGCAGGGCATCAGGGCATCAGGCAGAAGGCCCCTCCGAAGCACGAGGAGCAGTCGGCATCCTAGCATTGCTCTCTCAGGGACTGAGGCAGAAGGCACCGCACAATCCCAATCATCAGACAGCAGCCTGGCAGTTGCCTCGCAGCGCCCTCATGCAGAGCGCACCTAACAAGCCCAAGGAACTGTTAGGCACCCGGCTGTGTCCTGCGTGACACTGAAACATAAATGTCCTCAAAGGCACAAAGAGCAGGCAGGGGCCGAGCACTGCTCTATCAGGCACTGCTGCACAACTCACCTCACAACCAAGGACAGCACCCGAGGGCCTGGCACTGCTCTGCAAGCCATGCAGGCATAGGGCACCTCACAAGGCAAACTCTCAGCCACGGCCCGAGCAGCGGCGCAGCAGGGCATCACGCAGAAGGCCCTCCGAAGCACGAGGAGCAGCCGGCATCCTAGCATTGCTCTCTCAGGGACCGAGGCACGAGGCAAAAGGGACCTCCCAATCAGAAGCATCAGCCACCAGTGTGGCGGTTGCCTCGCACGGCCTCACGCAGAAGGCACCTCACAAGGAGAAGGAGCTGCCAGGCACCCGGCGAAGCCCTAAATGGCACTGCTGCACAAGGGACCTCCAACGCTAAGAGAGCGGCCAGGGGCCGAGCACTGCCCTGTCACGCACTGCTGCACAACTCACCTCACAACCAAGGACAGCACACAAGTGTCTGGCACTGCTCTCCGAGGCATGCGGGCATGAGGCACCTCACAAGGCAAACTCTCAGCCAAGGCCCTAGCAATGGCACATCAGGGCTTCAGGCAGAAGGCCTCTCCGAACCACGAGGAGCAGTCAGCAGCCCAGCATTGCACTCTCAGGGGCTGAGGCAGAAGGGACCGCACAGTTCTAGATATCAGCCACCAGCCTGGCAATTGCCTCGCTGGGCCCTCATGCAGCAGGCACCTCACAAGGTAAAGGAGCTGCTAGGCACCCGGCGAAGCCCTAAGTGGCACTGCTGCACAAGGGACCTCCAACAGCTCACAAGAGCATGGCCCTGCTCGCTCAGGCATGCGGGCATAGGGCACCTCCCAAGCCAAACTCTCAGCCATGGCCCGAGCAGTGGCACATCAGGGCGTTCAGGCAGAAGGTCCCTCCGAAGCATGAGGAGCAGTCGGCATCCTAATAGCGCTCTCAGGGATGGAGGCAGATGAGACCTCACAAGCCCAAGGATCAGCCACCAGCCTTGCAGTTGCCTCGCAGGGCCTCCTGCAGAAGTTGCTGTACAAGGAGCTCCTAGGCACCCAGCTAAGCCCTAAATGGCACGGCTACACAAGGGACGTCCAAAGCGCAGGGACAAGTGATGTGCCTGCCGCTGCTCTCCAAGCCATGCGGGCATAGGGCACCTCACAAGGCAAACTCTCAGCCACGGCCCGAGCAGCGGCGCAGCAGGGCATCAGGGCATCAGGCAGAAGGCCCCTCCGAAGCACGAGGAGCAGTCGGCATCCTAGCATTGCTCTCTCAGGGACTGAGGCAGAAGGCACCGCACAATCCCAATCATCAGACAGCAGCCTGGCAGTTGCCTCGCAGCGCCCTCATGCAGAGCGCACCTAACAAGCCCAAGGAACTGTTAGGCACCCGGCTGTGTCCTGCGTGACACTGAAACATAAATGTCCTCAAAGGCACAAAGAGCAGGCAGGGGCCGAGCACTGCTCTATCAGGCACTGCTGCACAACTCACCTCACAACCAAGGACAGCACCCGAGGGCCTGGCACTGCTCTCCAAGCCATGCAGGCATAGGGCACCTCACAAGGCAAACTCTCAGCCACGGCCCGAGCAGCGGCGCAGCAGGGCATCACGCAGAAGGCCCTCCGAAGCACGAGGAGCAGCCGGCATCCTAGCATTGCTCTCTCAGGGACCGAGGCACGAGGCAAAAGGGACCTCCCAGTCAGAAGCATCAGCCACCAGTGTGGCGGTTGCCTCGCACGGCCTCACGCAGAAGGCACCTCACAAGGAGAAGGAGCTGCCAGGCACCCGGCAAAGCCCTAAATGGCACTGCTGCACAAGGGACCTCCAACGCTAAGAGAGCGGCCAGGGGCCGAGCACTGCCCTGTCACGCACTGCTGCACAACTCACCTCACAACCAAGGACAGCACACAAGTGTCTGGCACTGCTCTCCGAGGCATGCGGGCATGAGGCACCTCACAAGGCAAACTCTCAGCCAAGGCCCTAGCAATGGCACATCAGGGCTTCAGGCAGAAGGCCTCTCCGAACCACGAGGAGCAGTCAGCAGCCCAGCATTGCACTCTCAGGGGCTGAGGCAGAAGGGACCGCACAGTTCTAGATATCAGCCACCAGCCTGGCAATTGCCTCGCTGGGCCCTCATGCAGCAGGCACCTCACAAGGTAAAGGAGCTGCTAGGCACCCGGCGAAGCCCTAAGTGGCACTGCTGCACAAGGGACCTCCAACAGCTCACAAGAGCATGGCCCTGCTCGCTCAGGCATGCGGGCATAGGGCACCTCCCAAGCCAAACTCTCAGCCATGGCCCGAGCAGTGGCACATCAGGGCGTTCAGGCAGAAGGTCCCTCCGAAGCATGAGGAGCAGTCGGCATCCTAATAGCGCTCTCAGGGATGGAGGCAGATGAGACCTCACAAGCCCAAGGATCAGCCACCAGCCTTGCAGTTGCCTCGCAGGGCCTCCTGCAGAAGTTGCTGTGCAAGGAGCTCCTAGGCACCCAGCTAAGCCCTAAATGGCACGGCTACACAAGGGACCTCCAAAGCGCAGGGACAAGTGATGTGCCTGCCGCTGCTCTGCAAGCCATGCAGGCATAGGGCACCTCACAAGGCAAACTCTCAGCCACGGCCCGAGCAGCGGCGCAGCAGGGCATCACGCAGAAGGCCCTCCGAAGCACGAGGAGCAGTCGGCATCCTAGCATTGCTCTCTCAGGGACCGAGGCACGAGGCAAAAGGGACCTCCCAATCAGAAGCATCAGCCACCAGTGTGGCGGTTGCCTCGCACGGCCTCACGCAGAAGGCACCTCACAAGGAGAAGGAGCTGCCAGGCACCCGGCGAAGCCCTAAATGGCACTGCTGCACAAGGGACCTCCAACGCTAAGAGAGCGGCCAGGGGCCGAGCACTGCCCTGTCACGCACTGCTGCACAACTCACCTCACAACCAAGGACAGCACACAAGTGTCTGGCACTGCTCTCCGAGGCATTCGGCATAAGGCACCTCACAAGGCAAACTCTCAGCCAAGGCCCTAGCAATGGCACATCAGGGCTTCAGGCAGAAGGCCTCTCCGAACCACGAGGAGCAGTCAGCAGCCCAGCATTGCACTCTCAGGGGCTGAGGCAGAAGGGACCGCACAGTTCTAGATATCAGCCACCAGCCTGGCAATTGCCTCGCTGGGCCCTCATGCAGCAGGCACCTCACAAGGTAAAGGAGCTGCTAGGCACCCGGCGAAGCCCTAAGTGGCACTGCTGCACAAGGGACCTCCAACAGCTCACAAGAGCATGGCCCTGCTCGCTCAGGCATGCGGGCATAGGGCACCTCCCAAGCCAAACTCTCAGCCATGGCCCGAGCAGTGGCACATCAGGGCGTTCAGGCAGAAGGTCCCTCCGAAGCATGAGGAGCAGTCGGCATCCTAATAGCGCTCTCAGGGATGGAGGCAGATGAGACCTCACAAGCCCAAGGTTCAGCCACCAGCCTTGCAGTTGCCTCGCAGGGCCTCCTGCAGAAGTTGCTGTGCAAGGAGCTCCTAGGCACCCAGCTAAGCCCTAAATGGCACGGCTACACAAGGGACCTCCAAAGCGCAGGGACAAGTGATGTGCCTGCCGCTGCTCTGCAAGCCATGCAGGCATAGGGCACCTCACAAGGCAAACTCTCAGCCACGGCCCGAGCAGCGGCGCAGCAGGGCATCAGGGCATCAGGCAGAAGGCCCCTCGGAAGCACGAGGAGCAGTCAGCATCCTAATAGCGCTCTCAGGGATGGAGGCAGATGAGACCTCACAAGCCCAAGGATCAGCCACCAGCCTTGCAGTTGCCTCGCAGGGCCTCCTGCAGAAGTTGCTGTACAAGGAGCTCCTAGGCACCCAGCTAAGCCCTAAATGGCACGGCTACACAAGGGACCTCCAAAGCGCAGGGACAAGTGATGTGCCTGCCGCTGCTCTCCAAGCCATGCAGGCATAGGGCACCTCCCAAGCCAAACTCTCAGCCACGGCCCGAGCAGCGGCGCAGCAGGGCATCAGGGCATCAGGCAGAAGGCCCCTCGGAAGCACGAGGAGCAGTCAGCATCCTAATAGCGCTCTCAGGGATGGAGGCAGATGAGACCTCACAAGCCCAAGGTTCAGCCACCAGCCTTGCAGTTGCCTCGCAGGGCCTCCTGCAGAAGTTGCTGTACAAGGAGCTCCTAGGCACCCAGCTAAGCCCTAAATGGCACGGCTACACAAGGGACCTCCAAAGCGCAGGGACAAGTGATGTGCCTGCCGCTGCTCTCCAAGCCATGCAGGCATAGGGCACCTCACAAGGCAAACTCTCAGCCACGGCCCGAGCAGCGGCGCAGCAGGGCATCAGGGCATCAGGCAGAAGGCCCCTCCGAAGCACGAGGAGCAGTCGGCATCCTAGCATTGCTCTCTCAGGGACTGAGGCAGAAGGCACCGCACAATCCCAAGCATCAGACAGCAGCCTGGCAGTTGCCTCGCAGCGCCCTCATGCAGAGCGCACCTAACAAGCCCAAGGAACTGTTAGGCACCCGGCTGTGTCCTGCGTGACACTGAAACATAAATGTCCTCAAAGGCACAAAGAGCAGGCAGGGGCCGAGCACTGCTCTATCAGGCACTGCTGCACAACTCACCTCACAACCAAGGACAGCACCCGAGGGCCTGGCACTGCTCTCCAAGCCATGCAGGCATAGGGCACCTCACAAGGCAAACTCTCAGCCACGGCCCGAGCAGTGGCGCAGCAGGGCATCACGCAGAAGGCCCTCCGAAGCACGAGGAGCAGCCGGCATCCTAGCATTGCTCTCTCAGGGACCGAGGCACGAGACAAAAGGGACCTCCCAATCAGAAGCATCAGCCACCAGTGTGGCGGTTGCCTCGCACGGCCTCACGCAGAAGGCACCTCACAAGGAGAAGGAGCTGCCAGGCACCCGGCGAAGCCCTAAATGGCACTGCTGCACAAGGGCCCTCCAACGCTAAGAGAGCGGCCAGGGGCCGAGCACTGCCCTGTCACGCACTGCTGCACAACTCACCTCACAACCAAGGACAGCACACAAGTGTCTGGCACTGCTCTCCGAGGCATGCGGGCATAAGGCACCTCACAAGGCAAACTCTCAGCCAAGGCCCTAGCAATGGCACATCAGGGCTTCAGGCAGAAGGCCTCTCCGAAGCACGAGGAGCAGTCAGCAGCCCAGCATTGCACTCTCAGGGGCTGAGGCAGAAGGGACCGCACAGTTCTAGATATCAGCCACCAGCCTGGCAATTGCCTCGCTGGGCCCTCATGCAGCAGGCACCTCACAAGGTAAAGGAGCTGCTAGGCACCCGGCGAAGCCCTAAGTGGCACTGCTGCACAAGGGACCTCCAACAGCTCACAAGAGCATGGCCCTGCTCGCTCAGGCATGCGGGCATAGGGCACCTCCCAAGCCAAACTCTCAGCCATGGCCCGAGCAGTGGCACATCAGGGCGTTCAGGCAGAAGGTCCCTCCGAAGCATGAGGAGCAGTCGGCATCCTAATAGCGCTCTCAGGGATGGAGGCAGATGAGACCTCACAACCCCAAGGATCAGCCACCAGCCTTGCAGTTGCCTCGCAGGGCCTCCTGCAGAAGTTGCTGTGCAAGGAGCTCCTAGGCACCCAGCTAAGCCCTAAATGGCACGGCTACACAAGGGACCTCCAAAGCGCAGGGACAAGTGATGTGCCTGCCGCTGCTCTCCAAGCCATGCGGGCATAGGGCACCTCACAAGGCAAACTCTCAGCCACGGCCCGAGCAGCGGCGCAGCAGGGCATCAGGGCATCAGGCAGAAGGCCCCTCCGAAGCACGAGGAGCAGTCGGCATCCTAGCATTGCTCTCTCAGGGACTGAGGCAGAAGGCACCGCACAATCCCAAGCATCAGACAGCAGCCTGGCAGTTGCCTCGCAGCGCCCTCATGCAGAGCGCACCTAACAAGCCCAAGGAACTGTTAGGCACCCGGCTGTGTCCTGCGTGACACTGAAACATAAATGTCCTCAAAGGCACAAAGAGCAGGCAGGGGCCGAGTACTGCTCTATCAGGCACTGCTGCACAACTCACCTCACAACCAAGGACAGCACCCGAGGGCCTGGCACTGCTCTCCAAGCCATGCAGGCATAGGGCACCTCACAAGGCAAACTCTCAGCCACGGCCCGAGCAGTGGCGCAGCAGGGCATCACGCAGAAGGCCCTCCGAAGCACGAGGAGCAGCCGGCATCCTAGCATTGCTCTCTCAGGGACCGAGGCACGAGACAAAAGGGACCTCCCAATCAGAAGCATCAGCCACCAGTGTGGCGGTTGCCTCGCACGGCCTCACGCAGAAGGCACCTCACAAGGAGAAGGAGCTGCCAGGCACCCGGCGAAGCCCTAAATGGCACTGCTGCACAAGGGCCCTCCAACGCTAAGAGAGCGGCCAGGGGCCGAGCACTGCCCTGTCACGCACTGCTGCACAACTCACCTCACAACCAAGGACAGCACACAAGTGTCTGGCACTGCTCTCCGAGGCATGCGGGCATAAGGCACCTCACAAGGCAAACTCTCAGCCAAGGCCCTAGCAATGGCACATCAGGGCTTCAGGCAGAAGGCCTCTCCGAAGCACGAGGAGCAGTCAGCAGCCCAGCATTGCACTCTCAGGGGCTGAGGCAGAAGGGACCGCACAGTTCTAGATATCAGCCACCAGCCTGGCAATTGCCTCGCTGGGCCCTCATGCAGCAGGCACCTCACAAGGTAAAGGAGCTGCTAGGCACCCGGCGAAGCCCTAAGTGGCACTGCTGCACAAGGGACCTCCAACAGCTCACAAGAGCATGGCCCTGCTCGCTCAGGCATGCGGGCATAGGGCACCTCCCAAGCCAAACTCTCAGCCATGGCCCGAGCAGTGGCACATCAGGGCGTTCAGGCAGAAGGTCCCTCCGAAGCATGAGGAGCAGTCGGCATCCTAATAGCGCTCTCAGGGATGGAGGCAGATGAGACCTCACAACCCCAAGGATCAGCCACCAGCCTTGCAGTTGCCTCGCAGGGCCTCCTGCAGAAGTTGCTGTGCAAGGAGCTCCTAGGCACCCAGCTAAGCCCTAAATGGCACGGCTACACAAGGGACCTCCAAAGCGCAGGGACAAGTGATGTGCCTGCCGCTGCTCTGCAAGCCATGCGGGCATAGGGCACCTCACAAGGCAAACTCTCAGCCACGGCCCGAGCAGCGGCGCAGCAGGGCATCAGGGCATCAGGCAGAAGGCCCCTCCGAAGCACGAGGAGCAGTCGGCATCCTAGCATTGCTCTCTCAGGGACTGAGGCAGAAGGCACCGCACAATCCCAAGCATCAGACAGCAGCCTGGCAGTTGCCTCGCAGCGCCCTCATGCAGAGCGCACCTAACAAGCCCAAGGAACTGTTAGGCACCCGGCTGTGTCCTGCGTGACACTGAAACATAAATGTCCTCAAAGGCACAAAGAGCAGGCAGGGGCCGAGCACTGCTCTATCAGGCACTGCTGCACAACTCACCTCACAACCAAGGACAGCACCCGAGGGCCTGGCACTGCTCTCCAAGCCATGCAGGCATAGGGCACCTCACAAGGCAAACTCTCAGCCACGGCCCGAGCAGTGGCGCAGCAGGGCATCACGCAGAAGGCCCTCCGAAGCACGAGGAGCAGCCGGCATCCTAGCATTGCTCTCTCAGGGACCGAGGCACGAGGCAAAAGGGACCTCCCAATCAGAAGCATCAGCCACCAGTGTGGCGGTTGCCTCGCACGGCCTCACGCAGAAGGCACCTCACAAGGAGAAGGAGCTGCCAGGCACCCGGCGAAGCCCTAAATGGCACTGCTGCACAAGGGCCCTCCAACGCTAAGAGAGCGGCCAGGGGCCGAGCACTGCCCTGTCACGCACTGCTGCACAACTCACCTCACAACCAAGGACAGCACACAAGTGTCTGGCACTGCTCTCCGAGGCATGCGGGCATAAGGCACCTCACAAGGCAAACTCTCAGCCAAGGCCCTAGCAATGGCACATCAGGGCTTCAGGCAGAAGGCCTCTCCGAAGCACGAGGAGCAGTCAGCAGCCCAGCATTGCACTCTCAGGGGCTGAGGCAGAAGGGACCGCACAGTTCTAGATATCAGCCACCAGCCTGGCAATTGCCTCGCTGGGCCCTCATGCAGCAGGCACCTCACAAGGTAAAGGAGCTGCTAGGCACCCGGCGAAGCCCTAAGTGGCACTGCTGCACAAGGGACCTCCAACAGCTCACAAGAGCATGGCCCTGCTCGCTCAGGCATGCGGGCATAGGGCACCTCCCAAGCCAAACTCTCAGCCATGGCCCGAGCAGTGGCACATCAGGGCGTTCAGGCAGAAGGTCCCTCCGAAGCATGAGGAGCAGTCGGCATCCTAATAGCGCTCTCAGGGATGGAGGCAGATGAGACCTCACAAGCCCAAGGATCAGCCACCAGCCTTGCAGTTGCCTCGCAGGGCCTCCTGCAGAAGTTGCTGTGCAAGGAGCTCCTAGGCACCCAGCTAAGCCCTAAATGGCACGGCTACACAAGGGACCTCCAAAGCGCAGGGACAAGTGATGTGCCTGCCGCTGCTCTCCAAGCCATGCGGGCATAGGGCACCTCACAAGGCAAACTCTCAGCCACGGCCCGAGCAGCGGCGCAGCAGGGCATCAGGGCATCAGGCAGAAGGCCCCTCCGAAGCACGAGGAGCAGTCGGCATCCTAGCATTGCTCTCTCAGGGACTGAGGCAGAAGGCACCGCACAATCCCAAGCATCAGACAGCAGCCTGGCAGTTGCCTCGCAGCGCCCTCATGCAGAGCGCACCTAACAAGCCCAAGGAACTGTTAGGCACCCGGCTGTGTCCTGCGTGACACTGAAACATAAATGTCCTCAAAGGCACAAAGAGCAGGCAGGGGCCGAGCACTGCTCTATCAGGCACTGCTGCACAACTCACCTCACAACCAAGGACAGCACCCGAGGGCCTGGCACTGCTCTCCAAGCCATGCAGGCATAGGGCACCTCACAAGGCAAACTCTCAGCCACGGCCCGAGCAGTGGCGCAGCAGGGCATCACGCAGAAGGCCCTCCGAAGCACGAGGAGCAGCCGGCATCCTAGCATTGCTCTCTCAGGGACTGAGGCACGAGGCAAAAGGGACCTCCCAATCAGAAGCATCAGCCACCAGTGTGGCGGTTGCCTCGCACGGCCTCACGCAGAAGGCACCTCACAAGGAGAAGGAGCTGCCAGGCACCCGGCGAAGCCCTAAATGGCACTGCTGCACAAGGGCCCTCCAACGCTAAGAGAGCGGCCAGGGGCCGAGCACTGCCCTGTCACGCACTGCTGCACAACTCACCTCACAACCAAGGACAGCACACAAGTGTCTGGCACTGCTCTCCGAGGCATTCGGCATAAGGCACCTCACAAGGCAAACTCTCAGCCAAGGCCCTAGCAATGGCACATCAGGGCTTCAGGCAGAAGGCCTCTCCGAACCACGAGGAGCAGTCAGCAGCCCAGCATTGCACTCTCAGGGGCTGAGGCAGAAGGGACCGCACAGTTCTAGATATCAGCCACCAGCCTGGCAATTGCCTCGCTGGGCCCTCATGCAGCAGGCACCTCACAAGGTAAAGGAGCTGCTAGGCACCCGGCGAAGCCCTAAGTGGCACTGCTGCACAAGGGACCTCCAACAGCTCACAAGAGCATGGCCCTGCTCGCTCAGGCATGCGGGCATAGGGCACCTCCCAAGCCAAACTCTCAGCCATGGCCCGAGCAGTGGCACATCAGGGCGTTCAGGCAGAAGGTCCCTCCGAAGCATGAGGAGCAGTCGGCATCCTAATAGCGCTCTCAGGGATGGAGGCAGATGAGACCTCACAAGCCCAAGGATCAGCCACCAGCCTTGCAGTTGCCTCGCAGGGCCTCCTGCAGAAGTTGCTGTACAAGGAGCTCCTAGGCACCCAGCTAAGCCCTAAATGGCACGGCTACACAAGGGACCTCCAAAGCGCAGGGACAAGTGATGTGCCTGCCGCTGCTCTCCAAGCCATGCAGGCATAGGGCACCTCACAAGGCAAACTCTCAGCCACGGCCCGAGCAGCGGCGCAGCAGGGCATCAGGGCATCAGGCAGAAGGCCCCTCGGAAGCACGAGGAGCAGTCAGCATCCTAATAGCGCTCTCAGGAATGGAGGCAGATGAGACCTCACAAGCCCAAGGTTCAGCCACCAGCCTTGCAGTTGCCTCGCAGGGCCTCCTGCAGAAGTTGCTGTACAAGGAGCTCCTAGGCACCCAGCTAAGCCCTAAATGGCACGGCTACACAAGGGACCTCCAAAGCGCAGGGACAAGTGATGTGCCTGCCGCTGCTCTGCAAGCCATGCAGGCATAGGGCACCTCACAAGGCAAACTCTCAGCCACGGCCCGAGCAGCGGCGCAGCAGGGCATCAGGGCATCAGGCAGAAGGCCCCTCCGAAGCACGAGGAGCAGTCGGCATCCTAGCATTGCTCTCTCAGGGACTGAGGCAGAAGGCACCGCACAATCCCAAGCATCAGACAGCAGCCTGGCAGTTGCCTCGCAGCGCCCTCATGCAGAGCGCACCTAACAAGCCCAAGGAACTGTTAGGCACCCGGCTGTGTCCTGCGTGACACTGAAACATAAATGTCCTCAAAGGCACAAAGAGCAGGCAGGGGCCGAGCACTGCTCTATCAGGCACTGCTGCACAACTCACCTCACAACCAAGGACAGCACCCGAGGGCCTGGCACTGCTCTGCAAGCCATGCAGGCATAGGGCACCTCACAAGGCAAACTCTCAGCCACGGCCCGAGCAGCGGCGCAGCAGGGCATCACGCAGAAGGCCCTCCGAAGCACGAGGAGCAGTCGGCATCCTAGCATTGCTCTCTCAGGGACCGTGGCACGAGGCAAAAGGGACCTCCCAATCAGAAGCATCAGCCACCAGTGTGGCGGTTGCCTCGCACGGCCTCACGCAGAAGGCACCTCACAAGGAGAAGGAGCTGCCAGGCACCCGGCGAAGCCCTAAATGGCACTGCTGCACAAGGGACCTCCAACGCTAAGAGAGCGGCCAGGGGCCGAGCACTGCCCTGTCACGCACTGCTGCACAACTCACCTCACAACCAAGGACAGCACACAAGTGTCTGGCACTGCTCTCCGAGGCATGCGGGCATGAGGCACCTCACAAGGCAAACTCTCAGCCAAGGCCCTAGCAATGGCACATCAGGGCTTCAGGCAGAAGGCCTCTCCGAACCACGAGGAGCAGTCAGCAGCCCAGCATTGCACTCTCAGGGGCTGAGGCAGAAGGGACCGCACAGTTCTAGATATCAGCCACCAGCCTGGCAATTGCCTCGCTGGGCCCTCATGCAGCAGGCACCTCACAAGGTAAAGGAGCTGCTAGGCACCCGGCGAAGCCCTAAGTGGCACTGCTGCACAAGGGACCTCCAACAGCTCACAAGAGCATGGCCCTGCTCGCTCAGGCATGCGGGCATAGGGCACCTCCCAAGCCAAACTCTCAGCCATGGCCCGAGCAGTGGCACATCAGGGCGTTCAGGCAGAAGGTCCCTCCGAAGCATGAGGAGCAGTCGGCATCCTAATAGCGCTCTCAGGGATGGAGGCAGATGAGACCTCACAACCCCAAGGATCAGCCACCAGCCTTGCAGTTGCCTCGCAGGGCCTCCTGCAGAAGTTGCTGTACAAGGAGCTCCTAGGCACCCAGCTAAGCCCTAAATGGCACGGCTACACAAGGGACCTCCAAAGTGCAGGGACAAGTGATGTGCCTGCCGCTGCTCTCCAAGCCATGCAGGCATAGGGCACCTCACAAGGCAAACTCTCAGCCACGGCCCGAGCAGCGGCGCAGCAGGGCATCAGGGCATCAGGCAGAAGGCCCCTCCGAAGCACGAGGAGCAGTCGGCATCCTAGCATTGCTCTCTCAGGGACTGAGGCAGAAGGCACCGCACAATCCCAAGCATCAGACAGCAGCCTGGCAGTTGCCTCGCAGCGCCCTCATGCAGAGCGCACCTAACAAGCCCAAGGAACTGTTAGGCACCCGGCTGTGTCCTGCGTGACACTGAAACATAAATGTCCTCAAAGGCACAAAGAGCAGGCAGGGGCCGAGCACTGCTCTATCAGGCACTGCTGCACAACTCACCTCACAACCAAGGACAGCACCCGAGGGCCTGGCACTGCTCTCCAAGCCATGCAGGCATAGGGCACCTCACAAGGCAAACTCTCAGCCACGGCCCGAGCAGTGGCGCAGCAGGGCATCACGCAGAAGGCCCTCCGAAGCACGAGGAGCAGCCGGCATCCTAGCATTGCTCTCTCAGGGACCGAGGCACGAGGCAAAAGGGACCTCCCAATCAGAAGCATCAGCCACCAGTGTGGCGGTTGCCTCGCAGGGCCTCACGCAGAAGGCACCTCACAAGGAGAAGGAGCTGCCAGGCACCCGGCGAAGCCCTAAATGGCACTGCTGCACAAGGGACCTCCAACGCTAAGAGAGCGGCCAGGGGCCGAGCACTGCCCTGTCACGCACTGCTGCACAACTCACCTCACAACCAAGGACAGCACACAAGTGTCTGGCACTGCTCTCCGAGGCATTCGGCATAAGGCACCTCACAAGGCAAACTCTCAGCCAAGGCCCTAGCAATGGCACATCAGGGCTTCAGGCAGAAGGCCTCTCCGAACCACGAGGAGCAGTCAGCAGCCCAGCATTGCACTCTCAGGGGCTGAGGCAGAAGGGACCGCACAGTTCTAGATATCAGCCACCAGCCTGGCAATTGCCTCGCTGGGCCCTCATGCAGCAGGCACCTCACAAGGTAAAGGAGCTGCTAGGCACCCGGCGAAGCCCTAAGTGGCACTGCTGCACAAGGGACCTCCAACAGCTCACAAGAGCATGGCCCTGCTCGCTCAGGCATGCGGGCATAGGGCACCTCCCAAGCCAAACTCTCAGCCATGGCCCGAGCAGTGGCACATCAGGGCGTTCAGGCAGAAGGTCCCTCCGAAGCATGAGGAGCAGTCGGCATCCTAATAGCGCTCTCAGGGATGGAGGCAGATGAGACCTCACAAGCCCAAGGATCAGCCACCAGCCTTGCAGTTGCCTCGCAGGGCCTCCTGCAGAAGTTGCTGTACAAGGAGCTCCTAGGCACCCAGCTAAGCCCTAAATGGCACGGCTACACAAGGGACGTCCAAAGCGCAGGGACAAGTGATGTGCCTGCCGCTGCTCTCCAAGCCATGCGGGCATAGGGCACCTCACAAGGCAAACTCTCAGCCACGGCCCGAGCAGCGGCGCAGCAGGGCATCAGGGCATCAGGCAGAAGGCCCCTCCGAAGCACGAGGAGCAGTCGGCATCCTAGCATTGCTCTCTCAGGGACTGAGGCAGAAGGCACCGCACAATCCCAATCATCAGACAGCAGCCTGGCAGTTGCCTCGCAGCGCCCTCATGCAGAGCGCACCTAACAAGCCCAAGGAACTGTTAGGCACCCGGCTGTGTCCTGCGTGACACTGAAACATAAATGTCCTCAAAGGCACAAAGAGCAGGCAGGGGCCGAGCACTGCTCTATCAGGCACTGCTGCACAACTCACCTCACAACCAAGGACAGCACCCGAGGGCCTGGCACTGCTCTGCAAGCCATGCAGGCATAGGGCACCTCACAAGGCAAACTCTCAGCCACGGCCCGAGCAGCGGCGCAGCAGGGCATCACGCAGAAGGCCCTCCGAAGCACGAGGAGCAGCCGGCATCCTAGCATTGCTCTCTCAGGGACCGAGGCACGAGGCAAAAGGGACCTCCCAATCAGAAGCATCAGCCACCAGTGTGGCGGTTGCCTCGCACGGCCTCACGCAGAAGGCACCTCACAAGGAGAAGGAGCTGCCAGGCACCCGGCGAAGCCCTAAATGGCACTGCTGCACAAGGGACCTCCAACGCTAAGAGAGCGGCCAGGGGCCGAGCACTGCCCTGTCACGCACTGCTGCACAACTCACCTCACAACCAAGGACAGCACACAAGTGTCTGGCACTGCTCTCCGAGGCATGCGGGCATGAGGCACCTCACAAGGCAAACTCTCAGCCAAGGCCCTAGCAATGGCACATCAGGGCTTCAGGCAGAAGGCCTCTCCGAACCACGAGGAGCAGTCAGCAGCCCAGCATTGCACTCTCAGGGGCTGAGGCAGAAGGGACCGCACAGTTCTAGATATCAGCCACCAGCCTGGCAATTGCCTCGCTGGGCCCTCATGCAGCAGGCACCTCACAAGGTAAAGGAGCTGCTAGGCACCCGGCGAAGCCCTAAGTGGCACTGCTGCACAAGGGACCTCCAACAGCTCACAAGAGCATGGCCCTGCTCGCTCAGGCATGCGGGCATAGGGCACCTCCCAAGCCAAACTCTCAGCCATGGCCCGAGCAGTGGCACATCAGGGCGTTCAGGCAGAAGGTCCCTCCGAAGCATGAGGAGCAGTCGGCATCCTAATAGCGCTCTCAGGGATGGAGGCAGATGAGACCTCACAAGCCCAAGGATCAGCCACCAGCCTTGCAGTTGCCTCGCAGGGCCTCCTGCAGAAGTTGCTGTACAAGGAGCTCCTAGGCACCCAGCTAAGCCCTAAATGGCACGGCTACACAAGGGACGTCCAAAGCGCAGGGACAAGTGATGTGCCTGCCGCTGCTCTCCAAGCCATGCGGGCATAGGGCACCTCACAAGGCAAACTCTCAGCCACGGCCCGAGCAGCGGCGCAGCAGGGCATCAGGGCATCAGGCAGAAGGCCCCTCCGAAGCACGAGGAGCAGTCGGCATCCTAGCATTGCTCTCTCAGGGACTGAGGCAGAAGGCACCGCACAATCCCAATCATCAGACAGCAGCCTGGCAGTTGCCTCGCAGCGCCCTCATGCAGAGCGCACCTAACAAGCCCAAGGAACTGTTAGGCACCCGGCTGTGTCCTGCGTGACACTGAAACATAAATGTCCTCAAAGGCACAAAGAGCAGGCAGGGGCCGAGCACTGCTCTATCAGGCACTGCTGCACAACTCACCTCACAACCAAGGACAGCACCCGAGGGCCTGGCACTGCTCTCCAAGCCATGCAGGCATAGGGCACCTCACAAGGCAAACTCTCAGCCACGGCCCGAGCAGCGGCGCAGCAGGGCATCACGCAGAAGGCCCTCCGAAGCACGAGGAGCAGCCGGCATCCTAGCATTGCTCTCTCAGGGACCGAGGCACGAGGCAAAAGGGACCTCCCAGTCAGAAGCATCAGCCACCAGTGTGGCGGTTGCCTCGCACGGCCTCACGCAGAAGGCACCTCACAAGGAGAAGGAGCTGCCAGGCACCCGGCAAAGCCCTAAATGGCACTGCTGCACAAGGGACCTCCAACGCTAAGAGAGCGGCCAGGGGCCGAGCACTGCCCTGTCACGCACTGCTGCACAACTCACCTCACAACCAAGGACAGCACACAAGTGTCTGGCACTGCTCTCCGAGGCATGCGGGCATGAGGCACCTCACAAGGCAAACTCTCAGCCAAGGCCCTAGCAATGGCACATCAGGGCTTCAGGCAGAAGGCCTCTCCGAACCACGAGGAGCAGTCAGCAGCCCAGCATTGCACTCTCAGGGGCTGAGGCAGAAGGGACCGCACAGTTCTAGATATCAGCCACCAGCCTGGCAATTGCCTCGCTGGGCCCTCATGCAGCAGGCACCTCACAAGGTAAAGGAGCTGCTAGGCACCCGGCGAAGCCCTAAGTGGCACTGCTGCACAAGGGACCTCCAACAGCTCACAAGAGCATGGCCCTGCTCGCTCAGGCATGCGGGCATAGGGCACCTCCCAAGCCAAACTCTCAGCCATGGCCCGAGCAGTGGCACATCAGGGCGTTCAGGCAGAAGGTCCCTCCGAAGCATGAGGAGCAGTCGGCATCCTAATAGCGCTCTCAGGGATGGAGGCAGATGAGACCTCACAAGCCCAAGGATCAGCCACCAGCCTTGCAGTTGCCTCGCAGGGCCTCCTGCAGAAGTTGCTGTGCAAGGAGCTCCTAGGCACCCAGCTAAGCCCTAAATGGCACGGCTACACAAGGGACCTCCAAAGCGCAGGGACAAGTGATGTGCCTGCCGCTGCTCTGCAAGCCATGCAGGCATAGGGCACCTCACAAGGCAAACTCTCAGCCACGGCCCGAGCAGCGGCGCAGCAGGGCATCACGCAGAAGGCCCTCCGAAGCACGAGGAGCAGTCGGCATCCTAGCATTGCTCTCTCAGGGACCGAGGCACGAGGCAAAAGGGACCTCCCAATCAGAAGCATCAGCCACCAGTGTGGCGGTTGCCTCGCACGGCCTCACGCAGAAGGCACCTCACAAGGAGAAGGAGCTGCCAGGCACCCGGCGAAGCCCTAAATGGCACTGCTGCACAAGGGACCTCCAACGCTAAGAGAGCGGCCAGGGGCCGAGCACTGCCCTGTCACGCACTGCTGCACAACTCACCTCACAACCAAGGACAGCACACAAGTGTCTGGCACTGCTCTCCGAGGCATTCGGCATAAGGCACCTCACAAGGCAAACTCTCAGCCAAGGCCCTAGCAATGGCACATCAGGGCTTCAGGCAGAAGGCCTCTCCGAACCACGAGGAGCAGTCAGCAGCCCAGCATTGCACTCTCAGGGGCTGAGGCAGAAGGGACCGCACAGTTCTAGATATCAGCCACCAGCCTGGCAATTGCCTCGCTGGGCCCTCATGCAGCAGGCACCTCACAAGGTAAAGGAGCTGCTAGGCACCCGGCGAAGCCCTAAGTGGCACTGCTGCACAAGGGACCTCCAACAGCTCACAAGAGCATGGCCCTGCTCGCTCAGGCATGCGGGCATAGGGCACCTCCCAAGCCAAACTCTCAGCCATGGCCCGAGCAGTGGCACATCAGGGCGTTCAGGCAGAAGGTCCCTCCGAAGCATGAGGAGCAGTCGGCATCCTAATAGCGCTCTCAGGGATGGAGGCAGATGAGACCTCACAAGCCCAAGGATCAGCCACCAGCCTTGCAGTTGCCTCGCAGGGCCTCCTGCAGAAGTTGCTGTACAAGGAGCTCCTAGGCACCCAGCTAAGCCCTAAATGGCACGGCTACACAAGGGACCTCCAAAGCGCAGGGACAAGTGATGTGCCTGCCGCTGCTCTCCAAGCCATGCAGGCATAGGGCACCTCACAAGGCAAACTCTCAGCCACGGCCCGAGCAGCGGCGCAGCAGGGCATCAGGGCATCAGGCAGAAGGCCCCTCCGAAGCACGAGGAGCAGTCGGCATCCTAGCATTGCTCTCTCAGGGACTGAGGCAGAAGGCACCGCACAATCCCAAGCATCAGACAGCAGCCTGGCAGTTGCCTCGCAGCGCCCTCATGCAGAGCGCACCTAACAAGCCCAAGGAACTGTTAGGCACCCGGCTGTGTCCTGCGTGACACTGAAACATAAATGTCCTCAAAGGCACAAAGAGCAGGCAGGGGCCGAGCACTGCTCTATCAGGCACTGCTGCACAACTCACCTCACAACCAAGGACAGCACCCGAGGGCCTGGCACTGCTCTCCAAGCCATGCAGGCATAGGGCACCTCACAAGGCAAACTCTCAGCCACGGCCCGAGCAGTGGCGCAGCAGGGCATCACGCAGAAGGCCCTCCGAAGCACGAGGAGCAGCCGGCATCCTAGCATTGCTCTCTCAGGGACCGAGGCACGAGGCAAAAGGGACCTCCCAATCAGAAGCATCAGCCACCAGTGTGGCGGTTGCCTCGCACGGCCTCACGCAGAAGGCACCTCACAAGGAGAAGGAGCTGCCAGGCACCCGGCGAAGCCCTAAATGGCACTGCTGCACAAGGGCCCTCCAACGCTAAGAGAGCGGCCAGGGGCCGAGCACTGCCCTGTCACGCACTGCTGCACAACTCACCTCACAACCAAGGACAACACACAAGTGTCTGGCACTGCTCTCCGAGGCATGCGGGCATGAGGCACCTCACAAGGCAAACTCTCAGCCAAGGCCCTAGCAATGGCACATCAGGGCTTCAGGCAGAAGGCCTCTCCGAACCACGAGGAGCAGTCAGCAGCCCAGCATTGCACTCTCAGGGGCTGAGGCAGAAGGGACCGCACAGTTCTAGATATCAGCCACCAGCCTGGCAATTGCCTCGCTGGGCCCTCATGCAGCAGGCACCTCACAAGGTAAAGGAGCTGCTAGGCACCCGGCGAAGCCCTAAGTGGCACTGCTGCACAAGGGACCTCCAACAGCTCACAAGAGCATGGCCCTGCTCGCTCAGGCATGCGGGCATAGGGCACCTCCCAAGCCAAACTCTCAGCCATGGCCCGAGCAGTGGCACATCAGGGCGTTCAGGCAGAAGGTCCCTCCGAAGCATGAGGAGCAGTCGGCATCCTAATAGCGCTCTCAGGGATGGAGGCAGATGAGACCTCACAAGCCCAAGGATCAGCCACCAGCCTTGCAGTTGCCTCGCAGGGCCTCCTGCAGAAGTTGCTGTGCAAGGAGCTCCTAGGCACCCAGCTAAGCCCTAAATGGCACGGCTACACAAGGGACCTCCAAAGCGCAGGGACAAGTGATGTGCCTGCCGCTGCTCTGCAAGCCATGCGGGCATAGGGCACCTCACAAGGCAAACTCTCAGCCACGGCCCGAGCAGCGGCGCAGCAGGGCATCAGGGCATCAGGCAGAAGGCCCCTCCGAAGCACGAGGAGCAGTCGGCATCCTAGCATTGCTCTCTCAGGGACTGAGGCAGAAGGCACCGCACAATCCCAAGCATCAGACAGCAGCCTGGCAGTTGCCTCGCAGCGCCCTCATGCAGAGCGCACCTAACAAGCCCAAGGAACTGTTAGGCACCCGGCTGTGTCCTGCGTGACACTGAAACATAAATGTCCTCAAAGGCACAAAGAGCAGGCAGGGGCCGAGCACTGCTCTATCAGGCACTGCTGCACAACTCACCTCACAACCAAGGACAGCACCCGAGGGCCTGGCACTGCTCTGCAAGCCATGCAGGCATAGGGCACCTCACAAGGCAAACTCTCAGCCACGGCCCGAGCAGCGGCGCAGCAGGGCATCACGCAGAAGGCCCTCCGAAGCACGAGGAGCAGCCGGCATCCTAGCATTGCTCTCTCAGGGACCGAGGCACGAGGCAAAAGGGACCTCCCAATCAGAAGCATCAGCCACCAGTGTGGCGGTTGCCTCGCACGGCCTCACGCAGAAGGCACCTCACAAGGAGAAGGAGCTGCCAGGCACCCGGCGAAGCCCTAAATGGCACTGCTGCACAAGGGACCTCCAACGCTAAGAGAGCGGCCAGGGGCCGAGCACTGCCCTGTCACGCACTGCTGCACAACTCACCTCACAACCAAGGACAGCACACAAGTGTCTGGCACTGCTCTCCGAGGCATGCGGGCATGAGGCACCTCACAAGGCAAACTCTCAGCCAAGGCCCTAGCAATGGCACATCAGGGCTTCAGGCAGAAGGCCTCTCCGAACCACGAGGAGCAGTCAGCAGCCCAGCATTGCACTCTCAGGGGCTGAGGCAGAAGGGACCGCACAGTTCTAGATATCAGCCACCAGCCTGGCAATTGCCTCGCTGGGCCCTCATGCAGCAGGCACCTCACAAGGTAAAGGAGCTGCTAGGCACCCGGCGAAGCCCTAAGTGGCACTGCTGCACAAGGGACCTCCAACAGCTCACAAGAGCATGGCCCTGCTCGCTCAGGCATGCGGGCATAGGGCACCTCCCAAGCCAAACTCTCAGCCATGGCCCGAGCAGTGGCACATCAGGGCGTTCAGGCAGAAGGTCCCTCCGAAGCATGAGGAGCAGTCGGCATCCTAATAGCGCTCTCAGGGATGGAGGCAGATGAGACCTCACAAGCCCAAGGATCAGCCACCAGCCTTGCAGTTGCCTCGCAGGGCCTCCTGCAGAAGTTGCTGTGCAAGGAGCTCCTAGGCACCCAGCTAAGCCCTAAATGGCACGGCTACACAAGGGACCTCCAAAGCGCAGGGACAAGTGATGTGCCTGCCGCTGCTCTGCAAGCCATGCAGGCATAGGGCACCTCACAAGGCAAACTCTCAGCCACGGCCCGAGCAGCGGCGCAGCAGGGCATCACGCAGAAGGCCCTCCGAAGCACGAGGAGCAGTCGGCATCCTAGCATTGCTCTCTCAGGGACCGAGGCACGAGGCAAAAGGGACCTCCCAATCAGAAGCATCAGCCACCAGTGTGGCGGTTGCCTCGCACGGCCTCACGCAGAAGGCACCTCACAAGGAGAAGGAGCTGCCAGGCACCCGGCGAAGCCCTAAATGGCACTGCTGCACAAGGGACCTCCAACGCTAAGAGAGCGGCCAGGGGCCGAGCACTGCCCTGTCACGCACTGCTGCACAACTCACCTCACAACCAAGGACAGCACACAAGTGTCTGGCACTGCTCTCCGAGGCATTCGGCATAAGGCACCTCACAAGGCAAACTCTCAGCCAAGGCCCTAGCAATGGCACATCAGGGCTTCAGGCAGAAGGCCTCTCCGAACCACGAGGAGCAGTCAGCAGCCCAGCATTGCACTCTCAGGGGCTGAGGCAGAAGGGACCGCACAGTTCTAGATATCAGCCACCAGCCTGGCAATTGCCTCGCTGGGCCCTCATGCAGCAGGCACCTCACAAGGTAAAGGAGCTGCTAGGCACCCGGCGAAGCCCTAAGTGGCACTGCTGCACAAGGGACCTCCAACAGCTCACAAGAGCATGGCCCTGCTCGCTCAGGCATGCGGGCATAGGGCACCTCCCAAGCCAAACTCTCAGCCATGGCCCGAGCAGTGGCACATCAGGGCGTTCAGGCAGAAGGTCCCTCCGAAGCATGAGGAGCAGTCGGCATCCTAATAGCGCTCTCAGGGATGGAGGCAGATGAGACCTCACAAGCCCAAGGATCAGCCACCAGCCTTGCAGTTGCCTCGCAGGGCCTCCTGCAGAAGTTGCTGTGCAAGGAGCTCCTAGGCACCCAGCTAAGCCCTAAATGGCACGGCTACACAAGGGACCTCCAAAGCGCAGGGACAAGTGATGTGCCTGCCGCTGCTCTGCAAGCCATGCAGGCATAGGGCACCTCACAAGGCAAACTCTCAGCCACGGCCCGAGCAGCGGCGCAGCAGGGCATCAGGGCATCAGGCAGAAGGCCCCTCCGAAGCACGAGGAGCAGTCGGCATCCTAGCATTGCTCTCTCAGGGACTGAGGCAGAAGGCACCGCACAATCCCAAGCATCAGACAGCAGCCTGGCAGTTGCCTCGCAGCGCCCTCATGCAGAGCGCACCTAACAAGCCCAAGGAACTGTTAGGCACCCGGCTGTGTCCTGCTTGACACTGAAACATAAATGTCCTCAAAGGCACAAAGAGCAGGCAGGGGCCGAGCACTGCTCTATCAGGCACTGCTGCACAACTCACCTCACAACCAAGGACAGCACCCGAGGGCCTGGCACTGCTCTCCAAGCCATGCAGGCATAGGGCACCTCACAAGGCAAACTCTCAGCCACGGCCCGAGCAGTGGCGCAGCAGGGCATCACGCAGAAGGCCCTCCGAAGCACGAGGAGCAGCCGGCATCCTAGCATTGCTCTCTCAGGGACTGAGGCACGAGGCAAAAGGGACCTCCCAATCAGAAGCATCAGCCACCAGTGTGGCGGTTGCCTCGCACGGCCTCACGCAGAAGGCACCTCACAAGGAGAAGGAGCTGCCAGGCACCCGGCGAAGCCCTAAATGGCACTGCTGCACAAGGGCCCTCCAACGCTAAGAGAGCGGCCAGGGGCCGAGCACTGCCCTGTCACGCACTGCTGCACAACTCACCTCACAACCAAGGACAGCACACAAGTGTCTGGCACTGCTCTCCGAGGCATGCGGGCATAAGGCACCTCACAAGGCAAACTCTCAGCCAAGGCCCTAGCAATGGTACATCAGGGCTTCAGGCAGAAGGCCTCTCCGAACCACGAGGAGCAGTCAGCAGCCCAGCATTGCACTCTCAGGGGCTGAGGCAGAAGGGACCGCACAGTTCTAGATATCAGCCACCAGCCTGGCAATTGCCTCGCTGGGCCCTCATGCAGCAGGCACCTCACAAGGTAAAGGAGCTGCTAGGCACCCGGCGAAGCCCTAAGTGGCACTGCTGCACAAGGGACCTCCAACAGCTCACAAGAGCATGGCCCTGCTCGCTCAGGCATGCGGGCATAGGGCACCTCCCAAGCCAAACTCTCAGCCATGGCCCGAGCAGTGGCACATCAGGGCGTTCAGGCAGAAGGTCCCTCCGAAGCATGAGGAGCAGTCGGCATCCTAATAGCGCTCTCAGGGATGGAGGCAGATGAGACCTCACAAGCCCAAGGATCAGCCACCAGCCTTGCAGTTGCCTCGCAGGGCCTCCTGCAGAAGTTGCTGTGCAAGGAGCTCCTAGGCACCCAGCTAAGCCCTAAATGGCACGGCTACACAAGGGACCTCCAAAGCGCAGGGACAAGTGATGTGCCTGCCGCTGCTCTCCAAGCCATGCAGGCATAGGGCACCTCACAAGGCAAACTCTCAGCCACGGCCCGAGCAGCGGCGCAGCAGGGCATCAGGGCATCAGGCAGAAGGCCCCTCGGAAGCACGAGGAGCAGTCAGCATCCTAATAGCGCTCTCAGGGATGGAGGCAGATGAGACCTCACAAGCCCAAGGATCAGCCACCAGCCTTGCAGTTGCCTCGCAGGGCCTCCTGCAGAAGTTGCTGTACAAGGAGCTCCTAGGCACCCAGCTAAGCCCTAAATGGCACGGCTACACAAGGGACCTCCAAAGCGCAGGGACAAGTGATGTGCCTGCCGCTGCTCTGCAAGCCATGCAGGCATAGGGCACCTCACAAGGCAAACTCTCAGCCACGGCCCGAGCAGCGGCGCAGCAGGGCATCAGGGCATCAGGCAGAAGGCCCCTCCGAAGCACGAGGAGCAGTCGGCATCCTAGCATTGCTCTCTCAGGGACTGAGGCAGAAGGCACCGCACAATCCCAAGCATCAGACAGCAGCCTGGCAGTTGCCTCGCAGCGCCCTCATGCAGAGCGCACCTAACAAGCCCAAGGAACTGTTAGGCACCCGGCTGTGTCCTGCGTGACACTGAAACATAAATGTCCTCAAAGGCACAAAGAGCAGGCAGGGGCCGAGCACTGCTCTATCAGGCACTGCTGCACAACTCACCTCACAACCAAGGACAGCACCCGAGGGCCTGGCACTGCTCTCCAAGCCATGCAGGCATAGGGCACCTCACAAGGCAAACTCTCAGCCACGGCCCGAGCAGTGGCGCAGCAGGGCATCACGCAGAAGGCCCTCCGAAGTACGAGGAGCAGCCGGCATCCTAGCATTGCTCTCTCAGGGACTGAGGCACGAGGCAAAAGGGACCTCCCAATCAGAAGCATCAGCCACCAGTGTGGCGGTTGCCTCGCACGGCCTCACGCAGAAGGCACCTCACAAGGAGAAGGAGCTGCCAGGCACCCGGCGAAGCCCTAAATGGCACTGCTGCACAAGGGCCCTCCAACGCTAAGAGAGCGGCCAGGGGCCGAGCACTGCCCTGTCACGCACTGCTGCACAACTCACCTCACAACCAAGGACAGCACACAAGTGTCTGGCACTGCTCTCCGAGGCATGCGGGCATAAGGCACCTCACAAGGCAAACTCTCAGCCAAGGCCCTAGCAATGGCACATCAGGGCTTCAGGCAGAAGGCCTCTCCGAACCACGAGGAGCAGTCAGCAGCCCAGCATTGCACTCTCAGGGGCTGAGGCAGAAGGGACCGCACAGTTCTAGATATCAGCCACCAGCCTGGCAATTGCCTCGCTGGGCCCTCATGCAGCAGGCACCTCACAAGGTAAAGGAGCTGCTAGGCACCCGGCGAAGCCCTAAGTGGCACTGCTGCACAAGGGACCTCCAACAGCTCACAAGAGCATGGCCCTGCTCGCTCAGGCATGCGGGCATAGGGCACCTCCCAAGCCAAACTCTCAGCCATGGCCCGAGCAGTGGCACATCAGGGCGTTCAGGCAGAAGGTCCCTCCGAAGCATGAGGAGCAGTCGGCATCCTAATAGCGCTCTCAGGGATGGAGGCAGATGAGACCTCACAAGCCCAAGGATCAGCCACCAGCCTTGCAGTTGCCTCGCAGGGCCTCCTGCAGAAGTTGCTGTGCAAGGAGCTCCTAGGCACCCAGCTAAGCCCTAAATGGCACGGCTACACAAGGGACCTCCAAAGCGCAGGGACAAGTGATGTGCCTGCCGCTGCTCTGCAAGCCATGCAGGCATAGGGCACCTCACAAGGCAAACTCTCAGCCACGGCCCGAGCAGCGGCGCAGCAGGGCATCAGGGCATCAGGCAGAAGGCCCCTCCGAAGCACGAGGAGCAGTCGGCATCCTAGCATTGCTCTCTCAGGGACTGAGGCAGAAGGCACCGCACAATCCCAAGCATCAGACAGCAGCCTGGCAGTTGCCTCGCAGCGCCCTCATGCAGAGCGCACCTAACAAGCCCAAGGAACTGTTAGGCACCCGGCTGTGTCCTGCTTGACACTGAAACATAAATGTCCTCAAAGGCACAAAGAGCAGGCAGGGGCCGAGCACTGCTCTATCAGGCACTGCTGCACAACTCACCTCACAACCAAGGACAGCACCCGAGGGCCTGGCACTGCTCTCCAAGCCATGCAGGCATAGGGCACCTCACAAGGCAAACTCTCAGCCACGGCCCGAGCAGTGGCGCAGCAGGGCATCACGCAGAAGGCCCTCCGAAGCACGAGGAGCAGCCGGCATCCTAGCATTGCTCTCTCAGGGACTGAGGCACGAGGCAAAAGGGACCTCCCAATCAGAAGCATCAGCCACCAGTGTGGCGGTTGCCTCGCACGGCCTCACGCAGAAGGCACCTCACAAGGAGAAGGAGCTGCCAGGCACCCGGCGAAGCCCTAAATGGCACTGCTGCACAAGGGCCCTCCAACGCTAAGAGAGCGGCCAGGGGCCGAGCACTGCCCTGTCACGCACTGCTGCACAACTCACCTCACAACCAAGGACAGCACACAAGTGTCTGGCACTGCTCTCCGAGGCATGCGGGCATAAGGCACCTCACAAGGCAAACTCTCAGCCAAGGCCCTAGCAATGGCACATCAGGGCTTCAGGCAGAAGGCCTCTCCGAACCACGAGGAGCAGTCAGCAGCCCAGCATTGCACTCTCAGGGGCTGAGGCAGAAGGGACCGCACAGTTCTAGATATCAGCCACCAGCCTGGCAATTGCCTCGCTGGGCCCTCATGCAGCAGGCACCTCAAGAGGTAAAGGAGCTGCTAGGCACCCGGCGAAGCCCTAAGTGGCACTGCTGCACAAGGGACCTCCAACAGCTCACAAGAGCATGGCCCTGCTCGCTCAGGCATGCGGGCATAGGGCACCTCCCAAGCCAAACTCTCAGCCATGGCCCGAGCAGTGGCACATCAGGGCGTTCAGGCAGAAGGTCCCTCCGAAGCATGAGGAGCAGTCGGCATCCTAATAGCGCTCTCAGGGATGGAGGCAGATGAGACCTCACAACCCCAAGGATCAGCCACCAGCCTTGCAGTTGCCTCGCAGGGCCTCCTGCAGAAGTTGCTGTGCAAGGAGCTCCTAGGCACCCAGCTAAGCCCTAAATGGCACGGCTACACAAGGGACCTCCAAAGCGCAGGGACAAGTGATGTGCCTGCCGCTGCTCTCCAAGCCATGCAGGCATAGGGCACCTCACAAGGCAAACTCTCAGCCACGGCCCGAGCAGCGGCGCAGCAGGGCATCAGGGCATCAGGCAGAAGGCCCCTCGGAAGCACGAGGAGCAGTCAGCATCCTAATAGCGCTCTCAGGGATGGAGGCAGATGAGACCTCACAAGCCCAAGGATCAGCCACCAGCCTTGCAGTTGCCTCGCAGGGCCTCCTGCAGAAGTTGCTGTACAAGGAGCTCCTAGGCACCCAGCTAAGCCCTAAATGGCACGGCTACACAAGGGACCTCCAAAGCGCAGGGACAAGTGATGTGCCTGCCGCTGCTCTCCAAGCCATGCAGGCATAGGGCACCTCACAAGGCAAACTCTCAGCCACGGCCCGAGCAGCGGCGCAGCAGGGCATCAGGGCATCAGGCAGAAGGCCCCTCCGAAGCACGAGGAGCAGTCGGCATCCTAGCATTGCTCTCTCAGGGACTGAGGCAGAAGGCACCGCACAATCCCAAGCATCAGACAGCAGCCTGGCAGTTGCCTCGCAGCGCCCTCATGCAGAGCGCACCTAACAAGCCCAAGGAACTGTTAGGCACCCGGCTGTGTCCTGCGTGACACTGAAACATAAATGTCCTCAAAGGCACAAAGAGCAGGCAGGGGCCGAGCACTGCTCTATCAGGCACTGCTGCACAACTCACCTCACAACCAAGGACAGCACCCGAGGGCCTGGCACTGCTCTCCAAGCCATGCAGGCATAGGGCACCTCACAAGGCAAACTCTCAGCCACGGCCCGAGCAGTGGCGCAGCAGGGCATCACGCAGAAGGCCCTCCGAAGCACGAGGAGCAGCCGGCATCCTAGCATTGCTCTCTCAGGGACCGAGGCACGAGGCAAAAGGGACCTCCCAATCAGAAGCATCAGCCACCAGTGTGGCGGTTGCCTCGCACGGCCTCACGCAGAAGGCACCTCACAAGGAGAAGGAGCTGCCAGGCACCCGGCGAAGCCCTAAATGGCACTGCTGCACAAGGGACCTCCAACGCTAAGAGAGCGGCCAGGGGCCGAGCACTGCCCTGTCACGCACTGCTGCACAACTCACCTCACAACCAAGGACAGCACACAAGTGTCTGGCACTGCTCTCCGAGGCATGCGGGCATAAGGCACCTCACAAGGCAAACTCTCAGCCAAGGCCCTAGCAATGGCACATCAGGGCTTCAGGCAGAAGGCCTCTCCGAACCACGAGGAGCAGTCAGCAGCCCAGCATTGCACTCTCAGGGGCTGAGGCAGAAGGGACCGCACAGTTCTAGATATCAGCCACCAGCCTGGCAATTGCCTCGCTGGGCCCTCATGCAGCAGGCACCTCACAAGGTAAAGGAGCTGCTAGGCACCCGGCGAAGCCCTAAGTGGCACTGCTGCACAAGGGACCTCCAACAGCTCACAAGAGCATGGCCCTGCTCGCTCAGGCATGCGGGCATAGGGCACCTCCCAAGCCAAACTCTCAGCCATGGCCCGAGCAGTGGCACATCAGGGCGTTCAGGCAGAAGGTCCCTCCGAAGCATGAGGAGCAGTCGGCATCCTAATAGCGCTCTCAGGGATGGAGGCAGATGAGACCTCACAAGCCCAAGGATCAGCCACCAGCCTTGCAGTTGCCTCGCAGGGCCTCCTGCAGAAGTTGCTGTGCAAGGAGCTCCTAGGCACCCAGCTAAGCCCTAAATGGCACGGCTACACAAGGGACCTCCAAAGCGCAGGGACAAGTGATGTGCCTGCCGCTGCTCTGCAAGCCATGCGGGCATAGGGCACCTCACAAGGCAAACTCTCAGCCACGGCCCGAGCAGCGGCGCAGCAGGGCATCAGGGCATCAGGCAGAAGGCCCCTCCGAAGCACGAGGAGCAGTCGGCATCCTAGCGTTGCTCTCTCAGGGACTGAGGCAGAAGGCACCGCACAATCCCAAGCATCAGACAGCAGCCTGGCAGTTGCCTCGCAGCGCCCTCATGCAGAGCGCACCTAACAAGCCCAAGGAACTGTTAGGCACCCGGCTGTGTCCTGCGTGACACTGAAACATAAATGTCCTCAAAGGCACAAAGAGCAGGCAGGGGCCGAGCACTGCTCTATCAGGCACTGCTGCACAACTCACCTCACAACCAAGGACAGCACCCGAGGGCCTGGCACTGCTCTCCAAGCCATGCAGGCATAGGGCACCTCACAAGGCAAACTCTCAGCCACGGCCCGAGCAGTGGCGCAGCAGGGCATCACGCAGAAGGCCCTCCGAAGCACGAGGAGCAGCCGGCATCCTAGCATTGCTCTCTCAGGGACCGAGGCACGAGGCAAAAGGGACCTCCCAATCAGAAGCATCAGCCACCAGTGTGGCGGTTGCCTCGCACGGCCTCACGCAGAAGGCACCTCACAAGGAGAAGGAGCTGCCAGGCACCCGGCGAAGCCCTAAATGGCACTGCTGCACAAGGGCCCTCCAACGCTAAGAGAGCGGCCAGGGGCCGAGCACTGCTCTATCAGGCACTGCTGCACAACTCACCTCACAACCAAGGACAGCACCCGAGGGCCTGGCACTGCTCTCCAAGCCATGCAGGCATAGGGCACCTCACAAGGCAAACTCTCAGCCACGGCCCGAGCAGTGGCGCAGCAGGGCATCACGCAGAAGGCCCTCCGAACCACGAGGAGCAGCCGGCATCCTAGCATTGCTCTCTCAGGGACTGAGGCACGAGGGAAAAGGGACCTCCCAATCAGAAGCATCAGCCACCAGTGTGGCGGTTGCCTCGCACGGCCTCACGCAGAAGGCACCTCACAAGGAGAAGGAGCTGCCAGGCACCCGGCGAAGCCCTAAATGGCACTGCTGCACAAGGGCCCTCCAACGCTAAGAGAGCGGCCAGGGGCCGAGCACTGCCCTGTCACGCACTGCTGCACAACTCACCTCACAACCAAGGACAGCACACAAGTGTCTGGCACTGCTCTCCGAGGCATGCGGGCATAAGGCACCTCACAAGGCAAACTCTCAGCCAAGGCCCTAGCAATGGCACATCAGGGCTTCAGGCAGAAGGCCTCTCCGAACCACGAGGAGCAGTCAGCAGCCCAGCATTGCACTCTCAGGGGCTGAGGCAGAAGGGACCGCACAGTTCTAGATATCAGCCACCAGCCTGGCAATTGCCTCGCTGGGCCCTCATGCAGCAGGCACCTCACAAGGTAAAGGAGCTGCTAGGCACCCGGCGAAGCCCTAAGTGGCACTGCTGCACAAGGGACCTCCAACAGCTCACAAGAGCATGGCCCTGCTCGCTCAGGCATGCGGGCATAGGGCACCTCCCAAGCCAAACTCTCAGCCATGGCCCGAGCAGTGGCACATCAGGGCGTTCAGGCAGAAGGTCCCTCCGAAGCATGAGGAGCAGTCGGCATCCTAATAGCGCTCTCAGGGATGGAGGCAGATGAGACCTCACAAGCCCAAGGATCAGCCACCAGCCTTGCAGTTGCCTCGCAGGGCCTCCTGCAGAAGTTGCTGTACAAGGAGCTCCTAGGCACCCAGCTAAGCCCTAAATGGCACGGCTACACAAGGGACCTCCAAAGCGCAGGGACAAGTGATGTGCCTGCCGCTGCTCTGCAAGCCATGCAGGCATAGGGCACCTCACAAGGCAAACTCTCAGCCACGGCCCGAGCAGCGGCGCAGCAGGGCATCAAAGCATCAGGCAGAAGGCCCCTCGGAAGCACGAGGAGCAGTCGGCATCCTAGCATTGCTCTCTCAGGGACTGAGGCAGAAGGCACCGCACAATCCCAAGCATCAGACAGCAGCCTGGCAGTTGCCTCGCAGCGCCCTCATGCAGAGCGCACCTAACAAGCCCAAGGAACTGTTAGGCACCCGGCTGTGTCCTGCGTGACACTGAAACATAAATGTCCTCAAAGGCACAAAGAGCAGGCAGGGGCCGAGCACTGCTCTATCAGGCACTGCTGCACAACTCACCTCACAACCAAGGACAGCACCCGAGGGCCTGGCACTGCTCTCCAAGCCATGCAGGCATAGGGCACCTCACAAGGCAAACTCTCAGCCACGGCCCAAGCAGTGGCGCAGCAGGGCATCACGCAGAAGGCCCTCCGAAGCACGAGGAGCAGCCGGCATCCTAGCATTGCTCTCTCAGGGACTGAGGCACGAGGCAAAAGGGACCTCCCAATCAGAAGCATCAGCCACCAGTGTGGCGGTTGCCTCGCACGGCCTCACGCAGAAGGCACCTCACAAGGAGAAGGAGCTGCCAGGCACCCGGCGAAGCCCTAAATGGCACTGCTGCACAAGGGCCCTCCAACGCTAAGAGAGCGGCCAGGGGCCGAGCACTGCCCTGTCACGCACTGCTGCACAACTCACCTCACAACCAAGGACAGCACACAAGTGTCTGGCACTGCTCTCCGAGGCATTCGGCATAAGGCACCTCACAAGGCAAACTCTCAGCCAAGGCCCTAGCAATGGCACATCAGGGCTTCAGGCAGAAGGCCTCTCCGAACCACGAGGAGCAGTCAGCAGCCCAGCATTGCACTCTCAGGGGCTGAGGCAGAAGGGACCGCACAGTTCTAGATATCAGCCACCAGCCTGGCAATTGCCTCGCTGGGCCCTCATGCAGCAGGCACCTCACAAGGTAAAGGAGCTGCTAGGCACCCGGCGAAGCCCTAAGTGGCACTGCTGCACAAGGGACCTCCAACAGCTCACAAGAGCATGGCCCTGCTCGCTCAGGCATGCGGGCATAGGGCACCTCCCAAGCCAAACTCTCAGCCATGGCCCGAGCAGTGGCACATCAGGGCGTTCAGGCAGAAGGTCCCTCCGAAGCATGAGGAGCAGTCGGCATCCTAATAGCGCTCTCAGGGATGGAGGCAGATGAGACCTCACAAGCCCAAGGATCAGCCACCAGCCTTGCAGTTGCCTCGCAGGGCCTCCTGCAGAAGTTGCTGTACAAGGAGCTCCTAGGCACCCAGCTAAGCCCTAAATGGCACGGCTACACAAGGGACCTCCAAAGCGCAGGGACAAGTGATGTGCCTGCCGCTGCTCTCCAAGCCATGCAGGCATAGGGCACCTCACAAGGCAAACTCTCAGCCACGGCCCGAGCAGCGGCGCAGCAGGGCATCAGGGCATCAGGCAGAAGGCCCCTCGGAAGCACGAGGAGCAGTCGGCATCCTAGCATTGCTCTCTCAGGGACTGAGGCAGAAGGCACCGCACAATCCCAAGCATCAGACAGCAGCCTGGCAGTTGCCTCGCAGCGCCCTCATGCAGAGCGCACCTAACAAGCCCAAGGAACTGTTAGGCACCCGGCTGTGTCCTGCGTGACACTGAAACATAAATGTCCTCAAAGGCACAAAGAGCAGGCAGGGGCCGAGCACTGCTCTATCAGGCACTGCTGCACAACTCACCTCACAACCAAGGACAGCACCCGAGGGCCTGGCACTGCTCTCCAAGCCATGCAGGCATAGGGCACCTCACAAGGCAAACTCTCAGCCACGGCCCGAGCAGTGGCGCAGCAGGGCATCACGCAGAAGGCCCTCCGAAGCACGAGGAGCAGCCGGCATCCTAGCATTGCTCTCTCAGGGACCGAGGCACGAGGCAAAAGGGACCTCCCAATCAGAAGCATCAGCCACCAGTGTGGCGGTTGCCTCGCAGGGCCTCACGCAGAAGGCACCTCACAAGGAGAAGGAGCTGCCAGGCACCCGGCGAAGCCCTAAATGGCACTGCTGCACAAGGGACCTCCAACGCTAAGAGAGCGGCCAGGGGCCGAGCACTGCCCTGTCACGCACTGCTGCACAACTCACCTCACAACCAAGGACAGCACACAAGTGTCTGGCACTGCTCTCCGAGGCATTCGGCATAAGGCACCTCACAAGGCAAACTCTCAGCCAAGGCCCTAGCAATGGCACATCAGGGCTTCAGGCAGAAGGCCTCTCCGAACCACGAGGAGCAGTCAGCAGCCCAGCATTGCACTCTCAGGGGCTGAGGCAGAAGGGACCGCACAGTTCTAGATATCAGCCACCAGCCTGGCAATTGCCTCGCTGGGCCCTCATGCAGCAGGCACCTCACAAGGTAAAGGAGCTGCTAGGCACCCGGCGAAGCCCTAAGTGGCACTGCTGCACAAGGGACCTCCAACAGCTCACAAGAGCATGGCCCTGCTCGCTCAGGCATGCGGGCATAGGGCACCTCCCAAGCCAAACTCTCAGCCATGGCCCGAGCAGTGGCACATCAGGGCGTTCAGGCAGAAGGTCCCTCCGAAGCATGAGGAGCAGTCGGCATCCTAATAGCGCTCTCAGGGATGGAGGCAGATGAGACCTCACAAGCCCAAGGATCAGCCACCAGCCTTGCAGTTGCCTCGCAGGGCCTCCTGCAGAAGTTGCTGTACAAGGAGCTCCTAGGCACCCAGCTAAGCCCTAAATGGCACGGCTACACAAGGGACCTCCAAAGCGCAGGGACAAGTGATGTGCCTGCCGCTGCTCTCCAAGCCATGCAGGCATAGGGCACCTCACAAGGCAAACTCTCAGCCACGGCCCGAGCAGCGGCGCAGCAGGGCATCAGGGCATCAGGCAGAAGGCCCCTCGGAAGCACGAGGAGCAGTCAGCATCCTAATAGCGCTCTCAGGAATGGAGGCAGATGAGACCTCACAAGCCCAAGGTTCAGCCACCAGCCTTGCAGTTGCCTCGCAGGGCCTCCTGCAGAAGTTGCTGTACAAGGAGCTCCTAGGCACCCAGCTAAGCCCTAAATGGCACGGCTACACAAGGGACCTCCAAAGCGCAGGGACAAGTGATGTGCCTGCCGCTGCTCTGCAAGCCATGCAGGCATAGGGCACCTCACAAGGCAAACTCTCAGCCACGGCCCGAGCAGCGGCGCAGCAGGGCATCAGGGCATCAGGCAGAAGGCCCCTCCGAAGCACGAGGAGCAGTCGGCATCCTAGCATTGCTCTCTCAGGGACTGAGGCAGAAGGCACCGCACAATCCCAAGCATCAGACAGCAGCCTGGCAGTTGCCTCGCAGCGCCCTCATGCAGAGCGCACCTAACAAGCCCAAGGAACTGTTAGGCACCCGGCTGTGTCCTGCGTGACACTGAAACATAAATGTCCTCAAAGGCACAAAGAGCAGGCAGGGGCCGAGCACTGCTCTATCAGGCACTGCTGCACAACTCACCTCACAACCAAGGACAGCACCCGAGGGCCTGGCACTGCTCTGCAAGCCATGCAGGCATAGGGCACCTCACAAGGCAAACTCTCAGCCACGGCCCGAGCAGCGGCGCAGCAGGGCATCACGCAGAAGGCCCTCCGAAGCACGAGGAGCAGTCGGCATCCTAGCATTGCTCTCTCAGGGACCGAGGCACGAGGCAAAAGGGACCTCCCAATCAGAAGCATCAGCCACCAGTGTGGCGGTTGCCTCGCACGGCCTCACGCAGAAGGCACCTCACAAGGAGAAGGAGCTGCCAGGCACCCGGCGAAGCCCTAAATGGCACTGCTGCACAAGGGACCTCCAACGCTAAGAGAGCGGCCAGGGGCCGAGCACTGCCCTGTCACGCACTGCTGCACAACTCACCTCACAACCAAGGACAGCACACAAGTGTCTGGCACTGCTCTCCGAGGCATGCGGGCATGAGGCACCTCACAAGGCAAACTCTCAGCCAAGGCCCTAGCAATGGCACATCAGGGCTTCAGGCAGAAGGCCTCTCCGAACCACGAGGAGCAGTCAGCAGCCCAGCATTGCACTCTCAGGGGCTGAGGCAGAAGGGACCGCACAGTTCTAGATATCAGCCACCAGCCTGGCAATTGCCTCGCTGGGCCCTCATGCAGCAGGCACCTCACAAGGTAAAGGAGCTGCTAGGCACCCGGCGAAGCCCTAAGTGGCACTGCTGCACAAGGGACCTCCAACAGCTCACAAGAGCATGGCCCTGCTCGCTCAGGCATGCGGGCATAGGGCACCTCCCAAGCCAAACTCTCAGCCATGGCCCGAGCAGTGGCACATCAGGGCGTTCAGGCAGAAGGTCCCTCCGAAGCATGAGGAGCAGTCGGCATCCTAATAGCGCTCTCAGGGATGGAGGCAGATGAGACCTCACAACCCCAAGGATCAGCCACCAGCCTTGCAGTTGCCTCGCAGGGCCTCCTGCAGAAGTTGCTGTACAAGGAGCTCCTAGGCACCCAGCTAAGCCCTAAATGGCACGGCTACACAAGGGACCTCCAAAGTGCAGGGACAAGTGATGTGCCTGCCGCTGCTCTCCAAGCCATGCAGGCATAGGGCACCTCACAAGGCAAACTCTCAGCCACGGCCCGAGCAGCGGCGCAGCAGGGCATCAGGGCATCAGGCAGAAGGCCCCTCCGAAGCACGAGGAGCAGTCGGCATCCTAGCATTGCTCTCTCAGGGACTGAGGCAGAAGGCACCGCACAATCCCAAGCATCAGACAGCAGCCTGGCAGTTGCCTCGCAGCGCCCTCATGCAGAGCGCACCTAACAAGCCCAAGGAACTGTTAGGCACCCGGCTGTGTCCTGCGTGACACTGAAACATAAATGTCCTCAAAGGCACAAAGAGCAGGCAGGGGCCGAGCACTGCTCTATCAGGCACTGCTGCACAACTCACCTCACAACCAAGGACAGCACCCGAGGGCCTGGCACTGCTCTGCAAGCCATGCAGGCATAGGGCACCTCACAAGGCAAACTCTCAGCCACGGCCCGAGCAGTGGCGCAGCAGGGCATCACGCAGAAGGCCCTCCGAAGCACGAGGAGCAGTCGGCATCCTAGCATTGCTCTCTCAGGGACCGAGGCACGAGGCAAAAGGGACCTCCCAATCAGAAGCATCAGCCACCAGTGTGGCGGTTGCCTCGCACGGCCTCACGCAGAAGGCACCTCACAAGGAGAAGGAGCTGCCAGGCACCCGGCGAAGCCCTAAATGGCACTGCTGCACAAGGGACCTCCAACGCTAAGAGAGCGGCCAGGGGCCGAGCACTGCCCTGTCACGCACTGCTGCACAACTCACCTCACAACCAAGGACAGCACACAAGTGTCTGGCACTGCTCTCCGAGGCATGCGGGCATGAGGCACCTCACAAGGCAAACTCTCAGCCAAGGCCCTAGCAATGGCACATCAGGGCTTCAGGCAGAAGGCCTCTCCGAACCACGAGGAGCAGTCAGCAGCCCAGCATTGCACTCTCAGGGGCTGAGGCAGAAGGGACCGCACAGTTCTAGATATCAGCCACCAGCCTGGCAATTGCCTCGCTGGGCCCTCATGCAGCAGGCACCTCACAAGGTAAAGGAGCTGCTAGGCACCCGGCGAAGCCCTAAGTGGCACTGCTGCACAAGGGACCTCCAACAGCTCACAAGAGCATGGCCCTGCTCGCTCAGGCATGCGGGCATAGGGCACCTCCCAAGCCAAACTCTCAGCCATGGCCCGAGCAGTGGCACATCAGGGCGTTCAGGCAGAAGGTCCCTCCGAAGCATGAGGAGCAGTCGGCATCCTAATAGCGCTCTCAGGGATGGAGGCAGATGAGACCTCACAAGCCCAAGGATCAGCCACCAGCCTTGCAGTTGCCTCGCAGGGCCTCCTGCAGAAGTTGCTGTACAAGGAGCTCCTAGGCACCCAGCTAAGCCCTAAATGGCACGGCTACACAAGGGACCTCCAAAGCGCAGGGACAAGTGATGTGCCTGCCGCTGCTCTCCAAGCCATGCAGGCATAGGGCACCTCACAAGGCAAACTCTCAGCCACGGCCCGAGCAGCGGCGCAGCAGGGCATCAGGGCATCAGGCAGAAGGCCCCTCGGAAGCACGAGGAGCAGTCAGCATCCTAATAGCGCTCTCAGGGATGGAGGCAGATGAGACCTCACAAGCCCAAGGATCAGCCACCAGCCTTGCAGTTGCCTCGCAGGGCCTCCTGCAGAAGTTGCTGTACAAGGAGCTCCTAGGCACCCAGCTAAGCCCTAAATGGCACGGCTACACAAGGGACCTCCAAAGCGCAGGGACAAGTGATGTGCCTGCCGCTGCTCTCCAAGCCATGCAGGCATAGGGCACCTCACAAGGCAAACTCTCAGCCACGGCCCGAGCAGCGGCGCAGCAGGGCATCAGGGCATCAGGCAGAAGGCCCCTCCGAAGCACGAGGAGCAGTCGGCATCCTAGCATTGCTCTCTCAGGGACTGAGGCAGAAGGCACCGCACAATCCCAAGCATCAGACAGCAGCCTGGCAGTTGCCTCGCAGCGCCCTCATGCAGAGCGCACCTAACAAGCCCAAGGAACTGTTAGGCACCCGGCTGTGTCCTGCGTGACACTGAAACATAAATGTCCTCAAAGGCACAAAGAGCAGGCAGGGGCCGAGCACTGCTCTATCAGGCACTGCTGCACAACTCACCTCACAACCAAGGACAGCACCCGAGGGCCTGGCACTGCTCTCCAAGCCATGCAGGCATAGGGCACCTCACAAGGCAAACTCTCAGCCACGGCCCGAGCAGTGGCGCAGCAGGGCATCACGCAGAAGGCCCTCCGAAGTACGAGGAGCAGCCGGCATCCTAGCATTGCTCTCTCAGGGACTGAGGCACGAGGCAAAAGGGACCTCCCAATCAGAAGCATCAGCCACCAGTGTGGCGGTTGCCTCGCACGGCCTCACGCAGAAGGCACCTCACAAGGAGAAGGAGCTGCCAGGCACCCGGCGAAGCCCTAAATGGCACTGCTGCACAAGGGCCCTCCAACGCTAAGAGAGCGGCCAGGGGCCGAGCACTGCCCTGTCACGCACTGCTGCACAACTCACCTCACAACCAAGGACAGCACACAAGTGTCTGGCACTGCTCTCCGAGGCATGCGGGCATAAGGCACCTCACAAGGCAAACTCTCAGCCAAGGCCCTAGCAATGGCACATCAGGGCTTCAGGCAGAAGGCCTCTCCGAACCACGAGGAGCAGTCAGCAGCCCAGCATTGCACTCTCAGGGGCTGAGGCAGAAGGGACCGCACAGTTCTAGATATCAGCCACCAGCCTGGCAATTGCCTCGCTGGGCCCTCATGCAGCAGGCACCTCACAAGGTAAAGGAGCTGCTAGGCACCCGGCGAAGCCCTAAGTGGCACTGCTGCACAAGGGACCTCCAACAGCTCACAAGAGCATGGCCCTGCTCGCTCAGGCATGCGGGCATAGGGCACCTCCCAAGCCAAACTCTCAGCCATGGCCCGAGCAGTGGCACATCAGGGCGTTCAGGCAGAAGGTCCCTCCGAAGCATGAGGAGCAGTCGGCATCCTAATAGCGCTCTCAGGGATGGAGGCAGATGAGACCTCACAACCCCAAGGATCAGCCACCAGCCTTGCAGTTGCCTCGCAGGGCCTCCTGCAGAAGTTGCTGTGCAAGGAGCTCCTAGGCACCCAGCTAAGCCCTAAATGGCACGGCTACACAAGGGACCTCCAAAGCGCAGGGACAAGTGATGTGCCTGCCGCTGCTCTGCAAGCCATGCAGGCATAGGGCACCTCACAAGGCAAACTCTCAGCCACGGCCCGAGCAGCGGCGCAGCAGGGCATCAGGGCATCAGGCAGAAGGCCCCTCCGAAGCACGAGGAGCAGTCGGCATCCTAGCATTGCTCTCTCAGGGACTGAGGCAGAAGGCACCGCACAATCCCAAGCATCAGACAGCAGCCTGGCAGTTGCCTCGCAGCGCCCTCATGCAGAGCGCACCTAACAAGCCCAAGGAACTGTTAGGCACCCGGCTGTGTCCTGCTTGACACTGAAACATAAATGTCCTCAAAGGCACAAAGAGCAGGCAGGGGCCGAGCACTGCTCTATCAGGCACTGCTGCACAACTCACCTCACAACCAAGGACAGCACCCGAGGGCCTGGCACTGCTCTCCAAGCCATGCAGGCATAGGGCACCTCACAAGGCAAACTCTCAGCCACGGCCCGAGCAGTGGCGCAGCAGGGCATCACGCAGAAGGCCCTCCGAAGCACGAGGAGCAGCCGGCATCCTAGCATTGCTCTCTCAGGGACTGAGGCACGAGGCAAAAGGGACCTCCCAATCAGAAGCATCAGCCACCAGTGTGGCGGTTGCCTCGCACGGCCTCACGCAGAAGGCACCTCACAAGGAGAAGGAGCTGCCAGGCACCCGGCGAAGCCCTAAATGGCACTGCTGCACAAGGGCCCTCCAACGCTAAGAGAGCGGCCAGGGGCCGAGCACTGCCCTGTCACGCACTGCTGCACAACTCACCTCACAACCAAGGACAGCACACAAGTGTCTGGCACTGCTCTCCGAGGCATGCGGGCATAAGGCACCTCACAAGGCAAACTCTCAGCCAAGGCCCTAGCAATGGCACATCAGGGCTTCAGGCAGAAGGCCTCTCCGAACCACGAGGAGCAGTCAGCAGCCCAGCATTGCACTCTCAGGGGCTGAGGCAGAAGGGACCGCACAGTTCTAGATATCAGCCACCAGCCTGGCAATTGCCTCGCTGGGCCCTCATGCAGCAGGCACCTCAAGAGGTAAAGGAGCTGCTAGGCACCCGGCGAAGCCCTAAGTGGCACTGCTGCACAAGGGACCTCCAACAGCTCACAAGAGCATGGCCCTGCTCGCTCAGGCATGCGGGCATAGGGCACCTCCCAAGCCAAACTCTCAGCCATGGCCCGAGCAGTGGCACATCAGGGCGTTCAGGCAGAAGGTCCCTCCGAAGCATGAGGAGCAGTCGGCATCCTAATAGCGCTCTCAGGGATGGAGGCAGATGAGACCTCACAACCCCAAGGATCAGCCACCAGCCTTGCAGTTGCCTCGCAGGGCCTCCTGCAGAAGTTGCTGTGCAAGGAGCTCCTAGGCACCCAGCTAAGCCCTAAATGGCACGGCTACACAAGGGACCTCCAAAGCGCAGGGACAAGTGATGTGCCTGCCGCTGCTCTCCAAGCCATGCAGGCATAGGGCACCTCACAAGGCAAACTCTCAGCCACGGCCCGAGCAGCGGCGCAGCAGGGCATCAGGGCATCAGGCAGAAGGCCCCTCCGAAGCACGAGGAGCAGTCAGCATCCTAATAGCGCTCTCAGGGATGGAGGCAGATGAGACCTCACAAGCCCAAGGATCAGCCACCAGCCTTGCAGTTGCCTCGCAGGGCCTCCTGCAGAAGTTGCTGTACAAGGAGCTCCTAGGCACCCAGCTAAGCCCTAAATGGCACGGCTACACAAGGGACCTCCAAAGCGCAGGGACAAGTGATGTGCCTGCCGCTGCTCTCCAAGCCATGCAGGCATAGGGCACCTCACAAGGCAAACTCTCAGCCACGGCCCGAGCAGCGGCGCAGCAGGGCATCAGGGCATCAGGCAGAAGGCCCCTCCGAAGCACGAGGAGCAGTCGGCATCCTAGCATTGCTCTCTCAGGGACTGAGGCAGAAGGCACCGCACAATCCCAAGCATCAGACAGCAGCCTGGCAGTTGCCTCGCAGCGCCCTCATGCAGAGCGCACCTAACAAGCCCAAGGAACTGTTAGGCACCCGGCTGTGTCCTGCGTGACACTGAAACATAAATGTCCTCAAAGGCACAAAGAGCAGGCAGGGGCCGAGCACTGCTCTATCAGGCACTGCTGCACAACTCACCTCACAACCAAGGACAGCACCCGAGGGCCTGGCACTGCTCTCCAAGCCATGCAGGCATAGGGCACCTCACAAGGCAAACTCTCAGCCACGGCCCGAGCAGTGGCGCAGCAGGGCATCACGCAGAAGGCCCTCCGAAGCACGAGGAGCAGCCGGCATCCTAGCATTGCTCTCTCAGGGACCGAGGCACGAGGCAAAAGGGACCTCCCAATCAGAAGCATCAGCCACCAGTGTGGCGGTTGCCTCGCACGGCCTCACGCAGAAGGCACCTCACAAGGAGAAGGAGCTGCCAGGCACCCGGCGAAGCCCTAAATGGCACTGCTGCACAAGGGCCCTCCAACGCTAAGAGAGCGGCCAGGGGCCGAGCACTGCCCTGTCACGCACTGCTGCACAACTCACCTCACAACCAAGGACAGCACACAAGTGTCTGGCACTGCTCTCCGAGGCATGCGGGCATGAGGCACCTCACAAGGCAAACTCTCAGCCAAGGCCCTAGCAATGGCACATCAGGGCTTCAGGCAGAAGGCCTCTCCGAACCACGAGGAGCAGTCAGCAGCCCAGCATTGCACTCTCAGGGGCTGAGGCAGAAGGGACCGCACAGTTCTAGATATCAGCCACCAGCCTGGCAATTGCCTCGCTGGGCCCTCATGCAGCAGGCACCTCACAAGGTAAAGGAGCTGCTAGGCACCCGGCGAAGCCCTAAGTGGCACTGCTGCACAAGGGACCTCCAACAGCTCACAAGAGCATGGCCCTGCTCGCTCAGGCATGCGGGCATAGGGCACCTCCCAAGCCAAACTCTCAGCCATGGCCCGAGCAGTGGCACATCAGGGCGTTCAGGCAGAAGGTCCCTCCGAAGCATGAGGAGCAGTCGGCATCCTAATAGCGCTCTCAGGGATGGAGGCAGATGAGACCTCACAACCCCAAGGATCAGCCACCAGCCTTGCAGTTGCCTCGCAGGGCCTCCTGCAGAAGTTGCTGTGCAAGGAGCTCCTAGGCACCCAGCTAAGCCCTAAATGGCACGGCTACACAAGGGACCTCCAAAGCGCAGGGACAAGTGATGTGCCTGCCGCTGCTCTGCAAGCCATGCGGGCATAGGGCACCTCACAAGGCAAACTCTCAGCCACGGCCCGAGCAGCGGCGCAGCAGGGCATCAGGGCATCAGGCAGAAGGCCCCTCCGAAGCACGAGGAGCAGTCGGCATCCTAGCGTTGCTCTCTCAGGGACTGAGGCAGAAGGCACCGCACAATCCCAAGCATCAGACAGCAGCCTGGCAGTTGCCTCGCAGCGCCCTCATGCAGAGCGCACCTAACAAGCCCAAGGAACTGTTAGGCACCCGGCTGTGTCCTGCGTGACACTGAAACATAAATGTCCTCAAAGGCACAAAGAGCAGGCAGGGGCCGAGCACTGCTCTATCAGGCACTGCTGCACAACTCACCTCACAACCAAGGACAGCACCCGAGGGCCTGGCACTGCTCTCCAAGCCATGCAGGCATAGGGCACCTCACAAGGCAAACTCTCAGCCACGGCCCGAGCAGTGGCGCAGCAGGGCATCACGCAGAAGGCCCTCCGAAGCACGAGGAGCAGCCGGCATCCTAGCATTGCTCTCTCAGGGACCGAGGCACGAGGCAAAAGGGACCTCCCAATCAGAAGCATCAGCCACCAGTGTGGCGGTTGCCTCGCACGGCCTCACGCAGAAGGCACCTCACAAGGAGAAGGAGCTGCCAGGCACCCGGCGAAGCCCTAAATGGCACTGCTGCACAAGGGCCCTCCAACGCTAAGAGAGCGGCCAGGGGCCGAGCACTGCCCTGTCACGCACTGCTGCACAACTCACCTCACAACCAAGGACAGCACCCGAGGGCCTGGCACTGCTCTCCGAGCCATGCAGGCATAGGGCACCTCACAAGGCAAACTCTCAGCCACGGCCCGAGCAGTGGCGCAGCAGGGCATCACGCAGAAGGCCCTCCGAAGCACGAGGAGCAGCCGGCATCCTAGCATTGCTCTCTCAGGGACTGAGGCACGAGGCAAAAGGGACCTCCCAATCAGAAGCATCAGCCACCAGTGTGGCGGTTGCCTCGCACGGCCTCACGCAGAAGGCACCTCACAAGGAGAAGGAGCTGCCAGGCACCCGGCGAAGCCCTAAATGGCACTGCTGCACAAGGGCCCTCCAACGCTAAGAGAGCGGCCAGGGGCCGAGCACTGCCCTGTCACGCACTGCTGCACAACTCACCTCACAACCAAGGACAGCACACAAGTGTCTGGCACTGCTCTCCGAGGCATGCGGGCATAAGGCACCTCACAAGGCAAACTCTCAGCCAAGGCCCTAGCAATGGCACATCAGGGCTTCAGGCAGAAGGCCTCTCCGAACCACGAGGAGCAGTCAGCAGCCCAGCATTGCACTCTCAGGGGCTGAGGCAGAAGGGACCGCACAGTTCTAGATATCAGCCACCAGCCTGGCAATTGCCTCGCTGGGCCCTCATGCAGCAGGCACCTCACAAGGTAAAGGAGCTGCTAGGCACCCGGCGAAGCCCTAAGTGGCACTGCTGCACAAGGGACCTCCAACAGCTCACAAGAGCATGGCCCTGCTCGCTCAGGCATGCGGGCATAGGGCACCTCCCAAGCCAAACTCTCAGCCATGGCCCGAGCAGTGGCACATCAGGGCGTTCAGGCAGAAGGTCCCTCCGAAGCATGAGGAGCAGTCGGCATCCTAATAGCGCTCTCAGGGATGGAGGCAGATGAGACCTCACAAGCCCAAGGATCAGCCACCAGCCTTGCAGTTGCCTCGCAGGGCCTCCTGCAGAAGTTGCTGTACAAGGAGCTCCTAGGCACCCAGCTAAGCCCTAAATGGCACGGCTACACAAGGGACCTCCAAAGCGCAGGGACAAGTGATGTGCCTGCCGCTGCTCTCCAAGCCATGCAGGCATAGGGCACCTCACAAGGCAAACTCTCAGCCACGGCCCGAGCAGCGGCGCAGCAGGGCATCAAAGCATCAGGCAGAAGGCCCCTCGGAAGCACGAGGAGCAGTCGGCATCCTAATAGCGCTCTCAGGGATGGAGGCAGATGAGACCTCACAAGCCCAAGGATCAGCCACCAGCCTTGCAGTTGCCTCGCAGGGCCTCCTGCAGAAGTTGCTGTACAAGGAGCTCCTAGGCACCCAGCTAAGCCCTAAATGGCACGGCTACACAAGGGACCTCCAAAGCGCAGGGACAAGTGATGTGCCTGCCGCTGCTCTCCAAGCCATGCAGGCATAGGGCACCTCCCAAGCCAAACTCTCAGCCACGGCCCGAGCAGCGGCGCAGCAGGGCATCAGGGCATCAGGCAGAAGGCCCCTCGGAAGCACGAGGAGCAGTCAGCATCCTAATAGCGCTCTCAGGGATGGAGGCAGATGAGACCTCACAAGCCCAAGGTTCAGCCACCAGCCTTGCAGTTGCCTCGCAGGGCCTCCTGCAGAAGTTGCTGTACAAGGAGCTCCTAGGCACCCAGCTAAGCCCTAAATGGCACGGCTACACAAGGGACCTCCAAAGCGCAGGGACAAGTGATGTGCCTGCCGCTGCTCTCCAAGCCATGCAGGCATAGGGCACCTCACAAGGCAAACTCTCAGCCACGGCCCGAGCAGCGGCGCAGCAGGGCATCAGGGCATCAGGCAGAAGGCCCCTCCGAAGCACGAGGAGCAGTCGGCATCCTAGCATTGCTCTCTCAGGGACTGAGGCAGAAGGCACCGCACAATCCCAAGCATCAGACAGCAGCCTGGCAGTTGCCTCGCAGCGCCCTCATGCAGAGCGCACCTAACAAGCCCAAGGAACTGTTAGGCACCCGGCTGTGTCCTGCGTGACACTGAAACATAAATGTCCTCAAAGGCACAAAGAGCAGGCAGGGGCCGAGCACTGCTCTATCAGGCACTGCTGCACAACTCACCTCACAACCAAGGACAGCACCCGAGGGCCTGGCACTGCTCTCCAAGCCATGCAGGCATAGGGCACCTCACAAGGCAAACTCTCAGCCACGGCCCGAGCAGTGGCGCAGCAGGGCATCACGCAGAAGGCCCTCCGAAGCACGAGGAGCAGCCGGCATCCTAGCATTGCTCTCTCAGGGACCGAGGCACGAGGCAAAAGGGACCTCCCAATCAGAAGCATCAGCCACCAGTGTGGCGGTTGCCTCGCACGGCCTCACGCAGAAGGCACCTCACAAGGAGAAGGAGCTGCCAGGCACCCGGCGAAGCCCTAAATGGCACTGCTGCACAAGGGCCCTCCAACGCTAAGAGAGCGGCCAGGGGCCGAGCACTGCCCTGTCACGCACTGCTGCACAACTCACCTCACAACCAAGGACAGCACACAAGTGTCTGGCACTGCTCTCCGAGGCATGCGGGCATAAGGCACCTCACAAGGCAAACTCTCAGCCAAGGCCCTAGCAATGGCACATCAGGGCTTCAGGCAGAAGGCCTCTCCGAAGCACGAGGAGCAGTCAGCAGCCCAGCATTGCACTCTCAGGGGCTGAGGCAGAAGGGACCGCACAGTTCTAGATATCAGCCACCAGCCTGGCAATTGCCTCGCTGGGCCCTCATGCAGCAGGCACCTCACAAGGTAAAGGAGCTGCTAGGCACCCGGCGAAGCCCTAAGTGGCACTGCTGCACAAGGGACCTCCAACAGCTCACAAGAGCATGGCCCTGCTCGCTCAGGCATGCAGGCATAGGGCACCTCCCAAGCCAAACTCTCAGCCATGGCCCGAGCAGTGGCACATCAGGGCGTTCAGGCAGAAGGTCCCTCCGAAGCATGAGGAGCAGTCGGCATCCTAATAGCGCTCTCAGGGATGGAGGCAGATGAGACCTCACAAGCCCAAGGATCAGCCACCAGCCTTGCAGTTGCCTCGCAGGGCCTCCTGCAGAAGTTGCTGTGCAAGGAGCTCCTAGGCACCCAGCTAAGCCCTAAATGGCACGGCTACACAAGGGACCTCCAAAGCGCAGGGACAAGTGATGTGCCTGCCGCTGCTCTGCAAGCCATGCAGGCATAGGGCACCTCACAAGGCAAACTCTCAGCCACGGCCCGAGCAGCGGCGCAGCAGGGCATCAGGGCATCAGGCAGAAGGCCCCTCCGAAGCACGAGGAGCAGTCGGCATCCTAGCATTGCTCTCTCAGGGACTGAGGCAGAAGGCACCGCACAATCCCAAGCATCAGACAGCAGCCTGGCAGTTGCCTCGCAGCGCCCTCATGCAGAGCGCACCTAACAAGCCCAAGGAACTGTTAGGCACCCGGCTGTGTCCTGCGTGACACTGAAACATAAATGTCCTCAAAGGCACAAAGAGCAGGCAGGGGCCGAGCACTGCTCTATCAGGCACTGCTGCACAACTCACCTCACAACCAAGGACAGCACCCGAGGGCCTGGCACTGCTCTCCAAGCCATGCAGGCATAGGGCACCTCACAAGGCAAACTCTCAGCCACGGCCCAAGCAGTGGCGCAGCAGGGCATCACGCAGAAGGCCCTCCGAAGCACGAGGAGCAGCCGGCATCCTAGCATTGCTCTCTCAGGGACTGAGGCACGAGGCAAAAGGGACCTCCCAATCAGAAGCATCAGCCACCAGTGTGGCGGTTGCCTCGCACGGCCTCACGCAGAAGGCACCTCACAAGGAGAAGGAGCTGCCAGGCACCCGGCGAAGCCCTAAATGGCACTGCTGCACAAGGGCCCTCCAACGCTAAGAGAGCGGCCAGGGGCCGAGCACTGCCCTGTCACGCACTGCTGCACAACTCACCTCACAACCAAGGACAGCACACAAGTGTCTGGCACTGCTCTCCGAGGCATTCGGCATAAGGCACCTCACAAGGCAAACTCTCAGCCAAGGCCCTAGCAATGGCACATCAGGGCTTCAGGCAGAAGGCCTCTCCGAACCACGAGGAGCAGTCAGCAGCCCAGCATTGCACTCTCAGGGGCTGAGGCAGAAGGGACCGCACAGTTCTAGATATCAGCCACCAGCCTGGCAATTGCCTCGCTGGGCCCTCATGCAGCAGGCACCTCACAAGGTAAAGGAGCTGCTAGGCACCCGGCGAAGCCCTAAGTGGCACTGCTGCACAAGGGACCTCCAACAGCTCACAAGAGCATGGCCCTGCTCGCTCAGGCATGCGGGCATAGGGCACCTCCCAAGCCAAACTCTCAGCCATGGCCCGAGCAGTGGCACATCAGGGCGTTCAGGCAGAAGGTCCCTCCGAAGCATGAGGAGCAGTCGGCATCCTAATAGCGCTCTCAGGGATGGAGGCAGATGAGACCTCACAAGCCCAAGGATCAGCCACCAGCCTTGCAGTTGCCTCGCAGGGCCTCCTGCAGAAGTTGCTGTACAAGGAGCTCCTAGGCACCCAGCTAAGCCCTAAATGGCACGGCTACACAAGGGACCTCCAAAGCGCAGGGACAAGTGATGTGCCTGCCGCTGCTCTCCAAGCCATGCAGGCATAGGGCACCTCACAAGGCAAACTCTCAGCCACGGCCCGAGCAGCGGCGCAGCAGGGCATCAGGGCATCAGGCAGAAGGCCCCTCGGAAGCACGAGGAGCAGTCAGCATCCTAATAGCGCTCTCAGGAATGGAGGCAGATGAGACCTCACAAGCCCAAGGTTCAGCCACCAGCCTTGCAGTTGCCTCGCAGGGCCTCCTGCAGAAGTTGCTGTACAAGGAGCTCCTAGGCACCCAGCTAAGCCCTAAATGGCACGGCTACACAAGGGACCTCCAAAGCGCAGGGACAAGTGATGTGCCTGCCGCTGCTCTGCAAGCCATGCAGGCATAGGGCACCTCACAAGGCAAACTCTCAGCCACGGCCCGAGCAGCGGCGCAGCAGGGCATCAGGGCATCAGGCAGAAGGCCCCTCCGAAGCACGAGGAGCAGTCGGCATCCTAGCATTGCTCTCTCAGGGACTGAGGCAGAAGGCACCGCACAATCCCAAGCATCAGACAGCAGCCTGGCAGTTGCCTCGCAGCGCCCTCATGCAGAGCGCACCTAACAAGCCCAAGGAACTGTTAGGCACCCGGCTGTGTCCTGCGTGACACTGAAACATAAATGTCCTCAAAGGCACAAAGAGCAGGCAGGGGCCGAGCACTGCTCTATCAGGCACTGCTGCACAACTCACCTCACAACCAAGGACAGCACCCGAGGGCCTGGCACTGCTCTGCAAGCCATGCAGGCATAGGGCACCTCACAAGGCAAACTCTCAGCCACGGCCCGAGCAGCGGCGCAGCAGGGCATCACGCAGAAGGCCCTCCGAAGCACGAGGAGCAGTCGGCATCCTAGCATTGCTCTCTCAGGGACCGAGGCACGAGGCAAAAGGGACCTCCCAATCAGAAGCATCAGCCACCAGTGTGGCGGTTGCCTCGCACGGCCTCACGCAGAAGGCACCTCACAAGGAGAAGGAGCTGCCAGGCACCCGGCGAAGCCCTAAATGGCACTGCTGCACAAGGGACCTCCAACGCTAAGAGAGCGGCCAGGGGCCGAGCACTGCCCTGTCACGCACTGCTGCACAACTCACCTCACAACCAAGGACAGCACACAAGTGTCTGGCACTGCTCTCCGAGGCATGCGGGCATGAGGCACCTCACAAGGCAAACTCTCAGCCAAGGCCCTAGCAATGGCACATCAGGGCTTCAGGCAGAAGGCCTCTCCGAACCACGAGGAGCAGTCAGCAGCCCAGCATTGCACTCTCAGGGGCTGAGGCAGAAGGGACCGCACAGTTCTAGATATCAGCCACCAGCCTGGCAATTGCCTCGCTGGGCCCTCATGCAGCAGGCACCTCACAAGGTAAAGGAGCTGCTAGGCACCCGGCGAAGCCCTAAGTGGCACTGCTGCACAAGGGACCTCCAACAGCTCACAAGAGCATGGCCCTGCTCGCTCAGGCATGCGGGCATAGGGCACCTCCCAAGCCAAACTCTCAGCCATGGCCCGAGCAGTGGCACATCAGGGCGTTCAGGCAGAAGGTCCCTCCGAAGCATGAGGAGCAGTCGGCATCCTAATAGCGCTCTCAGGGATGGAGGCAGATGAGACCTCACAACCCCAAGGATCAGCCACCAGCCTTGCAGTTGCCTCGCAGGGCCTCCTGCAGAAGTTGCTGTACAAGGAGCTCCTAGGCACCCAGCTAAGCCCTAAATGGCACGGCTACACAAGGGACCTCCAAAGTGCAGGGACAAGTGATGTGCCTGCCGCTGCTCTCCAAGCCATGCAGGCATAGGGCACCTCACAAGGCAAACTCTCAGCCACGGCCCGAGCAGCGGCGCAGCAGGGCATCAGGGCATCAGGCAGAAGGCCCCTCCGAAGCACGAGGAGCAGTCGGCATCCTAGCATTGCTCTCTCAGGGACTGAGGCAGAAGGCACCGCACAATCCCAAGCATCAGACAGCAGCCTGGCAGTTGCCTCGCAGCGCCCTCATGCAGAGCGCACCTAACAAGCCCAAGGAACTGTTAGGCACCCGGCTGTGTCCTGCGTGACACTGAAACATAAATGTCCTCAAAGGCACAAAGAGCAGGCAGGGGCCGAGCACTGCTCTATCAGGCACTGCTGCACAACTCACCTCACAACCAAGGACAGCACCCGAGGGCCTGGCACTGCTCTCCAAGCCATGCAGGCATAGGGCACCTCACAAGGCAAACTCTCAGCCACGGCCCGAGCAGTGGCGCAGCAGGGCATCACGCAGAAGGCCCTCCGAAGCACGAGGAGCAGCCGGCATCCTAGCATTGCTCTCTCAGGGACCGAGGCACGAGGCAAAAGGGACCTCCCAATCAGAAGCATCAGCCACCAGTGTGGCGGTTGCCTCGCAGGGCCTCACGCAGAAGGCACCTCACAAGGAGAAGGAGCTGCCAGGCACCCGGCGAAGCCCTAAATGGCACTGCTGCACAAGGGACCTCCAACGCTAAGAGAGCGGCCAGGGGCCGAGCACTGCCCTGTCACGCACTGCTGCACAACTCACCTCACAACCAAGGACAGCACACAAGTGTCTGGCACTGCTCTCCGAGGCATTCGGCATAAGGCACCTCACAAGGCAAACTCTCAGCCAAGGCCCTAGCAATGGCACATCAGGGCTTCAGGCAGAAGGCCTCTCCGAACCACGAGGAGCAGTCAGCAGCCCAGCATTGCACTCTCAGGGGCTGAGGCAGAAGGGACCGCACAGTTCTAGATATCAGCCACCAGCCTGGCAATTGCCTCGCTGGGCCCTCATGCAGCAGGCACCTCACAAGGTAAAGGAGCTGCTAGGCACCCGGCGAAGCCCTAAGTGGCACTGCTGCACAAGGGACCTCCAACAGCTCACAAGAGCATGGCCCTGCTCGCTCAGGCATGCGGGCATAGGGCACCTCCCAAGCCAAACTCTCAGCCATGGCCCGAGCAGTGGCACATCAGGGCGTTCAGGCAGAAGGTCCCTCCGAAGCATGAGGAGCAGTCGGCATCCTAATAGCGCTCTCAGGGATGGAGGCAGATGAGACCTCACAAGCCCAAGGATCAGCCACCAGCCTTGCAGTTGCCTCGCAGGGCCTCCTGCAGAAGTTGCTGTACAAGGAGCTCCTAGGCACCCAGCTAAGCCCTAAATGGCACGGCTACACAAGGGACCTCCAAAGCGCAGGGACAAGTGATGTGCCTGCCGCTGCTCTCCAAGCCATGCAGGCATAGGGCACCTCACAAGGCAAACTCTCAGCCACGGCCCGAGCAGCGGCGCAGCAGGGCATCAGGGCATCAGGCAGAAGGCCCCTCGGAAGCACGAGGAGCAGTCAGCATCCTAATAGCGCTCTCAGGAATGGAGGCAGATGAGACCTCACAAGCCCAAGGTTCAGCCACCAGCCTTGCAGTTGCCTCGCAGGGCCTCCTGCAGAAGTTGCTGTACAAGGAGCTCCTAGGCACCCAGCTAAGCCCTAAATGGCACGGCTACACAAGGGACGTCCAAAGCGCAGGGACAAGTGATGTGCCTGCCGCTGCTCTGCAAGCCATGCAGGCATAGGGCACCTCACAAGGCAAACTCTCAGCCACGGCCCGAGCAGCGGCGCAGCAGGGCATCAGGGCATCAGGCAGAAGGCCCCTCCGAAGCACGAGGAGCAGTCGGCATCCTAGCATTGCTCTCTCAGGGACTGAGGCAGAAGGCACCGCACAATCCCAAGCATCAGACAGCAGCCTGGCAGTTGCCTCGCAGCGCCCTCATGCAGAGCGCACCTAACAAGCCCAAGGAACTGTTAGGCACCCGGCTGTGTCCTGCGTGACACTGAAACATAAATGTCCTCAAAGGCACAAAGAGCAGGCAGGGGCCGAGCACTGCTCTATCAGGCACTGCTGCACAACTCACCTCACAACCAAGGACAGCACCCGAGGGCCTGGCACTGCTCTGCAAGCCATGCAGGCATAGGGCACCTCACAAGGCAAACTCTCAGCCACGGCCCGAGCAGCGGCGCAGCAGGGCATCACGCAGAAGGCCCTCCGAAGCACGAGGAGCAGTCGGCATCCTAGCATTGCTCTCTCAGGGACCGAGGCACGAGGCAAAAGGGACCTCCCAATCAGAAGCATCAGCCACCAGTGTGGCGGTTGCCTCGCACGGCCTCACGCAGAAGGCACCTCACAAGGAGAAGGAGCTGCCAGGCACCCGGCGAAGCCCTAAATGGCACTGCTGCACAAGGGACCTCCAACGCTAAGAGAGCGGCCAGGGGCCGAGCACTGCCCTGTCACGCACTGCTGCACAACTCACCTCACAACCAAGGACAGCACACAAGTGTCTGGCACTGCTCTCCGAGGCATGCGGGCATGAGGCACCTCACAAGGCAAACTCTCAGCCAAGGCCCTAGCAATGGCACATCAGGGCTTCAGGCAGAAGGCCTCTCCGAACCACGAGGAGCAGTCAGCAGCCCAGCATTGCACTCTCAGGGGCTGAGGCAGAAGGGACCGCACAGTTCTAGATATCAGCCACCAGCCTGGCAATTGCCTCGCTGGGCCCTCATGCAGCAGGCACCTCACAAGGTAAAGGAGCTGCTAGGCACCCGGCGAAGCCCTAAGTGGCACTGCTGCACAAGGGACCTCCAACAGCTCACAAGAGCATGGCCCTGCTCGCTCAGGCATGCGGGCATAGGGCACCTCCCAAGCCAAACTCTCAGCCATGGCCCGAGCAGTGGCACATCAGGGCGTTCAGGCAGAAGGTCCCTCCGAAGCATGAGGAGCAGTCGGCATCCTAATAGCGCTCTCAGGGATGGAGGCAGATGAGACCTCACAACCCCAAGGATCAGCCACCAGCCTTGCAGTTGCCTCGCAGGGCCTCCTGCAGAAGTTGCTGTACAAGGAGCTCCTAGGCACCCAGCTAAGCCCTAAATGGCACGGCTACACAAGGGACCTCCAAAGTGCAGGGACAAGTGATGTGCCTGCCGCTGCTCTCCAAGCCATGCAGGCATAGGGCACCTCACAAGGCAAACTCTCAGCCACGGCCCGAGCAGCGGCGCAGCAGGGCATCAGGGCATCAGGCAGAAGGCCCCTCCGAAGCACGAGGAGCAGTCGGCATCCTAGCATTGCTCTCTCAGGGACTGAGGCAGAAGGCACCGCACAATCCCAAGCATCAGACAGCAGCCTGGCAGTTGCCTCGCAGCGCCCTCATGCAGAGCGCACCTAACAAGCCCAAGGAACTGTTAGGCACCCGGCTGTGTCCTGCGTGACACTGAAACATAAATGTCCTCAAAGGCACAAAGAGCAGGCAGGGGCCGAGCACTGCTCTATCAGGCACTGCTGCACAACTCACCTCACAACCAAGGACAGCACCCGAGGGCCTGGCACTGCTCTCCAAGCCATGCAGGCATAGGGCACCTCACAAGGCAAACTCTCAGCCACGGCCCGAGCAGTGGCGCAGCAGGGCATCACGCAGAAGGCCCTCCGAAGCACGAGGAGCAGCCGGCATCCTAGCATTGCTCTCTCAGGGACCGAGGCACGAGGCAAAAGGGACCTCCCAATCAGAAGCATCAGCCACCAGTGTGGCGGTTGCCTCGCAGGGCCTCACGCAGAAGGCACCTCACAAGGAGAAGGAGCTGCCAGGCACCCGGCGAAGCCCTAAATGGCACTGCTGCACAAGGGACCTCCAACGCTAAGAGAGCGGCCAGGGGCCGAGCACTGCCCTGTCACGCACTGCTGCACAACTCACCTCACAACCAAGGACAGCACACAAGTGTCTGGCACTGCTCTCCGAGGCATTCGGCATAAGGCACCTCACAAGGCAAACTCTCAGCCAAGGCCCTAGCAATGGCACATCAGGGCTTCAGGCAGAAGGCCTCTCCGAACCACGAGGAGCAGTCAGCAGCCCAGCATTGCACTCTCAGGGGCTGAGGCAGAAGGGACCACACAGTTCTAGATATCAGCCACCAGCCTGGCAATTGCCTCGCTGGGCCCTCATGCAGCAGGCACCTCACAAGGTAAAGGAGCTGCTAGGCACCCGGCGAAGCCCTAAGTGGCACTGCTGCACAAGGGACCTCCAACAGCTCACAAGAGCATGGCCCTGCTCGCTCAGGCATGCGGGCATAGGGCACCTCCCAAGCCAAACTCTCAGCCATGGCCCGAGCAGTGGCACATCAGGGCGTTCAGGCAGAAGGTCCCTCCGAAGCATGAGGAGCAGTCGGCATCCTAATAGCGCTCTCAGGGATGGAGGCAGATGAGACCTCACAAGCCCAAGGATCAGCCACCAGCCTTGCAGTTGCCTCGCAGGGCCTCCTGCAGAAGTTGCTGTACAAGGAGCTCCTAGGCACCCAGCTAAGCCCTAAATGGCACGGCTACACAAGGGACGTCCAAAGCGCAGGGACAAGTGATGTGCCTGCCGCTGCTCTCCAAGCCATGCGGGCATAGGGCACCTCACAAGGCAAACTCTCAGCCACGGCCCGAGCAGCGGCGCAGCAGGGCATCAGGGCATCAGGCAGAAGGCCCCTCCGAAGCACGAGGAGCAGTCGGCATCCTAGCATTGCTCTCTCAGGGACTGAGGCAGAAGGCACCGCACAATCCCAAGCATCAGACAGCAGCCTGGCAGTTGCCTCGCAGCGCCCTCATGCAGAGCGCACCTAACAAGCCCAAGGAACTGTTAGGCACCCGGCTGTGTCCTGCGTGACACTGAAACATAAATGTCCTCAAAGGCACAAAGAGCAGGCAGGGGCCGAGCACTGCTCTATCAGGCACTGCTGCACAACTCACCTCACAACCAAGGACAGCACCCGAGGGCCTGGCACTGCTCTGCAAGCCATGCAGGCATAGGGCACCTAACAAGGCAAACTCTCAGCCACGGCCCGAGCAGCGGCGCAGCAGGGCATCACGCAGAAGGCCCTCCGAAGCACGAGGAGCAGCCGGCATCCTAGCATTGCTCTCTCAGGGACCGAGGCACGAGGCAAAAGGGACCTCCCAATCAGAAGCATCAGCCACCAGTGTGGCGGTTGCCTCGCACGGCCTCACGCAGAAGGCACCTCACAAGGAGAAGGAGCTGCCAGGCACCCGGCGAAGCCCTAAATGGCACTGCTGCACAAGGGACCTCCAACGCTAAGAGAGCGGCCAGGGGCCGAGCACTGCCCTGTCACGCACTGCTGCACAACTCACCTCACAACCAAGGACAGCACACAAGTGTCTGGCACTGCTCTCCGAGGCATGCGGGCATGAGGCACCTCACAAGGCAAACTCTCAGCCAAGGCCCTAGCAATGGCACATCAGGGCTTCAGGCAGAAGGCCTCTCCGAACCACGAGGAGCAGTCAGCAGCCCAGCATTGCACTCTCAGGGGCTGAGGCAGAAGGGACCGCACAGTTCTAGATATCAGCCACCAGCCTGGCAATTGCCTCGCTGGGCCCTCATGCAGCAGGCACCTCACAAGGTAAAGGAGCTGCTAGGCACCCGGCGAAGCCCTAAGTGGCACTGCTGCACAAGGGACCTCCAACAGCTCACAAGAGCATGGCCCTGCTCGCTCAGGCATGCGGGCATAGGGCACCTCCCAAGCCAAACTCTCAGCCATGGCCCGAGCAGTGGCACATCAGGGCGTTCAGGCAGAAGGTCCCTCCGAAGCATGAGGAGCAGTCGGCATCCTAATAGCGCTCTCAGGGATGGAGGCAGATGAGACCTCACAAGCCCAAGGATCAGCCACCAGCCTTGCAGTTGCCTCGCAGGGCCTCCTGCAGAAGTTGCTGTGCAAGGAGCTCCTAGGCACCCAGCTAAGCCCTAAATGGCACGGCTACACAAGGGACCTCCAAAGCGCAGGGACAAGTGATGTGCCTGCCGCTGCTCTGCAAGCCATGCAGGCATAGGGCACCTCACAAGGCAAACTCTCAGCCACGGCCCGAGCAGCGGCGCAGCAGGGCATCACGCAGAAGGCCCTCCGAAGCACGAGGAGCAGTCGGCATCCTAGCATTGCTCTCTCAGGGACCGAGGCACGAGGCAAAAGGGACCTCCCAATCAGAAGCATCAGCCACCAGTGTGGCGGTTGCCTCGCACGGCCTCACGCAGAAGGCACCTCACAAGGAGAAGGAGCTGCCAGGCACCCGGCGAAGCCCTAAATGGCACTGCTGCACAAGGGACCTCCAACGCTAAGAGAGCGGCCAGGGGCCGAGCACTGCCCTGTCACGCACTGCTGCACAACTCACCTCACAACCAAGGACAGCACACAAGTGTCTGGCACTGCTCTCCGAGGCATTCGGCATAAGGCACCTCACAAGGCAAACTCTCAGCCAAGGCCCTAGCAATGGCACATCAGGGCTTCAGGCAGAAGGCCTCTCCGAAGCACGAGGAGCAGTCAGCAGCCCAGCATTGCACTCTCAGGGGCTGAGGCAGAAGGGACCGCACAGTTCTAGATATCAGCCACCAGCCTGGCAATTGCCTCGCTGGGCCCTCATGCAGCAGGCACCTCACAAGGTAAAGGAGCTGCTAGGCACCCGGCGAAGCCCTAAGTGGCACTGCTGCACAAGGGACCTCCAACAGCTCACAAGAGCATGGCCCTGCTCGCTCAGGCATGCGGGCATAGGGCACCTCCCAAGCCAAACTCTCAGCCATGGCCCGAGCAGTGGCACATCAGGGCGTTCAGGCAGAAGGTCCCTCCGAAGCATGAGGAGCAGTCGGCATCCTAATAGCGCTCTCAGGGATGGAGGCAGATGAGACCTCACAAGCCCAAGGATCAGCCACCAGCCTTGCAGTTGCCTCGCAGGGCCTCCTGCAGAAGTTGCTGTACAAGGAGCTCCTAGGCACCCAGCTAAGCCCTAAATGGCACGGCTACACAAGGGACGTCCAAAGCGCAGGGACAAGTGATGTGCCTGCCGCTGCTCTCCAAGCCATGCGGGCATAGGGCACCTCACAAGGCAAACTCTCAGCCACGGCCCGAGCAGCGGCGCAGCAGGGCATCAGGGCATCAGGCAGAAGGCCCCTCCGAAGCACGAGGAGCAGTCGGCATCCTAGCATTGCTCTCTCAGGGACTGAGGCAGAAGGCACCGCACAATCCCAATCATCAGACAGCAGCCTGGCAGTTGCCTCGCAGCGCCCTCATGCAGAGCGCACCTAACAAGCCCAAGGAACTGTTAGGCACCCGGCTGTGTCCTGCGTGACACTGAAACATAAATGTCCTCAAAGGCACAAAGAGCAGGCAGGGGCCGAGCACTGCTCTATCAGGCACTGCTGCACGACTCACCTCACAACCAAGGACAGCACCCGAGGGCCTGGCACTGCTCTGCAAGCCATGCAGGCATAGGGCACCTCACAAGGCAAACTCTCAGCCACGGCCCGAGCAGCGGCGCAGCAGGGCATCACGCAGAAGGCCCTCCGAAGCACGAGGAGCAGCCGGCATCCTAGCATTGCTCTCTCAGGGACCGAGGCACGAGGCAAAAGGGACCTCCCAGTCAGAAGCATCAGCCACCAGTGTGGCGGTTGCCTCGCACGGCCTCACGCAGAAGGCACCTCACAAGGAGAAGGAGCTGCCAGGCACCCGGCGAAGCCCTAAATGGCACTGCTGCACAAGGGACCTCCAACGCTAAGAGAGCGGCCAGGGGCCGAGCACTGCCCTGTCACGCACTGCTGCACAACTCACCTCACAACCAAGGACAGCACACAAGTGTCTGGCACTGCTCTCCGAGGCATGCGGGCATGAGGCACCTCACAAGGCAAACTCTCAGCCAAGGCCCTAGCAATGGCACATCAGGGCTTCAGGCAGAAGGCCTCTCCGAACCACGAGGAGCAGTCAGCAGCCCAGCATTGCACTCTCAGGGGCTGAGGCAGAAGGGACCGCACAGTTCTAGATATCAGCCACCAGCCTGGCAATTGCCTCGCTGGGCCCTCATGCAGCAGGCACCTCACAAGGTAAAGGAGCTGCTAGGCACCCGGCGAAGCCCTAAGTGGCACTGCTGCACAAGGGACCTCCAACAGCTCACAAGAGCATGGCCCTGCTCGCTCAGGCATGCGGGCATAGGGCACCTCCCAAGCCAAACTCTCAGCCATGGCCCGAGCAGTGGCACATCAGGGCGTTCAGGCAGAAGGTCCCTCCGAAGCATGAGGAGCAGTCGGCATCCTAATAGCGCTCTCAGGGATGGAGGCAGATGAGACCTCACAAGCCCAAGGATCAGCCACCAGCCTTGCAGTTGCCTCGCAGGGCCTCCTGCAGAAGTTGCTGTGCAAGGAGCTCCTAGGCACCCAGCTAAGCCCTAAATGGCACGGCTACACAAGGGACCTCCAAAGCGCAGGGACAAGTGATGTGCCTGCCGCTGCTCTGCAAGCCATGCAGGCATAGGGCACCTCACAAGGCAAACTCTCAGCCACGGCCCGAGCAGCGGCGCAGCAGGGCATCACGCAGAAGGCCCTCCGAAGCACGAGGAGCAGTCGGCATCCTAGCATTGCTCTCTCAGGGACCGAGGCACGAGGCAAAAGGGACCTCCCAATCAGAAGCATCAGCCACCAGTGTGGCGGTTGCCTCGCACGGCCTCACGCAGAAGGCACCTCACAAGGAGAAGGAGCTGCCAGGCACCCGGCGAAGCCCTAAATGGCACTGCTGCACAAGGGACCTCCAACGCTAAGAGAGCGGCCAGGGGCCGAGCACTGCCCTGTCACGCACTGCTGCACAACTCACCTCACAACCAAGGACAGCACACAAGTGTCTGGCACTGCTCTCCGAGGCATTCGGCATAAGGCACCTCACAAGGCAAACTCTCAGCCAAGGCCCTAGCAATGGCACATCAGGGCTTCAGGCAGAAGGCCTCTCCGAACCACGAGGAGCAGTCAGCAGCCCAGCATTGCACTCTCAGGGGCTGAGGCAGAAGGGACCGCACAGTTCTAGATATCAGCCACCAGCCTGGCAATTGCCTCGCTGGGCCCTCATGCAGCAGGCACCTCACAAGGTAAAGGAGCTGCTAGGCACCCGGCGAAGCCCTAAGTGGCACTGCTGCACAAGGGACCTCCAACAGCTCACAAGAGCATGGCCCTGCTCGCTCAGGCATGCGGGCATAGGGCACCTCCCAAGCCAAACTCTCAGCCATGGCCCGAGCAGTGGCACATCAGGGCGTTCAGGCAGAAGGTCCCTCCGAAGCATGAGGAGCAGTCGGCATCCTAATAGCGCTCTCAGGGATGGAGGCAGATGAGACCTCACAAGCCCAAGGATCAGCCACCAGCCTTGCAGTTGCCTCGCAGGGCCTCCTGCAGAAGTTGCTGTGCAAGGAGCTCCTAGGCACCCAGCTAAGCCCTAAATGGCACGGCTACACAAGGGACCTCCAAAGCGCAGGGACAAGTGATGTGCCTGCCGCTGCTCTGCAAGCCATGCAGGCATAGGGCACCTCACAAGGCAAACTCTCAGCCACGGCCCGAGCAGCGGCGCAGCAGGGCATCACGCAGAAGGCCCTCCGAAGCACGAGGAGCAGTCGGCATCCTAGCATTGCTCTCTCAGGGACCGAGGCACGAGGCAAAAGGGACCTCCCAATCAGAAGCATCAGCCACCAGTGTGGCGGTTGCCTCGCACGGCCTCACGCAGAAGGCACCTCACAAGGAGAAGGAGCTGCCAGGCACCCGGCGAAGCCCTAAATGGCACTGCTGCACAAGGGACCTCCAACGCTAAGAGAGCGGCCAGGGGCCGAGCACTGCCCTGTCACGCACTGCTGCACAACTCACCTCACAACCAAGGACAGCACACAAGTGTCTGGCACTGCTCTCCGAGGCATTCGGCATAAGGCACCTCACAAGGCAAACTCTCAGCCAAGGCCCTAGCAATGGCACATCAGGGCTTCAGGCAGAAGGCCTCTCCGAACCACGAGGAGCAGTCAGCAGCCCAGCATTGCACTCTCAGGGGCTGAGGCAGAAGGGACCGCACAGTTCTAGATATCAGCCACCAGCCTGGCAATTGCCTCGCTGGGCCCTCATGCAGCAGGCACCTCACAAGGTAAAGGAGCTGCTAGGCACCCAGCGAAGCCCTAAGTGGCACTGCTGCACAAGGGACCTCCAACAGCTCACAAGAGCATGGCCCTGCTCGCTCAGGCATGCGGGCATAGGGCACCTCCCAAGCCAAACTCTCAGCCATGGCCCGAGCAGTGGCACATCAGGGCGTTCAGGCAGAAGGTCCCTCCGAAGCATGAGGAGCAGTCGGCATCCTAATAGCGCTCTCAGGGATGGAGGCAGATGAGACCTCACAAGCCCAAGGATCAGCCACCAGCCTTGCAGTTGCCTCGCAGGGCCTCCTGCAGAAGTTGCTGTACAAGGAGCTCCTAGGCACCCAGCTAAGCCCTAAATGGCACGGCTACACAAGGGACCTCCAAAGCGCAGGGACAAGTGATGTGCCTGCCGCTGCTCTGCAAGCCATGCAGGCATAGGGCACCTCACAAGGCAAACTCTCAGCCACGGCCCGAGCAGCGGCGCAGCAGGGCATCAGGGCATCAGGCAGAAGGCCCCTCCGAAGCACGAGGAGCAGTCGGCATCCTAGCATTGCTCTCTCAGGGACTGAGGCAGAAGGCACCGCACAATCCCAAGCATCAGACAGCAGCCTGGCAGTTGCCTCGCAGCGCCCTCATGCAGAGCGCACCTAACAAGCCCAAGGAACTGTTAGGCACCCGGCTGTGTCCTGCGTGACACTGAAACATAAATGTCCTCAAAGGCACAAAGAGCAGGCAGGGGCCGAGCACTGCTCTATCAGGCACTGCTGCACAACTCACCTCACAACCAAGGACAGCACCCGAGGGCCTGGCACTGCTCTCCAAGCCATGCAGGCATAGGGCACCTCACAAGGCAAACTCTCAGCCACGGCCCGAGCAGTGGCGCAGCAGGGCATCACGCAGAAGGCCCTCCGAAGCACGAGGAGCAGCCGGCATCCTAGCATTGCTCTCTCAGGGACCGAGGCACGAGGCAAAAGGGACCTCCCAATCAGAAGCATCAGCCACCAGTGTGGCGGTTGCCTCGCACGGCCTCACGCAGAAGGCACCTCACAAGGAGAAGGAGCTGCCAGGCACCCGGCGAAGCCCTAAATGGCACTGCTGCACAAGGGACCTCCAACGCTAAGAGAGCGGCCAGGGGCCGAGCACTGCCCTGTCACGCACTGCTGCACAACTCACCTCACAACCAAGGACAACACACAAGTGTCTGGCACTGCTCTCCGAGGCATGCGGGCATGAGGCACCTCACAAGGCAAACTCTCAGCCAAGGCCCTAGCAATGGCACATCAGGGCTTCAGGCAGAAGGCCTCTCCGAACCACGAGGAGCAGTCAGCAGCCCAGCATTGCACTCTCAGGGGCTGAGGCAGAAGGGACCGCACAGTTCTAGATATCAGCCACCAGCCTGGCAATTGCCTCGCTGGGCCCTCATGCAGCAGGCACCTCACAAGGTAAAGGAGCTGCTAGGCACCCGGCGAAGCCCTAAGTGGCACTGCTGCACAAGGGACCTCCAACAGCTCACAAGAGCATGGCCCTGCTCGCTCAGGCATGCGGGCATAGGGCACCTCCCAAGCCAAACTCTCAGCCATGGCCCGAGCAGTGGCACATCAGGGCGTTCAGGCAGAAGGTCCCTCCGAAGCATGAGGAGCAGTCGGCATCCTAATAGCGCTCTCAGGGATGGAGGCAGATGAGACCTCACAAGCCCAAGGATCAGCCACCAGCCTTGCAGTTGCCTCGCAGGGCCTCCTGCAGAAGTTGCTGTGCAAGGAGCTCCTAGGCACCCAGCTAAGCCCTAAATGGCACGGCTACACAAGGGACCTCCAAAGCGCAGGGACAAGTGATGTGCCTGCCGCTGCTCTGCAAGCCATGCGGGCATAGGGCACCTCACAAGGCAAACTCTCAGCCACGGCCCGAGCAGCGGCGCAGCAGGGCATCAGGGCATCAGGCAGAAGGCCCCTCCGAAGCACGAGGAGCAGTCGGCATCCTAGCATTGCTCTCTCAGGGACTGAGGCAGAAGGCACCGCACAATCCCAAGCATCAGACAGCAGCCTGGCAGTTGCCTCGCAGCGCCCTCATGCAGAGCGCACCTAACAAGCCCAAGGAACTATTAGGCACCCGGCTGTGTCCTGCGTGACACTGAAACATAAATGTCCTCAAAGGCACAAAGAGCAGGCAGGGGCCGAGCACTGCTCTATCAGGCACTGCTGCACAACTCACCTCACAACCAAGGACAGCACCCGAGGGCCTGGCACTGCTCTCCAAGCCATGCAGGCATAGGGCACCTCACAAGGCAAACTCTCAGCCACGGCCCGAGCAGCGGCGCAGCAGGGCATCACGCAGAAGGCCCTCCGAAGCACGAGGAGCAGCCGGCATCCTAGCATTGCTCTCTCAGGGACCGAGGCACGAGGCAAAAGGGACCTCCCAATCAGAAGCATCAGCCACCAGTGTGGCGGTTGCCTCGCACGGCCTCACGCAGAAGGCACCTCACAAGGAGAAGGAGCTGCCAGGCACCCGGCGAAGCCCTAAATGGCACTGCTGCACAAGGGACCTCCAACGCTAAGAGAGCGGCCAGGGGCCGAGCACTGCCCTGTCACGCACTGCTGCACAACTCACCTCACAACCAAGGACAGCACACAAGTGTCTGGCACTGCTCTCCGAGGCATGCGGGCATGAGGCACCTCACAAGGCAAACTCTCAGCCAAGGCCCTAGCAATGGCACATCAGGGCTTCAGGCAGAAGGCCTCTCCGAACCACGAGGAGCAGTCAGCAGCCCAGCATTGCACTCTCAGGGGCTGAGGCAGAAGGGACCGCACAGTTCTAGATATCAGCCACCAGCCTGGCAATTGCCTCGCTGGGCCCTCATGCAGCAGGCACCTCACAAGGTAAAGGAGCTGCTAGGCACCCGGCGAAGCCCTAAGTGGCACTGCTGCACAAGGGACCTCCAACAGCTCACAAGAGCATGGCCCTGCTCGCTCAGGCATGCGGGCATAGGGCACCTCCCAAGCCAAACTCTCAGCCATGGCCCGAGCAGTGGCACATCAGGGCGTTCAGGCAGAAGGTCCCTCCGAAGCATGAGGAGCAGTCGGCATCCTAATAGCGCTCTCAGGGATGGAGGCAGATGAGACCTCACAAGCCCAAGGATCAGCCACCAGCCTTGCAGTTGCCTCGCAGGGCCTCCTGCAGAAGTTGCTGTGCAAGGAGCTCCTAGGCACCCAGCTAAGCCCTAAATGGCACGGCTACACAAGGGACCTCCAAAGCGCAGGGACAAGTGATGTGCCTGCCGCTGCTCTGCAAGCCATGCAGGCATAGGGCACCTCACAAGGCAAACTCTCAGCCACGGCCCGAGCAGCGGCGCAGCAGGGCATCAGGGCATCAGGCAGAAGGCCCCTCCGAAGCACGAGGAGCAGTCGGCATCCTAGCATTGCTCTCTCAGGGACTGAGGCAGAAGGCACCGCACAATCCCAAGCATCAGACAGCAGCCTGGCAGTTGCCTCGCAGCGCCCTCATGCACAGCGCACCTAACAAGCCCAAGGAACTGTTAGGCACCCGGCTGTGTCCTGCGTGACACTGAAACATAAATGTCCTCAAAGGCACAAAGAGCAGGCAGGGGCCGAGCACTGCTCTATCAGGCACTGCTGCACAACTCACCTCACAACCAAGGACAGCACCCGAGGGCCTGGCACTGCTCTCCAAGCCCTGCAGGCATAGGGCACCTCACAAGGCAAACTCTCAGCCACGGCCCGAGCAGTGGCGCAGCAGGGCATCACGCAGAAGGCCCTCCGAAGCACGAGGAGCAGCCGGCATCCTAGCATTGCTCTCTCAGGGACTGAGGCACGAGGCAAAAGGGACCTCCCAATCAGAAGCATCAGCCACCAGTGTGGCGGTTGCCTCGCACGGCCTCACGCAGAAGGCACCTCACAAGGAGAAGGAGCTGCCAGGCACCCGGCGAAGCCCTAAATGGCACTGCTGCACAAGGGCCCTCCAACGCTAAGAGAGCGGCCAGGGGCCGAGCACTGCCCTGTCACGCACTGCTGCACAACTCACCTCACAACCAAGGACAGCACACAAGTGTCTGGCACTGCTCTCCGAGGCATTCGGCATAAGGCACCTCACAAGGCAAACTCTCAGCCAAGGCCCTAGCAATGGCACATCAGGGCTTCAGGCAGAAGGCCTCTCCGAACCACGAGGAGCAGTCAGCAGCCCAGCATTGCACTCTCAGGGGCTGAGGCAGAAGGGACCGCACAGTTCTAGATATCAGCCACCAGCCTGGCAATTGCCTCGCTGGGCCCTCATGCAGCAGGCACCTCACAAGGTAAAGGAGCTGCTAGGCACCCGGCGAAGCCCTAAGTGGCACTGCTGCACAAGGGACCTCCAACAGCTCACAAGAGCATGGCCCTGCTCGCTCAGGCATGCGGGCATAGGGCACCTCCCAAGCCAAACTCTCAGCCATGGCCCGAGCAGTGGCACATCAGGGCGTTCAGGCAGAAGGTCCCTCCGAAGCATGAGGAGCAGTCGGCATCCTAATAGCGCTCTCAGGGATGGAGGCAGATGAGACCTCACAAGCCCAAGGATCAGCCACCAGCCTTGCAGTTGCCTCGCAGGGCCTCCTGCAGAAGTTGCTGTACAAGGAGCTCCTAGGCACCCAGCTAAGCCCTAAATGGCACGGCTACACAAGGGACCTCCAAAGCGCAGGGACAAGTGATGTGCCTGCCGCTGCTCTCCAAGCCATGCAGGCATAGGGCACCTCACAAGGCAAACTCTCAGCCACGGCCCGAGCAGCGGCGCAGCAGGGCATCAGGGCATCAGGCAGAAGGCCCCTCCGAAGCACGAGGAGCAGTCGGCATCCTAGCATTGCTCTCTCAGGGACTGAGGCAGAAGGCACCGCACAATCCCAAGCATCAGACAGCAGCCTGGCAGTTGCCTCGCAGCGCCCTCATGCAGAGCGCACCTAACAAGCCCAAGGAACTGTTAGGCACCCGGCTGTGTCCTGCGTGACACTGAAACATAAATGTCCTCAAAGGCACAAAGAGCAGGCAGGGGCCGAGCACTGCTCTATCAGGCACTGCTGCACAACTCACCTCACAACCAAGGACAGCACCCGAGGGCCTGGCACTGCTCTCCAAGCCATGCAGGCATAGGGCACCTCACAAGGCAAACTCTCAGCCACGGCCCGAGCAGTGGCGCAGCAGGGCATCACGCAGAAGGCCCTCCGAAGCACGAGGAGCAGCCGGCATCCTAGCATTGCTCTCTCAGGGACCGAGGCACGAGGCAAAAGGGACCTCCCAATCAGAAGCATCAGCCACCAGTGTGGCGGTTGCCTCGCACGGCCTCACGCAGAAGGCACCTCACAAGGAGAAGGAGCTGCCAGGCACCCGGCGAAGCCCTAAATGGCACTGCTGCACAAGGGCCCTCCAACGCTAAGAGAGCGGCCAGGGGCCGAGCACTGCCCTGTCACGCACTGCTGCACAACTCACCTCACAACCAAGGACAACACACAAGTGTCTGGCACTGCTCTCCGAGGCATGCGGGCATGAGGCACCTCACAAGGCAAACTCTCAGCCAAGGCCCTAGCAATGGCACATCAGGGCTTCAGGCAGAAGGCCTCTCCGAACCACGAGGAGCAGTCAGCAGCCCAGCATTGCACTCTCAGGGGCTGAGGCAGAAGGGACCGCACAGTTCTAGATATCAGCCACCAGCCTGGCAATTGCCTCGCTGGGCCCTCATGCAGCAGGCACCTCACAAGGTAAAGGAGCTGCTAGGCACCCGGCGAAGCCCTAAGTGGCACTGCTGCACAAGGGACCTCCAACAGCTCACAAGAGCATGGCCCTGCTCGCTCAGGCATGCGGGCATAGGGCACCTCCCAAGCCAAACTCTCAGCCATGGCCCGAGCAGTGGCACATCAGGGCGTTCAGGCAGAAGGTCCCTCCGAAGCATGAGGAGCAGTCGGCATCCTAATAGCGCTCTCAGGGATGGAGGCAGATGAGACCTCACAAGCCCAAGGATCAGCCACCAGCCTTGCAGTTGCCTCGCAGGGCCTCCTGCAGAAGTTGCTGTGCAAGGAGCTCCTAGGCACCCAGCTAAGCCCTAAATGGCACGGCTACACAAGGGACCTCCAAAGCGCAGGGACAAGTGATGTGCCTGCCGCTGCTCTGCAAGCCATGCGGGCATAGGGCACCTCACAAGGCAAACTCTCAGCCACGGCCCGAGCAGCGGCGCAGCAGGGCATCAGGGCATCAGGCAGAAGGCCCCTCCGAAGCACGAGGAGCAGTCGGCATCCTAGCATTGCTCTCTCAGGGACTGAGGCAGAAGGCACCGCACAATCCCAAGCATCAGACAGCAGCCTGGCAGTTGCCTCGCAGCGCCCTCATGCAGAGCGCACCTAACAAGCCCAAGGAACTGTTAGGCACCCGGCTGTGTCCTGCGTGACACTGAAACATAAATGTCCTCAAAGGCACAAAGAGCAGGCAGGGGCCGAGCACTGCTCTATCAGGCACTGCTGCACAACTCACCTCACAACCAAGGACAGCACCCGAGGGCCTGGCACTGCTCTCCAAGCCCTGCAGGCATAGGGCACCTCACAAGGCAAACTCTCAGCCACGGCCCGAGCAGTGGCGCAGCAGGGCATCACGCAGAAGGCCCTCCGAAGCACGAGGAGCAGCCGGCATCCTAGCATTGCTCTCTCAGGGACTGAGGCACGAGGCAAAAGGGACCTCCCAATCAGAAGCATCAGCCACCAGTGTGGCGGTTGCCTCGCACGGCCTCACGCAGAAGGCACCTCACAAGGAGAAGGAGCTGCCAGGCACCCGGCGAAGCCCTAAATGGCACTGCTGCACAAGGGCCCTCCAACGCTAAGAGAGCGGCCAGGGGCCGAGCACTGCCCTGTCACGCACTGCTGCACAACTCACCTCACAACCAAGGACAGCACACAAGTGTCTGGCACTGCTCTCCGAGGCATGCGGGCATAAGGCACCTCACAAGGCAAACTCTCAGCCAAGGCCCTAGCAATGGCACATCAGGGCTTCAGGCAGAAGGCCTCTCCGAACCACGAGGAGCAGTCAGCAGCCCAGCATTGCACTCTCAGGGGCTGAGGCAGAAGGGACCGCACAGTTCTAGATATCAGCCACCAGCCTGGCAATTGCCTCGCTGGGCCCTCATGCAGCAGGCACCTCACAAGGTAAAGGAGCTGCTAGGCACCCGGCGAAGCCCTAAGTGGCACTGCTGCACAAGGGACCTCCAACAGCTCACAAGAGCATGGCCCTGCTCGCTCAGGCATGCGGGCATAGGGCACCTCCCAAGCCAAACTCTCAGCCATGGCCCGAGCAGTGGCACATCAGGGCGTTCAGGCAGAAGGTCCCTCCGAAGCATGAGGAGCAGTCGGCATCCTAATAGCGCTCTCAGGGATGGAGGCAGATGAGACCTCACAAGCCCAAGGATCAGCCACCAGCCTTGCAGTTGCCTCGCAGGGCCTCCTGCAGAAGTTGCTGTGCAAGGAGCTCCTAGGCACCCAGCTAAGCCCTAAATGGCACGGCTACACAAGGGACCTCCAAAGCGCAGGGACAAGTGATGTGCCTGCCGCTGCTCTGCAAGCCATGCAGGCATAGGGCACCTCACAAGGCAAACTCTCAGCCACGGCCCGAGCAGCGGCGCAGCAGGGCATCAGGGCATCAGGCAGAAGGCCCCTCCGAAGCACGAGGAGCAGTCGGCATCCTAGCATTGCTCTCTCAGGGACTGAGGCAGAAGGCACCGCACAATCCCAAGCATCAGACAGCAGCCTGGCAGTTGCCTCGCAGCGCCCTCATGCAGAGCGCACCTAACAAGCCCAAGGAACTGTTAGGCACCCGGCTGTGTCCTGCGTGACACTGAAACATAAATGTCCTCAAAGGCACAAAGAGCAGGCAGGGGCCGAGCACTGCTCTATCAGGCACTGCTGCACAACTCACCTCACAACCAAGGACAGCACCCGAGGGCCTGGCACTGCTCTCCAAGCCCTGCAGGCATAGGGCACCTCACAAGGCAAACTCTCAGCCACGGCCCGAGCAGTGGCGCAGCAGGGCATCACGCAGAAGGCCCTCCGAAGCACGAGGAGCAGCCGGCATCCTAGCATTGCTCTCTCAGGGACTGAGGCACGAGGCAAAAGGGACCTCCCAATCAGAAGCATCAGCCACCAGTGTGGCGGTTGCCTCGCACGGCCTCACGCAGAAGGCACCTCACAAGGAGAAGGAGCTGCCAGGCACCCGGCGAAGCCCTAAATGGCACTGCTGCACAAGGGACCTCCAACGCTAAGAGAGCGGCCAGGGGCCGAGCACTGCCCTGTCACGCACTGCTGCACAACTCACCTCACAACCAAGGACAGCACACAAGTGTCTGGCACTGCTCTCCGAGGCATGCGGGCATGAGGCACCTCACAAGGCAAACTCTCAGCCAAGGCCCTAGCAATGGCACATCAGGGCTTCAGGCAGAAGGCCTCTCCGAACCACGAGGAGCAGTCAGCAGCCCAGCATTGCACTCTCAGGGGCTGAGGCAGAAGGGACCGCACAGTTCTAGATATCAGCCACCAGCCTGGCAATTGCCTCGCTGGGCCCTCATGCAGCAGGCACCTCACAAGGTAAAGGAGCTGCTAGGCACCCGGCGAAGCCCTAAGTGGCACTGCTGCACAAGGGACCTCCAACAGCTCACAAGAGCATGGCCCTGCTCGCTCAGGCATGCGGGCATAGGGCACCTCCCAAGCCAAACTCTCAGCCATGGCCCGAGCAGTGGCACATCAGGGCGTTCAGGCAGAAGGTCCCTCCGAAGCATGAGGAGCAGTCGGCATCCTAATAGCGCTCTCAGGGATGGAGGCAGATGAGACCTCACAAGCCCAAGGATCAGCCACCAGCCTTGCAGTTGCCTCGCAGGGCCTCCTGCAGAAGTTGCTGTGCAAGGAGCTCCTAGGCACCCAGCTAAGCCCTAAATGGCACGGCTACACAAGGGACCTCCAAAGCGCAGGGACAAGTGATGTGCCTGCCGCTGCTCTGCAAGCCATGCAGGCATAGGGCACCTCACAAGGCAAACTCTCAGCCACGGCCCGAGCAGCGGCGCAGCAGGGCATCAGGGCATCAGGCAGAAGGCCCCTCCGAAGCACGAGGAGCAGTCGGCATCCTAGCATTGCTCTCTCAGGGACTGAGGCAGAAGGCACCGCACAATCCCAAGCATCAGACAGCAGCCTGGCAGTTGCCTCGCAGCGCCCTCATGCAGAGCGCACCTAACAAGCCCAAGGAACTGTTAGGCACCCGGCTGTGTCCTGCGTGACACTGAAACATAAATGTCCTCAAAGGCACAAAGAGCAGGCAGGGGCCGAGCACTGCTCTATCAGGCACTGCTGCACAACTCACCTCACAACCAAGGACAGCACCCGAGGGCCTGGCACTGCTCTCCAAGCCCTGCAGGCATAGGGCACCTCACAAGGCAAACTCTCAGCCACGGCCCGAGCAGTGGCGCAGCAGGGCATCACGCAGAAGGCCCTCCGAAGCACGAGGAGCAGCCGGCATCCTAGCATTGCTCTCTCAGGGACTGAGGCACGAGGCAAAAGGGACCTCCCAATCAGAAGCATCAGCCACCAGTGTGGCGGTTGCCTCGCACGGCCTCACGCAGAAGGCACCTCACAAGGAGAAGGAGCTGCCAGGCACCCGGCGAAGCCCTAAATGGCACTGCTGCACAAGGGCCCTCCAACGCTAAGAGAGCGGCCAGGGGCCGAGCACTGCCCTGTCACGCACTGCTGCACAACTCACCTCACAACCAAGGACAGCACACAAGTGTCTGGCACTGCTCTCCGAGGCATGCGGGCATGAGGCACCTCACAAGGCAAACTCTCAGCCAAGGCCCTAGCAATGGCACATCAGGGCTTCAGGCAGAAGGCCTCTCCGAACCACGAGGAGCAGTCAGCAGCCCAGCATTGCACTCTCAGGGGCTGAGGCAGAAGGGACCGCACAGTTCTAGATATCAGCCACCAGCCTGGCAATTGCCTCGCTGGGCCCTCATGCAGCAGGCACCTCACAAGGTAAAGGAGCTGCTAGGCACCCGGCGAAGCCCTAAGTGGCACTGCTGCACAAGGGACCTCCAACAGCTCACAAGAGCATGGCCCTGCTCGCTCAGGCATGCGGGCATAGGGCACCTCCCAAGCCAAACTCTCAGCCATGGCCCGAGCAGTGGCACATCAGGGCGTTCAGGCAGAAGGTCCCTCCGAAGCATGAGGAGCAGTCAGCATCCTAATAGCGCTCTCAGGGATGGAGGCAGATGAGACCTCACAAGCCCAAGGATCAGCCACCAGCCTTGCAGTTGCCTCGCAGGGCCTCCTGCAGAAGTTGCTGTACAAGGAGCTCCTAGGCACCCAGCTAAGCCCTAAATGGCACGGCTACACAAGGGACCTCCAAAGCGCAGGGACAAGTGATGTGCCTGCCGCTGCTCTGCAAGCCATGCGGGCATAGGGCACCTCACAAGGCAAACTCTCAGCCACGGCCCGAGCAGCGGCGCAGCAGGGCATCAGGGCATCAGGCAGAAGGCCCCTCCGAAGCACGAGGAGCAGTCGGCATCCTAGCATTGCTCTCTCAGGGACTGAGGCAGAAGGCACCGCACAATCCCAAGCATCAGACAGCAGCCTGGCAGTTGCCTCGCAGCGCCCTCATGCAGAGCGCACCTAACAAGCCCAAGGAACTGTTAGGCACCCGGCTGTGTCCTGCGTGACACTGAAACATAAATGTCCTCAAAGGCACAAAGAGCAGGCAGGGGCCGAGCACTGCTCTATCAGGCACTGCTGCACAACTCACCTCACAACCAAGGACAGCACCCGAGGGCCTGGCACTGCTCTCCAAGCCCTGCAGGCATAGGGCACCTCACAAGGCAAACTCTCAGCCACGGCCCGAGCAGTGGCGCAGCAGGGCATCACGCAGAAGGCCCTCCGAAGCACGAGGAGCAGCCGGCATCCTAGCATTGCTCTCTCAGGGACTGAGGCACGAGGCAAAAGGGACCTCCCAATCAGAAGCATCAGCCACCAGTGTGGCGGTTGCCTCGCACGGCCTCACGCAGAAGGCACCTCACAAGGAGAAGGAGCTGCCAGGCACCCGGCGAAGCCCTAAATGGCACTGCTGCACAAGGGCCCTCCAACGCTAAGAGAGCGGCCAGGGGCCGAGCACTGCCCTGTCACGCACTGCTGCACAACTCACCTCACAACCAAGGACAGCACACAAGTGTCTGGCACTGCTCTCCGAGGCATGCGGGCATAAGGCACCTCACAAGGCAAACTCTCAGCCAAGGCCCTAGCAATGGCACATCAGGGCTTCAGGCAGAAGGCCTCTCCGAACCACGAGGAGCAGTCAGCAGCCCAGCATTGCACTCTCAGGGGCTGAGGCAGAAGGGACCGCACAGTTCTAGATATCAGCCACCAGCCTGGCAATTGCCTCGCTGGGCCCTCATGCAGCAGGCACCTCACAAGGTAAAGGAGCTGCTAGGCACCCGGCGAAGCCCTAAGTGGCACTGCTGCACAAGGGACCTCCAACAGCTCACAAGAGCATGGCCCTGCTCGCTCAGGCATGCGGGCATAGGGCACCTCCCAAGCCAAACTCTCAGCCATGGCCCGAGCAGTGGCACATCAGGGCGTTCAGGCAGAAGGTCCCTCCGAAGCATGAGGAGCAGTCGGCATCCTAATAGCGCTCTCAGGGATGGAGGCAGATGAGACCTCACAAGCCCAAGGATCAGCCACCAGCCTTGCAGTTGCCTCGCAGGGCCTCCTGCAGAAGTTGCTGTGCAAGGAGCTCCTAGGCACCCAGCTAAGCCCTAAATGGCACGGCTACACAAGGGACCTCCAAAGCGCAGGGACAAGTGATGTGCCTGCCGCTGCTCTGCAAGCCATGCAGGCATAGGGCACCTCACAAGGCAAACTCTCAGCCACGGCCCGAGCAGCGGCGCAGCAGGGCATCAGGGCATCAGGCAGAAGGCCCCTCCGAAGCACGAGGAGCAGTCGGCATCCTAGCATTGCTCTCTCAGGGACTGAGGCAGAAGGCACCGCACAATCCCAAGCATCAGACAGCAGCCTGGCAGTTGCCTCGCAGCGCCCTCATGCACAGCGCACCTAACAAGCCCAAGGAACTGTTAGGCACCCGGCTGTGTCCTGCGTGACACTGAAACATAAATGTCCTCAAAGGCACAAAGAGCAGGCAGGGGCCGAGCACTGCTCTATCAGGCACTGCTGCACAACTCACCTCACAACCAAGGACAGCACCCGAGGGCCTGGCACTGCTCTCCAAGCCCTGCAGGCATAGGGCACCTCACAAGGCAAACTCTCAGCCACGGCCCGAGCAGTGGCGCAGCAGGGCATCACGCAGAAGGCCCTCCGAAGCACGAGGAGCAGCCGGCATCCTAGCATTGCTCTCTCAGGGACTGAGGCACGAGGCAAAAGGGACCTCCCAATCAGAAGCATCAGCCACCAGTGTGGCGGTTGCCTCGCACGGCCTCACGCAGAAGGCACCTCACAAGGAGAAGGAGCTGCCAGGCACCCGGCGAAGCCCTAAATGGCACTGCTGCACAAGGGCCCTCCAACGCTAAGAGAGCGGCCAGGGGCCGAGCACTGCCCTGTCACGCACTGCTGCACAACTCACCTCACAACCAAGGACAGCACACAAGTGTCTGGCACTGCTCTCCGAGGCATGCGGGCATAAGGCACCTCACAAGGCAAACTCTCAGCCAAGGCCCTAGCAATGGCACATCAGGGCTTCAGGCAGAAGGCCTCTCCGAACCACGAGGAGCAGTCAGCAGCCCAGCATTGCACTCTCAGGGGCTGAGGCAGAAGGGACCGCACAGTTCTAGATATCAGCCACCAGCCTGGCAATTGCCTCGCTGGGCCCTCATGCAGCAGGCACCTCACAAGGTAAAGGAGCTGCTAGGCACCCGGCGAAGCCCTAAGTGGCACTGCTGCACAAGGGACCTCCAACAGCTCACAAGAGCATGGCCCTGCTCGCTCAGGCATGCGGGCATAGGGCACCTCCCAAGCCAAACTCTCAGCCATGGCCCGAGCAGTGGCACATCAGGGCGTTCAGGCAGAAGGTCCCTCCGAAGCATGAGGAGCAGTCAGCATCCTAATAGCGCTCTCAGGGATGGAGGCAGATGAGACCTCACAAGCCCAAGGATCAGCCAGGAACCTTGCAGTTGACTCGCAGGGCCTCCTGCAGAAGTTGCTGTGCAAGGAGCTCCTAGGCACCCAGCTAAGCCCTAAATGGCACGGCTACACAAGGGACCTCCAAAGCGCAGGGACAAGTGATGTGCCTGCCGCTGCTCTCCAAGCCATGCCGGCATAGGGCACCTCACAAGGCAAACTCTCAGCCACGGCCCGAGCAGCGGCGCAGCAGGGCATCAGGGCATCAGGCAGAAGGCCCCTCGGAAGCACGAGGAGCAGTCAGCATCCTAATAGCGCTCTCAGGGATGGAGGCAGATGAGACCTCACAAGCCCAAGGATCAGCCACCAGCCTTGCAGTTGCCTCGCAGGGCCTCCTGCAGAAGTTGCTGTACAAGGAGCTCCTAGGCACCCAGCTAAGCCCTAAATGGCACGGCTACACAAGGGACCTCCAAAGCGCAGGGACAAGTGATGTGCCTGCCGCTGCTCTCCAAGACATGCGGGCATAGGGCACCTCACAAGGCAAACTCTCAGCCACGGCCCGAGCAGCGGCGCAGCAGGGCATCAGGGCATCAGGCAGAAGGCCCCTCCGAAGCACGAGGAGCAGTCGGCATCCTAACATTGCTCTCTCAGGGACTGAGGCAGAAGGCACCGCACAATCCCAAGCATCAGACAGCAGCCTGGCAGTTGCCTCGCAGCGCCCTCATGCAGAGCGCACCTAACAAGCCCAAGGAACTGTTAGGCACCCGGCTGTGTCCTGCGTGACACTGAAACATAAATGTCCTCAAAGGCACAAAGAGCAGGCAGGGGCCGAGCACTGCTCTATCAGGCACTGCTGCACAACTCACCTCACAACCAAGGACAGCACCCGAGGGCCTGGCACTGCTCTCCAAGCCCTGCAGGCATAGGGCACCTCACAAGGCAAACTCTCAGCCACGGCCCGAGCAGTGGCGCAGCAGGGCATCACGCAGAAGGCCCTCCGAAGCACGAGGAGCAGCCGGCATCCTAGCATTGCTCTCTCAGGGACTGAGGCACGAGGCAAAAGGGACCTCCCAATCAGAAGCATCAGCCACCAGTGTGGCGGTTGCCTCGCACGGCCTCACGCAGAAGGCACCTCACAAGGAGAAGGAGCTGCCAGGCACCCGGCGAAGCCCTAAATGGCACTGCTGCACAAGGGCCCTCCAACGCTAAGAGAGCGGCCAGGGGCCGAGCACTGCCCTGTCACGCACTGCTGCACAACTCACCTCACAACCAAGGACAGCACACAAGTGTCTGGCACTGCTCTCCGAGGCATGCGGGCATGAGGCACCTCACAAGGCAAACTCTCAGCCAAGGCCCTAGCAATGGCACATCAGGGCTTCAGGCAGAAGGCCTCTCCGAACCACGAGGAGCAGTCAGCAGCCCAGCATTGCACTCTCAGGGGCTGAGGCAGAAGGGACCGCACAGTTCTAGATATCAGCCACCAGCCTGGCAATTGCCTCGCTGGGCCCTCATGCAGCAGGCACCTCACAAGGTAAAGGAGCTGCTAGGCACCCGGCGAAGCCCTAAGTGGCACTGCTGCACAAGGGACCTCCAACAGCTCACAAGAGCATGGCCCTGCTCGCTCAGGCATGCGGGCATAGGGCACCTCCCAAGCCAAACTCTCAGCCATGGCCCGAGCAGTGGCACATCAGGGCGTTCAGGCAGAAGGTCCCTCCGAAGCATGAGGAGCAGTCAGCATCCTAATAGCGCTCTCAGGGATGGAGGCAGATGAGACCTCACAAGCCCAAGGATCAGCCACCAGCCTTGCAGTTGCCTCGCAGGGCCTCCTGCAGAAGTTGCTGTGCAAGGAGCTCCTAGGCACCCAGCTAAGCCCTAAATGGCACGGCTACACAAGGGACCTCCAAAGCGCACGGACAAGTGATGTGCCTGCCGCTGCTCTCCAAGCCATGCAGGCATAGGGCACCTCACAAGGCAAACTCTCAGCCACGGCCCGAGCAGTGGCGCAGCAGGGCATCAGGCAGAAGGCCCTCCGAAGCACGAGGAGCAGCCGGCATCCTAGCATTGCTCTCTCAGGGACTGAGGCAGAAGGCACCGCACAATCCCAAGCATCAGACAGCAGCCTGGCAGTTGCCTCGCAGCGCCCTCATGCAGAGCGCACCTAACAAGCCCAAGGAACTGTTAGGCACCCGGCTGTGTCCTGCGTGACACTGAAACATAAATGTCCTCAAAGGCACAAAGAGCAGGCAGGGGCCGAGCACTGCTCTATCAGGCACTGCTGCACAACTCACCTCACAACCAAGGACAGCACCCGAGGGCCTGGCACTGCTCTCCAAGCCCTGCAGGCATAGGGCACCTCACAAGGCAAACTCTCAGCCACGGCCCGAGCAGTGGCGCAGCAGGGCATCACGCAGAAGGCCCTCCGAAGCACGAGGAGCAGCCGGCATCCTAGCATTGCTCTCTCAGGGACTGAGGCACGAGGCAAAAGGGACCTCCCAATCAGAAGCATCAGCCACCAGTGTGGCGGTTGCCTCGCACGGCCTCACGCAGAAGGCACCTCACAAGGAGAAGGAGCTGCCAGGCACCCGGCGAAGCCCTAAATGGCACTGCTGCACAAGGGCCCTCCAACGCTAAGAGAGCGGCCAGGGGCCGAGCACTGCCCTGTCACGCACTGCTGCACAACTCACCTCACAACCAAGGACAGCACACAAGTGTCTGGCACTGCTCTCCGAGGCATGCGGGCATAAGGCACCTCACAAGGCAAACTCTCAGCCAAGGCCCTAGCAATGGCACATCAGGGCTTCAGGCAGAAGGCCTCTCCGAACCACGAGGAGCAGTCAGCAGCCCAGCATTGCACTCTCAGGGGCTGAGGCAGAAGGGACCGCACAGTTCTAGATATCAGCCACCAGCCTGGCAATTGCCTCGCTGGGCCCTCATGCAGCAGGCACCTCACAAGGTAAAGGAGCTGCTAGGCACCCGGCGAAGCCCTAAGTGGCACTGCTGCACAAGGGACCTCCAACAGCTCACAAGAGCACGGCCCTGCTCGCTCAGGCATGCGGGCATAGGGCACCTCCCAAGCCAAACTCTCAACCATGGCCCGAGCAGTGGCACATCAGGGCGTTCAGGCAGAAGGTCCCTCCGAAGCATGAGGAGCAGTCAGCATCCTAATAGCGCTCTCAGGGATGGAGGCAGATGAGACCTCACAAGCCCAAGGATCAGCCACCAGCCTTGCAGTTGCCTCGCAGGGCCTCCTGCAGAAGTTGCTGTGCAAGGAGCTCCTAGGCACCCAGCTAAGCCCTAAATGGCACGGCTACACAAGGGACCTCCAAAGCGCAGGGACAAGTGATGTGCCTGCCGCTGCTCTGCAAGCCATGCGGGCATAGGGCACCTCACAAGGCAAACTCTCAGCCACGGCCCGAGCAGCGGCGCAGCAGGGCATCAGGGCATCAGGCAGAAGGCCCCTCCGAAGCACGAGGAGCAGTCGGCATCCTAGCATTGCTCTCTCAGGGACTGAGGCAGAAGGCACCGCACAATCCCAAGCATCAGACAGCAGCCTGGCAGTTGCCTCGCAGCGCCCTCATGCACAGCGCACCTAACAAGCCCAAGGAACTGTTAGGCACCCGGCTGTGTCCTGCGTGACACTGAAACATAAATGTCCTCAAAGGCACAAAGAGCAGGCAGGGGCCGAGCACTGCTCTATCAGGCACTGCTGCACAACTCACCTCACAACCAAGGACAGCACCCGAGGGCCTGGCACTGCTCTCCAAGCCCTGCAGGCATAGGGCACCTCACAAGGCAAACTCTCAGCCACGGCCCGAGCAGTGGCGCAGCAGGGCATCACGCAGAAGGCCCTCCGAAGCACGAGGAGCAGCCGGCATCCTAGCATTGCTCTCTCAGGGACTGAGGCACGAGGCAAAAGGGACCTCCCAATCAGAAGCATCAGCCACCAGTGTGGCGGTTGCCTCGCACGGCCTCACGCAGAAGGCACCTCACAAGGAGAAGGAGCTGCCAGGCACCCGGCGAAGCCCTAAATGGCACTGCTGCACAAGGGCCCTCCAACGCTAAGAGAGCGGCCAGGGGCCGAGCACTGCCCTGTCACGCACTGCTGCACAACTCACCTCACAACCAAGGACAGCACACAAGTGTCTGGCACTGCTCTCCGAGGCATGCGGGCATGAGGCACCTCACAAGGCAAACTCTCAGCCAAGGCCCTAGCAATGGCACATCAGGGCTTCAGGCAGAAGGCCTCTCCGAACCACGAGGAGCAGTCAGCAGCCCAGCATTGCACTCTCAGGGGCTGAGGCAGAAGGGACCGCACAGTTCTAGATATCAGCCACCAGCCTGGCAATTGCCTCGCTGGGCCCTCATGCAGCAGGCACCTCACAAGGTAAAGGAGCTGCTAGGCACCCGGCGAAGCCCTAAGTGGCACTGCTGCACAAGGGACCTCCAACAGCTCACAAGAGCATGGCCCTGCTCGCTCAGGCATGCGGGCATAGGGCACCTCCCAAGCCAAACTCTCAGCCATGGCCCGAGCAGTGGCACATCAGGGCGTTCAGGCAGAAGGTCCCTCCGAAGCATGAGGAGCAGTCAGCATCCTAATAGCGCTCTCAGGGATGGAGGCAGATGAGACCTCACAAGCCCAAGGATCAGCCACCAGCCTTGCAGTTGCCTCGCAGGGCCTCCTGCAGAAGTTGCTGTGCAAGGAGCTCCTAGGCACCCAGCTAAGCCCTAAATGGCACGGCTACACAAGGGACCTCCAAAGCGCAGGGACAAGTGATGTGCCTGCCGCTGCTCTGCAAGCCATGCGGGCATAGGGCACCTCACAAGGCAAACTCTCAGCCACGGCCCGAGCAGCGGCGCAGCAGGGCATCAGGGCATCAGGCAGAAGGCCCCTCCGAAGCACGAGGAGCAGTCGGCATCCTAGCATTGCTCTCTCAGGGACTGAGGCAGAAGGCACCGCACAATCCCAAGCATCAGACAGCAGCCTGGCAGTTGCCTCGCAGCGCCCTCATGCAGAGCGCACCTAACAAGCCCAAGGAACTGTTAGGCACCCGGCTGTGTCCTGCGTGACACTGAAACATAAATGTCCTCAAAGGCACAAAGAGCAGGCAGGGGCCGAGCACTGCTCTATCAGGCACTGCTGCACAACTCACCTCACAACCAAGGACAGCACCCGAGGGCCTGGCACTGCTCTCCAAGCCCTGCAGGCATAGGGCACCTCACAAGGCAAACTCTCAGCCACGGCCCGAGCAGTGGCGCAGCAGGGCATCACGCAGAAGGCCCTCCGAAGCACGAGGAGCAGCCGGCATCCTAGCATTGCTCTCTCAGGGACTGAGGCACGAGGCAAAAGGGACCTCCCAATCAGAAGCATCAGCCACCAGTGTGGCGGTTGCCTCGCACGGCCTCACGCAGAAGGCACCTCACAAGGAGAAGGAGCTGCCAGGCACCCGGCGAAGCCCTAAATGGCACTGCTGCACAAGGGCCCTCCAACGCTAAGAGAGCGGCCAGGGGCCGAGCACTGCCCTGTCACGCACTGCTGCACAACTCACCTCACAACCAAGGACAGCACACAAGTGTCTGGCACTGCTCTCCGAGGCATGCGGGCATAAGGCACCTCACAAGGCAAACTCTCAGCCAAGGCCCTAGCAATGGCACATCAGGGCTTCAGGCAGAAGGCCTCTCCGAACCACGAGGAGCAGTCAGCAGCCCAGCATTGCACTCTCAGGGGCTGAGGCAGAAGGGACCGCACAGTTCTAGATATCAGCCACCAGCCTGGCAATTGCCTCGCTGGGCCCTCATGCAGCAGGCACCTCACAAGGTAAAGGAGCTGCTAGGCACCCGGCGAAGCCCTAAGTGGCACTGCTGCACAAGGGACCTCCAACAGCTCACAAGAGCATGGCCCTGCTCGCTCAGGCATGCGGGCATAGGGCACCTCCCAAGCCAAACTCTCAGCCATGGCCCGAGCAGTGGCACATCAGGGCGTTCAGGCAGAAGGTCCCTCCGAAGCATGAGGAGCAGTCAGCATCCTAATAGCGCTCTCAGGGATGGAGGCAGATGAGACCTCACAAGCCCAAGGATCAGCCAGGAGCCTTGCAGTTGACTCGCAGGGCCTCCTGCAGAAGTTGCTGTGCAAGGAGCTCCTAGGCACCCAGCTAAGCCCTAAATGGCACGGCTACACAAGGGACCTCCAAAGCGCAGGGACAAGTGATGTGCCTGCCGCTGCTCTCCAAGCCATGCAGGCATAGGGCACCTCACAAGGCAAACTCTCAGCCACGGCCCGAGCAGCGGCGCAGCAGGGCATCAGGGCATCAGGCAGAAGGCCCCTCGGAAGCACGAGGAGCAGTCAGCATCCTAATAGCGCTCTCAGGGATGGAGGCAGATGAGACCTCACAAGCCCAAGGATCAGCCACCAGCCTTGCAGTTGCCTCGCAGGGCCTCCTGCAGAAGTTGCTGTACAAGGAGCTCCTAGGCACCCAGCTAAGCCCTAAATGTCACGGCTACACAAGGGACCTCCAAAGCGCAGGGACAAGTGATGTGCCTGCCGCTGCTCTCCAAGACATGCGGGCATAGGGCACCTCACAAGGCAAACTCTCAGCCACGGCCCGAGCAGCGGCGCAGCAGGGCATCAGGGCATCAGGCAGAAGGCCCCTCCGAAGCACGAGGAGCAGTCGGCATCCTAACATTGCTCTCTCAGGGACTGAGGCAGAAGGCACCGCACAATCCCAAGCATCAGACAGCAGCCTGGCAGTTGCCTCGCAGCGCCCTCATGCAGAGCGCACCTAACAAGCCCAAGGAACTGTTAGGCACCCGGCTGTGTCCTGCGTGACACTGAAACATAAATGTCCTCAAAGGCACAAAGAGCAGGCAGGGGCCGAGCACTGCTCTATCAGGCACTGCTGCACAACTCACCTCACAACCAAGGACAGCACCCGAGGGCCTGGCACTGCTCTCCAAGCCCTGCAGGCATAGGGCACCTCACAAGGCAAACTCTCAGCCACGGCCCGAGCAGTGGCGCAGCAGGGCATCACGCAGAAGGCCCTCCGAAGCACGAGGAGCAGCCGGCATCCTAGCATTGCTCTCTCAGGGACTGAGGCACGAGGCAAAAGGGACCTCCCAATCAGAAGCATCAGCCACCAGTGTGGCGGTTGCCTCGCACGGCCTCACGCAGAAGGCACCTCACAAGGAGAAGGAGCTGCCAGGCACCCGGCGAAGCCCTAAATGGCACTGCTGCACAAGGGCCCTCCAACGCTAAGAGAGCGGCCAGGGGCCGAGCACTGCCCTGTCACGCACTGCTGCACAACTCACCTCACAACCAAGGACAGCACACAAGTGTCTGGCACTGCTCTCCGAGGCATGCGGGCATAAGGCACCTCACAAGGCAAACTCTCAGCCAAGGCCCTAGCAATGGCACATCAGGGCTTCAGGCAGAAGGCCTCTCCGAACCACGAGGAGCAGTCAGCAGCCCAGCATTGCACTCTCAGGGGCTGAGGCAGAAGGGACCGCACAGTTCTAGATATCAGCCACCAGCCTGGCAATTGCCTCGCTGGGCCCTCATGCAGCAGGCACCTCACAAGGTAAAGGAGCTGCTAGGCACCCGGCGAAGCCCTAAGTGGCACTGCTGCACAAGGGACCTCCAACAGCTCACAAGAGCATGGCCCTGCTCGCTCAGGCATGCGGGCATAGGGCACCTCCCAAGCCAAACTCTCAGCCATGGCCCGAGCAGTGGCACATCAGGGCGTTCAGGCAGAAGGTCCCTCCGAAGCATGAGGAGCAGTCGGCATCCTAATAGCGCTCTCAGGGATGGAGGCAGATGAGACCTCACAAGCCCAAGGATCAGCCACCAGCCTTGCAGTTGCCTCGCAGGGCCTCCTGCAGAAGTTGCTGTACAAGGAGCTCCTAGGCACCCAGCTAAGCCCTAAATGGCACGGCTACACAAGGGACCTCCAAAGCGCAGGGACAAGTGATGTGCCTGCCGCTGCTCTCCAAGCCATGCAGGCATAGGGCACCTCCCAAGCCAAACTCTCAGCCACGGCCCGAGCAGCGGCGCAGCAGGGCATCAGGGCATCAGGCAGAAGGCCCCTCGGAAGCACGAGGAGCAGTCAGCATCCTAATAGCGCTCTCAGGGATGGAGGCAGATGAGACCTCACAAGCCCAAGGTTCAGCCACCAGCCTTGCAGTTGCCTCGCAGGGCCTCCTGCAGAAGTTGCTGTACAAGGAGCTCCTAGGCACCCAGCTAAGCCCTAAATGGCACGGCTACACAAGGGACCTCCAAAGCGCAGGGACAAGTGATGTGCCTGCCGCTGCTCTCCAAGCCATGCGGGCATAGGGCACCTCACAAGGCAAACTCTCAGCCACGGCCCGAGCAGCGGCGCAGCAGGGCATCAGGGCATCAGGCAGAAGGCCCCTCCGAAGCACGAGGAGCAGTCGGCATCCTAGCATTGCTCTCTCAGGGACTGAGGCAGAAGGCACCGCACAATCCCAAGCATCAGACAGCAGCCTGGCAGTTGCCTCGCAGCGCCCTCATGCACAGCGCACCTAACAAGCCCAAGGAACTGTTAGGCACCCGGCTGTGTCCTGCGTGACACTGAAACATAAATGTCCTCAAAGGCACAAAGAGCAGGCAGGGGCCGAGCACTGCTCTATCAGGCACTGCTGCACAACTCACCTCACAACCAAGGACAGCACCCGAGGGCCTGGCACTGCTCTCCAAGCCATGCAGGCATAGGGCACCTCACAAGGCAAACTCTCAGCCACGGCCCGAGCAGCGGCGCAGCAGGGCATCAGGGCATCACGCAGAAGGCCCTCCGAAGCACGAGGAGCAGCCGGCATCCTAGCATTGCTCTCTCAGGGACTGAGGCACGAGGCAAAAGGGACCTCCCAATCAGAAGCATCAGCCACCAGTGTGGCGGTTGCCTCGCACGGCCTCACGCAGAAGGCACCTCACAAGGAGAAGGAGCTGCCAGGCACCCGGCGAAGCCCTAAATGGCACTGCTGCACAAGGGACCTCCAACGCTAAGAGAGCGGCCAGGGGCCGAGCACTGCCCTGTCACGCACTGCTGCACAACTCACCTCACAACCAAGGACAGCACACAAGTGTCTGGCACTGCTCTCCGAGGCATGCGGGCATGAGGCACCTCACAAGGCAAACTCTCAGCCAAGGCCCTAGCAATGGCACATCAGGGCTTCAGGCAGAAGGCCTCTCCGAACCACGAGGAGCAGTCAGCAGCCCAGCATTGCACTCTCAGGGGCTGAGGCAGAAGGGACCGCACAGTTCTAGATATCAGCCACCAGCCTGGCAATTGCCTCGCTGGGCCCTCATGCAGCAGGCACCTCACAAGGTAAAGGAGCTGCTAGGCACCCGGCGAAGCCCTAAGTGGCACTGCTGCACAAGGGACCTCCAACAGCTCACAAGAGCATGGCCCTGCTCGCTCAGGCATGCGGGCATAGGGCACCTCCCAAGCCAAACTCTCAGCCATGGCCCGAGCAGTGGCACATCAGGGCGTTCAGGCAGAAGGTCCCTCCGAAGCATGAGGAGCAGTCGGCATCCTAATAGCGCTCTCAGGGATGGAGGCAGATGAGACCTCACAAGCCCAAGGATCAGCCACCAGCCTTGCAGTTGCCTCGCAGGGCCTCCTGCAGAAGTTGCTGTGCAAGGAGCTCCTAGGCACCCAGCTAAGCCCTAAATGGCACGGCTACACAAGGGACCTCCAAAGCGCAGGGACAAGTGATGTGCCTGCCGCTGCTCTCCAAGCCATGCAGGCATAGGGCACCTCACAAGGCAAACTCTCAGCCACAGCCCGAGCAGCGGCGCAGCAGGGCATCAGGGCATCAGGCAGAAGGCCCCTCGGAAGCACGAGGAGCAGTCGGCATCCTAGCATTGCTCTCTCAGGGACTGAGGCAGAAGGCACCGCACAATCCCAAGCATCAGACAGCAGCCTGGCAGTTGCCTCGCAGCGCCCTCATGCAGAGCGCACCTAACAAGCCCAAGGAACTGTTAGGCACCCGGCTGTGTCCTGCGTGACACTGAAACATAAATGTCCTCAAAGGCACAAAGAGCAGGCAGGGGCCGAGCACTGCTCTATCAGGCACTGCTGCACAACTCACCTCACAACCAAGGACAGCACCCGAGGGCCTGGCACTGCTCTCCAAGCCCTGCAGGCATAGGGCACCTCACAAGGCAAACTCTCAGCCACGGCCCGAGCAGTGGCGCAGCAGGGCATCACGCAGAAGGCCCTCCGAAGCACGAGGAGCAGCCGGCATCCTAGCATTGCTCTCTCAGGGACTGAGGCACGAGGCAAAAGGGACCTCCCAATCAGAAGCATCAGCCACCAGTGTGGCGGTTGCCTCGCACGGCCTCACGCAGAAGGCACCTCACAAGGAGAAGGAGCTGCCAGGCACCCGGCGAAGCCCTAAATGGCACTGCTGCACAAGGGCCCTCCAACGCTAAGAGAGCGGCCAGGGGCCGAGCACTGCCCTGTCACGCACTGCTGCACAACTCACCTCACAACCAAGGACAGCACACAAGTGTCTGGCACTGCTCTCCGAGGCATGCGGGCATAAGGCACCTCACAAGGCAAACTCTCAGCCAAGGCCCTAGCAATGGCACATCAGGGCTTCAGGCAGAAGGCCTCTCCGAACCACGAGGAGCAGTCAGCAGCCCAGCATTGCACTCTCAGGGGCTGAGGCAGAAGGGACCGCACAGTTCTAGATATCAGCCACCAGCCTGGCAATTGCCTCGCTGGGCCCTCATGCAGCAGGCACCTCACAAGGTAAAGGAGCTGCTAGGCACCCGGCGAAGCCCTAAGTGGCACTGCTGCACAAGGGACCTCCAACAGCTCACAAGAGCATGGCCCTGCTCGCTCAGGCATGCGGGCAAAGGGCACCTCCCAAGCCAAACTCTCAGCCATGGCCCGAGCAGTGGCACATCAGGGCGTTCAGGCAGAAGGTCCCTCCGAAGCATGAGGAGCAGTCGGCATCCTAATAGCGCTCTCAGGGATGGAGGCAGATGAGACCTCACAAGCCCAAGGATCAGCCACCAGCCTTGCAGTTGCCTCGCAGGGCCTCCTGCAGAAGTTGCTGTACAAGGAGCTCCTAGGCACCCAGCTAAGCCCTAAATGGCACGGCTACACAAGGGACCTCCAAAGCGCAGGGACAAGTGATGTGCCTGCCGCTGCTCTCCAAGCCATGCAGGCATAGGGCACCTCACAAGGCAAACTCTCAGCCACGGCCCGAGCAGCGGCGCAGCAGGGCATCAGGGCATCAGGCAGAAGGCCCCTCGGAAGCACGAGGAGCAGTCAGCATCCTAATAGCGCTCTCAGGGATGGAGGCAGATGAGACCTCACAAGCCCAAGGTTCAGCCACCAGCCTTGCAGTTGCCTCGCAGGGCCTCCTGCAGAAGTTGCTGTACAAGGAGCTCCTAGGCACCCAGCTAAGCCCTAAATGGCACGGCTACACAAGGGACCTCCAAAGCGCAGGGACAAGTGATGTGCCTGCCGCTGCTCTCCAAGCCATGCAGGCATAGGGCACCTCACAAGGCAAACTCTCAGCCACGGCCCGAGCAGCGGCGCAGCAGGGCATCAGGGCATCAGGCAGAAGGCCCCTCCGAAGCACGAGGAGCAGTCGGCATCCTAGCATTGCTCTCTCAGGGACTGAGGCAGAAGGCACCGCACAATCCCAAGCATCAGACAGCAGCCTGGCAGTTGCCTCGCAGCGCCCTCATGCACAGCGCACCTAACAAGCCCAAGGAACTGTTAGGCACCCGGCTGTGTCCTGCGTGACACTGAAACATAAATGTCCTCAAAGGCACAAAGAGCAGGCAGGGGCCGAGCACTGCTCTATCAGGCACTGCTGCACAACTCACCTCACAACCAAGGACAGCACCCGAGGGCCTGGCACTGCTCTCCAAGCCATGCAGGCATAGGGCACCTCACAAGGCAAACTCTCAGCCACGGCCCGAGCAGTGGCGCAGCAGGGCATCACGCAGAAGGCCCTCCAAAGCACGAGGAGCAGCCGGCATCCTAGCATTGCTCTCTCAGGGACCGAGGCACGAGGCAAAAGGGACCTCCCAATCAGAAGCATCAGCCACCAGTGTGGCGGTTGCCTCGCAGGGCCTCACGCAGAAGGCACCTCACAAGGAGAAGGAGCTGCCAGGCACCCGGCGAAGCCCTAAATGGCACTGCTGCACAAGGGACCTCCAACGCTAAGAGAGCGGCCAGGGGCCGAGCACTGCCCTGTCACGCACTGCTGCACAACTCACCTCACAACCAAGGACAGCACACAAGTGTCTGGCACTGCTCTCCGAGGCATGCGGGCATGAGGCACCTCACAAGGCAAACTCTCAGCCAAGGCCCTAGCAATGGCACATCAGGGCTTCAGGCAGAAGGCCTCTCCGAACCACGAGGAGCAGTCAGCAGCCCAGCATTGCACTCTCAGGGGCTGAGGCAGAAGGGACCGCACAGTTCTAGATATCAGCCACCAGCCTGGCAATTGCCTCGCTGGGCCCTCATGCAGCAGGCACCTCACAAGGTAAAGGAGCTGCTAGGCACCCGGCGAAGCCCTAAGTGGCACTGCTGCACAAGGGACCTCCAACAGCTCACAAGAGCATGGCCCTGCTCGCTCAGGCATGCGGGCATAGGGCACCTCCCAAGCCAAACTCTCAGCCATGGCCCGAGCAGTGGCACATCAGGGCGTTCAGGCAGAAGGTCCCTCCGAAGCATGAGGAGCAGTCGGCATCCTAATAGCGCTCTCAGGGATGGAGGCAGATGAGACCTCACAAGCCCAAGGATCAGCCACCAGCCTTGCAGTTGCCTCGCAGGGCCTCCTGCAGAAGTTGCTGTACAAGGAGCTCCTAGGCACCCAGCTAAGCCCTAAATGGCACGGCTACACAAGGGACCTCCAAAGCGCAGGGACAAGTGATGTGCCTGCCGCTGCTCTGCAAGCCATGCAGGCATAGGGCACCTCACAAGGCAAACTCTCAGCCACGGCCCGAGCAGCGGCGCAGCAGGGCATCAGGGCATCAGGCAGAAGGCCCCTCCGAAGCACGAGGAGCAGTCGGCATCCTAGCATTGCTCTCTCAGGGACTGAGGCAGAAGGCACCGCACAATCCCAAGCATCAGACAGCAGCCTGGCAGTTGCCTCGCAGCGCCCTCATGCACAGCGCACCTAACAAGCCCAAGGAACTGTTAGGCACCCGGCTGTGTCCTGCGTGACACTGAAACATAAATGTCCTCAAAGGCACAAAGAGCAGGCAGGGGCCGAGCACTGCTCTATCAGGCACTGCTGCACAACTCACCTCACAACCAAGGACAGCACCCGAGGGCCTGGCACTGCTCTCCAAGCCATGCAGGCATAGGGCACCTCACAAGGCAAACTCTCAGCCACGGCCCGAGCAGTGGCGCAGCAGGGCATCACGCAGAAGGCCCTCCGAAGCACGAGGAGCAGCCGGCATCCTAGCATTGCTCTCTCAGGGACCGAGGCACGAGGCAAAAGGGACCTCCCAATCAGAAGCATCAGCCACCAGTGTGGCGGTTGCCTCGCACGGCCTCACGCAGAAGGCACCTCACAAGGAGAAGGAGCTGCCAGGCACCCGGCGAAGCCCTAAATGGCACTGCTGCACAAGGGACCTCCAACGCTAAGAGAGCGGCCAGGGGCCGAGCACTGCCCTGTCACGCACTGCTGCACAACTCACCTCACAACCAAGGACAGCACACAAGTGTCTGGCACTGCTCTCCGAGGCATTCGGCATAAGGCACCTCACAAGGCAAACTCTCAGCCAAGGCCCTAGCAATGGCACATCAGGGCTTCAGGCAGAAGGCCTCTCCGAACCACGAGGAGCAGTCAGCAGCCCAGCATTGCACTCTCAGGGGCTGAGGCAGAAGGGACCGCACAGTTCTAGATATCAGCCACCAGCCTGGCAATTGCCTCGCTGGGCCCTCATGCAGCAGGCACCTCACAAGGTAAAGGAGCTGCTAGGCACCCGGCGAAGCCCTAAGTGGCACTGCTGCACAAGGGACCTCCAACAGCTCACAAGAGCATGGCCCTGCTCGCTCAGGCATGCGGGCATAGGGCACCTCCCAAGCCAAACTCTCAGCCATGGCCCGAGCAGTGGCACATCAGGGCGTTCAGGCAGAAGGTCCCTCCGAAGCATGAGGAGCAGTCGGCATCCTAATAGCGCTCTCAGGGATGGAGGAAGATGAGACCTCACAAGCCCAAGGATCAGCCACCAGCCTTGCAGTTGCCTCGCAGGGCCTCCTGCAGAAGTTGCTGTACAAGGAGCTCCTAGGCACCCAGCTAAGCCCTAAATGGCACGGCTACACAAGGGACCTCCAAAGCGCAGGGACAAGTGATGTGCCTGCCGCTGCTCTCCAAGCCATGCAGGCATAGGGCACCTCACAAGGCAAACTCTCAGCCACGGCCCGAGCAGCGGCGCAGCAGGGCATCAGGGCATCAGGCAGAAGGCCCCTCCGAAGCACGAGGAGCAGTCAGCATCCTAATAGCGCTCTCAGGGATGGAGGCAGATGAGACCTCACAAGCCCAAGGTTCAGCCACCAGCCTTGCAGTTGCCTCGCAGGGCCTCCTGCAGAAGTTGCTGTACAAGGAGCTCCTAGGCACCCAGCTAAGCCCTAAATGGCACGGCTACACAAGGGACCTCCAAAGCGCAGGGACAAGTGATGTGCCTGCCGCTGCTCTCCAAGCCATGCAGGCATAGGGCACCTCACAAGGCAAACTCTCAGCCACGGCCCGAGCAGCGGCGCAGCAGGGCATCAGGGCATCAGGCAGAAGGCCCCTCCGAAGCACGAGGAGCAGTCGGCATCCTAGCATTGCTCTCTCAGGGACTGAGGCAGAAGGCACCGCAAAATCCCAAGCATCAGACAGCAGCCTGGCAGTTGCCTCGCAGCGCCCTCATGCAGAGCGCACCTAACAAGCCCAAGGAACTGTTAGGCACCCGGCTGTGTCCTGCGTGACACTGAAACATAAATGTCCTCAAAGGCACAAAGAGCAGGCAGGGGCCGAGCACTGCTCTATCAGGCACTGCTGCACAACTCACCTCACAACCAAGGACAGCACCCGAGGGCCTGGCACTGCTCTCCAAGCCATGCAGGCATAGGGCACCTCACAAGGCAAACTCTCAGCCACGGCCCGAGCAGTGGCGCAGCAGGGCATCACGCAGAAGGCCCTCCGAAGCACGAGGAGCAGCCGGCATCCTAGCATTGCTCTCTCAGGGACCGAGGCACGAGGCAAAAGGGACCTCCCAATCAGAAGCATCAGCCACCAGTGTGGCGGTTGCCTCGCACGGCCTCACGCAGAAGGCACCTCACAAGGAGAAGGAGCTGCCAGGCACCCGGCGAAGCCCTAAATGGCACTGCTGCACAAGGGACCTCCAACGCTAAGAGAGCGGCCAGGGGCCGAGCACTGCCCTGTCACGCACTGCTGCACAACTCACCTCACAACCAAGGACAGCACACAAGTGTCTGGCACTGCTCTCCGAGGCATTCGGCATAAGGCACCTCACAAGGCAAACTCTCAGCCAAGGCCCTAGCAATGGCACATCAGGGCTTCAGGCAGAAGGCCTCTCCGAACCACGAGGAGCAGTCAGCAGCCCAGCATTGCACTCTCAGGGGCTGAGGCAGAAGGGACCGCACAGTTCTAGATATCAGCCACCAGCCTGGCAATTGCCTCGCTGGGCCCTCATGCAGCAGGCACCTCACAAGGTAAAGGAGCTGCTAGGCACCCGGCGAAGCCCTAAGTGGCACTGCTGCACAAGGGACCTCCAACAGCTCACAAGAGCATGGCCCTGCTCGCTCAGGCATGCGGGCATAGGGCACCTCCCAAGCCAAACTCTCAGCCATGGCCCGAGCAGTGGCACATCAGGGCGTTCAGGCAGAAGGTCCCTCCGAAGCATGAGGAGCAGTCGGCATCCTAATAGCGCTCTCAGGGATGGAGGCAGATGAGACCTCACAACCCCAAGGATCAGCCACCAGCCTTGCAGTTGCCTCGCAGGGCCTCCTGCAGAAGTTGCTGTACAAGGAGCTCCTAGGCACCCAGCTAAGCCCTAAATGGCACGGCTACACAAGGGACCTCCAAAGCGCAGGGACAAGTGATGTGCCTGCCGCTGCTCTGCAAGCCATGCAGGCATAGGGCACCTCACAAGGCAAACTCTCAGCCACGGCCCGAGCAGCGGCGCAGCAGGGCATCAGGGCATCAGGCAGAAGGCCCCTCCGAAGCACGAGGAGCAGTCGGCATCCTAGCATTGCTCTCTCAGGGACTGAGGCAGAAGGCACCGCACAATCCCAAGCATCAGACAGCAGCCTGGCAGTTGCCTCGCAGCGCCCTCATGCAGAGCGCACCTAACAAGCCCAAGGAACTGTTAGGCACCCGGCTGTGTCCTGCGTGACACTGAAACATAAATGTCCTCAAAGGCACAAAGAGCAGGCAGGGGCCGAGCACTGCTCTATCAGGCACTGCTGCACAACTCACCTCACAACCAAGGACAGCACCCGAGGGCCTGGCACTGCTCTCCAAGCCATGCAGGCATAGGGCACCTCACAAGGCAAACTCTCAGCCACGGCCCGAGCAGTGGCGCAGCAGGGCATCACGCAGAAGGCCCTCCAAAGCACGAGGAGCAGCCGGCATCCTAGCATTGCTCTCTCAGGGACCGAGGCACGAGGCAAAAGGGACCTCCCAATCAGAAGCATCAGCCACCAGTGTGGCGGTTGCCTCGCAGGGCCTCACGCAGAAGGCACCTCACAAGGAGAAGGAGCTGCCAGGCACCCGGCGAAGCCCTAAATGGCACTGCTGCACAAGGGACCTCCAACGCTAAGAGAGCGGCCAGGGGCCGAGCACTGCCCTGTCACGCACTGCTGCACAACTCACCTCACAACCAAGGACAGCACACAAGTGTCTGGCACTGCTCTCCGAGGCATTCGGCATAAGGCACCTCACAAGGCAAACTCTCAGCCACGGCCCGAGCAGTGGCGCAGCAGGGCATCACGCAGAAGGCCCTCCGAAGCACGAGGAGCAGCCGGCATCCTAGCATTGCTCTCTCAGGGACTGAGGCACGAGGCAAAAGGGACCTCCCAATCAGAAGCATCAGCCACCAGTGTGGCGGTTGCCTCGCACGGCCTCACGCAGAAGGCACCTCACAAGGAGAAGGAGCTGCCAGGCACCCGGCGAAGCCCTAAATGGCACTGCTGCACAAGGGCCCTCCAACGCTAAGAGAGCGGCCAGGGGCCGAGCACTGCCCTGTCACGCACTGCTGCACAACTCACCTCACAACCAAGGACAGCACACAAGTGTCTGGCACTGCTCTCCGAGGCATGCGGGCATAAGGCACCTCACAAGGCAAACTCTCAGCCAAGGCCCTAGCAATGGCACATCAGGGCTTCAGGCAGAAGGCCTCTCCGAACCACGAGGAGCAGTCAGCAGCCCAGCATTGCACTCTCAGGGGCTGAGGCAGAAGGGACCGCACAGTTCTAGATATCAGCCACCAGCCTGGCAATTGCCTCGCTGGGCCCTCATGCAGCAGGCACCTCACAAGGTAAAGGAGCTGCTAGGCACCCGGCGAAGCCCTAAGTGGCACTGCTGCACAAGGGACCTCCAACAGCTCACAAGAGCATGGCCCTGCTCGCTCAGGCATGCGGGCAAAGGGCACCTCCCAAGCCAAACTCTCAGCCATGGCCCGAGCAGTGGCACATCAGGGCATCAGGCAGAAGGTCCCTCCGAAGCATGAGGAGCAGTCGGCATCCTAATAGCGCTCTCAGGGATGGAGGCAGATGAGACCTCACAAGCCCAAGGATCAGCCACCAGCCTTGCAGTTGCCTCGCAGGGCCTCCTGCAGAAGTTGCTGTACAAGGAGCTCCTAGGCACCCAGCTAAGCCCTAAATGGCACGGCTACACAAGGGACCTCCAAAGCGCAGGGACAAGTGATGTGCCTGCCGCTGCTCTCCAAGCCATGCAGGCATAGGGCACCTCACAAGGCAAACTCTCAGCCACGGCCCGAGCAGCGGCGCAGCAGGGCATCAGGGCATCAGGCAGAAGGCCCCTCGGAAGCACGAGGAGCAGTCAGCATCCTAATAGCGCTCTCAGGGATGGAGGCAGATGAGACCTCACAAGCCCAAGGTTCAGCCACCAGCCTTGCAGTTGCCTCGCAGGGCCTCCTGCAGAAGTTGCTGTACAAGGAGCTCCTAGGCACCCAGCTAAGCCCTAAATGGCACGGCTACACAAGGGACCTCCAAAGCGCAGGGACAAGTGATGTGCCTGCCGCTGCTCTCCAAGCCATGCAGGCATAGGGCACCTCACAAGGCAAACTCTCAGCCACGGCCCGAGCAGCGGCGCAGCAGGGCATCAGGGCATCAGGCAGAAGGCCCCTCCGAAGCACGAGGAGCAGTCGGCATCCTAGCATTGCTCTCTCAGGGACTGAGGCAGAAGGCACCGCACAATCCCAAGCATCAGACAGCAGCCTGGCAGTTGCCTCGCAGCGCCCTCATGCACAGCGCACCTAACAAGCCCAAGGAACTGTTAGGCACCCGGCTGTGTCCTGCGTGACACTGAAACATAAATGTCCTCAAAGGCACAAAGAGCAGGCAGGGGCCGAGCACTGCTCTATCAGGCACTGCTGCACAACTCACCTCACAACCAAGGACAGCACCCGAGGGCCTGGCACTGCTCTCCAAGCCATGCAGGCATAGGGCACCTCACAAGGCAAACTCTCAGCCACGGCCCGAGCAGTGGCGCAGCAGGGCATCACGCAGAAGGCCCTCCAAAGCACGAGGAGCAGCCGGCATCCTAGCATTGCTCTCTCAGGGACCGAGGCACGAGGCAAAAGGGACCTCCCAATCAGAAGCATCAGCCACCAGTGTGGCGGTTGCCTCGCAGGGCCTCACGCAGAAGGCACCTCACAAGGAGAAGGAGCTGCCAGGCACCCGGCGAAGCCCTAAATGGCACTGCTGCACAAGGGACCTCCAACGCTAAGAGAGCGGCCAGGGGCCGAGCACTGCCCTGTCACGCACTGCTGCACAACTCACCTCACAACCAAGGACAGCACACAAGTGTCTGGCACTGCTCTCCGAGGCATGCGGGCATGAGGCACCTCACAAGGCAAACTCTCAGCCAAGGCCCTAGCAATGGCACATCAGGGCTTCAGGCAGAAGGCCTCTCCGAACCACGAGGAGCAGTCAGCAGCCCAGCATTGCACTCTCAGGGGCTGAGGCAGAAGGGACCGCACAGTTCTAGATATCAGCCACCAGCCTGGCAATTGCCTCGCTGGGCCCTCATGCAGCAGGCACCTCACAAGGTAAAGGAGCTGCTAGGCACCCGGCGAAGCCCTAAGTGGCACTGCTGCACAAGGGACCTCCAACAGCTCACAAGAGCATGGCCCTGCTCGCTCAGGCATGCGGGCATAGGGCACCTCCCAAGCCAAACTCTCAGCCATGGCCCGAGCAGTGGCACATCAGGGCGTTCAGGCAGAAGGTCCCTCCGAAGCATGAGGAGCAGTCGGCATCCTAATAGCGCTCTCAGGGATGGAGGCAGATGAGACCTCACAACCCCAAGGATCAGCCACCAGCCTTGCAGTTGCCTCGCAGGGCCTCCTGCAGAAGTTGCTGTACAAGGAGCTCCTAGGCACCCAGCTAAGCCCTAAATGGCACGGCTACACAAGGGACCTCCAAAGCGCAGGGACAAGTGATGTGCCTGCCGCTGCTCTGCAAGCCATGCAGGCATAGGGCACCTCACAAGGCAAACTCTCAGCCACGGCCCGAGCAGCGGCGCAGCAGGGCATCAGGGCATCAGGCAGAAGGCCCCTCCGAAGCACGAGGAGCAGTCGGCATCCTAGCATTGCTCTCTCAGGGACTGAGGCAGAAGGCACCGCACAATCCCAAGCATCAGACAGCAGCCTGGCAGTTGCCTCGCAGCGCCCTCATGCACAGCGCACCTAACAAGCCCAAGGAACTGTTAGGCACCCGGCTGTGTCCTGCGTGACACTGAAACATAAATGTCCTCAAAGGCACAAAGAGCAGGCAGGGGCCGAGCACTGCTCTATCAGGCACTGCTGCACAACTCACCTCACAACCAAGGACAGCACCCGAGGGCCTGGCACTGCTCTCCAAGCCATGCAGGCATAGGGCACCTCACAAGGCAAACTCTCAGCCACGGCCCGAGCAGTGGCGCAGCAGGGCATCACGCAGAAGGCCCTCCGAAGCACGAGGAGCAGCCGGCATCCTAGCATTGCTCTCTCAGGGACCGAGGCACGAGGCAAAAGGGACCTCCCAATCAGAAGCATCAGCCACCAGTGTGGCGGTTGCCTCGCACGGCCTCACGCAGAAGGCACCTCACAAGGAGAAGGAGCTGCCAGGCACCCGGCGAAGCCCTAAATGGCACTGCTGCACAAGGGACCTCCAACGCTAAGAGAGCGGCCAGGGGCCGAGCACTGCCCTGTCACGCACTGCTGCACAACTCACCTCACAACCAAGGACAGCACACAAGTGTCTGGCACTGCTCTCCGAGGCATTCGGCATAAGGCACCTCACAAGGCAAACTCTCAGCCAAGGCCCTAGCAATGGCACATCAGGGCTTCAGGCAGAAGGCCTCTCCGAACCACGAGGAGCAGTCAGCAGCCCAGCATTGCACTCTCAGGGGCTGAGGCAGAAGGGACCGCACAGTTCTAGATATCAGCCACCAGCCTGGCAATTGCCTCGCTGGGCCCTCATGCAGCAGGCACCTCACAAGGTAAAGGAGCTGCTAGGCACCCGGCGAAGCCCTAAGTGGCACTGCTGCACAAGGGACCTCCAACAGCTCACAAGAGCATGGCCCTGCTCGCTCAGGCATGCGGGCATAGGGCACCTCCCAAGCCAAACTCTCAGCCATGGCCCGAGCAGTGGCACATCAGGGCGTTCAGGCAGAAGGTCCCTCCGAAGCATGAGGAGCAGTCGGCATCCTAATAGCGCTCTCAGGGATGGAGGAAGATGAGACCTCACAAGCCCAAGGATCAGCCACCAGCCTTGCAGTTGCCTCGCAGGGCCTCCTGCAGAAGTTGCTGTACAAGGAGCTCCTAGGCACCCAGCTAAGCCCTAAATGGCACGGCTACACAAGGGACCTCCAAAGCGCAGGGACAAGTGATGTGCCTGCCGCTGCTCTCCAAGCCATGCAGGCATAGGGCACCTCACAAGGCAAACTCTCAGCCACGGCCCGAGCAGCGGCGCAGCAGGGCATCAGGGCATCAGGCAGAAGGCCCCTCGGAAGCACGAGGAGCAGTCAGCATCCTAATAGCGCTCTCAGGGATGGAGGCAGATGAGACCTCACAAGCCCAAGGTTCAGCCACCAGCCTTGCAGTTGCCTCGCAGGGCCTCCTGCAGAAGTTGCTGTACAAGGAGCTCCTAGGCACCCAGCTAAGCCCTAAATGGCACGGCTACACAAGGGACCTCCAAAGCGCAGGGACAAGTGATGTGCCTGCCGCTGCTCTGCAAGCCATGCAGGCATAGGGCACCTCACAAGGCAAACTCTCAGCCACGGCCCGAGCAGCGGCGCAGCAGGGCATCAGGGCATCAGGCAGAAGGCCCCTCCGAAGCACGAGGAGCAGTCGGCATCCTAGCATTGCTCTCTCAGGGACTGAGGCAGAAGGCACCGCAAAATCCCAAGCATCAGACAGCAGCCTGGCAGTTGCCTCGCAGCGCCCTCATGCAGAGCGCACCTAACAAGCCCAAGGAACTGTTAGGCACCCGGCTGTGTCCTGCGTGACACTGAAACATAAATGTCCTCAAAGGCACAAAGAGCAGGCAGGGGCCGAGCACTGCTCTATCAGGCACTGCTGCACAACTCACCTCACAACCAAGGACAGCACCCGAGGGCCTGGCACTGCTCTCCAAGCCATGCAGGCATAGGGCACCTCACAAGGCAAACTCTCAGCCACGGCCCGAGCAGTGGCGCAGCAGGGCATCACGCAGAAGGCCCTCCGAAGCACGAGGAGCAGCCGGCATCCTAGCATTGCTCTCTCAGGGACCGAGGCACGAGGCAAAAGGGACCTCCCAATCAGAAGCATCAGCCACCAGTGTGGCGGTTGCCTCGCACGGCCTCACGCAGAAGGCACCTCACAAGGAGAAGGAGCTGCCAGGCACCCGGCGAAGCCCTAAATGGCACTGCTGCACAAGGGACCTCCAACGCTAAGAGAGCGGCCAGGGGCCGAGCACTGCCCTGTCACGCACTGCTGCACAACTCACCTCACAACCAAGGACAGCACACAAGTGTCTGGCACTGCTCTCCGAGGCATTCGGCATAAGGCACCTCACAAGGCAAACTCTCAGCCAAGGCCCTAGCAATGGCACATCAGGGCTTCAGGCAGAAGGCCTCTCCGAACCACGAGGAGCAGTCAGCAGCCCAGCATTGCACTCTCAGGGGCTGAGGCAGAAGGGACCGCACAGTTCTAGATATCAGCCACCAGCCTGGCAATTGCCTCGCTGGGCCCTCATGCAGCAGGCACCTCACAAGGTAAAGGAGCTGCTAGGCACCCGGCGAAGCCCTAAGTGGCACTGCTGCACAAGGGACCTCCAACAGCTCACAAGAGCATGGCCCTGCTCGCTCAGGCATGCGGGCATAGGGCACCTCCCAAGCCAAACTCTCAGCCATGGCCCGAGCAGTGGCACATCAGGGCGTTCAGGCAGAAGGTCCCTCCGAAGCATGAGGAGCAGTCGGCATCCTAATAGCGCTCTCAGGGATGGAGGCAGATGAGACCTCACAACCCCAAGGATCAGCCACCAGCCTTGCAGTTGCCTCGCAGGGCCTCCTGCAGAAGTTGCTGTACAAGGAGCTCCTAGGCACCCAGCTAAGCCCTAAATGGCACGGCTACACAAGGGACCTCCAAAGCGCAGGGACAAGTGATGTGCCTGCCGCTGCTCTGCAAGCCATGCAGGCATAGGGCACCTCACAAGGCAAACTCTCAGCCACGGCCCGAGCAGCGGCGCAGCAGGGCATCAGGGCATCAGGCAGAAGGCCCCTCCGAAGCACGAGGAGCAGTCGGCATCCTAGCATTGCTCTCTCAGGGACTGAGGCAGAAGGCACCGCACAATCCCAAGCATCAGACAGCAGCCTGGCAGTTGCCTCGCAGCGCCCTCATGCAGAGCGCACCTAACAAGCCCAAGGAACTGTTAGGCACCCGGCTGTGTCCTGCGTGACACTGAAACATAAATGTCCTCAAAGGCACAAAGAGCAGGCAGGGGCCGAGCACTGCTCTATCAGGCACTGCTGCACAACTCACCTCACAACCAAGGACAGCACCCGAGGGCCTGGCACTGCTCTCCAAGCCATGCAGGCATAGGGCACCTCACAAGGCAAACTCTCAGCCACGGCCCGAGCAGTGGCGCAGCAGGGCATCACGCAGAAGGCCCTCCAAAGCACGAGGAGCAGCCGGCATCCTAGCATTGCTCTCTCAGGGACCGAGGCACGAGGCAAAAGGGACCTCCCAATCAGAAGCATCAGCCACCAGTGTGGCGGTTGCCTCGCAGGGCCTCACGCAGAAGGCACCTCACAAGGAGAAGGAGCTGCCAGGCACCCGGCGAAGCCCTAAATGGCACTGCTGCACAAGGGACCTCCAACGCTAAGAGAGCGGCCAGGGGCCGAGCACTGCCCTGTCACGCACTGCTGCACAACTCACCTCACAACCAAGGACAGCACACAAGTGTCTGGCACTGCTCTCCGAGGCATTCGGCATAAGGCACCTCACAAGGCAAACTCTCAGCCAAGGCCCTAGCAATGGCACATCAGGGCTTCAGGCAGAAGGCCTCTCCGAAGCACGAGGAGCAGTCAGCAGCCCAGCATTGCACTCTCAGGGGCTGAGGCAGAAGGGACCGCACAGTTCTAGATATCAGCCACCAGCCTGGCAATTGCCTCGCTGGGCCCTCATGCAGCAGGCACCTCACAAGGTAAAGGAGCTGCTAGGCACCCGGCGAAGCCCTAAGTGGCACTGCTGCACAAGGGACCTCCAACAGCTCACAAGAGCATGGCCCTGCTCGCTCAGGCATGCGGGCATAGGACACCTCCCAAGCCAAACTCTCAGCCATGGCCCGAGCAGTGGCACATCAGGGCATTCAGGCAGAAGGTCCCTCCGAAGCATGAGGAGCAGTCGGCATCCTAATAGCGCTCTCAGGGATGGAGGCAGATGAGACCTCACAAGCCCAAGGATCAGCCACCAGCCTTGCAGTTGCCTCGCAGGGCCTCCTGCAGAAGTTGCTGTGCAAGGAGCTCCTAGGCACCCAGCTAAGCCCTAAATGGCACGGCTACACAAGGGACCTCCAAAGCGCAGGGACAAGTGATGTGCCTGCCGCTGCTCTGCAAGCCATGCAGGCATAGGGCACCTCACAAGGCAAACTCTCAGCCACGGCCCGAGCAGCGGCGCAGCAGGGCATCACGCAGAAGGCCCTCCGAAGCACGAGGAGCAGCCGGCATCCTAGCATTGCTCTCTCAGGGACTGAGGCACGAGGCAAAAGGGACCTCCCAATCAGAAGCATCAGCCACCAGTGTGGCGGTTGCCTCGCACGGCCTCACGCAGAAGGCACCTCACAAGGAGAAGGAGCTGCCAGGCACCCGGCGAAGCCCTAAATGGCACTGCTGCACAAGGGACCTCCAACGCTAAGAGAGCGGCCAGGGGCCGAGCACTGCCCTGTCACGCACTGCTGCACAACTCACCTCACAACCAAGGACAGCACACAAGTGTCTGGCACTGCTCTCCGAGGCATGCGGGCATAAGGCACCTCACAAGGCAAACTCTCAGCCAAGGCCCTAGCAATGGCACATCAGGGCTTCAGGCAGAAGGCCTCTCCGAACCACGAGGAGCAGTCAGCAGCCCAGCATTGCACTCTCAGGGGCTGAGGCAGAAGGGACCGCACAGTTCTAGATATCAGCCACCAGCCTGGCAATTGCCTCGCTGGGCCCTCATGCAGCAGGCACCTCACAAGGTAAAGGAGCTGCTAGGCACCCGGCGAAGCCCTAAGTGGCACTGCTGCACAAGGGACCTCCAACAGCTCACAAGAGCATGGCCCTGCTCGCTCAGGCATGCGGGCATAGGGCACCTCCCAAGCCAAACTCTCAGCCATGGCCCGAGCAGTGGCACATCAGGGCGTTCAGGCAGAAGGTCCCTCCGAAGCATGAGGAGCAGTCGGCATCCTAATAGCGCTCTCAGGGATGGAGGCAGATGAGACCTCACAAGCCCAAGGATCAGCCACCAGCCTTGCAGTTGCCTCGCAGGGCCTCCTGCAGAAGTTGCTGTGCAAGGAGCTCCTAGGCACCCAGCTAAGCCCTAAATGGCACGGCTACACAAGGGACCTCCAAAGCGCAGGGACAAGTGATGTGCCTGCCGCTGCTCTGCAAGCCATGCGGGCATAGGGCACCTCACAAGGCAAACTCTCAGCCACGGCCCGAGCAGCGGCGCAGCAGGGCATCAGGGCATCAGGCAGAAGGCCCCTCCGAAGCACGAGGAGCAGTCGGCATCCTAGCATTGCTCTCTCAGGGACTGAGGCAGAAGGCACCGCACAATCCCAAGCATCAGACAGCAGCCTGGCAGTTGCCTCGCAGCGCCCTCATGCAGAGCGCACCTAACAAGCCCAAGGAACTGTTAGGCACCCGGCTGTGTCCTGCGTGACACTGAAACATAAATGTCCTCAAAGGCACAAAGAGCAGGCAGGGGCCGAGCACTGCTCTATCAGGCACTGCTGCACAACTCACCTCACAACCAAGGACAGCACCCGAGGGCCTGGCACTGCTCTCCAAGCCATGCAGGCATAGGGCACCTCACAAGGCAAACTCTCAGCCACGGCCCGAGCAGTGGCGCAGCAGGGCATCACGCAGAAGGCCCTCCGAAGCACGAGGAGCAGCCGGCATCCTAGCATTGCTCTCTCAGGGACTGAGGCACGAGGCAAAAGGGACCTCCCAATCAGAAGCATCAGCCACCAGTGTGGCGGTTGCCTCGCACGGCCTCACGCAGAAGGCACCTCACAAGGAGAAGGAGCTGCCAGGCACCCGGCGAAGCCCTAAATGGCACTGCTGCACAAGGGCCCTCCAACGCTAAGAGAGCGGCCAGGGGCCGAGCACTGCCCTGTCACGCACTGCTGCACAACTCACCTCACAACCAAGGACAGCACACAAGTGTCTGGCACTGCTCTCCGAGGCATGCGGGCATAAGGCACCTCACAAGGCAAACTCTCAGCCAAGGCCCTAGCAATGGCACATCAGGGCTTCAGGCAGAAGGCCTCTCCGAACCACGAGGAGCAGTCAGCAGCCCAGCATTGCACTCTCAGGGGCTGAGGCAGAAGGGACCGCACAGTTCTAGATATCAGCCACCAGCCTGGCAATTGCCTCGCTGGGCCCTCATGCAGCAGGCACCTCACAAGGTAAAGGAGCTGCTAGGCACCCGGCGAACCCCTAAGTGGCACTGCTGCACAAGGGACCTCCAACAGCTCACAAGAGCATGGCCCTGCTCGCTCAGGCATGCGGGCATAGGGCACCTCCCAAGCCAAACTCTCAGCCATGGCCCGAGCAGTGGCACATCAGGGCGTTCAGGCAGAAGGTCCCTCCGAAGCATGAGGAGCAGTCGGCATCCTAATAGCGCTCTCAGGGATGGAGGCAGATGAGACCTCACAACCCCAAGGATCAGCCACCAGCCTTGCAGTTGCCTCGCAGGGCCTCCTGCAGAAGTTGCTGTGCAAGGAGCTCCTAGGCACCCAGCTAAGCCCTAAATGGCACGGCTACACAAGGGACCTCCAAAGCGCAGGGACAAGTGATGTGCCTGCCGCTGCTCTGCAAGCCATGCAGGCATAGGGCACCTCACAAGGCAAACTCTCAGCCACGGCCCGAGCAGCGGCGCAGCAGGGCATCAGGGCATCAGGCAGAAGGCCCCTCCGAAGCACGAGGAGCAGTCGGCATCCTAGCATTGCTCTCTCAGGGACTGAGGCAGAAGGCACCGCACAATCCCAAGCATCAGACAGCAGCCTGGCAGTTGCCTCGCAGCGCCCTCATGCAGAGCGCACCTAACAAGCCCAAGGAACTGTTAGGCACCCGGCTGTGTCCTGCGTGACACTGAAACATAAATGTCCTCAAAGGCACAAAGAGCAGGCAGGGGCCGAGCACTGCTCTATCAGGCACTGCTGCACAACTCACCTCACAACCAAGGACAGCACCCGAGGGCCTGGCACTGCTCTCCAAGCCATGCAGGCATAGGGCACCTCACAAGGCAAACTCTCAGCCACGGCCCGAGCAGTGGCGCAGCAGGGCATCACGCAGAAGGCCCTCCGAAGCACGAGGAGCAGCCGGCATCCTAGCATTGCTCTCTCAGGGACCGAGGCACGAGGCAAAAGGGACCTCCCAATCAGAAGCATCAGCCACCAGTGTGGCGGTTGCCTCGCAGGGCCTCACGCAGAAGGCACCTCACAAGGAGAAGGAGCTGCCAGGCACCCGGCGAAGCCCTAAATGGCACTGCTGCACAAGGGACCTCCAACGCTAAGAGAGCGGCCAGGGGCCGAGCACTGCCCTGTCACGCACTGCTGCACAACTCACCTCACAACCAAGGACAGCACACAAGTGTCTGGCACTGCTCTCCGAGGCATTCGGCATAAGGCACCTCACAAGGCAAACTCTCAGCCAAGGCCCTAGCAATGGCACATCAGGGCTTCAGGCAGAAGGCCTCTCCGAAGCACGAGGAGCAGTCAGCAGCCCAGCATTGCACTCTCAGGGGCTGAGGCAGAAGGGACCGCACAGTTCTAGATATCAGCCACCAGCCTGGCAATTGCCTCGCTGGGCCCTCATGCAGCAGGCACCTCACAAGGTAAAGGAGCTGCTAGGCACCCGGCGAAGCCCTAAGTGGCACTGCTGCACAAGGGACCTCCAACAGCTCACAAGAGCATGGCCCTGCTCGCTCAGGCATGCGGGCATAGGACACCTCCCAAGCCAAACTCTCAGCCATGGCCCGAGCAGTGGCACATCAGGGCATTCAGGCAGAAGGTCCCTCCGAAGCATGAGGAGCAGTCGGCATCCTAATAGCGCTCTCAGGGATGGAGGCAGATGAGACCTCACAAGCCCAAGGATCAGCCACCAGCCTTGCAGTTGCCTCGCAGGGCCTCCTGCAGAAGTTGCTGTGCAAGGAGCTCCTAGGCACCCAGCTAAGCCCTAAATGGCACAGCTACACAAGGGACCTCCAAAGCGCAGGGACAAGTGATGTGCCTGCCGCTGCTCTGCAAGCCATGCAGGCATAGGGCACCTCACAAGGCAAACTCTCAGCCACGGCCCGAGCAGCGGCGCAGCAGGGCATCACGCAGAAGGCCCTCCGAAGCACGAGGAGCAGCCGGCATCCTAGCATTGCTCTCTCAGGGACTGAGGCACGAGGCAAAAGGGACCTCCCAATCAGAAGCATCAGCCACCAGTGTGGCGGTTGCCTCGCACGGCCTCACGCAGAAGGCACCTCACAAGGAGAAGGAGCTGCCAGGCACCCGGCGAAGCCCTAAATGGCACTGCTGCACAAGGGACCTCCAACGCTAAGAGAGCGGCCAGGGGCCGAGCACTGCCCTGTCACGCACTGCTGCACAACTCACCTCACAACCAAGGACAGCACACAAGTGTCTGGCACTGCTCTCCGAGGCATGCGGGCATAAGGCACCTCACAAGGCAAACTCTCAGCCAAGGCCCTAGCAATGGCACATCAGGGCTTCAGGCAGAAGGCCTCTCCGAACCACGAGGAGCAGTCAGCAGCCCAGCATTGCACTCTCAGGGGCTGAGGCAGAAGGGACCGCACAGTTCTAGATATCAGCCACCAGCCTGGCAATTGCCTCGCTGGGCCCTCATGCAGCAGGCACCTCACAAGGTAAAGGAGCTGCTAGGCACCCGGCGAAGCCCTAAGTGGCACTGCTGCACAAGGGACCTCCAACAGCTCACAAGAGCATGGCCCTGCTCGCTCAGGCATGCGGGCATAGGGCACCTCCCAAGCCAAACTCTCAGCCATGGCCCGAGCAGTGGCACATCAGGGCGTTCAGGCAGAAGGTCCCTCCGAAGCATGAGGAGCAGTCGGCATCCTAATAGCGCTCTCAGGGATGGAGGCAGATGAGACCTCACAAGCCCAAGGATCAGCCACCAGCCTTGCAGTTGCCTCGCAGGGCCTCCTGCAGAAGTTGCTGTGCAAGGAGCTCCTAGGCACCCAGCTAAGCCCTAAATGGCACGGCTACACAAGGGACCTCCAAAGCGCAGGGACAAGTGATGTGCCTGCCGCTGCTCTGCAAGCCATGCGGGCATAGGGCACCTCACAAGGCAAACTCTCAGCCACGGCCCGAGCAGCGGCGCAGCAGGGCATCAGGGCATCAGGCAGAAGGCCCCTCCGAAGCACGAGGAGCAGTCGGCATCCTAGCATTGCTCTCTCAGGGACTGAGGCAGAAGGCACCGCACAATCCCAAGCATCAGACAGCAGCCTGGCAGTTGCCTCGCAGCGCCCTCATGCAGAGCGCACCTAACAAGCCCAAGGAACTGTTAGGCACCCGGCTGTGTCCTGCGTGACACTGAAACATAAATGTCCTCAAAGGCACAAAGAGCAGGCAGGGGCCGAGCACTGCTCTATCAGGCACTGCTGCACAACTCACCTCACAACCAAGGACAGCACCCGAGGGCCTGGCACTGCTCTCCAAGCCATGCAGGCATAGGGCACCTCACAAGGCAAACTCTCAGCCACGGCCCGAGCAGTGGCGCAGCAGGGCATCACGCAGAAGGCCCTCCGAAGCACGAGGAGCAGCCGGCATCCTAGCATTGCTCTCTCAGGGACTGAGGCACGAGGCAAAAGGGACCTCCCAATCAGAAGCATCAGCCACCAGTGTGGCGGTTGCCTCGCACGGCCTCACGCAGAAGGCACCTCACAAGGAGAAGGAGCTGCCAGGCACCCGGCGAAGCCCTAAATGGCACTGCTGCACAAGGGCCCTCCAACGCTAAGAGAGCGGCCAGGGGCCGAGCACTGCCCTGTCACGCACTGCTGCACAACTCACCTCACAACCAAGGACAGCACACAAGTGTCTGGCACTGCTCTCCGAGGCATGCGGGCATAAGGCACCTCACAAGGCAAACTCTCAGCCAAGGCCCTAGCAATGGCACATCAGGGCTTCAGGCAGAAGGCCTCTCCGAACCACGAGGAGCAGTCAGCAGCCCAGCATTGCACTCTCAGGGGCTGAGGCAGAAGGGACCGCACAGTTCTAGATATCAGCCACCAGCCTGGCAATTGCCTCGCTGGGCCCTCATGCAGCAGGCACCTCACAAGGTAAAGGAGCTGCTAGGCACCCGGCGAACCCCTAAGTGGCACTGCTGCACAAGGGACCTCCAACAGCTCACAAGAGCATGGCCCTGCTCGCTCAGGCATGCGGGCATAGGGCACCTCCCAAGCCAAACTCTCAGCCATGGCCCGAGCAGTGGCACATCAGGGCGTTCAGGCAGAAGGTCCCTCCGAAGCATGAGGAGCAGTCGGCATCCTAATAGCGCTCTCAGGGATGGAGGCAGATGAGACCTCACAAGCCCAAGGATCAGCCACCAGCCTTGCAGTTGCCTCGCAGGGCCTCCTGCAGAAGTTGCTGTGCAAGGAGCTCCTAGGCACCCAGCTAAGCCCTAAATGGCACGGCTACACAAGGGACCTCCAAAGCGCAGGGACAAGTGATGTGCCTGCCGCTGCTCTGCAAGCCATGCGGGCATAGGGCACCTCACAAGGCAAACTCTCAGCCACGGCCCGAGCAGCGGCGCAGCAGGGCATCAGGGCATCAGGCAGAAGGCCCCTCCGAAGCACGAGGAGCAGTCGGCATCCTAGCATTGCTCTCTCAGGGACTGAGGCAGAAGGCACCGCACAATCCCAAGCATCAGACAGCAGCCTGGCAGTTGCCTCGCAGCGCCCTCATGCAGAGCGCACCTAACAAGCCCAAGGAACTGTTAGGCACCCGGCTGTGTCCTGCGTGACACTGAAACATAAATGTCCTCAAAGGCACAAAGAGCAGGCAGGGGCCGAGCACTGCTCTATCAGGCACTGCTGCACAACTCACCTCACAACCAAGGACAGCACCCGAGGGCCTGGCACTGCTCTCCAAGCCATGCAGGCATAGGGCACCTCACAAGGCAAACTCTCAGCCACGGCCCGAGCAGTGGCGCAGCAGGGCATCACGCAGAAGGCCCTCCGAAGCACGAGGAGCAGCCGGCATCCTAGCATTGCTCTCTCAGGGACTGAGGCACGAGGCAAAAGGGACCTCCCAATCAGAAGCATCAGCCACCAGTGTGGCGGTTGCCTCGCACGGCCTCACGCAGAAGGCACCTCACAAGGAGAAGGAGCTGCCAGGCACCCGGCGAAGCCCTAAATGGCACTGCTGCACAAGGGACCTCCAACGCTAAGAGAGCGGCCAGGGGCCGAGCACTGCCCTGTCACGCACTGCTGCACAACTCACCTCACAACCAAGGACAGCACACAAGTGTCTGGCACTGCTCTCCGAGGCATGCGGGCATGAGGCACCTCACAAGGCAAACTCTCAGCCAAGGCCCTAGCAATGGCACATCAGGGCTTCAGGCAGAAGGCCTCTCCGAAGCACGAGGAGCAGTCAGCAGCCCAGCATTGCACTCTCAGGGGCTGAGGCAGAAGGGACCGCACAGTTCTAGATATCAGCCACCAGCCTGGCAATTGCCTCGCTGGGCCCTCATGCAGCAGGCACCTCACAAGGTAAAGGAGCTGCTAGGCACCCGGCGAAGCCCTAAGTGGCACTGCTGCACAAGGGACCTCCAACAGCTCACAAGAGCATGGCCCTGCTCGCTCAGGCATGCGGGCATAGGGCACCTCCCAAGCCAAACTCTCAGCCATGGCCCGAGCAGTGGCACATCAGGGCGTTCAGGCAGAAGGTCCCTCCGAAGCATGAGGAGCAGTCGGCATCCTAATAGCGCTCTCAGGGATGGAGGCAGATGAGACCTCACAAGCCCAAGGATCAGCCACCAGCCTTGCAGTTGCCTCGCAGGGCCTCCTGCAGAAGTTGCTGTGCAAGGAGCTCCTAGGCACCCAGCTAAGCCCTAAATGGCACGGCTACACAAGGGACCTCCAAAGCGCAGGGACAAGTGATGTGCCTGCCGCTGCTCTGCAAGCCATGCGGGCATAGGGCACCTCACAAGGCAAACTCTCAGCCACGGCCCGAGCAGCGGCGCAGCAGGGCATCAGGGCATCAGGCAGAAGGCCCCTCCGAAGCACGAGGAGCAGTCGGCATCCTAGCATTGCTCTCTCAGGGACTGAGGCAGAAGGCACCGCACAATCCCAAGCATCAGACAGCAGCCTGGCAGTTGCCTCGCAGCGCCCTCATGCAGAGCGCACCTAACAAGCCCAAGGAACTGTTAGGCACCCGGCTGTGTCCTGCGTGACACTGAAACATAAATGTCCTCAAAGGCACAAAGAGCAGGCAGGGGCCGAGCACTGCTCTATCAGGCACTGCTGCACAACTCACCTCACAACCAAGGACAGCACCCGAGGGCCTGGCACTGCTCTCCAAGCCATGCAGGCATAGGGCACCTCACAAGGCAAACTCTCAGCCACGGCCCGAGCAGTGGCGCAGCAGGGCATCACGCAGAAGGCCCTCCGAAGCACGAGGAGCAGCCGGCATCCTAGCATTGCTCTCTCAGGGACTGAGGCACGAGGCAAAAGGGACCTCCCAATCAGAAGCATCAGCCACCAGTGTGGCGGTTGCCTCGCACGGCCTCACGCAGAAGGCACCTCACAAGGAGAAGGAGCTGCCAGGCACCCGGCGAAGCCCTAAATGGCACTGCTGCACAAGGGCCCTCCAACGCTAAGAGAGCGGCCAGGGGCCGAGCACTGCCCTGTCACGCACTGCTGCACAACTCACCTCACAACCAAGGACAGCACACAAGTGTCTGGCACTGCTCTCCGAGGCATGCGGGCATAAGGCACCTCACAAGGCAAACTCTCAGCCAAGGCCCTAGCAATGGCACATCAGGGCTTCAGGCAGAAGGCCTCTCCGAACCACGAGGAGCAGTCAGCAGCCCAGCATTGCACTCTCAGGGGCTGAGGCAGAAGGGACCGCACAGTTCTAGATATCAGCCACCAGCCTGGCAATTGCCTCGCTGGGCCCTCATGCAGCAGGCACCTCACAAGGTAAAGGAGCTGCTAGGCACCCGGCGAAGCCCTAAGTGGCACTGCTGCACAAGGGACCTCCAACAGCTCACAAGAGCACGGCCCTGCTCGCTCAGGCATGCGGGCATAGGGCACCTCCCAAGCCAAACTCTCAACCATGGCCCGAGCAGTGGCACATCAGGGCGTTCAGGCAGAAGGTCCCTCCGAAGCATGAGGAGCAGTCAGCATCCTAATAGCGCTCTCAGGGATGGAGGCAGATGAGACCTCACAAGCCCAAGGATCAGCCACCAGCCTTGCAGTTGCCTCGCAGGGCCTCCTGCAGAAGTTGCTGTACAAGGAGCTCCTAGGCACCCAGCTAAGCCCTAAATGGCACGGCTACACAAGGGACCTCCAAAGCGCAGGGACAAGTGATGTGCCTGCCGCTGCTCTCCAAGACATGCGGGCATAGGGCACCTCACAAGGCAAACTCTCAGCCACGGCCCGAGCAGCGGCGCAGCAGGGCATCAGGGCATCAGGCAGAAGGCCCCTCCGAAGCACGAGGAGCAGTCGGCATCCTAGCATTGCTCTCTCAGGGACTGAGGCAGAAGGCACCGCACAATCCCAAGCATCAGACAGCAGCCTGGCAGTTGCCTCGCAGCGCCCTCATGCACAGCGCACCTAACAAGCCCAAGGAACTGTTAGGCACCCGGCTGTGTCCTGCGTGACACTGAAACATAAATGTCCTCAAAGGCACAAAGAGCAGGCAGGGGCCGAGCACTGCTCTATCAGGCACTGCTGCACAACTCACCTCACAACCAAGGACAGCACCCGAGGGCCTGGCACTGCTCTCCAAGCCATGCAGGCATAGGGCACCTCAAAAGGCAAACTCTCAGCCACGGCCCGAGCAGTGGCGCAGCAGGGCATCACGCAGAAGGCCCTCCGAAGCACGAGGAGCAGCCGGCATCCTAGCATTGCTCTCTCAGGGACCGAGGCACGAGGCAAAAGGGACCTCCCAATCAGAAGCATCAGCCACCAGTGTGGCGGTTGCCTCGCACGGCCTCACGCAGAAGGCACCTCACAAGGAGAAGGAGCTGCCAGGCACCCGGCGAAGCCCTAAATGGCACTGCTGCACAAGGGCCCTCCAACGCTAAGAGAGCGGCCAGGGGCCGAGCACTGCCCTGTCACGCACTGCTGCACAACTCACCTCACAACCAAGGACAGCACACAAGTGTCTGGCACTGCTCTCCGAGCCATGCGGGCATAAGGCACCTCACAAGGCAAACTCTCAGCCAAGGCCCTAGCAATGGCACATCAGGGCTTCAGGCAGAAGGCCTCTCCGAACCACGAGGAGCAGTCAGCAGCCCAGCATTGCACTCTCAGGGGCTGAGGCAGAAGGGACCGCACAGTTCTAGATATCAGCCACCAGCCTGGCAATTGCCTCGCTGGGCCCTCATGCAGCAGGCACCTCACAAGGTAAAGGAGCTGCTAGGCACCCGGCGAAGCCCTAAGTGGCACTGCTGCACAAGGGACCTCCAACAGCTCACAAGAGCATGGCCCTGCTCGCTCAGGCATGCGGGCATAGGGCACCTCCCAAGCCAAACTCTCAGCCATGGCCCGAGCAGTGGCACATCAGGGCGTTCAGGCAGAAGGTCCCTCCGAAGCATGAGGAGCAGTCGGCATCCTAATAGCGCTCTCAGGGATGGAGGCAGATGAGACCTCACAAGCCCAAGGATCAGCCACCAGCCTTGCAGTTGCCTCGCAGGGCCTCCTGCAGAAGTTGCTGTGCAAGGAGCTCCTAGGCACCCAGCTAAGCCCTAAATGGCACGGCTACACAAGGGACCTCCAAAGCGCAGGGACAAGTGATGTGCCTGCCGCTGCTCTGCAAGCCATGCAGGCATAGGGCACCTCACAAGGCAAACTCTCAGCCACGGCCCGAGCAGCGGCGCAGCAGGGCATCAGGGCATCAGGCAGAAGGCCCCTCCGAAGCACGAGGAGCAGTCGGCATCCTAGCATTGCTCTCTCAGGGACTGAGGCAGAAGGCACCGCACAATCCCAAGCATCAGACAGCAGCCTGGCAGTTGCCTCGCAGCGCCCTCATGCACAGCGCACCTAACAAGCCCAAGGAACTGTTAGGCACCCGGCTGTGTCCTGCGTGACACTGAAACATAAATGTCCTCAAAGGCACAAAGAGCAGGCAGGGGCCGAGCACTGCTCTATCAGGCACTGCTGCACAACTCACCTCACAACCAAGGACAGCACCCGAGGGCCTGGCACTGCTCTCCAAGCCCTGCAGGCATAGGGCACCTCACAAGGCAAACTCTCAGCCACGGCCCGAGCAGTGGCGCAGCAGGGCATCACGCAGAAGGCCCTCCGAAGCACGAGGAGCAGCCGGCATCCTAGCATTGCTCTCTCAGGGACTGAGGCACGAGGCAAAAGGGACCTCCCAATCAGAAGCATCAGCCACCAGTGTGGCGGTTGCCTCGCACGGCCTCACGCAGAAGGCACCTCACAAGGAGAAGGAGCTGCCAGGCACCCGGCGAAGCCCTAAATGGCACTGCTGCACAAGGGCCCTCCAACGCTAAGAGAGCGGCCAGGGGCCGAGCACTGCCCTGTCACGCACTGCTGCACAACTCACCTCACAACCAAGGACAGCACACAAGTGTCTGGCACTGCTCTCCGAGGCATGCGGGCATAAGGCACCTCACAAGGCAAACTCTCAGCCAAGGCCCTAGCAATGGCACATCAGGGCTTCAGGCAGAAGGCCTCTCCGAACCACGAGGAGCAGTCAGCAGCCCAGCATTGCACTCTCAGGGGCTGAGGCAGAAGGGACCGCACAGTTCTAGATATCAGCCACCAGCCTGGCAATTGCCTCGCTGGGCCCTCATGCAGCAGGCACCTCACAAGGTAAAGGAGCTGCTAGGCACCCGGCGAAGCCCTAAGTGGCACTGCTGCACAAGGGACCTCCAACAGCTCACAAGAGCATGGCCCTGCTCGCTCAGGCATGCGGGCATAGGGCACCTCCCAAGCCAAACTCTCAGCCATGGCCCGAGCAGTGGCACATCAGGGCGTTCAGGCAGAAGGTCCCTCCGAAGCATGAGGAGCAGTCAGCATCCTAATAGCGCTCTCAGGGATGGAGGCAGATGAGACCTCACAAGCCCAAGGATCAGCCAGGAGCCTTGCAGTTGACTCGCAGGGCCTCCTGCAGAAGTTGCTGTGCAAGGAGCTCCTAGGCACCCAGCTAAGCCCTAAATGGCACGGCTACACAAGGGACCTCCAAAGCGCAGGGACAAGTGATGTGCCTGCCGCTGCTCTGCAAGCCATGCGGGCATAGGGCACCTCACAAGGCAAACTCTCAGCCACGGCCCGAGCAGCGGCGCAGCAGGGCATCAGGGCATCAGGCAGAAGGCCCCTCGGAAGCACGAGGAGCAGTCAGCATCCTAATAGCGCTCTCAGGGATGGAGGCAGATGAGACCTCACAAGCCCAAGGATCAGCCACCAGCCTTGCAGTTGCCTCGCAGGGCCTCCTGCAGAAGTTGCTGTACAAGGAGCTCCTAGGCACCCAGCTAAGCCCTAAATGGCACGGCTACACAAGGGACCTCCAAAGCGCAGGGACAAGTGATGTGCCTGCCGCTGCTCTCCAAGACATGCGGGCATAGGGCACCTCACAAGGCAAACTCTCAGCCACGGCCCGAGCAGCGGCGCATCAGGGCATCAGGCAGAAGGCCCCTCCGAAGCACGAGGAGCAGTCGGCATCCTAACATTGCTCTCTCAGGGACTGAGGCAGAAGGCACCGCACAATCCCAAGCATCAGACAGCAGCCTGGCAGTTGCCTCGCAGCGCCCTCATGCACAGCGCACCTAACAAGCCCAAGGAACTGTTAGGCACCCGGCTGTGTCCTGCGTGACACTGAAACATAAATGTCCTCAAAGGCACAAAGAGCAGGCAGGGGCCGAGCACTGCTCTATCAGGCACTGCTGCACAACTCACCTCACAACCAAGGACAGCACCCGAGGGCCTGGCACTGCTCTCCAAGCCCTGCAGGCATAGGGCACCTCACAAGGCAAACTCTCAGCCACGGCCCGAGCAGTGGCGCAGCAGGGCATCACGCAGAAGGCCCTCCGAAGCACGAGGAGCAGCCGGCATCCTAGCATTGCTCTCTCAGGGACTGAGGCACGAGGCAAAAGGGACCTCCCAATCAGAAGCATCAGCCACCAGTGTGGCGGTTGCCTCGCACGGCCTCACGCAGAAGGCACCTCACAAGGAGAAGGAGCTGCCAGGCACCCGGCGAAGCCCTAAATGGCACTGCTGCACAAGGGCCCTCCAACGCTAAGAGAGCGGCCAGGGGCCGAGCACTGCCCTGTCACGCACTGCTGCACAACTCACCTCACAACCAAGGACAGCACACAAGTGTCTGGCACTGCTCTCCGAGGCATGCGGGCATGAGGCACCTCACAAGGCAAACTCTCAGCCAAGGCCCTAGCAATGGCACATCAGGGCTTCAGGCAGAAGGCCTCTCCGAACCACGAGGAGCAGTCAGCAGCCCAGCATTGCACTCTCAGGGGCTGAGGCAGAAGGGACCGCACAGTTCTAGATATCAGCCACCAGCCTGGCAATTGCCTCGCTGGGCCCTCATGCAGCAGGCACCTCACAAGGTAAAGGAGCTGCTAGGCACCCGGCGAAGCCCTAAGTGGCACTGCTGCACAAGGGACCTCCAACAGCTCACAAGAGCATGGCCCTGCTCGCTCAGGCATGCGGGCATAGGGCACCTCCCAAGCCAAACTCTCAGCCATGGCCCGAGCAGTGGCACATCAGGGCGTTCAGGCAGAAGGTCCCTCCGAAGCATGAGGAGCAGTCGGCATCCTAATAGCGCTCTCAGGGATGGAGGCAGATGAGACCTCACAAGCCCAAGGATCAGCCACCAGCCTTGCAGTTGCCTCGCAGGGCCTCCTGCAGAAGTTGCTGTACAAGGAGCTCCTAGGCACCCAGCTAAGCCCTAAATGGCACGGCTACACAAGGGACCTCCAAAGCGCAGGGACAAGTGATGTGCCTGCCGCTGCTCTCCAAGCCATGCAGGCATAGGGCACCTCACAAGGCAAACTCTCAGCCACGGCCCGAGCAGCGGCGCAGCAGGGCATCAGGGCATCAGGCAGAAGGCCCCTCGGAAGCACGAGGAGCAGTCGGCATCCTAGCATTGCTCTCTCAGGGACTGAGGCAGAAGGCACCGCACAATCCCAAGCATCAGACAGCAGCCTGGCAGTTGCCTCGCAGCGCCCTCATGCACAGCGCACCTAACAAGCCCAAGGAACTGTTAGGCACCCGGCTGTGTCCTGCGTGACACTGAAACATAAATGTCCTCAAAGGCACAAAGAGCAGGCAGGGGCCGAGCACTGCTCTATCAGGCACTGCTGCACAACTCACCTCACAACCAAGGACAGCACCCGAGGGCCTGGCACTGCTCTCCAAGCCATGCAGGCATAGGGCACCTCACAAGGCAAACTCTCAGCCACGGCCCGAGCAGTGGCGCAGCAGGGCATCACGCAGAAGGCCCTCCGAAGCACGAGGAGCAGCCGGCATCCTAGCATTGCTCTCTCAGGGACCGAGGCACGAGGCAAAAGGGACCTCCCAATCAGAAGCATCAGCCACCAGTGTGGCGGTTGCCTCGCAGGGCCTCACGCAGAAGGCACCTCACAAGGAGAAGGAGCTGCCAGGCACCCGGCGAAGCCCTAAATGGCACTGCTGCACAAGGGACCTCCAACGCTAAGAGAGCGGCCAGGGGCCGAGCACTGCCCTGTCACGCACTGCTGCACAACTCACCTCACAACCAAGGACAGCACACAAGTGTCTGGCACTGCTCTCCGAGGCATTCGGCATAAGGCACCTCACAAGGCAAACTCTCAGCCAAGGCCCTAGCAATGGCACATCAGGGCTTCAGGCAGAAGGCCTCTCCGAACCACGAGGAGCAGTCAGCAGCCCAGCATTGCACTCTCAGGGGCTGAGGCAGAAGGGACCGCACAGTTCTAGATATCAGCCACCAGCCTGGCAATTGCCTCGCTGGGCCCTCATGCAGCAGGCACCTCACAAGGTAAAGGAGCTGCTAGGCACCCGGCGAAGCCCTAAGTGGCACTGCTGCACAAGGGACCTCCAACAGCTCACAAGAGCATGGCCCTGCTCGCTCAGGCATGCGGGCATAGGGCACCTCCCAAGCCAAACTCTCAGCCATGGCCCGAGCAGTGGCACATCAGGGCGTTCAGGCAGAAGGTCCCTCCGAAGCATGAGGAGCAGTCGGCATCCTAATAGCGCTCTCAGGGATGGAGGCAGATGAGACCTCACAAGCCCAAGGATCAGCCACCAGCCTTGCAGTTGCCTCGCAGGGCCTCCTGCAGAAGTTGCTGTGCAAGGAGCTCCTAGGCACCCAGCTAAGCCCTAAATGGCACGGCTACACAAGGGACCTCCAAAGCGCAGGGACAAGTGATGTGCCTGCCGCTGCTCTGCAAGCCATGCGGGCATAGGGCACCTCACAAGGCAAACTCTCAGCCACGGCCCGAGCAGCGGCGCAGCAGGGCATCACGCAGAAGGCCCTCCGAAGCACGAGGAGCAGTCGGCATCCTAGCATTGCTCTCTCAGGGACCGAGGCACGAGGCAAAAGGGACCTCCCAATCAGAAGCATCAGCCACCAGTGTGGCGGTTGCCTCGCAGGGCCTCACGCAGAAGGCACCTCACAAGGAGAAGGAGCTGCCAGGCACCCGGCGAAGCCCTAAATGGCACTGCTGCACAAGGGCCCTCCAACGCTAAGAGAGCGGCCAGGGGCCGAGCACTGCCCTGTCACGCACTGCTGCACAACTCACCTCACAACCAAGGACAGCACACAAGTGTCTGGCACTGCTCTCCGAGGCATTCGGCATAAGGCACCTCACAAGGCAAACTCTCAGCCAAGGCCCTAGCAATGGCACATCAGGGCTTCAGGCAGAAGGCCTCTCCGAACCACGAGGAGCAGTCAGCAGCCCAGCATTGCACTCTCAGGGGCTGAGGCAGAAGGGACCGCACAGTTCTAGATATCAGCCACCAGCCTGGCAATTGCCTCGCTGGGCCCTCATGCAGCAGGCACCTCACAAGGTAAAGGAGCTGCTAGGCACCCGGCGAAGCCCTAAGTGGCACTGCTGCACAAGGGACCTCCAACAGCTCACAAGAGCATGGCCCTGCTCGCTCAGGCATGCGGGCATAGGGCACCTCCCAAGCCAAACTCTCAGCCATGGCCCGAGCAGTGGCACATCAGGGCGTTCAGGCAGAAGGTCCCTCCGAAGCATGAGGAGCAGTCGGCATCCTAATAGCGCTCTCAGGGATGGAGGCAGATGAGACCTCACAAGCCCAAGGATCAGCCACCAGCCTTGCAGTTGCCTCGCAGGGCCTCCTGCAGAAGTTGCTGTACAAGGAGCTCCTAGGCACCCAGCTAAGCCCTAAATGGCACGGCTACACAAGGGACCTCCAAAGCGCAGGGACAAGTGATGTGCCTGCCGCTGCTCTGCAAGCCATGCGGGCATAGGGCACCTCACAAGGCAAACTCTCAGCCACGGCCCGAGCAGCGGCGCAGCAGGGCATCAGGGCATCAGGCAGAAGGCCCCTCCGAAGCACGAGGAGCAGTCGGCATCCTAGCATTGCTCTCTCAGGGACTGAGGCAGAAGGCACCGCACAATCCCAAGCATCAGACAGCAGCCTGGCAGTTGCCTCGCAGCGCCCTCATGCAGAGCGCACCTAACAAGCCCAAGGAACTGTTAGGCACCCGGCTGTGTCCTGCGTGACACTGAAACATAAATGTCCTCAAAGGCACAAAGAGCAGGCAGGGGCCGAGCACTGCTCTATCAGGCACTGCTGCACAACTCACCTCACAACCAAGGACAGCACCCGAGGGCCTGGCACTGCTCTCCAAGCCATGCAGGCATAGGGCACCTCACAAGGCAAACTCTCAGCCACGGCCCGAGCAGTGGCGCAGCAGGGCATCACGCAGAAGGCCCTCCGAAGCACGAGGAGCAGCCGGCATCCTAGCATTGCTCTCTCAGGGACTGAGGCACGAGGCAAAAGGGACCTCCCAATCAGAAGCATCAGCCACCAGTGTGGCGGTTGCCTCGCACGGCCTCACGCAGAAGGCACCTCACAAGGAGAAGGAGTTGCCAGGCACCCGGCGAAGCCCTAAATGGCACTGCTGCACAAGGGCCCTCCAACGCTAAGAGAGCGGCCAGGGGCCGAGCACTGCCCTGTCACGCACTGCTGCACAACTCACCTCACAACCAAGGACAGCACACAAGTGTCTGGCACTGCTCTCCGAGGCATGCGGGCATAAGGCACCTCACAAGGCAAACTCTCAGCCAAGGCCCTAGCAATGGCACATCAGGGCTTCAGGCAGAAGGCCTCTCCGAACCACGAGGAGCAGTCAGCAGCCCAGCATTGCACTCTCAGGGGCTGAGGCAGAAGGGACCGCACAGTTCTAGATATCAGCCACCAGCCTGGCAATTGCCTCGCTGGGCCCTCATGCAGCAGGCACCTCACAAGGTAAAGGAGCTGCTAGGCACACGGCGAAGCCCTAAGTGGCACTGCTGCACAAGGGACCTCCAACAGCTCACAAGAGCATGGCCCTGCTCGCTCAGGCATGCGGGCATAGGGCACCTCCCAAGCCAAACTCTCAGCCATGGCCCGAGCAGTGGCACATCAGGGCGTTCAGGCAGAAGGTCCCTCCGAAGCATGAGGAGCAGTCAGCATCCTAATAGCGCTCTCAGGGATGGAGGCAGATGAGACCTCACAAGCCCAAGGATCAGCCACCAGCCTTGCAGTTGCCTCGCAGGGCCTCCTGCAGAAGTTGCTGTGCAAGGAGCTCCTAGGCACCCAGCTAAGCCCTAAATGGCACGGCTACACAAGGGACCTCCAAAGCGCAGGGACAAGTGATGTGCCTGCCGCTGCTCTGCAAGCCATGCGGGCATAGGGCACCTCACAAGGCAAACTCTCAGCCACGGCCCGAGCAGCGGCGCAGCAGGGCATCAGGGCATCAGGCAGAAGGCCCCTCCGAAGCACGAGGAGCAGTCGGCATCCTAGCATTGCTCTCTCAGGGACTGAGGCAGAAGGCACCGCACAATCCCAAGCATCAGACAGCAGCCTGGCAGTTGCCTCGCAGCGCCCTCATGCAGAGCGCACCTAACAAGCCCAAGGAACTGTTAGGCACCCGGCTGTGTCCTGCGTGACACTGAAACATAAATGTCCTCAAAGGCACAAAGAGCAGGCAGGGGCCGAGCACTGCTCTATCAGGCACTGCTGCACAACTCACCTCACAACCAAGGACAGCACCCGAGGGCCTGGCACTGCTCTCCAAGCCATGCAGGCATAGGGCACCTCACAAGGCAAACTCTCAGCCACGGCCCGAGCAGTGGCGCAGCAGGGCATCACGCAGAAGGCCCTCCGAAGCACGAGGAGCAGCCGGCATCCTAGCATTGCTCTCTCAGGGACTGAGGCACGAGGCAAAAGGGACCTCCCAATCAGAAGCATCAGCCACCAGTGTGGCGGTTGCCTCGCACGGCCTCACGCAGAAGGCACCTCACAAGGAGAAGGAGCTGCCAGGCACCCGGCGAAGCCCTAAATGGCACTGCTGCACAAGGGACCTCCAACGCTAAGAGAGCAGCCAGGGGCCGAGCACTGCCCTGTCACGCACTGCTGCACAACTCACCTCACAACCAAGGACAGCACACAAGTGTCTGGCACTGCTCTCCGAGGCATGCGGGCATAAGGCACCTCACAAGGCAAACTCTCAGCCAAGGCCCTAGCAATGGCACATCAGGGCTTCAGGCAGAAGGCCTCTCCGAACCACGAGGAGCAGTCAGCAGCCCAGCATTGCACTCTCAGGGGCTGAGGCAGAAGGGACCGCACAGTTCTAGATATCAGCCACCAGCCTGGCAATTGCCTCGCTGGGCCCTCATGCAGCAGGCACCTCACAAGGTAAAGGAGCTGCTAGGCACCCGGCGAAGCCCTAAGTGGCACTGCTGCACAAGGGACCTCCAACAGCTCACAAGAGCATGGCCCTGCTCGCTCAGGCATGCGGGCATAGGGCACCTCCCAAGCCAAACTCTCAGCCATGGCCCGAGCAGTGGCACATCAGGGCGTTCAGGCAGAAGGTCCCTCCGAAGCATGAGGAGCAGTCGGCATCCTAATAGCGCTCTCAGGGATGGAGGCAGATGAGACCTCACAAGCCCAAGGATCAGCCACCAGCCTTGCAGTTGCCTCGCAGGGCCTCCTGCAGAAGTTGCTGTGCAAGGAGCTCCTAGGCACCCAGCTAAGCCCTAAATGGCACGGCTACACAAGGGACCTCCAAAGCGCAGGGACAAGTGATGTGCCTGCCGCTGCTCTGCAAGCCATGCGGGCATAGGGCACCTCACAAGGCAAACTCTCAGCCACGGCCCGAGCAGCGGCGCAGCAGGGCATCAGGGCATCAGGCAGAAGGCCCCTCCGAAGCACGAGGAGCAGTCGGCATCCTAGCATTGCTCTCTCAGGGACTGAGGCAGAAGGCACCGCACAATCCCAAGCATCAGACAGCAGCCTGGCAGTTGCCTCGCAGCGCCCTCATGCAGAGCGCACCTAACAAGCCCAAGGAACTGTTAGGCACCCGGCTGTGTCCTGCGTGACACTGAAACATAAATGTCCTCAAAGGCACAAAGAGCAGGCAGGGGCCGAGCACTGCTCTATCAGGCACTGCTGCACAACTCACCTCACAACCAAGGACAGCACCCGAGGGCCTGGCACTGCTCTCCAAGCCATGCAGGCATAGGGCACCTCACAAGGCAAACTCTCAGCCACGGCCCGAGCAGTGGCGCAGCAGGGCATCACGCAGAAGGCCCTCCGAAGCACGAGGAGCAGCCGGCATCCTAGCATTGCTCTCTCAGGGACTGAGGCACGAGGCAAAAGGGACCTCCCAATCAGAAGCATCAGCCACCAGTGTGGCGGTTGCCTCGCAGGGCCTCACGCAGAAGGCACCTCACAAGGAGAAGGAGCTGCCAGGCACCCGGCGAAGCCCTAAATGGCACTGCTGCACAAGGGCCCTCCAACGCTAAGAGAGCGGCCAGGGGCCGAGCACTGCCCTGTCACGCACTGCTGCACAACTCACCTCACAACCAAGGACAGCACACAAGTGTCTGGCACTGCTCTCCGAGGCATGCGGGCATGAGGCACCTCACAAGGCAAACTCTCAGCCAAGGCCCTAGCAATGGCACATCAGGGCTTCAGGCAGAAGGCCTCTCCGAACCACGAGGAGCAGTCAGCAGCCCAGCATTGCACTCTCAGGGGCTGAGGCAGAAGGGACCGCACAGTTCTAGATATCAGCCACCAGCCTGGCAATTGCCTCGCTGGGCCCTCATGCAGCAGGCACCTCACAAGGTAAAGGAGCTGCTAGGCACACGGCGAAGCCCTAAGTGGCACTGCTGCACAAGGGACCTCCAACAGCTCACAAGAGCATGGCCCTGCTCGCTCAGGCATGCGGGCATAGGGCACCTCCCAAGCCAAACTCTCAGCCATGGCCCGAGCAGTGGCACATCAGGGCGTTCAGGCAGAAGGTCCCTCCGAAGCATGAGGAGCAGTCAGCATCCTAATAGCGCTCTCAGGGATGGAGGCAGATGAGACCTCACAAGCCCAAGGATCAGCCACCAGCCTTGCAGTTGCCTCGCAGGGCCTCCTGCAGAAGTTGCTGTGCAAGGAGCTCCTAGGCACCCAGCTAAGCCCTAAATGGCACGGCTACACAAGGGACCTCCAAAGCGCAGGGACAAGTGATGTGCCTGCCGCTGCTCTGCAAGCCATGCGGGCATAGGGCACCTCACAAGGCAAACTCTCAGCCACGGCCCGAGCAGCGGCGCAGCAGGGCATCAGGGCATCAGGCAGAAGGCCCCTCCGAAGCACGAGGAGCAGTCGGCATCCTAGCATTGCTCTCTCAGGGACTGAGGCAGAAGGCACCGCACAATCCCAAGCATCAGACAGCAGCCTGGCAGTTGCCTCGCAGCGCCCTCATGCAGAGCGCACCTAACAAGCCCAAGGAACTGTTAGGCACCCGGCTGTGTCCTGCGTGACACTGAAACATAAATGTCCTCAAAGGCACAAAGAGCAGGCAGGGGCCGAGCACTGCTCTATCAGGCACTGCTGCACAACTCACCTCACAACCAAGGACAGCACCCGAGGGCCTGGCACTGCTCTCCAAGCCATGCAGGCATAGGGCACCTCACAAGGCAAACTCTCAGCCACGGCCCGAGCAGTGGCGCAGCAGGGCATCACGCAGAAGGCCCTCCGAAGCACGAGGAGCAGCCGGCATCCTAGCATTGCTCTCTCAGGGACCGAGGCACGAGGCAAAAGGGACCTCCCAATCAGAAGCATCAGCCACCAGTGTGGCGGTTGCCTCGCACGGCCTCACGCAGAAGGCACCTCACAAGGAGAAGGAGCTGCCAGGCACCCGGCGAAGCCCTAAATGGCACTGCTGCACAAGGGCCCTCCAACGCTAAGAGAGCGGCCAGGGGCCGAGCACTGCCCTGTCACGCACTGCTGCACAACTCACCTCACAACCAAGGACAGCACACAAGTGTCTGGCACTGCTCTCCGAGGCATGCGGGCATGAGGCACCTCACAAGGCAAACTCTCAGCCAAGGCCCTAGCAATGGCACATCAGGGCTTCAGGCAGAAGGCCTCTCCGAACCACGAGGAGCAGTCAGCAGCCCAGCATTGCACTCTCAGGGGCTGAGGCAGAAGGGACCGCACAGTTCTAGATATCAGCCACCAGCCTGGCAATTGCCTCGCTGGGCCCTCATGCAGCAGGCACCTCACAAGGTAAAGGAGCTGCTAGGCACCCGGCGAAGCCCTAAGTGGCACTGCTGCACAAGGGACCTCCAACAGCTCACAAGAGCATGGCCCTGCTCGCTCAGGCATGCGGGCATAGGGCACCTCCCAAGCCAAACTCTCAGCCATGGCCCGAGCAGTGGCACATCAGGGCGTTCAGGCAGAAGGTCCCTCCGAAGCATGAGGAGCAGTCAGCATCCTAATAGCGCTCTCAGGGATGGAGGCAGATGAGACCTCACAAGCCCAAGGATCAGCCACCAGCCTTGCAGTTGCCTCGCAGGGCCTCCTGCAGAAGTTGCTGTGCAAGGAGCTCCTAGGCACCCAGCTAAGCCCTAAATGGCACGGCTACACAAGGGACCTCCAAAGCGCAGGGACAAGTGATGTGCCTGCCGCTGCTCTCCAAGCCATGCAGGCATAGGGCATCTCACAAGGCAAACTCTCAGCCACGGCCCGAGCAGCGGCGCAGCAGGGCATCAGGGCATCAGGCAGAAGGCCCCTCCGAAGCACGAGGAGCAGTCGGCATCCTAGCATTGCTCTCTCAGGGACTGAGGCAGAAGGCACCGCACAATCCCAAGCATCAGACAGCAGCCTGGCAGTTGCCTCGCAGCGCCCTCATGCAGAGCGCACCTAACAAGCCCAAGGAACTGTTAGGCACCCGGCTGTGTCCTGCGTGACACTGAAACATAAATGTCCTCAAAGGCACAAAGAGCAGGCAGGGGCCGAGCACTGCTCTATCAGGCACTGCTGCACAACTCACCTCACAACCAAGGACAGCACCCGAGGGCCTGGCACTGCTCTCCAAGCCATGCAGGCATAGGGCACCTCACAAGGCAAACTCTCAGCCACGGCCCGAGCAGTGGCGCAGCAGGGCATCACGCAGAAGGCCCTCCGAAGCACGAGGAGCAGCCGGCATCCTAGCATTGCTCTCTCAGGGACCGAGGCACGAGGCAAAAGGGACCTCCCAATCAGAAGCATCAGCCACCAGTGTGGCGGTTGCCTCGCACGGCCTCACGCAGAAGGCACCTCACAAGGAGAAGGAGCTGCCAGGCACCCGGCGAAGCCCTAAATGGCACTGCTGCACAAGGGACCTCCAACGCTAAGAGAGCGGCCAGGGGCCGAGCACTGCCCTGTCACGCACTGCTGCACAACTCACCTCACAACCAAGGACAGCACACAAGTGTCTGGCACTGCTCTCCGAGGCATGCGGGCATGAGGCACCTCACAAGGCAAACTCTCAGCCAAGGCCCTAGCAATGGCACATCAGGGCTTCAGGCAGAAGGCCTCTCCGAACCACGAGGAGCAGTCAGCAGCCCAGCATTGCACTCTCAGGGGCTGAGGCAGAAGGGACCGCACAGTTCTAGATATCAGCCACCAGCCTGGCAATTGCCTCGCTGGGCCCTCATGCAGCAGGCACCTCACAAGGTAAAGGAGCTGCTAGGCACCCGGCGAAGCCCTAAGTGGCACTGCTGCACAAGGGACCTCCAACAGCTCACAAGAGCATGGCCCTGCTCGCTCAGGCATGCGGGCATAGGGCACCTCCCAAGCCAAACTCTCAGCCATGGCCCGAGCAGTGGCACATCAGGGCGTTCAGGCAGAAGGTCCCTCCGAAGCATGAGGAGCAGTCAGCATCCTAATAGCGCTCTCAGGGATGGAGGCAGATGAGACCTCACAAGCCCAAGGATCAGCCACCAGCCTTGCAGTTGCCTCGCAGGGCCTCCTGCAGAAGTTGCTGTACAAGGAGCTCCTAGGCACCCAGCTAAGCCCTAAATGGCACGGCTACACAAGGGACCTCCAAAGCGCAGGGACAAGTGATGTGCCTGCCGCTGCTCTCCAAGCCATGCGGGCATAGGGCACCTCACAAGGCAAACTCTCAGCCACGGCCCGAGCAGCGGCGCAGCAGGGCATCAGGGCATCAGGCAGAAGGCCCCTCCGAAGCACGAGGAGCAGTCGGCATCCTAGCATTGCTCTCTCAGGGACTGAGGCAGAAGGCACCGCACAATCCCAAGCATCAGACAGCAGCCTGGCAGTTGCCTCGCAGCGCCCTCATGCACAGCGCACCTAACAAGCCCAAGGAACTGTTAGGCACCCGGCTGTGTCCTGCGTGACACTGAAACATAAATGTCCTCAAAGGCACAAAGAGCAGGCAGGGGCCGAGCACTGCTCTATCAGGCACTGCTGCACAACTCACCTCACAACCAAGGACAGCACCCGAGGGCCTGGCACTGCTCTCCAAGCCCTGCAGGCATAGGGCACCTCACAAGGCAAACTCTCAGCCACGGCCCGAGCAGTGGCGCAGCAGGGCATCACGCAGAAGGCCCTCCGAAGCACGAGGAGCAGCCGGCATCCTAGCATTGCTCTCTCAGGGACTGAGGCACGAGGCAAAAGGGACCTCCCAATCAGAAGCATCAGCCACCAGTGTGGCGGTTGCCTCGCACGGCCTCACGCAGAAGGCACCTCACAAGGAGAAGGAGCTGCCAGGCACCCGGCGAAGCCCTAAATGGCACTGCTGCACAAGGGACCTCCAACGCTAAGAGAGCGGCCAGGGGCCGAGCACTGCCCTGTCACGCACTGCTGCACAACTCACCTCACAACCAAGGACAGCACACAAGTGTCTGGCACTGCTCTCCGAGGCATGCGGGCATAAGGCACCTCACAAGGCAAACTCTCAGCCAAGGCCCTAGCAATGGCACATCAGGGCTTCAGGCAGAAGGCCTCTCCGAACCACGAGGAGCAGTCAGCAGCCCAGCATTGCACTCTCAGGGGCTGAGGCAGAAGGGACCGCACAGTTCTAGATATCAGCCACCAGCCTGGCAATTGCCTCGCTGGGCCCTCATGCAGCAGGCACCTCACAAGGTAAAGGAGCTGCTAGGCACCCGGCGAAGCCCTAAGTGGCACTGCTGCACAAGGGACCTCCAACAGCTCACAAGAGCATGGCCCTGCTCGCTCAGGCATGCGGGCATAGGGCACCTCCCAAGCCAAACTCTCAGCCATGGCCCGAGCAGTGGCACATCAGGGCGTTCAGGCAGAAGGTCCCTCCGAAGCATGAGGAGCAGTCGGCATCCTAATAGCGCTCTCAGGGATGGAGGCAGATGAGACCTCACAAGCCCAAGGATCAGCCACCAGCCTTGCAGTTGCCTCGCAGGGCCTCCTGCAGAAGTTGCTGTACAAGGAGCTCCTAGGCACCCAGCTAAGCCCTAAATGGCACGGCTACACAAGGGACGTCCAAAGCGCAGGGACAAGTGATGTGCCTGCCGCTGCTCTGCAAGCCATGCAGGCATAGGGCACCTCACAAGGCAAACTCTCAGCCACGGCCCGAGCAGCGGCGCAGCAGGGCATCAGGGCATCAGGCAGAAGGCCCCTCCGAAGCACGAGGAGCAGTCGGCATCCTAGCATTGCTCTCTCAGGGACTGAGGCAGAAGGCACCGCACAATCCCAAGCATCAGACAGCAGCCTGGCAGTTGCCTCGCAGCGCCCTCATGCAGAGCGCACCTAACAAGCCCAAGGAACTGTTAGGCACCCGGCTATGTCCTGCGTGACACTGAAACATAAATGTCCTCAAAGGCACAAAGAGCAGGCAGGGGCCGAGCACTGCTCTATCAGGCACTGCTGCACAACTCACCTCACAACCAAGGACAGCACCCGAGGGCCTGGCACTGCTCTCCAAGCCATGCAGGCATAGGGCACCTCACAAGGCAAACTCTCAGCCACGGCCCGAGCAGTGGCGCAGCAGGGCATCACGCAGAAGGCCCTCCGAAGCACGAGGAGCAGCCGGCATCCTAGCATTGCTCTCTCAGGGACTGAGGCACGAGGCAAAAGGGACCTCCCAATCAGAAGCATCAGCCACCAGTGTGGCGGTTGCCTCGCACGGCCTCACGCAGAAGGCACCTCACAAGGAGAAGGAGCTGCCAGGCACCCGGCGAAGCCCTAAATGGCACTGCTGCACAAGGGACCTCCAACGCTAAGAGAGCGGCCAGGGGCCGAGCACTGCCCTGTCACGCACTGCTGCACAACTCACCTCACAACCAAGGACAGCACACAAGTGTCTGGCACTGCTCTCCGAGGCATGCGGGCATAAGGCACCTCACAAGGCAAACTCTCAGCCAAGGCCCTAGCAATGGCACATCAGGGCTTCAGGCAGAAGGCCTCTCCGAACCACGAGGAGCAGTCAGCAGCCCAGCATTGCACTCTCAGGGGCTGAGGCAGAAGGGACCGCACAGTTCTAGATATCAGCCACCAGCCTGGCAATTGCCTCGCTGGGCCCTCATGCAGCAGGCACCTCACAAGGTAAAGGAGCTGCTAGGCACCCGGCGAAGCCCTAAGTGGCACTGCTGCACAAGGGACCTCCAACAGCTCACAAGAGCATGGCCCTGCTCGCTCAGGCATGCGGGCATAGGGCACCTCCCAAGCCAAACTCTCAGCCATGGCCCGAGCAGTGGCACATCAGGGCGTTCAGGCAGAAGGTCCCTCCGAAGCATGAGGAGCAGTCGGCATCCTAATAGCGCTCTCAGGGATGGAGGCAGATGAGACCTCACAAGCCCAAGGATCAGCCACCAGCCTTGCAGTTGCCTCGCAGGGCCTCCTGCAGAAGTTGCTGTACAAGGAGCTCCTAGGCACCCAGCTAAGCCCTAAATGGCACGGCTACACAAGGGACGTCCAAAGCGCAGGGACAAGTGATGTGCCTGCCGCTGCTCTGCAAGCCATGCGGGCATAGGGCACCTCACAAGGCAAACTCTCAGCCACGGCCCGAGCAGCGGCGCAGCAGGGCATCAGGGCATCAGGCAGAAGGCCCCTCCGAAGCACGAGGAGCAGTCGGCATCCTAGCATTGCTCTCTCAGGGACTGAGGCAGAAGGCACCGCACAATCCCAAGCATCAGACAGCAGCCTGGCAGTTGCCTCGCAGCGCCCTCATGCAGAGCGCACCTAACAAGCCCAAGGAACTGTTAGGCACCCGGCTGTGTCCTGCGTGACACTGAAACATAAATGTCCTCAAAGGCACAAAGAGCAGGCAGGGGCCGAGCACTGCTCTATCAGGCACTGCTGCACAACTCACCTCACAACCAAGGACAGCACCCGAGGGCCTGGCACTGCTCTCCAAGCCATGCAGGCATAGGGCACCTCACAAGGCAAACTCTCAGCCACGGCCCGAGCAGTGGCGCAGCAGGGCATCACGCAGAAGGCCCTCCGAAGCACGAGGAGCAGCCGGCATCCTAGCATTGCTCTCTCAGGGACTGAGGCACGAGGCAAAAGGGACCTCCCAATCAGAAGCATCAGCCACCAGTGTGGCGGTTGCCTCGCACGGCCTCACGCAGAAGGCACCTCACAAGGAGAAGGAGCTGCCAGGCACCCGGCGAAGCCCTAAATGGCACTGCTGCACAAGGGCCCTCCAACGCTAAGAGAGCGGCCAGGGGCCGAGCACTGCCCTGTCACGCACTGCTGCACAACTCACCTCACAACCAAGGACAGCACACAAGTGTCTGGCACTGCTCTCCGAGGCATGCGGGCATAAGGCACCTCACAAGGCAAACTCTCAGCCAAGGCCCTAGCAATGGCACATCAGGGCTTCAGGCAGAAGGCCTCTCCGAACCACGAGGAGCAGTCAGCAGCCCAGCATTGCACTCTCAGGGGCTGAGGCAGAAGGGACCGCACAGTTCTAGATATCAGCCACCAGCCTGGCAATTGCCTCGCTGGGCCCTCATGCAGCAGGCACCTCACAAGGTAAAGGAGCTGCTAGGCACACGGCGAAGCCCTAAGTGGCACTGCTGCACAAGGGACCTCCAACAGCTCACAAGAGCACGGCCCTGCTCGCTCAGGCATGCGGGCATAGGGCACCTCCCAAGCCAAACTCTCAGCCATGGCCCGAGCAGTGGCACATCAGGGCGTTCAGGCAGAAGGTCCCTCCGAAGCATGAGGAGCAGTCAGCATCCTAATAGCGCTCTCAGGGATGGAGGCAGATGAGACCTCACAAGCCCAAGGATCAGCCACCAGCCTTGCAGTTGCCTCGCAGGGCCTCCTGCAGAAGTTGCTGTGCAAGGAGCTCCTAGGCACCCAGCTAAGCCCTAAATGGCACGGCTACACAAGGGACCTCCAAAGCGCAGGGACAAGTGATGTGCCTGCCGCTGCTCTGCAAGCCATGCGGGCATAGGGCACCTCACAAGGCAAACTCTCAGCCACGGCCCGAGCAGCGGCGCAGCAGGGCATCAGGGCATCAGGCAGAAGGCCCCTCCGAAGCACGAGGAGCAGTCGGCATCCTAGCATTGCTCTCTCAGGGACTGAGGCAGAAGGCACCGCACAATCCCAAGCATCAGACAGCAGCCTGGCAGTTGCCTCGCAGCGCCCTCATGCAGAGCGCACCTAACAAGCCCAAGGAACTGTTAGGCACCCGGCTGTGTCCTGCGTGACACTGAAACATAAATGTCCTCAAAGGCACAAAGAGCAGGCAGGGGCCGAGCACTGCTCTATCAGGCACTGCTGCACAACTCACCTCACAACCAAGGACAGCACCCGAGGGCCTGGCACTGCTCTCCAAGCCATGCAGGCATAGGGCACCTCACAAGGCAAACTCTCAGCCACGGCCCGAGCAGTGGCGCAGCAGGGCATCACGCAGAAGGCCCTCCGAAGCACGAGGAGCAGCCGGCATCCTAGCATTGCTCTCTCAGGGACTGAGGCACGAGGCAAAAGGGACCTCCCAATCAGAAGCATCAGCCACCAGTGTGGCGGTTGCCTCGCACGGCCTCACGCAGAAGGCACCTCACAAGGAGAAGGAGCTGCCAGGCACCCGGCGAAGCCCTAAATGGCACTGCTGCACAAGGGCCCTCCAACGCTAAGAGAGCGGCCAGGGGCCGAGCACTGCCCTGTCACGCACTGCTGCACAACTCACCTCACAACCAAGGACAGCACACAAGTGTCTGGCACTGCTCTCCGAGGCATGCGGGCATAAGGCACCTCACAAGGCAAACTCTCAGCCAAGGCCCTAGCAATGGCACATCAGGGCTTCAGGCAGAAGGCCTCTCCGAACCACGAGGAGCAGTCAGCAGCCCAGCATTGCACTCTCAGGGGCTGAGGCAGAAGGGACCGCACAGTTCTAGATATCAGCCACCAGCCTGGCAATTGCCTCGCTGGGCCCTCATGCAGCAGGCACCTCACAAGGTAAAGGAGCTGCTAGGCACCCGGCGAAGCCCTAAGTGGCACTGCTGCACAAGGGACCTCCAACAGCTCACAAGAGCATGGCCCTGCTCGCTCAGGCATGCGGGCATAGGGCACCTCCCAAGCCAAACTCTCAGCCATGGCCCGAGCAGTGGCACATCAGGGCGTTCAGGCAGAAGGTCCCTCCGAAGCATGAGGAGCAGTCGGCATCCTAATAGCGCTCTCAGGGATGGAGGCAGATGAGACCTCACAAGCCCAAGGATCAGCCACCAGCCTTGCAGTTGCCTCGCAGGGCCTCCTGCAGAAGTTGCTGTACAAGGAGCTCCTAGGCACCCAGCTAAGCCCTAAATGGCACGGCTACACAAGGGACGTCCAAAGCGCAGGGACAAGTGATGTGCCTGCCGCTGCTCTGCAAGCCATGCGGGCATAGGGCACCTCACAAGGCAAACTCTCAGCCACGGCCCGAGCAGCGGCGCAGCAGGGCATCAGGGCATCAGGCAGAAGGCCCCTCCGAAGCACGAGGAGCAGTCGGCATCCTAGCATTGCTCTCTCAGGGACTGAGGCAGAAGGCACCGCACAATCCCAAGCATCAGACAGCAGCCTGGCAGTTGCCTCGCAGCGCCCTCATGCAGAGCGCACCTAACAAGCCCAAGGAACTGTTAGGCACCCGGCTGTGTCCTGCGTGACACTGAAACATAAATGTCCTCAAAGGCACAAAGAGCAGGCAGGGGCCGAGCACTGCTCTATCAGGCACTGCTGCACAACTCACCTCACAACCAAGGACAGCACCCGAGGGCCTGGCACTGCTCTCCAAGCCATGCAGGCATAGGGCACCTCACAAGGCAAACTCTCAGCCACGGCCCGAGCAGTGGCGCAGCAGGGCATCACGCAGAAGGCCCTCCGAAGCACGAGGAGCAGCCGGCATCCTAGCATTGCTCTCTCAGGGACTGAGGCACGAGGCAAAAGGGACCTCCCAATCAGAAGCATCAGCCACCAGTGTGGCGGTTGCCTCGCACGGCCTCACGCAGAAGGCACCTCACAAGGAGAAGGAGCTGCCAGGCACCCGGCGAAGCCCTAAATGGCACTGCTGCACAAGGGACCTCCAACGCTAAGAGAGCGGCCAGGGGCCGAGCACTGCCCTGTCACGCACTGCTGCACAACTCACCTCACAACCAAGGACAGCACACAAGTGTCTGGCACTGCTCTCCGAGGCATGCGGGCATAAGGCACCTCACAAGGCAAACTCTCAGCCAAGGCCCTAGCAATGGCACATCAGGGCTTCAGGCAGAAGGCCTCTCCGAACCACGAGGAGCAGTCAGCAGCCCAGCATTGCACTCTCAGGGGCTGAGGCAGAAGGGACCGCACAGTTCTAGATATCAGCCACCAGCCTGGCAATTGCCTCGCTGGGCCCTCATGCAGCAGGCACCTCACAAGGTAAAGGAGCTGCTAGGCACCCGGCGAAGCCCTAAGTGGCACTGCTGCACAAGGGACCTCCAACAGCTCACAAGAGCATGGCCCTGCTCGCTCAGGCATGCGGGCATAGGGCACCTCCCAAGCCAAACTCTCAGCCATGGCCCGAGCAGTGGCACATCAGGGCGTTCAGGCAGAAGGTCCCTCCGAAGCATGAGGAGCAGTCGGCATCCTAATAGCGCTCTCAGGGATGGAGGCAGATGAGACCTCACAAGCCCAAGGATCAGCCACCAGCCTTGCAGTTGCCTCGCAGGGCCTCCTGCAGAAGTTGCTGTACAAGGAGCTCCTAGGCACCCAGCTAAGCCCTAAATGGCACGGCTACACAAGGGACGTCCAAAGCGCAGGGACAAGTGATGTGCCTGCCGCTGCTCTGCAAGCCATGCGGGCATAGGGCACCTCACAAGGCAAACTCTCAGCCACGGCCCGAGCAGCGGCGCAGCAGGGCATCAGGGCATCAGGCAGAAGGCCCCTCCGAAGCACGAGGAGCAGTCGGCATCCTAGCATTGCTCTCTCAGGGACTGAGGCAGAAGGCACCGCACAATCCCAAGCATCAGACAGCAGCCTGGCAGTTGCCTCGCAGCGCCCTCATGCAGAGCGCACCTAACAAGCCCAAGGAACTGTTAGGCACCCGGCTGTGTCCTGCGTGACACTGAAACATAAATGTCCTCAAAGGCACAAAGAGCAGGCAGGGGCCGAGCACTGCTCTATCAGGCACTGCTGCACAACTCACCTCACAACCAAGGACAGCACCCGAGGGCCTGGCACTGCTCTCCAAGCCATGCAGGCATAGGGCACCTCACAAGGCAAACTCTCAGCCACGGCCCGAGCAGTGGCGCAGCAGGGCATCACGCAGAAGGCCCTCCGAAGCACGAGGAGCAGCCGGCATCCTAGCATTGCTCTCTCAGGGACTGAGGCACGAGGCAAAAGGGACCTCCCAATCAGAAGCATCAGCCACCAGTGTGGCGGTTGCCTCGCACGGCCTCACGCAGAAGGCACCTCACAAGGAGAAGGAGCTGCCAGGCACCCGGCGAAGCCCTAAATGGCACTGCTGCACAAGGGCCCTCCAACGCTAAGAGAGCGGCCAGGGGCCGAGCACTGCCCTGTCACGCACTGCTGCACAACTCACCTCACAACCAAGGACAGCACACAAGTGTCTGGCACTGCTCTCCGAGGCATGCGGGCATAAGGCACCTCACAAGGCAAACTCTCAGCCAAGGCCCTAGCAATGGCACATCAGGGCTTCAGGCAGAAGGCCTCTCCGAACCACGAGGAGCAGTCAGCAGCCCAGCATTGCACTCTCAGGGGCTGAGGCAGAAGGGACCGCACAGTTCTAGATATCAGCCACCAGCCTGGCAATTGCCTCGCTGGGCCCTCATGCAGCAGGCACCTCACAAGGTAAAGGAGCTGCTAGGCACACGGCGAAGCCCTAAGTGGCACTGCTGCACAAGGGACCTCCAACAGCTCACAAGAGCACGGCCCTGCTCGCTCAGGCATGCGGGCATAGGGCACCTCCCAAGCCAAACTCTCAGCCATGGCCCGAGCAGTGGCACATCAGGGCGTTCAGGCAGAAGGTCCCTCCGAAGCATGAGGAGCAGTCAGCATCCTAATAGCGCTCTCAGGGATGGAGGCAGATGAGACCTCACAAGCCCAAGGATCAGCCACCAGCCTTGCAGTTGCCTCGCAGGGCCTCCTGCAGAAGTTGCTGTGCAAGGAGCTCCTAGGCACCCAGCTAAGCCCTAAATGGCACGGCTACACAAGGGACCTCCAAAGCGCAGGGACAAGTGATGTGCCTGCCGCTGCTCTGCAAGCCATGCGGGCATAGGGCACCTCACAAGGCAAACTCTCAGCCACGGCCCGAGCAGCGGCGCAGCAGGGCATCAGGGCATCAGGCAGAAGGCCCCTCCGAAGCACGAGGAGCAGTCGGCATCCTAGCATTGCTCTCTCAGGGACTGAGGCAGAAGGCACCGCACAATCCCAAGCATCAGACAGCAGCCTGGCAGTTGCCTCGCAGCGCCCTCATGCAGAGCGCACCTAACAAGCCCAAGGAACTGTTAGGCACCCGGCTGTGTCCTGCGTGACACTGAAACATAAATGTCCTCAAAGGCACAAAGAGCAGGCAGGGGCCGAGCACTGCTCTATCAGGCACTGCTGCACAACTCACCTCACAACCAAGGACAGCACCCGAGGGCCTGGCACTGCTCTCCAAGCCATGCAGGCATAGGGCACCTCACAAGGCAAACTCTCAGCCACGGCCCGAGCAGTGGCGCAGCAGGGCATCACGCAGAAGGCCCTCCGAAGCACGAGGAGCAGCCGGCATCCTAGCATTGCTCTCTCAGGGACTGAGGCACGAGGCAAAAGGGACCTCCCAATCAGAAGCATCAGCCACCAGTGTGGCGGTTGCCTCGCACGGCCTCACGCAGAAGGCACCTCACAAGGAGAAGGAGCTGCCAGGCACCCGGCGAAGCCCTAAATGGCACTGCTGCACAAGGGCCCTCCAACGCTAAGAGAGCGGCCAGGGGCCGAGCACTGCCCTGTCACGCACTGCTGCACAACTCACCTCACAACCAAGGACAGCACACAAGTGTCTGGCACTGCTCTCCGAGGCATGCGGGCATAAGGCACCTCACAAGGCAAACTCTCAGCCAAGGCCCTAGCAATGGCACATCAGGGCTTCAGGCAGAAGGCCTCTCCGAACCACGAGGAGCAGTCAGCAGCCCAGCATTGCACTCTCAGGGGCTGAGGCAGAAGGGACCGCACAGTTCTAGATATCAGCCACCAGCCTGGCAATTGCCTCGCTGGGCCCTCATGCAGCAGGCACCTCACAAGGTAAAGGAGCTGCTAGGCACCCGGCGAACCCCTAAGTGGCACTGCTGCACAAGGGACCTCCAACAGCTCACAAGAGCATGGCCCTGCTCGCTCAGGCATGCGGGCATAGGGCACCTCCCAAGCCAAACTCTCAGCCATGGCCCGAGCAGTGGCACATCAGGGCGTTCAGGCAGAAGGTCCCTCCGAAGCATGAGGAGCAGTCGGCATCCTAATAGCGCTCTCAGGGATGGAGGCAGATGAGACCTCACAAGCCCAAGGATCAGCCACCAGCCTTGCAGTTGCCTCGCAGGGCCTCCTGCAGAAGTTGCTGTACAAGGAGCTCCTAGGCACCCAGCTAAGCCCTAAATGGCACGGCTACACAAGGGACCTCCAAAGCGCAGGGACAAGTGATGTGCCTGCCGCTGCTCTCCAAGCCATGCGGGCATAGGGCACCTCACAAGGCAAACTCTCAGCCACGGCCCGAGCAGCGGCGCAGCAGGGCATCAGGGCATCAGGCAGAAGGCCCCTCCGAAGCACGAGGAGCAGTCGGCATCCTAGCATTGCTCTCTCAGGGACTGAGGCAGAAGGCACCGCACAATCCCAAGCATCAGACAGCAGCCTGGCAGTTGCCTCGCAGCGCCCTCATGCACAGCGCACCTAACAAGCCCAAGGAACTGTTAGGCACCCGGCTGTGTCCTGCGTGACACTGAAACATAAATGTCCTCAAAGGCACAAAGAGCAGGCAGGGGCCGAGCACTGCTCTATCAGGCACTGCTGCACAACTCACCTCACAACCAAGGACAGCACCCGAGGGCCTGGCACTGCTCTCCAAGCCATGCAGGCATAGGGCACCTCACAAGGCAAACTCTCAGCCACGGCCCGAGCAGTGGCGCAGCAGGGCATCACGCAGAAGGCCCTCCGAAGCACGAGGAGCAGCCGGCATCCTAGCATTGCTCTCTCAGGGACCGAGGCACGAGGCAAAAGGGACCTCCCAATCAGAAGCATCAGCCACCAGTGTGGCGGTTGCCTCGCACGGCCTCACGCAGAAGGCACCTCACAAGGAGAAGGAGCTGCCAGGCACCCGGCGAAGCCCTAAATGGCACTGCTGCACAAGGGACCTCCAACGCTAAGAGAGCGGCCAGGGGCCGAGCACTGCCCTGTCACGCACTGCTGCACAACTCACCTCACAACCAAGGACAGCACACAAGTGTCTGGCACTGCTCTCCGAGGCATGCGGGCATAAGGCACCTCACAAGGCAAACTCTCAGCCAAGGCCCTAGCAATGGCACATCAGGGCTTCAGGCAGAAGGCCTCTCCGAACCACGAGGAGCAGTCAGCAGCCCAGCATTGCACTCTCAGGGGCTGAGGCAGAAGGGACCGCACAGTTCTAGATATCAGCCACCAGCCTGGCAATTGCCTCGCTGGGCCCTCATGCAGCAGGCACCTCACAAGGTAAAGGAGCTGCTAGGCACACGGCGAAGCCCTAAGTGGCACTGCTGCACAAGGGACCTCCAACAGCTCACAAGAGCATGGCCCTGCTCGCTCAGGCATGCGGGCATAGGGCACCTCCCAAGCCAAACTCTCAGCCATGGCCCGAGCAGTGGCACATCAGGGCGTTCAGGCAGAAGGTCCCTCCGAAGCATGAGGAGCAGTCAGCATCCTAATAGCGCTCTCAGGGATGGAGGCAGATGAGACCTCACAAGCCCAAGGATCAGCCACCAGCCTTGCAGTTGCCTCGCAGGGCCTCCTGCAGAAGGTGCCGTACAAGGAGCTCCTAGGCACCCAGCTAAGCCCTAAATGGCACGGCTACACAAGGGACCTCCAAAGCGCAGGGACAAGTGATGTGCCTGCCGCTGCTCTCCAAGCCATGCAGGCATAGGGCACCTCCCAAGCCAAACACTCAGCCACGTCCCGAGCAGCGGCACATCAGGGCGTTCAGGCAGAAGGTCCCTCCGAAGCATGAGGAGCAGTCAGCATCCTAATAGCGCTCTCAGGGATGGAGGCAGATGAGACCTCACAAGCCCAAGGATCAGCCACCAGCCTTGCAGTTGCCTCGCAGGGCCTCCTGCAGAAGTTGCTGTACAAGGAGCTCCTAGGCACCCAGCTAAGCCCTAAATGGCACGGCTACACAAGGGACCTCCAAAGCGCAGGGACAAGTGATGTGCCTGCCGCTGCTCTCCAAGCCATGCGGGCATAGGGCACCTCACAAGGCAAACTCTCAGCCACGGCCCGAGCAGCGGCGCAGCAGGGCATCAGGGCATCAGGCAGAAGGCCCCTCCGAAGCACGAGGAGCAGTCGGCATCCTAGCATTGCTCTCTCAGGGACTGAGGCAGAAGGCACCGCACAATCCCAAGCATCAGACAGCAGCCTGGCAGTTGCCTCGCAGCGCCCTCATGCAGAGCGCACCTAACAAGCCCAAGGAACTGTTAGGCACCCGGCTGTGTCCTGCGTGACACTGAAACATAAATGTCCTCAAAGGCACAAAGAGCAGGCAGGGGCCGAGCACTGCTCTATCAGGCACTGCTGCACAACTCACCTCACAACCAAGGACAGCACCCGAGGGCCTGGCACTGCTCTCCAAGCCATGCAGGCATAGGGCACCTCACAAGGCAAACTCTCAGCCACGGCCCGAGCAGTGGCGCAGCAGGGCATCACGCAGAAGGCCCTCCGAAGCAGGAGGAGCAGTCAGCAGCCCAGCATTGCTCTCTCAGGGACTGAGGCACGAGGCAAAAGGGACCTCCCAATCAGAAACATCAGCCACCAGTGTGGCGGTTGCCTCGCACGGCCTCACGCAGAAGGCACCTCACAAGGAGAAGGAGCTGCCAGGCACCCGGCGAAGCCCTAAATGGCACTGCTGCACAAGGGACCTCCAACGCTAAGAGAGCGGCCAGGGGCCGAGCACTGCCCTGTCACGCACTGCTGCACAACTCACCTCACAACCAAGGACAGCACACAAGTGTCTGGCACTGCTCTCCGAGGCATGCGGGCATGAGGCACCTCACAAGGCAAACTCTCAGCCAAGGCCCTAGCAATGGCACATCAGGGCTTCAGGCAGAAGGCCTCTCCGAACCACGAGGAGCAGTCAGCAGCCCAGCATTGCACTCTCAGGGGCTGAGGCAGAAGGGACCGCACAGTTCTAGATATCAGCCACCAGCCTGGCAATTGCCTCGCTGGGCCCTCATGCAGCAGGCACCTCACAAGGTAAAGGAGCTGCTAGGCACCCGGCGAAGCCCTAAGTGGCACTGCTGCACAAGGGACCTCCAACAGCTCACAAGAGCATGGCCCTGCTCGCTCAGGCATGCGGGCATAGGGCACCTCCCAAGCCAAACTCTCAGCCATGGCCCGAGCAGTGGCACATCAGGGCGTTCAGGCAGAAGGTCCCTCCGAAGCATGAGGAGCAGTCAGCATCCTAATAGCGCTCTCAGGGATGGAGGCAGATGAGACCTCACAAGCCCAAGGATCAGCCACCAGCCTTGCAGTTGCCTCGCAGGGCCTCCTGCAGAAGTTGCTGTACAAGGAGCTCCTAGGCACCCAGCTAAGCCCTAAATGGCACGGCTACACAAGGGACCTCCAAAGCGCAGGGACAAGTGATGTGCCTGCCGCTGCTCTCCAAGCCATGCGGGCATAGGGCACCTCACAAGGCAAACTCTCAGCCACGGCCCGAGCAGCGGCGCAGCAGGGCATCAGGGCATCAGGCAGAAGGCCCCTCCGAAGCACGAGGAGCAGTCGGCATCCTAGCATTGCTCTCTCAGGGACTGAGGCAGAAGGCACCGCACAATCCCAAGCATCAGACAGCAGCCTGGCAGTTGCCTCGCAGCGCCCTCATGCACAGCGCACCTAACAAGCCCAAGGAACTGTTAGGCACCCGGCTGTGTCCTGCGTGACACTGAAACATAAATGTCCTCAAAGGCACAAAGAGCAGGCAGGGGCCGAGCACTGCTCTATCAGGCACTGCTGCACAACTCACCTCACAACCAAGGACAGCACCCGAGGGCCTGGCACTGCTCTCCAAGCCCTGCAGGCATAGGGCACCTCACAAGGCAAACTCTCAGCCACGGCCCGAGCAGTGGCGCAGCAGGGCATCACGCAGAAGGCCCTCCGAAGCACGAGGAGCAGCCGGCATCCTAGCATTGCTCTCTCAGGGACTGAGGCACGAGGCAAAAGGGACCTCCCAATCAGAAGCATCAGCCACCAGTGTGGCGGTTGCCTCGCACGGCCTCACGCAGAAGGCACCTCACAAGGAGAAGGAGCTGCCAGGCACCCGGCGAAGCCCTAAATGGCACTGCTGCACAAGGGACCTCCAACGCTAAGAGAGCGGCCAGGGGCCGAGCACTGCCCTGTCACGCACTGCTGCACAACTCACCTCACAACCAAGGACAGCACACAAGTGTCTGGCACTGCTCTCCGAGGCATGCGGGCATAAGGCACCTCACAAGGCAAACTCTCAGCCAAGGCCCTAGCAATGGCACATCAGGGCTTCAGGCAGAAGGCCTCTCCGAACCACGAGGAGCAGTCAGCAGCCCAGCATTGCACTCTCAGGGGCTGAGGCAGAAGGGACCGCACAGTTCTAGATATCAGCCACCAGCCTGGCAATTGCCTCGCTGGGCCCTCATGCAGCAGGCACCTCACAAGGTAAAGGAGCTGCTAGGCACCCGGCGAAGCCCTAAGTGGCACTGCTGCACAAGGGACCTCCAACAGCTCACAAGAGCATGGCCCTGCTCGCTCAGGCATGCGGGCATAGGGCACCTCCCAAGCCAAACTCTCAGCCATGGCCCGAGCAGTGGCACATCAGGGCGTTCAGGCAGAAGGTCCCTCCGAAGCATGAGGAGCAGTCGGCATCCTAATAGCGCTCTCAGGGATGGAGGCAGATGAGACCTCACAAGCCCAAGGATCAGCCACCAGCCTTGCAGTTGCCTCGCAGGGCCTCCTGCAGAAGTTGCTGTACAAGGAGCTCCTAGGCACCCAGCTAAGCCCTAAATGGCACGGCTACACAAGGGACGTCCAAAGCGCAGGGACAAGTGATGTGCCTGCCGCTGCTCTGCAAGCCATGCAGGCATAGGGCACCTCACAAGGCAAACTCTCAGCCACGGCCCGAGCAGCGGCGCAGCAGGGCATCAGGGCATCAGGCAGAAGGCCCCTCCGAAGCACGAGGAGCAGTCGGCATCCTAGCATTGCTCTCTCAGGGACTGAGGCAGAAGGCACCGCACAATCCCAAGCATCAGACAGCAGCCTGGCAGTTGCCTCGCAGCGCCCTCATGCAGAGCGCACCTAACAAGCCCAAGGAACTGTTAGGCACCCGGCTATGTCCTGCGTGACACTGAAACATAAATGTCCTCAAAGGCACAAAGAGCAGGCAGGGGCCGAGCACTGCTCTATCAGGCACTGCTGCACAACTCACCTCACAACCAAGGACAGCACCCGAGGGCCTGGCACTGCTCTCCAAGCCATGCAGGCATAGGGCACCTCACAAGGCAAACTCTCAGCCACGGCCCGAGCAGTGGCGCAGCAGGGCATCACGCAGAAGGCCCTCCGAAGCACGAGGAGCAGCCGGCATCCTAGCATTGCTCTCTCAGGGACTGAGGCACGAGGCAAAAGGGACCTCCCAATCAGAAGCATCAGCCACCAGTGTGGCGGTTGCCTCGCACGGCCTCACGCAGAAGGCACCTCACAAGGAGAAGGAGCTGCCAGGCACCCGGCGAAGCCCTAAATGGCACTGCTGCACAAGGGACCTCCAACGCTAAGAGAGCGGCCAGGGGCCGAGCACTGCCCTGTCACGCACTGCTGCACAACTCACCTCACAACCAAGGACAGCACACAAGTGTCTGGCACTGCTCTCCGAGGCATGCGGGCATAAGGCACCTCACAAGGCAAACTCTCAGCCAAGGCCCTAGCAATGGCACATCAGGGCTTCAGGCAGAAGGCCTCTCCGAACCACGAGGAGCAGTCAGCAGCCCAGCATTGCACTCTCAGGGGCTGAGGCAGAAGGGACCGCACAGTTCTAGATATCAGCCACCAGCCTGGCAATTGCCTCGCTGGGCCCTCATGCAGCAGGCACCTCACAAGGTAAAGGAGCTGCTAGGCACCCGGCGAAGCCCTAAGTGGCACTGCTGCACAAGGGACCTCCAACAGCTCACAAGAGCATGGCCCTGCTCGCTCAGGCATGCGGGCATAGGGCACCTCCCAAGCCAAACTCTCAGCCATGGCCCGAGCAGTGGCACATCAGGGCGTTCAGGCAGAAGGTCCCTCCGAAGCATGAGGAGCAGTCGGCATCCTAATAGCGCTCTCAGGGATGGAGGCAGATGAGACCTCACAAGCCCAAGGATCAGCCACCAGCCTTGCAGTTGCCTCGCAGGGCCTCCTGCAGAAGTTGCTGTACAAGGAGCTCCTAGGCACCCAGCTAAGCCCTAAATGGCACGGCTACACAAGGGACGTCCAAAGCGCAGGGACAAGTGATGTGCCTGCCGCTGCTCTGCAAGCCATGCGGGCATAGGGCACCTCACAAGGCAAACTCTCAGCCACGGCCCGAGCAGCGGCGCAGCAGGGCATCAGGGCATCAGGCAGAAGGCCCCTCCGAAGCACGAGGAGCAGTCGGCATCCTAGCATTGCTCTCTCAGGGACTGAGGCAGAAGGCACCGCACAATCCCAAGCATCAGACAGCAGCCTGGCAGTTGCCTCGCAGCGCCCTCATGCAGAGCGCACCTAACAAGCCCAAGGAACTGTTAGGCACCCGGCTGTGTCCTGCGTGACACTGAAACATAAATGTCCTCAAAGGCACAAAGAGCAGGCAGGGGCCGAGCACTGCTCTATCAGGCACTGCTGCACAACTCACCTCACAACCAAGGACAGCACCCGAGGGCCTGGCACTGCTCTCCAAGCCATGCAGGCATAGGGCACCTCACAAGGCAAACTCTCAGCCACGGCCCGAGCAGTGGCGCAGCAGGGCATCACGCAGAAGGCCCTCCGAAGCACGAGGAGCAGCCGGCATCCTAGCATTGCTCTCTCAGGGACTGAGGCACGAGGCAAAAGGGACCTCCCAATCAGAAGCATCAGCCACCAGTGTGGCGGTTGCCTCGCACGGCCTCACGCAGAAGGCACCTCACAAGGAGAAGGAGCTGCCAGGCACCCGGCGAAGCCCTAAATGGCACTGCTGCACAAGGGCCCTCCAACGCTAAGAGAGCGGCCAGGGGCCGAGCACTGCCCTGTCACGCACTGCTGCACAACTCACCTCACAACCAAGGACAGCACACAAGTGTCTGGCACTGCTCTCCGAGGCATGCGGGCATAAGGCACCTCACAAGGCAAACTCTCAGCCAAGGCCCTAGCAATGGCACATCAGGGCTTCAGGCAGAAGGCCTCTCCGAACCACGAGGAGCAGTCAGCAGCCCAGCATTGCACTCTCAGGGGCTGAGGCAGAAGGGACCGCACAGTTCTAGATATCAGCCACCAGCCTGGCAATTGCCTCGCTGGGCCCTCATGCAGCAGGCACCTCACAAGGTAAAGGAGCTGCTAGGCACACGGCGAAGCCCTAAGTGGCACTGCTGCACAAGGGACCTCCAACAGCTCACAAGAGCATGGCCCTGCTCGCTCAGGCATGCGGGCATAGGGCACCTCCCAAGCCAAACTCTCAGCCATGGCCCGAGCAGTGGCACATCAGGGCGTTCAGGCAGAAGGTCCCTCCGAAGCATGAGGAGCAGTCAGCATCCTAATAGCGCTCTCAGGGATGGAGGCAGATGAGACCTCACAAGCCCAAGGATCAGCCACCAGCCTTGCAGTTGCCTCGCAGGGCCTCCTGCAGAAGTTGCTGTGCAAGGAGCTCCTAGGCACCCAGCTAAGCCCTAAATGGCACGGCTACACAAGGGACCTCCAAAGCGCAGGGACAAGTGATGTGCCTGCCGCTGCTCTGCAAGCCATGCGGGCATAGGGCACCTCACAAGGCAAACTCTCAGCCACGGCCCGAGCAGCGGCGCAGCAGGGCATCAGGGCATCAGGCAGAAGGCCCCTCCGAAGCACGAGGAGCAGTCGGCATCCTAGCATTGCTCTCTCAGGGACTGAGGCAGAAGGCACCGCACAATCCCAAGCATCAGACAGCAGCCTGGCAGTTGCCTCGCAGCGCCCTCATGCAGAGCGCACCTAACAAGCCCAAGGAACTGTTAGGCACCCGGCTGTGTCCTGCGTGACACTGAAACATAAATGTCCTCAAAGGCACAAAGAGCAGGCAGGGGCCGAGCACTGCTCTATCAGGCACTGCTGCACAACTCACCTCACAACCAAGGACAGCACCCGAGGGCCTGGCACTGCTCTCCAAGCCATGCAGGCATAGGGCACCTCACAAGGCAAACTCTCAGCCACGGCCCGAGCAGTGGCGCAGCAGGGCATCACGCAGAAGGCCCTCCGAAGCACGAGGAGCAGCCGGCATCCTAGCATTGCTCTCTCAGGGACTGAGGCACGAGGCAAAAGGGACCTCCCAATCAGAAGCATCAGCCACCAGTGTGGCGGTTGCCTCGCACGGCCTCACGCAGAAGGCACCTCACAAGGAGAAGGAGCTGCCAGGCACCCGGCGAAGCCCTAAATGGCACTGCTGCACAAGGGCCCTCCAACGCTAAGAGAGCGGCCAGGGGCCGAGCACTGCCCTGTCACGCACTGCTGCACAACTCACCTCACAACCAAGGACAGCACACAAGTGTCTGGCACTGCTCTCCGAGGCATGCGGGCATAAGGCACCTCACAAGGCAAACTCTCAGCCAAGGCCCTAGCAATGGCACATCAGGGCTTCAGGCAGAAGGCCTCTCCGAACCACGAGGAGCAGTCAGCAGCCCAGCATTGCACTCTCAGGGGCTGAGGCAGAAGGGACCGCACAGTTCTAGATATCAGCCACCAGCCTGGCAATTGCCTCGCTGGGCCCTCATGCAGCAGGCACCTCACAAGGTAAAGGAGCTGCTAGGCACCCGGCGAAGCCCTAAGTGGCACTGCTGCACAAGGGACCTCCAACAGCTCACAAGAGCATGGCCCTGCTCGCTCAGGCATGCGGGCATAGGGCACCTCCCAAGCCAAACTCTCAGCCATGGCCCGAGCAGTGGCACATCAGGGCGTTCAGGCAGAAGGTCCCTCCGAAGCATGAGGAGCAGTCGGCATCCTAATAGCGCTCTCAGGGATGGAGGCAGATGAGACCTCACAAGCCCAAGGATCAGCCACCAGCCTTGCAGTTGCCTCGCAGGGCCTCCTGCAGAAGTTGCTGTACAAGGAGCTCCTAGGCACCCAGCTAAGCCCTAAATGGCACGGCTACACAAGGGACGTCCAAAGCGCAGGGACAAGTGATGTGCCTGCCGCTGCTCTGCAAGCCATGCGGGCATAGGGCACCTCACAAGGCAAACTCTCAGCCACGGCCCGAGCAGCGGCGCAGCAGGGCATCAGGGCATCAGGCAGAAGGCCCCTCCGAAGCACGAGGAGCAGTCGGCATCCTAGCATTGCTCTCTCAGGGACTGAGGCAGAAGGCACCGCACAATCCCAAGCATCAGACAGCAGCCTGGCAGTTGCCTCGCAGCGCCCTCATGCAGAGCGCACCTAACAAGCCCAAGGAACTGTTAGGCACCCGGCTGTGTCCTGCGTGACACTGAAACATAAATGTCCTCAAAGGCACAAAGAGCAGGCAGGGGCCGAGCACTGCTCTATCAGGCACTGCTGCACAACTCACCTCACAACCAAGGACAGCACCCGAGGGCCTGGCACTGCTCTCCAAGCCATGCAGGCATAGGGCACCTCACAAGGCAAACTCTCAGCCACGGCCCGAGCAGTGGCGCAGCAGGGCATCACGCAGAAGGCCCTCCGAAGCACGAGGAGCAGCCGGCATCCTAGCATTGCTCTCTCAGGGACTGAGGCACGAGGCAAAAGGGACCTCCCAATCAGAAGCATCAGCCACCAGTGTGGCGGTTGCCTCGCACGGCCTCACGCAGAAGGCACCTCACAAGGAGAAGGAGCTGCCAGGCACCCGGCGAAGCCCTAAATGGCACTGCTGCACAAGGGCCCTCCAACGCTAAGAGAGCGGCCAGGGGCCGAGCACTGCCCTGTCACGCACTGCTGCACAACTCACCTCACAACCAAGGACAGCACACAAGTGTCTGGCACTGCTCTCCGAGGCATGCGGGCATGAGGCACCTCACAAGGCAAACTCTCAGCCAAGGCCCTAGCAATGGCACATCAGGGCTTCAGGCAGAAGGCCTCTCCGAACCACGAGGAGCAGTCAGCAGCCCAGCATTGCACTCTCAGGGGCTGAGGCAGAAGGGACCGCACAGTTCTAGATATCAGCCACCAGCCTGGCAATTGCCTCGCTGGGCCCTCATGCAGCAGGCACCTCACAAGGTAAAGGAGCTGCTAGGCACCCGGCGAAGCCCTAAGTGGCACTGCTGCACAAGGGACCTCCAACAGCTCACAAGAGCATGGCCCTGCTCGCTCAGGCATGCGGGCATAGGGCACCTCCCAAGCCAAACTCTCAGCCATGGCCCGAGCAGTGGCACATCAGGGCGTTCAGGCAGAAGGTCCCTCCGAAGCATGAGGAGCAGTCGGCATCCTAATAGCGCTCTCAGGGATGGAGGCAGATGAGACCTCACAAGCCCAAGGATCAGCCACCAGCCTTGCAGTTGCCTCGCAGGGCCTCCTGCAGAAGTTGCTGTACAAGGAGCTCCTAGGCACCCAGCTAAGCCCTAAATGGCACGGCTACACAAGGGACGTCCAAAGCGCAGGGACAAGTGATGTGCCTGCCGCTGCTCTGCAAGCCATGCGGGCATAGGGCACCTCACAAGGCAAACTCTCAGCCACGGCCCGAGCAGCGGCGCAGCAGGGCATCAGGGCATCAGGCAGAAGGCCCCTCCGAAGCACGAGGAGCAGTCGGCATCCTAGCATTGCTCTCTCAGGGACTGAGGCAGAAGGCACCGCACAATCCCAAGCATCAGACAGCAGCCTGGCAGTTGCCTCGCAGCGCCCTCATGCAGAGCGCACCTAACAAGCCCAAGGAACTGTTAGGCACCCGGCTGTGTCCTGCGTGACACTGAAACATAAATGTCCTCAAAGGCACAAAGAGCAGGCAGGGGCCGAGCACTGCTCTATCAGGCACTGCTGCACAACTCACCTCACAACCAAGGACAGCACCCGAGGGCCTGGCACTGCTCTCCAAGCCATGCAGGCATAGGGCACCTCACAAGGCAAACTCTCAGCCACGGCCCGAGCAGTGGCGCAGCAGGGCATCACGCAGAAGGCCCTCCGAAGCACGAGGAGCAGCCGGCATCCTAGCATTGCTCTCTCAGGGACTGAGGCACGAGGCAAAAGGGACCTCCCAATCAGAAGCATCAGCCACCAGTGTGGCGGTTGCCTCGCACGGCCTCACGCAGAAGGCACCTCACAAGGAGAAGGAGCTGCCAGGCACCCGGCGAAGCCCTAAATGGCACTGCTGCACAAGGGCCCTCCAACGCTAAGAGAGCGGCCAGGGGCCGAGCACTGCCCTGTCACGCACTGCTGCACAACTCACCTCACAACCAAGGACAGCACACAAGTGTCTGGCACTGCTCTCCGAGGCATGCGGGCATAAGGCACCTCACAAGGCAAACTCTCAGCCAAGGCCCTAGCAATGGCACATCAGGGCTTCAGGCAGAAGGCCTCTCCGAACCACGAGGAGCAGTCAGCAGCCCAGCATTGCACTCTCAGGGGCTGAGGCAGAAGGGACCGCACAGTTCTAGATATCAGCCACCAGCCTGGCAATTGCCTCGCTGGGCCCTCATGCAGCAGGCACCTCACAAGGTAAAGGAGCTGCTAGGCACACGGCGAAGCCCTAAGTGGCACTGCTGCACAAGGGACCTCCAACAGCTCACAAGAGCACGGCCCTGCTCGCTCAGGCATGCGGGCATAGGGCACCTCCCAAGCCAAACTCTCAGCCATGGCCCGAGCAGTGGCACATCAGGGCGTTCAGGCAGAAGGTCCCTCCGAAGCATGAGGAGCAGTCAGCATCCTAATAGCGCTCTCAGGGATGGAGGCAGATGAGACCTCACAAGCCCAAGGATCAGCCACCAGCCTTGCAGTTGCCTCGCAGGGCCTCCTGCAGAAGTTGCTGTGCAAGGAGCTCCTAGGCACCCAGCTAAGCCCTAAATGGCACGGCTACACAAGGGACCTCCAAAGCGCAGGGACAAGTGATGTGCCTGCCGCTGCTCTGCAAGCCATGCGGGCATAGGGCACCTCACAAGGCAAACTCTCAGCCACGGCCCGAGCAGCGGCGCAGCAGGGCATCAGGGCATCAGGCAGAAGGCCCCTCCGAAGCACGAGGAGCAGTCGGCATCCTAGCATTGCTCTCTCAGGGACTGAGGCAGAAGGCACCGCACAATCCCAAGCATCAGACAGCAGCCTGGCAGTTGCCTCGCAGCGCCCTCATGCAGAGCGCACCTAACAAGCCCAAGGAACTGTTAGGCACCCGGCTGTGTCCTGCGTGACACTGAAACATAAATGTCCTCAAAGGCACAAAGAGCAGGCAGGGGCCGAGCACTGCTCTATCAGGCACTGCTGCACAACTCACCTCACAACCAAGGACAGCACCCGAGGGCCTGGCACTGCTCTCCAAGCCATGCAGGCATAGGGCACCTCACAAGGCAAACTCTCAGCCACGGCCCGAGCAGTGGCGCAGCAGGGCATCACGCAGAAGGCCCTCCGAAGCACGAGGAGCAGCCGGCATCCTAGCATTGCTCTCTCAGGGACTGAGGCACGAGGCAAAAGGGACCTCCCAATCAGAAGCATCAGCCACCAGTGTGGCGGTTGCCTCGCACGGCCTCACGCAGAAGGCACCTCACAAGGAGAAGGAGCTGCCAGGCACCCGGCGAAGCCCTAAATGGCACTGCTGCACAAGGGCCCTCCAACGCTAAGAGAGCGGCCAGGGGCCGAGCACTGCCCTGTCACGCACTGCTGCACAACTCACCTCACAACCAAGGACAGCACACAAGTGTCTGGCACTGCTCTCCGAGGCATGCGGGCATAAGGCACCTCACAAGGCAAACTCTCAGCCAAGGCCCTAGCAATGGCACATCAGGGCTTCAGGCAGAAGGCCTCTCCGAACCACGAGGAGCAGTCAGCAGCCCAGCATTGCACTCTCAGGGGCTGAGGCAGAAGGGACCGCACAGTTCTAGATATCAGCCACCAGCCTGGCAATTGCCTCGCTGGGCCCTCATGCAGCAGGCACCTCACAAGGTAAAGGAGCTGCTAGGCACCCGGCGAACCCCTAAGTGGCACTGCTGCACAAGGGACCTCCAACAGCTCACAAGAGCATGGCCCTGCTCGCTCAGGCATGCGGGCATAGGGCACCTCCCAAGCCAAACTCTCAGCCATGGCCCGAGCAGTGGCACATCAGGGCGTTCAGGCAGAAGGTCCCTCCGAAGCATGAGGAGCAGTCGGCATCCTAATAGCGCTCTCAGGGATGGAGGCAGATGAGACCTCACAAGCCCAAGGATCAGCCACCAGCCTTGCAGTTGCCTCGCAGGGCCTCCTGCAGAAGTTGCTGTACAAGGAGCTCCTAGGCACCCAGCTAAGCCCTAAATGGCACGGCTACACAAGGGACGTCCAAAGCGCAGGGACAAGTGATGTGCCTGCCGCTGCTCTCCAAGCCATGCGGGCATAGGGCACCTCACAAGGCAAACTCTCAGCCACGGCCCGAGCAGCGGCGCAGCAGGGCATCAGGGCATCAGGCAGAAGGCCCCTCCGAAGCACGAGGAGCAGTCGGCATCCTAGCATTGCTCTCTCAGGGACTGAGGCAGAAGGCACCGCACAATCCCAAGCATCAGACAGCAGCCTGGCAGTTGCCTCGCAGCGCCCTCATGCACAGCGCACCTAACAAGCCCAAGGAACTGTTAGGCACCCGGCTGTGTCCTGCGTGACACTGAAACATAAATGTCCTCAAAGGCACAAAGAGCAGGCAGGGGCCGAGCACTGCTCTATCAGGCACTGCTGCACAACTCACCTCACAACCAAGGACAGCACCCGAGGGCCTGGCACTGCTCTCCAAGCCATGCAGGCATAGGGCACCTCACAAGGCAAACTCTCAGCCACGGCCCGAGCAGTGGCGCAGCAGGGCATCACGCAGAAGGCCCTCCGAAGCACGAGGAGCAGCCGGCATCCTAGCATTGCTCTCTCAGGGACCGAGGCACGAGGCAAAAGGGACCTCCCAATCAGAAGCATCAGCCACCAGTGTGGCGGTTGCCTCGCACGGCCTCACGCAGAAGGCACCTCACAAGGAGAAGGAGCTGCCAGGCACCCGGCGAAGCCCTAAATGGCACTGCTGCACAAGGGACCTCCAACGCTAAGAGAGCGGCCAGGGGCCGAGCACTGCCCTGTCACGCACTGCTGCACAACTCACCTCACAACCAAGGACAGCACACAAGTGTCTGGCACTGCTCTCCGAGGCATGCGGGCATAAGGCACCTCACAAGGCAAACTCTCAGCCAAGGCCCTAGCAATGGCACATCAGGGCTTCAGGCAGAAGGCCTCTCCGAACCACGAGGAGCAGTCAGCAGCCCAGCATTGCACTCTCAGGGGCTGAGGCAGAAGGGACCGCACAGTTCTAGATATCAGCCACCAGCCTGGCAATTGCCTCGCTGGGCCCTCATGCAGCAGGCACCTCACAAGGTAAAGGAGCTGCTAGGCACACGGCGAAGCCCTAAGTGGCACTGCTGCACAAGGGACCTCCAACAGCTCACAAGAGCATGGCCCTGCTCGCTCAGGCATGCGGGCATAGGGCACCTCCCAAGCCAAACTCTCAGCCATGGCCCGAGCAGTGGCACATCAGGGCGTTCAGGCAGAAGGTCCCTCCGAAGCATGAGGAGCAGTCAGCATCCTAATAGCGCTCTCAGGGATGGAGGCAGATGAGACCTCACAAGCCCAAGGATCAGCCACCAGCCTTGCAGTTGCCTCGCAGGGCCTCCTGCAGAAGGTGCCGTACAAGGAGCTCCTAGGCACCCAGCTAAGCCCTAAATGGCACGGCTACACAAGGGACCTCCAAAGCGCAGGGACAAGTGATGTGCCTGCCGCTGCTCTCCAAGCCATGCAGGCATAGGGCACCTCCCAAGCCAAACACTCAGCCACGTCCCGAGCAGCGGCACATCAGGGCGTTCAGGCAGAAGGTCCCTCCGAAGCATGAGGAGCAGTCAGCATCCTAATAGCGCTCTCAGGGATGGAGGCAGATGAGACCTCACAAGCCCAAGGATCAGCCACCAGCCTTGCAGTTGCCTCGCAGGGCCTCCTGCAGAAGTTGCTGTACAAGGAGCTCCTAGGCACCCAGCTAAGCCCTAAATGGCACGGCTACACAAGGGACCTCCAAAGCGCAGGGACAAGTGATGTGCCTGCCGCTGCTCTCCAAGCCATGCGGGCATAGGGCACCTCACAAGGCAAACTCTCAGCCACGGCCCGAGCAGCGGCGCAGCAGGGCATCAGGGCATCAGGCAGAAGGCCCCTCCGAAGCACGAGGAGCAGTCGGCATCCTAGCATTGCTCTCTCAGGGACTGAGGCAGAAGGCACCGCACAATCCCAAGCATCAGACAGCAGCCTGGCAGTTGCCTCGCAGCGCCCTCATGCAGAGCGCACCTAACAAGCCCAAGGAACTGTTAGGCACCCGGCTGTGTCCTGCGTGACACTGAAACATAAATGTCCTCAAAGGCACAAAGAGCAGGCAGGGGCCGAGCACTGCTCTATCAGGCACTGCTGCACAACTCACCTCACAACCAAGGACAGCACCCGAGGGCCTGGCACTGCTCTCCAAGCCATGCAGGCATAGGGCACCTCACAAGGCAAACTCTCAGCCACGGCCCGAGCAGTGGCGCAGCAGGGCATCACGCAGAAGGCCCTCCGAAGCAGGAGGAGCAGTCAGCAGCCCAGCATTGCTCTCTCAGGGACTGAGGCACGAGGCAAAAGGGACCTCCCAATCAGAAACATCAGCCACCAGTGTGGCGGTTGCCTCGCACGGCCTCACGCAGAAGGCACCTCACAAGGAGAAGGAGCTGCCAGGCACCCGGCGAAGCCCTAAATGGCACTGCTGCACAAGGGACCTCCAATGCTAAGAGAGCGGCCAGGGGCCGAGCACTGCCCTGTCACGCACTGCTGCACAACTCACCTCACAACCAAGGACAGCACACAAGTGTCTGGCACTGCTCTCCGAGGCATGCGGGCATAAGGCACCTCACAAGGCAAACTCTCAGCCACGGACCGAGCAATGGCACATCAGGGCTTCAGGCAGAAGGCCTCTCCGAACCACGAGGAGCAGTCAGCAGCCCAGCATTGCACTCTCAGGGGCTGAGGCAGAAGGGACCGCACAGTTCTAGATATCAGCCACCAGCCTGGCAATTGCCTCGCTGGGCCCTCATGCAGCAGGCACCTCACAAGGTAAAGGAGCTGCTAGGCACCCGGCGAAGCCCTAAGTGGCACTGCTGCACAAGGGACCTCCAACAGCACACAAGAGCATGGCCCTGCTCGCTCAGGCATGCGGGCATAGGGCACCTCCCAAGCCAAACTCTCAGCCACGGCCCGAGCAGTGGCACATCAGGGCGTTCAGGCAGAAGGTCCCTCCGAAGCATGAGGAGCAGTCAGCATCCTAATAGCGCTCTCAGGGATGGAGGCAGATGAGACCTCACAAGCCCAAGGATCAGCCACCAGCCTTGCAGTTGCCTCGCAGGGCCTCCTGCAGAAGTTGCTGTGCAAGGAGCTCCTAGGCACCCAGCTAAGCCCTAAATGGCACGGCTACACAAGGGACCTCCAAAGCGCAGGGACAAGTGATGTGCCTGCCGCTGCTCTCCAAGCCATGCGGGCATAGGGCACCTCACAAGGCAAACTCTCAGCCACGGCCCGAGCAGCGGCGCAGCAGGGCATCAGGGCATCAGGCAGAAGGCCCCTCCGAAGCACGAGGAGCAGTCGGCATCCTAGCATTGCTCTCTCAGGGACTGAGGCAGAAGGCACCGCACAATCCCAAGCATCAGACAGCAGCCTGGCAGTTGCCTCGCAGCGCCCTCATGCAGAGCGCACCTAACAAGCCCAAGGAACTGTTAGGCACCCGGCTGTGTCCTGCGTGACACTGAAACATAAATGTCCTCAAAGGCACAAAGAGCAGGCAGGGGCCGAGCACTGCTCTATCAGGCACTGCTGCACAACTCACCTCACAACCAAGGACAGCACCCGAGGGCCTGGCACTGCTCTCCAAGCCCTGCAGGCATAGGGCACCTCACAAGGCAAACTCTCAGCCACGGCCCGAGCAGTGGCGCAGCAGGGCATCATGCAGAAGGCCCTCCGAAGCACGAGGAGCAGCCGGCATCCTAGCATTGCTCTCTCAGGGACTGAGGCAGGAGGCAAAAGGGACCTCCCAATCAGAAGCATCAGCCACCAGTGTGGCGGTTGCCTCGCACGGCCTCACGCAGAAGGCACCTCACAAGGAGAAGGAGCTGCCAGGCACCCGGCGAAGCCCTAAATGGCACTGCTGCACAAGGGACCTCCAACGCTAAGAGAGCGGCCAGGGGCCGAGCACTGCCCTGTCACGCACTGCTGCACAACTCACCTCACAACCAAGGACAGCACACAAGTGTCTGGCACTGCTCTCCGAGGCATGCGGGCATAAGGCACCTCACAAGGCAAACTCTCAGCCAAGGCCCTAGCTATGGCACATCAGGGCTTCAGGCAGAAGGCCTCTCCGAAGCACGAGGAGCAGTCAGCAGCCCAGCATTGCACTCTCAGGGGCTGAGGCAGAAGGGACCGCACAGTTCTAGATATCAGCCACCAGCCTGGCAATTGCCTCGCTGGGCCCTCATGCAGCAGGCACCTCACAAGGTAAAGGAGCTGCTAGGCACACGGCGAAGCCCTAAGTGGCACTGCTGCACAAGGGACCTCCAACAGCTCACAAGAGCATGGCCCTGCTCGCTCAGGCATGCGGGCATAGGGCACCTCCCAAGCCAAACTCTCAGCCATGGCCCGAGCAGTGGCACATCAGGGCGTTCAGGCAGAAGGTCCCTCCGAAGCACGAGGAGCAGTCGGCATCCTAATAGCGCTCTCAGGGATGGAGGCAGATGAGACCTCACAAGCCCAAGGATCAGCCACCAGCCTTGCAGTTGCCTCGCAGGGCCTCCTGCAGAAGTTGCTGTGCAAGGAGCTCCTAGGCACCCAGCTAAGCCCTAAATGGCACGGCTACACAAGGGACCTCCAAAGCGCACGGACAAGTGATGTGCCTGCCGCTGCTCTCCAAGCCATGCAGGCATAGGGCACCTCACAAGGCAAACTCTCAGCCACGGCCCGAGCAGCGGCGCAGCAGGGCATCAGGGCATCAGGCAGAAGGCCCCTCGGAAGCACGAGGAGCAGTCAGCATCCTAATAGCGCTCTCAGGGATGGAGGCAGATGAGACCTCACAAGCCCAAGGATCAGCCACCAGCCTTGCAGTTGCCTCGCAGGGCCTCCTGCAGAAGTTGCTGTACAAGGAGCTCCTAGGCACCCAGCTAAGCCCTAAATGGCACGGCTACACAAGGGACCTCCAAAGCGCAGGGACAAGTGATGTGCCTGCCGCTGCTCTCCAAGCCATGCAGGCATAGGGCACCTCACAAGGCAAACTCTCAGCCACGGCCCGAGCAGTGGCGCAGCAGGGCATCAGGCAGAAGGCCCTCCGAAGCACGAGGAGCAGTCAGCAGCCCAGCATTGCTCTCTCAGGGACTGAGGCACGAGGCAAAAGGGACCTCCCAATCAGAAGCATCAGCCACCAGTGTGGCGGTTGCCTCGCACGGCCTCACGCAGAAGGCACCTCACAAGGAGAAGGAGCTGCCAGGCACCCGGCGAAGCCCTAAATGGCACTGCTGCACAAGGGACCTCCAACGCTAAGAGAGCGGCCAGGGGCCGAGCACTGCCCTGTCACGCACTGCTGCACAACTCACCTCACAACCAAGGACAGCACACAAGTGTCTGGCACTGCTCTCCGAGGCATGCGGGCATAAGGCACCTCACAAGGCAAACTCTCAGCCACGGACCGAGCAATGGCACATCAGGGCTTCAGGCAGAAGGCCTCTCCGAACCACGAGGAGCAGTCAGCAGCCCAGCATTGCACTCTCAGGGGCTGAGGCAGAAGGGACCGCACAGTTCTAGATATCAGCCACCAGCCTGGCAATTGCCTCGCTGGGCCCTCATGCAGCAGGCACCTCACAAGGTAAAGGAGCTGCTAGGCACCCGGCGAAGCCCTAAGTGGCACTGCTGCACAAGGGACCTCCAACAGCACACAAGAGCATGGCCCTGCTCGCTCAGGCATGCGGGCATAGGGCACCTCCCAAGCCAAACTCTCAGCCACGGCCCGAGCAGTGGCACATCAGGGCGTTCAGGCAGAAGGTCCCTCCGAAGCATGAGGAGCAGTCGGCATCCTAATAGCGCTCTCAGGGATGGAGGCAGATGAGACCTCACAAGCCCAAGGATCAGCCACCAGCCTTGCAGTTGCCTCGCAGGGCCTCCTGCAGAAGTTGCTGTGCAAGGAGCTCCTAGGCACCCAGCTAAGCCCTAAATGGCACGGCTACACAAGGGACCTCCAAAGCGCAGGGACAAGTGATGTGCCTGCCGCTGCTCTGCAAGCCATGCAGGCATAGGGCACCTCACAAGGCAAACTCTCAGCCACGGCCCGAGCAGCGGCGCAGCCGGGCATCAGGGCATCAGGCAGAAGGCCCCTCCGAAGCACGAGGAGCAGTCGGCATCCTAGCATTGCTCTCTCAGGGACTGAGGCAGAAGGCACCGCACAATCCCAAGCATCAGACAGCAGCCTAGCAGTTACCTCGCAGCGCCCTCATGCAGAGCGCACCTAACAAGCCCAAGGAACTGTTAGGCACCCGGCTGTGTCCTGCGTGACACTGAAACATAAATGTCCTCAAAGGCACAAAGAGCAGGCAGGGGCCGAGCACTGCTCTATCAGGCACTGCTGCACAACTCACCTCACAACCAAGGACAGCACCCGAGGGCCTGGCACTGCTCTCCAAGCCATGCAGGCATAGGGCACCTCACAAGGCAAACTCTCAGCCACGGCCCGAGCAGTGGCGCAGCAGGGCATCAGTTAGAAGGCCCTCCGAAGCAGGAGGAGCAGTCGGCATCCTAGCATTGCTCTCTCAGGGACTGAGGCACGAGGCAAAAGGGACCTCCCAATCAGAAGCATCAGCCACCAGTGTGGCGGTTGCCTCGCACGGCCTCACGCAGAAGGCACCTCACAAGGAGAAGGAGCTGCCAGGCACCCGGCGAAGCCCTAAATGGCACTGCTGCACAAGGGACCTCCAACGCTAAGAGAGCGGCCAGGGGCCGAGCACTGCCCTGTCACGCACTGCTGCACAACTCACCTCACAACCAAGGACAGCACACAAGTGTCTGGCACTGCTCTCCGAGGCATGCGGGCATAAGGCACCTCACAAGGCAAACTCTCAGCCACGGACCGAGCAGTGGCGCAGCAGGGCATCAGGCAGTAGGCCCCTCCGAAGCACGAGGAGCAGTCAGCAGCCCAGCATTGCACTCTCAGGGGCTGAGGCAGAAGGGACCGCACAGTTCTAGATATCAGCCACCAGCCTGGCAATTGCCTCGCTGGGCCCTCATGCAGCAGGCACCTCACAAGGTAAAGGAGCTGCTAGGCACCCGGCGAAGCCCTAAGTGGCACTGCTGCACAAGGGACCTCCAACAGCTCACAAGAGCATGGCCCTGCTCGCTCAGGCATGCGGGCATAGGGCACCTCCCAAGCCAAACTCTCAGCCACGGCCCGAGCAGTGGCACATCAGGGCGTTCAGGCAGAAGGTCCCTCCGAAGCATGAGGAGCAGTCAGCATCCTAATAGCGCTCTCAGGGATGGAGGCAGATGAGACCTCACAAGCCCAAGGATCAGCCACCAGCCTTGCAGTTGCCTCGCAGGGCCTCCTGCAGAAGGTGCCGTACAAGGAGCTCCTAGGCACCCAGCTAAGCCCTAAATGGCACGGCTACACAAGGGACCTCCAAAGCGCAGGGACAAGTGATGTGCCTGCCGCTGCTCTCCAAGCCATGCAGGCATAGGGCACCTCCCAAGCCAAACACTCAGCCACGTCCCGAGCAGTGGCACATCAGGGCGTTCAGGCAGAAGGTCCCTCCGAAGCATGAGGAGCAGTCAGCATCCTAATAGCGCTCTCAGGGATGGAGGCAGATGAGACCTCACAAGCCCAAGGATCAGCCACCAGCCTTGCAGTTGCCTCGCAGGGCCTCCTGCAGAAGTTGCTGTACAAGGAGCTCCTAGGCACCCAGCTAAGCCCTAAATGGCACGGCTACACAAGGGACCTCCAAAGCGCACGGACAAGTGATGTGCCTGCCGCTGCTCTCCAAGCCATGCGGGCATAGGGCACCTCACAAGGCAAACTCTCAGCCACGGCCCGAGCAGTGGCGCAGCAGGGCATCACGCAGAAGGCCCTCCGAAGCACGAGGAGCAGCCGGCATCCTAGCATTGCTCTCTCAGGGACTGAGGCAGGAGGCAAAAGGGACCTCCCAATCAGAAGCATCAGCCACCAGTGTGGCGGTTGCCTCGCACGGCCTCACGCAGAAGGCACCTCACAAGGAGAAGGAGCTGCCAGGCACCCGGCGAAGCCCTAAACGGCACTGCTGCACAAGGGACCTCCAACGCTAAGAGAGCGGCCAGGGGCCGAGCACTGCCCTGTCACGCACTGCTGCACAACTCACCTCACAAGCACGGACAGCACCCGAGGGCCTGGCACTGCTCTCCAAGCCATGCAGGCATAGGGCACCTCCCAAGCCAAACTCTCAGCCACGACCCGAGCAGCCGCACATGAGGGCATCAGGCAGAAGGTCCCTCCGAAGCACGAGGAGCAGTCAGCATCCTAATAGCGCTCTCAGGGATGGAGGCAGATGAGACCTCACAACCCCAAGGATCAGCCACCAGCCTTGCAGTTGCCTCGCAGGGCCTCCTGCAGAAGGTGCTGTACAAGGAGCTCCTAGGCACCCAGCTAAGCCCTAAATGGCACGGCTACACAAGGGACCTCCAAAGCGCAGGGACAAGTGATGTGCCTGCCGCTGCTCTCCAAGCCATGCGGGCATAGGGCACCTCACAAGGCAAACTCTCAGCCACGGCCCGAGCAGCGGCGCAGCAGGGCATCAGGGCATCAAGCAGAAGGCCCCTCCGAAGCACGAGGAGCAGTCGGCATCCTAATAGCGCTCTCAGGGATGGAGGCAGATGAGACCTCACACCCCAAGGATCAGCCACCAGCCTTGCAGTTGCCTCGCAGGGCCTCCTGCAGACGGTGCCATACAAGGAGCTCCTAGGCACCCAGCTAAGCCCTAAATGGCACGGCTACACAAGGGACCTCCAAAGCGCACGGACAAGTGATGTGCCTGCCGCTGCTCTCCAAGCCATGCAGGCATAGGGCACCTCACAAGGCAAACTCTCAGCCACGGCCCGAGCAGTGGCGCAGCAGGGCATCAGGCAGAAGGCCCTCCGAAGCACGAGGAGCAGCCGGCATCCTAGCATTGCTCTCTCAGGGACTGAGGCAGAAGGCACCGCACAATCCCAAGCATCAGACAGCAGCCTGGCAGTTGCCTCGCAGCGCCCTCATGCAGAGCGCACCTAACAAGCCCAAGGAACTGTTAGGCACCCGGCTGTGTCCTGCGTGACACTGAAACATAAATGTCCTCAAAGGCACAAAGAGCAGGCAGGGGCCGAGCACTGCTCTATCAGGCACTGCTGCACAACTCACCTCACAACCAAGGACAGCACCCGAGGGCCTGGCACTGCTCTCCAAGCCATGCAGGCATAGGGCACCTCACAAGGCAAACTCTCAGCCACGGCCCGAGCAGCGGCACATGAGGGCATCACGCAGAAGGCCCTCCGAAGCACGAGGAGCAGCCGGCATCCTAGCATTGCTCTCTCAGGGACTGAGGCACGAGGCAAAAGGGACCTCCCAATCAGAAGCATCAGCCACCAGTGTGGCGGTTGCCTCGCACGGCCTCACGCAGAAGGCACCTCACAAGGAGAAGGAGCTGCCAGGCACCCGGCGAAGCCCTAAATGGCACTGCTGCACAAGGGACCTCCAACGCTAAGAGAGCGGCCAGGGGCCGAGCACTGCCCTGTCACGCACTGCTGCACAACTCACCTCACAAGCACGAACAGCACCCGAGGGCCTGGCACTGCTCTCCAAGCCATGCAGGCATAGGGCACCTCCCAAGCCAAACTCTCAGCCACGGCCCGAGCAGCCGCACATGAGGGCATCAGGCAGAAGGTCCCTCCGAAGCATGAGGAGCAGTCAGCATCCTAATAGCGCTCTCAGGGATGGAGGCAGATGAGACCTCACAACCCCAAGGATCAGCCACCAGCCTTGCAGTTGCCTCGCAGGGCCTCCTGCAGAAGGTGCTGTACAAGGAGCTCCTAGGCACCCAGCTAAGCCCTAAATGGCACGGCTACACAAGCGACCTCCAAAGCGCACGGACAAGTGATGTGCCTGCCGCTGCTCTCCAAGCCATGCAGGCATAGGGCACCTCACAAGACAAACTCTCAGCCACGGCCCGAGCAGCGGCGCAGCAGGGCATCAGGGCATCAGGCAGAAGGCCCCTCCGAAGCACGAGGAGCAGTCGGCATCCTAATAGCGCTCTCAGGGATGGAGGCAGATGAGACCTCACAACCCCAAGGATCAGCCACCAGCCTTGCAGTTGCCTCGCAGGGCCTCCTGCAGACGGTGCCATACAAGGAGCTCCTAGGCACCCAGCTAAGCCCTAAATGGCACGGCTACACAAGGGACCTCCAAAGCGCAGGGACAAGTGATGTGCCTGCCGCTGCTCTCCAAGCCATGCAGGCATAGGGCACCTCACAAGGCAAACTCTCAGCCACGGCCCAAACAGCGGCGCAGCAGGGCATCAGGACCTCAGGCAGAAGGCCCCTCCGAAGCACGAGGAGCAGTCGGCATCCTAGCATTGCTCTCTCAGGGACTGAGGCAGAAGGCACCGCACAATCCCAAGCATCAGACAGCAGCCTGGCAGTTGCCTCGCAGCGCCCTCATGCAGAGCGCACCTAACAAGCCCAAGGAACTGTTAGGCACCCGGCTGTGTCCTGCGTGACACTGAAACATAAATGTCCTCAAAGGCACAAAGAGCAGGCAGGGGCCGAGCACTGCTCTATCAGGCACTGCTGCACAACTCACCTCACAACCAAGGACAGCACCCGAGGGCCTGGCACTGCTCTCCAAGCCCTGCAGGCATAGGGCACCTCACAAGGCAAACTCTCAGCCACGGCCGGAGCAGTGGCGCAGCAGGGCATCACGCAGAAGGCCCTCCAAAGCACGAGGAGCAGCCGGCATCCTAGCATTGCTCTCTCAGGGACTGAGGCACGAGGCAAAAGGGACCTCCCAATCAGAAGCATCAGCCACCAGTGTGGCGGTTGCCTCGCACGGCCTCACGCAGAAGGCACCTCACAAGGAGAAGGAGCTGCCAGGCACCCGGCGAAGCCCTAAATGGCACTGCTGCACAAGGGACCTCCAACGCTAAGAGAGCGGCCAGGGGCCGAGCACTGCCCTGTCACGCACTGCTGCACAACTCACCTCACAACCAAGGACAGCACACAAGTGTCTGGCACTGCTCTCCGAGGCATGCGGGCATAAGGCACCTCACAAGGCAAACTCTCAGCCAAGGCCCTAGCTATGGCACATCAGGGCATCAGGCAGTAGGCCCCTCCGAAGCACGAGGAGCAGTCAGCAGCCCAGCATTGCACTCTCAGGGGCTGAGGCAGAAGGGACCGCACAGTTCTAGATATCAGCCACCAGCCTGGCAATTGCCTCGCTGGGCCCTCATGCAGCAGGCACCTCACAAGGTAAAGGAGCAGCTAGGCCCCGGCGAAGCCCTAAGTGGCACTGCTGCACAAGGGACCTCCAACAGCACACAAGAGCACGGCCCTGCTCGCTCAGGCATGCGGGCATAGGGCACCTCCCAAGCCAAACTCTCAGCCATGGCCCGAGCAGTGGCACATCAGGGCGTTCAGGCAGAAGGCCCTCCGAAGCACGAGGAGCAGCCGGCATCCCAGCATTGCTCTCTCAGGGACTGAGGCAGAAGGCACCGCACAATCCCAAGCATCAGACAGCAGCCTGGCAGTTGCCTCGCAGCGCCCTCATGCAGAGCGCACCTAACAAGCCCAAGGAACTGTTAGGCACCCGGCTGTGTCCTGCGTGACACTGAAACATAAATGTCCTCAAAGGCACAAAGAGCAGGCAGGGGCCGAGCACTGCTCTATCAGGCACTGCTGCACAACTCACCTCACAACCAAGGACAGCACCCGAGGGCCTGGCACTGCTCTCCAAGCCATGCAGGCATAGGGCACCTCACAAGGCAAACTCTCAGCCACAGCCCGAGCAGCGGCACATGAGGGCATCACGCAGAAGGCCCTCCGAAGCACGAGGAGCAGCCGGCATCCTAGCATTGCTCTCTCAGGGACTGAGGCACGAGGCAAAAGGGACCTCCCAATCAGAAGCATCAGCCACCAGTGTGGCGGTTGCCTCGCACGGCCTCACGCAGAAGGCACCTCACAAGGAGAAGGAGCTGCCAGGCACCCGGCGAAGCCCTAAATGGCACTGCTGCACAAGGGACCTCCAACGCTAAGAGAGCGGCCAGGGGCCGAGCACTGCCCTGTCACGCACTGCTGCACAACTCACCTCACAAGCACGGACAGCACCCGAGGGCCTGGCACTGCTCTCCAAGCCATGCAGGCATAGGGCACCTCCCAAGCCAAACTCTCAGCCACGGCCCGAGCAGCGGCGCAGCAGGGGATCAGGGCATCAGGCAGAAGGCCCCTCCGAAGCATGAGGAGCAGTCGGTATCCTAATAGCGCTCTCAGGGATGGAGGCAGATGAGACCTCACAACCCCAAGGATCAGCCACCAGCCTTGCAGTTGCCTCGCAGGGCCTCCTGCAGACGGTGCCATACAAGGAGCTCCTAGGCACCCAGCTAAGCCCTAAATGGCACGGCTACACAAGGGACCTCCAAAGCGCACGGACAAGTGATGTGCCTGCCGCTGCTCTCCAAGCCATGCAGGCATAGGGCACCTCCCAAGCCAAACTCTCAGCCACGGCCCGAGCAGTGGCGCAGCAGGGCATCAGGCAGAAGGCCCTCCGAAGCACGAGGAGCAGCCGGCATCCTAGCATTGCTCTCTCAGGGACTGAGGCAGAAGGCACCGCACAATCCCAAGCATCAGACAGCAGCCTGGCAGTTGCCTCGCAGCGCCCTCATGCAGAGCGCACCTAACAAGCCCAAGGAACTGTTAGGCACCCGGCTGTGTCCTGCGTGACACTGAAACATAAATGTCCTCAAAGGCACAAAGAGCAGGCAGGGGCCGAGCACTGCTCTATCAGGCACTGCTGCACAACTCACCTCACAACCAAGGACAGCACCCGAGGGCCTGGCACTGCTCTCCAAGCCCTGCAGGCATAGGGCACCTCACAAGGCAAACTCTCAGCCACGGCCCGAGCAGCGGCACATGAGGGCATCACGCAGAAGGCCCTCCGAAGCACGAGGAGCAGCCGGCATCCTAGCATTGCTCTCTCAGGGACTGAGGCACGAGGCAAAAGGGACCTCCCAATCAGAAGCATCAGCCACCAGTGTGGCGGTTGCCTCGCACGGCCTCACGCAGAAGGCACCTCACAACGAGAAGGAGCTGCCAGGCACCCGGCGAAGCCCTAAATGGCACTGCTGCACAAGGGACCTCCAACGCTAAGAGAGCGGCCAGGGGCCGAGCACTGCCCTGTCACGCACTGCTGCACAACTCACCTCACAACCAAGGACAGCACACAAGTGTCTGGCACTGCTCTCCGAGGCATGCGGGCATAAGGCACCTCACAAGGCAAACTCTCAGCCAAGGCCCGAGCAATGGCACATCAGGGCTTCAGGCAGAAGGCCTCTCCGAAGCACAAGGAGCAGTCAGCAGCCCAGCATTGCACTCTCAGGGGCTGAGGCAGAAGGGACCGCACAGTTCTAGATATCAGCCACCAGCCTGGCAATTGCCTCGCTGGGCCCTCATGCAGCAGGCACCTCACAAGGTAAAGGAGCTGCTAGGCACCCGGCGAAGCCCTAAGTGGCACTGCTGCACAAGGGACCTCCAACAGCACACAAGAGCATGGCCCTGCTCGCTCAGGCATGCGGGCATAGGGCACCTCCCAAGCCAAACTCTCAGCCACGGCCCGAGCAGTGGCACATCAGGGCGTTCAGGCAGAAGGTCCCTCCGAAGCATGAGGAGCAGTCAGCATCCTAATAGCGCTCTCAGGGATGGAGGCAGATGAGACCTCACAAGCCCAAGGATCAGCCACCAGCCTTGCAGTTGCCTCGCAGGGCCTCCTGCAGAAGGTGCCGTACAAGGAGCTCCTAGGCACCCAGCTAAGCCCTAAATGGCACGGCTACACAAGGGACCTCCAAAGCGCAGGGACAAGTGATGTGCCTGCCGCTGCTCTCCAAGCCATGCAGGCATAGGGCACCTCCCAAGCCAAACACTCAGCCATGGCCCGAGCAGTGGCACATCAGGGCGTTCAGGCAGAAGGTCCCTCCGAAGCATGAGGAGCAGTCAGCATCCTAATAGCGCTCTCAGGGATGGAGGCAGATGAGACCTCACAAGCCCAAGGATCAGCCACCAGCCTTGCAGTTGCCTCGCAGGGCCTCCTGCAGAAGTTGCTGTACAAGGAGCTCCTAGGCACCCAGCTAAGCCCTAAATGGCACGGCTACACAAGGGACCTCCAAAGCGCAGGGACAAGTGATGTGCCTGCCGCTGCTCTCCAAGCCATGCAGGCATAGGGCACCTCACAAGGCAAACTCTCAGCCACGGCCCGAGCAGCGGCGCAGCAGGGCATCAGGGCATCAGGCAGAAGGCCCCTCGGAAGCACGAGGAGCAGTCAGCATCCTAATAGCGCTCTCAGGGATGGAGGCAGATGAGACCTCACAAGCCCAAGGTTCAGCCACCAGCCTTGCAGTTGCCTCGCAGGGCCTCCTGCAGAAGTTGCTGTACAAGGAGCTCCTAGGCACCCAGCTAAGCCCTAAATGGCACGGCTACACAAGGGACCTCCAAAGCGCAGGGACAAGTGATGTGCCTGCCGCTGCTCTCCAAGCCATGCAGGCATAGGGCACCTCACAAGGCAAACTCTCAGCCACGGCCCGAGCAGCGGCGCAGCAGGGCATCAGGGCATCAGGCAGAAGGCCCCTCCGAAGCACGAGGAGCAGTCGGCATCCTAGCATTGCTCTCTCAGGGACTGAGGCAGAAGGCACCGCACAATCCCAAGCATCAGACAGCAGCCTGGCAGTTGCCTCGCAGCGCCCTCATGCAGAGCGCACCTAACAAGCCCAAGGAACTGTTAGGCACCCGGCTGTGTCCTGCGTGACACTGAAACATAAATGTCCTCAAAGGCACAAAGAGCAGGCAGGGGCCGAGCACTGCTCTATCAGGCACTGCTGCACAACTCACCTCACAACCAAGGACAGCACCCGAGGGCCTGGCACTGCTCTCCAAGCCATGCAGGCATAGGGCACCTCACAAGGCAAACTCTCAGCCACGGCCCGAGCAGTGGCGCAGCAGGGCATCACGCAGAAGGCCCTCCGAAGCACGAGGAGCAGCCGGCATCCTAGCATTGCTCTCTCAGGGACCGAGGCACGAGGCAAAAGGGACCTCCCAATCAGAAGCATCAGCCACCAGTGTGGCGGTTGCCTCGCACGGCCTCACGCAGAAGGCACCTCACAAGGAGAAGGAGCTGCCAGGCACCCGGCGAAGCCCTAAATGGCACTGCTGCACAAGGGCCCTCCAACGCTAAGAGAGCGGCCAGGGGCCGAGCACTGCCCTGTCACGCACTGCTGCACAACTCACCTCACAACCAAGGACAGCACACAAGTGTCTGGCACTGCTCTCCGAGGCATTCGGCATAAGGCACCTCACAAGGCAAACTCTCAGCCAAGGCCCTAGCAATGGCACATCAGGGCTTCAGGCAGAAGGCCTCTCCGAACCACGAGGAGCAGTCAGCAGCCCAGCATTGCACTCTCAGGGGCTGAGGCAGAAGGGACCGCACAGTTCTAGATATCAGCCACCAGCCTGGCAATTGCCTCGCTGGGCCCTCATGCAGCAGGCACCTCACAAGGTAAAGGAGCTGCTAGGCACCCGGCGAAGCCCTAAGTGGCACTGCTGCACAAGGGACCTCCAACAGCTCACAAGAGCATGGCCCTGCTCGCTCAGGCATGCGGGCATAGGGCACCTCCCAAGCCAAACTCTCAGCCATGGCCCGAGCAGTGGCACATCAGGGCGTTCAGGCAGAAGGTCCCTCCGAAGCATGAGGAGCAGTCGGCATCCTAATAGCGCTCTCAGGGATGGAGGCAGATGAGACCTCACAACCCCAAGGATCAGCCACCAGCCTTGCAGTTGCCTCGCAGGGCCTCCTGCAGAAGTTGCTGTACAAGGAGCTCCTAGGCACCCAGCTAAGCCCTAAATGGCACGGCTACACAAGGGACCTCCAAAGCACAGGGACAAGTGATGTGCCTGCCGCTGCTCTCCAAGCCATGCAGGCATAGGGCACCTCACAAGGCAAACTCTCAGCCACGGCCCGAGCAGCGGCGCAGCAGGGCATCAGGGCATCAGGCAGAAGGCCCCTCCGAAGCACGAGGAGCAGTCGGCATCCTAGCATTGCTCTCTCAGGGACTGAGGCAGAAGGCACCGCACAATCCCAAGCATCAGACAGCAGCCTGGCAGTTGCCTCGCAGCGCCCTCATGCAGAGCGCACCTAACAAGCCCAAGGAACTGTTAGGCACCCGGCTGTGTCCTGCGTGACACTGAAACATAAATGTCCTCAAAGGCACAAAGAGCAGGCAGGGGCCGAGCACTGCTCTATCAGGCACTGCTGCACAACTCACCTCACAACCAAGGACAGCACCCGAGGGCCTGGCACTGCTCTCCAAGCCATGCAGGCATAGGGCACCTCACAAGGCAAACTCTCAGCCACGGCCCGAGCAGCGGCACATGAGGGCATCACGCAGAAGGCCCTCCAAAGCACGAGGAGCAGCCGGCATCCTAGCATTGCTCTCTCAGGGACTGAGGCACGAGGCAAAAGGGACCTCCCAATCAGAAGCATCAGCCACCAGTGTGGCGGTTGCCTCGCACGGCCTCACGCAGAAGGCACCTCACAAGGAGAAGGAGCTGCCAGGCACCCGGCGAAGCCCTAAATGGCACTGCTGCACAAGGGACCTCCAACGCTAAGAGAGCGGCCAGGGGCCGAGCACTGCCCTGTCACGCACTGCTGCACAACTCACCTCACAACCAAGGACAGCACACAAGTGTCTGGCACTGCTCTCCGAGGCATGCGGGCATAAGGCACCTCACAAGGCAAACTCTCAGCCAAGGCCCTAGCTATGGCACATCAGGGCATCAGGCAGTAGGCCCCTCCGAAGCACGAGGAGCAGTCAGCAGCCCAGCATTGCACTCTCAGGGGCTGAGGCAGAAGGGACCGCACAGTTCTAGATATCAGCCACCAGCCTGGCAATTGCCTCGCTGGGCCCTCATGCAGCAGGCACCTCACAAGGTAAAGGAGCAGCTAGGCCCCGGCGAAGCCCTAAGTGGCACTGCTGCACAAGGGACCTCCAACAGCACACAAGAGCACGGCCCTGCTCGCTCAGGCATGCGGGCATAGGGCACCTCCCAAGCCAAACTCTCAGCCATGGCCCGAGCAGTGGCACATCAGGGCGTTCAGGCAGAAGGCCCTCCGAAGCACGAGGAGCAGCCGGCATCCCAGCATTGCTCTCTCAGGGACTGAGGCAGAAGGCACCGCACAATCCCAAGCATCAGACAGCAGCCTGGCAGTTGCCTCGCAGCGCCCTCATGCAGAGCGCACCTAACAAGCCCAAGGAACTGTTAGGCACCCGGCTGTGTCCTGCGTGACACTGAAACATAAATGTCCTCAAAGGCACAAAGAGCAGGCAGGGGCCGAGCACTGCTCTATCAGGCACTGCTGCACAACTCACCTCACAACCAAGGACAGCACCCGAGGGCCTGGCACTGCTCTCCAAGCCATGCAGGCATAGGGCACCTCACAAGGCAAACTCTCAGCCACAGCCCGAGCAGCGGCACATGAGGGCATCACGCAGAAGGCCCTCCGAAGCACGAGGAGCAGCCGGCATCCTAGCATTGCTCTCTCAGGGACTGAGGCACGAGGCAAAAGGGACCTCCCAATCAGAAGCATCAGCCACCAGTGTGGCGGTTGCCTCGCACGGCCTCACGCAGAAGGCACCTCACAAGGAGAAGGAGCTGCCAGGCACCCGGCGAAGCCCTAAATGGCACTGCTGCACAAGGGACCTCCAACGCTAAGAGAGCGGCCAGGGGCCGAGCACTGCCCTGTCACGCACTGCTGCACAACTCACCTCACAAGCACGGACAGCACCCGAGGGCCTGGCACTGCTCTCCAAGCCATGCAGGCATAGGGCACCTCACAAGGCAAACTCTCAGCCACGGCCCGAGCAGCGGCGCAGCAGGGGATCAGGGCATCAGGCAGAAGGCCCCTCCGAAGCATGAGGAGCAGTCGGCATCCTAATAGCGCTCTCAGGGATGGAGGCAGATGAGACCTCACAACCCCAAGGATCAGCCACCAGCCTTGCAGTTGCCTCGCAGGGCCTCCTGCAGACGGTGCCATACAAGGAGCTCCTAGGCACCCAGCTAAGCCCTAAATGGCACGGCTACACAAGGGACCTCCAAAGCGCACGGACAAGTGATGTGCCTGCCGCTGCTCTCCAAGCCATGCAGGCATAGGGCACCTCCCAAGCCAAACTCTCAGCCACGGCCCGAGCAGTGGCGCAGCAGGGCATCAGGCAGAAGGCCCTCCGAAGCACGAGGAGCAGCCGGCATCCTAGCATTGCTCTCTCAGGGACTGAGGCAGAAGGCACCGCACAATCCCAAGCATCAGACAGCAGCCTGGCAGTTGCCTCGCAGCGCCCTCATGCAGAGCGCACCTAACAAGCCCAAGGAACTGTTAGGCACCCGGCTGTGTCCTGCGTGACACTGAAACATAAATGTCCTCAAAGGCACAAAGAGCAGGCAGGGGCCGAGCACTGCTCTATCAGGCACTGCTGCACAACTCACCTCACAACCAAGGACAGCACCCGAGGGCCTGGCACTGCTCTCCAAGCCCTGCAGGCATAGGGCACCTCACAAGGCAAACTCTCAGCCACGGCCCGAGCAGCGGCACATGAGGGCATCACGCAGAAGGCCCTCCGAAGCACGAGGAGCAGCCGGCATCCTAGCATTGCTCTCTCAGGGACTGAGGCACGAGGCAAAAGGGACCTCCCAATCAGAAGCATCAGCCACCAGTGTGGCGGTTGCCTCGCACGGCCTCACGCAGAAGGCACCTCACAACGAGAAGGAGCTGCCAGGCACCCGGCGAAGCCCTAAATGGCACTGCTGCACAAGGGACCTCCAACGCTAAGAGAGCGGCCAGGGGCCGAGCACTGCCCTGTCACGCACTGCTGCACAACTCACCTCACAACCAAGGACAGCACACAAGTGTCTGGCACTGCTCTCCGAGGCATGCGGGCATAAGGCACCTCACAAGGCAAACTCTCAGCCAAGGCCCTAGCAATGGCACATCAGGGCTTCAGGCAGAAGGCCTCTCCGAAGCACAAGGAGCAGTCAGCAGCCCAGCATTGCACTCTCAGGGGCTGAGGCAGAAGGGACCGCACAGTTCTAGATATCAGCCACCAGCCTGGCAATTGCCTCGCTGGGCCCTCATGCAGCAGGCACCTCACAAGGTAAAGGAGCTGCTAGGCACCCGGCGAAGCCCTAAGTGGCACTGCTGCACAAGGGACCTCCAACAGCACACAAGAGCATGGCCCTGCTCGCTCAGGCATGCGGGCATAGGGCACCTCCCAAGCCAAACTCTCAGCCACGGCCCGAGCAGTGGCACATCAGGGCGTTCAGGCAGAAGGTCCCTCCGAAGCATGAGGAGCAGTCAGCATCCTAATAGCGCTCTCAGGGATGGAGGCAGATGAGACCTCACAAGCCCAAGGATCAGCCACCAGCCTTGCAGTTGCCTCGCAGGGCCTCCTGCAGAAGGTGCCGTACAAGGAGCTCCTAGGCACCCAGCTAAGCCCTAAATGGCACGGCTACACAAGGGACCTCCAAAGCGCAGGGACAAGTGATGTGCCTGCCGCTGCTCTCCAAGCCATGCAGGCATAGGGCACCTCCCAAGCCAAACACTCAGCCATGGCCCGAGCAGTGGCACATCAGGGCGTTCAGGCAGAAGGTCCCTCCGAAGCATGAGGAGCAGTCAGCATCCTAATAGCGCTCTCAGGGATGGAGGCAGATGAGACCTCACAAGCCCAAGGATCAGCCACCAGCCTTGCAGTTGCCTCGCAGGGCCTCCTGCAGAAGTTGCTGTACAAGGAGCTCCTAGGCACCCAGCTAAGCCCTAAATGGCACGGCTACACAAGGGACCTCCAAAGCGCAGGGACAAGTGATGTGCCTGCCGCTGCTCTCCAAGCCATGCAGGCATAGGGCACCTCACAAGGCAAACTCTCAGCCACGGCCCGAGCAGCGGCGCAGCAGGGCATCAGGGCATCAGGCAGAAGGCCCCTCGGAAGCACGAGGAGCAGTCAGCATCCTAATAGCGCTCTCAGGGATGGAGGCAGATGAGACCTCACAAGCCCAAGGTTCAGCCACCAGCCTTGCAGTTGCCTCGCAGGGCCTCCTGCAGAAGTTGCTGTACAAGGAGCTCCTAGGCACCCAGCTAAGCCCTAAATGGCACGGCTACACAAGGGACCTCCAAAGCGCAGGGACAAGTGATGTGCCTGCCGCTGCTCTCCAAGCCATGCAGGCATAGGGCACCTCACAAGGCAAACTCTCAGCCACGGCCCGAGCAGCGGCGCAGCAGGGCATCAGGGCATCAGGCAGAAGGCCCCTCCGAAGCACGAGGAGCAGTCGGCATCCTAGCATTGCTCTCTCAGGGACTGAGGCAGAAGGCACCGCACAATCCCAAGCATCAGACAGCAGCCTGGCAGTTGCCTCGCAGCGCCCTCATGCAGAGCGCACCTAACAAGCCCAAGGAACTGTTAGGCACCCGGCTGTGTCCTGCGTGACACTGAAACATAAATGTCCTCAAAGGCACAAAGAGCAGGCAGGGGCCGAGCACTGCTCTATCAGGCACTGCTGCACAACTCACCTCACAACCAAGGACAGCACCCGAGGGCCTGGCACTGCTCTCCAAGCCCTGCAGGCATAGGGCACCTCACAAGGCAAACTCTCAGCCACGGCCCGAGCAGTGGCGCAGCAGGGCATCACGCAGAAGGCCCTCCGAAGCACGAGGAGCAGCCGGCATCCTAGCATTGCTCTCTCAGGGACCGAGGCACGAGGCAAAAGGGACCTCCCAATCAGAAGCATCAGCCACCAGTGTGGCGGTTGCCTCGCACGGCCTCACGCAGAAGGCACCTCACAAGGAGAAGGAGCTGCCAGGCACCCGGCGAAGCCCTAAATGGCACTGCTGCACAAGGGACCTCCAACGCTAAGAGAGCGGCCAGGGGCCGAGCACTGCCCTGTCACGCACTGCTGCACAACTCACCTCACAACCAAGGACAGCACACAAGTGTCTGGCACTGCTCTCCGAGGCATTCGGCATAAGGCACCTCACAAGGCAAACTCTCAGCCAAGGCCCTAGCAATGGCACATCAGGGCTTCAGGCAGAAGGCCTCTCCGAACCACGAGGAGCAGTCAGCAGCCCAGCATTGCACTCTCAGGGGCTGAGGCAGAAGGGACCGCACAGTTCTAGATATCAGCCACCAGCCTGGCAATTGCCTCGCTGGGCCCTCATGCAGCAGGCACCTCACAAGGTAAAGGAGCTGCTAGGCACCCGGCGAAGCCCTAAGTGGCACTGCTGCACAAGGGACCTCCAACAGCTCACAAGAGCATGGCCCTGCTCGCTCAGGCATGCGGGCATAGGGCACCTCCCAAGCCAAACTCTCAGCCATGGCCCGAGCAGTGGCACATCAGGGCGTTCAGGCAGAAGGTCCCTCCGAAGCATGAGGAGCAGTCGGCATCCTAATAGCGCTCTCAGGGATGGAGGCAGATGAGACCTCACAACCCCAAGGATCAGCCACCAGCCTTGCAGTTGCCTCGCAGGGCCTCCTGCAGAAGTTGCTGTACAAGGAGCTCCTAGGCACCCAGCTAAGCCCTAAATGGCACGGCTACACAAGGGACCTCCAAAGCGCAGGGACAAGTGATGTGCCTGCCGCTGCTCTCCAAGCCATGCAGGCATAGGGCACCTCACAAGGCAAACTCTCAGCCACGGCCCGAGCAGCGGCGCAGCAGGGCATCAGGGCATCAGGCAGAAGGCCCCTCCGAAGCACGAGGAGCAGTCGGCATCCTAGCATTGCTCTCTCAGGGACTGAGGCAGAAGGCACCGCACAATCCCAAGCATCAGACAGCAGCCTGGCAGTTGCCTCGCAGCGCCCTCATGCAGAGCGCACCTAACAAGCCCAAGGAACTGTTAGGCACCCGGCTGTGTCCTGCGTGACACTGAAACATAAATGTCCTCAAAGGCACAAAGAGCAGGCAGGGGCCGAGCACTGCTCTATCAGGCACTGCTGCACAACTCACCTCACAACCAAGGACAGCACCCGAGGGCCTGGCACTGCTCTCCAAGCCATGCAGGCATAGGGCACCTCACAAGGCAAACTCTCAGCCACGGCCCGAGCAGCGGCACATGAGGGCATCACGCAGAAGGCCCTCCAAAGCACGAGGAGCAGCCGGCATCCTAGCATTGCTCTCTCAGGGACTGAGGCACGAGGCAAAAGGGACCTCCCAATCAGAAGCATCAGCCACCAGTGTGGCGGTTGCCTCGCACGGCCTCACGCAGAAGGCACCTCACAAGGAGAAGGAGCTGCCAGGCACCCGGCGAAGCCCTAAATGGCACTGCTGCACAAGGGACCTCCAACGCTAAGAGAGCGGCCAGGGGCCGAGCACTGCCCTGTCACGCACTGCTGCACAACTCACCTCACAACCAAGGACAGCACACAAGTGTCTGGCACTGCTCTCCGAGGCATGCGGGCATAAGGCACCTCACAAGGCAAACTCTCAGCCAAGGCCCTAGCTATGGCACATCAGGGCATCAGGCAGTAGGCCCCTCCGAAGCACGAGGAGCAGTCAGCAGCCCAGCATTGCACTCTCAGGGGCTGAGGCAGAAGGGACCGCACAGTTCTAGATATCAGCCACCAGCCTGGCAATTGCCTCGCTGGGCCCTCATGCAGCAGGCACCTCACAAGGTAAAGGAGCAGCTAGGCCCCGGCGAAGCCCTAAGTGGCACTGCTGCACAAGGGACCTCCAACAGCACACAAGAGCACGGCCCTGCTCGCTCAGGCATGCGGGCATAGGGCACCTCCCAAGCCAAACTCTCAGCCATGGCCCGAGCAGTGGCACATCAGGGCGTTCAGGCAGAAGGCCCTCCGAAGCACGAGGAGCAGCCGGCATCCCAGCATTGCTCTCTCAGGGACTGAGGCAGAAGGCACCGCACAATCCCAAGCATCAGACAGCAGCCTGGCAGTTGCCTCGCAGCGCCCTCATGCAGAGCGCACCTAACAAGCCCAAGGAACTGTTAGGCACCCGGCTGTGTCCTGCGTGACACTGAAACATAAATGTCCTCAAAGGCACAAAGAGCAGGCAGGGGCCGAGCACTGCTCTATCAGGCACTGCTGCACAACTCACCTCACAACCAAGGACAGCACCCGAGGGCCTGGCACTGCTCTCCAAGCCCTGCAGGCATAGGGCACCTCACAAGGCAAACTCTCAGCCACGGCCCGAGCAGTGGCGCAGCAGGGCATCACGCAGAAGGCCCTCCGAAGCACGAGGAGCAGCCGGCATCCTAGCATTGCTCTCTCAGGGACCGAGGCACGAGGCAAAAGGGACCTCCCAATCAGAAGCATCAGCCACCAGTGTGGCGGTTGCCTCGCACGGCCTCACGCAGAAGGCACCTCACAAGGAGAAGGAGCTGCCAGGCACCCGGCGAAGCCCTAAATGGCACTGCTGCACAAGGGACCTCCAACGCTAAGAGAGCGGCCAGGGGCCGAGCACTGCCCTGTCACGCACTGCTGCACAACTCACCTCACAACCAAGGACAGCACACAAGTGTCTGGCACTGCTCTCCGAGGCATTCGGCATAAGGCACCTCACAAGGCAAACTCTCAGCCAAGGCCCTAGCAATGGCACATCAGGGCTTCAGGCAGAAGGCCTCTCCGAACCACGAGGAGCAGTCAGCAGCCCAGCATTGCACTCTCAGGGGCTGAGGCAGAAGGGACCGCACAGTTCTAGATATCAGCCACCAGCCTGGCAATTGCCTCGCTGGGCCCTCATGCAGCAGGCACCTCACAAGGTAAAGGAGCTGCTAGGCACCCGGCGAAGCCCTAAGTGGCACTGCTGCACAAGGGACCTCCAACAGCTCACAAGAGCATGGCCCTGCTCGCTCAGGCATGCGGGCATAGGGCACCTCCCAAGCCAAACTCTCAGCCATGGCCCGAGCAGTGGCACATCAGGGCGTTCAGGCAGAAGGTCCCTCCGAAGCATGAGGAGCAGTCGGCATCCTAATAGCGCTCTCAGGGATGGAGGCAGATGAGACCTCACAACCCCAAGGATCAGCCACCAGCCTTGCAGTTGCCTCGCAGGGCCTCCTGCAGAAGTTGCTGTACAAGGAGCTCCTAGGCACCCAGCTAAGCCCTAAATGGCACGGCTACACAAGGGACCTCCAAAGCGCAGGGACAAGTGATGTGCCTGCCGCTGCTCTCCAAGCCATGCAGGCATAGGGCACCTCACAAGGCAAACTCTCAGCCACGGCCCGAGCAGCGGCGCAGCAGGGCATCAGGGCATCAGGCAGAAGGCCCCTCCGAAGCACGAGGAGCAGTCGGCATCCTAGCATTGCTCTCTCAGGGACTGAGGCAGAAGGCACCGCACAATCCCAAGCATCAGACAGCAGCCTGGCAGTTGCCTCGCAGCGCCCTCATGCAGAGCGCACCTAACAAGCCCAAGGAACTGTTAGGCACCCGGCTGTGTCCTGCGTGACACTGAAACATAAATGTCCTCAAAGGCACAAAGAGCAGGCAGGGGCCGAGCACTGCTCTATCAGGCACTGCTGCACAACTCACCTCACAACCAAGGACAGCACCCGAGGGCCTGGCACTGCTCTCCAAGCCATGCAGGCATAGGGCACCTCACAAGGCAAACTCTCAGCCACGGCCCGAGCAGCGGCACATGAGGGCATCACGCAGAAGGCCCTCCAAAGCACGAGGAGCAGCCGGCATCCTAGCATTGCTCTCTCAGGGACTGAGGCACGAGGCAAAAGGGACCTCCCAATCAGAAGCATCAGCCACCAGTGTGGCGGTTGCCTCGCACGGCCTCACGCAGAAGGCACCTCACAAGGAGAAGGAGCTGCCAGGCACCCGGCGAAGCCCTAAATGGCACTGCTGCACAAGGGACCTCCAACGCTAAGAGAGCGGCCAGGGGCCGAGCACTGCCCTGTCACGCACTGCTGCACAACTCACCTCACAACCAAGGACAGCACACAAGTGTCTGGCACTGCTCTCCGAGGCATGCGGGCATAAGGCACCTCACAAGGCAAACTCTCAGCCAAGGCCCTAGCTATGGCACATCAGGGCATCAGGCAGTAGGCCCCTCCGAAGCACGAGGAGCAGTCAGCAGCCCAGCATTGCACTCTCAGGGGCTGAGGCAGAAGGGACCGCACAGTTCTAGATATCAGCCACCAGCCTGGCAATTGCCTCGCTGGGCCCTCATGCAGCAGGCACCTCACAAGGTAAAGGAGCAGCTAGGCCCCGGCGAAGCCCTAAGTGGCACTGCTGCACAAGGGACCTCCAACAGCACACAAGAGCACGGCCCTGCTCGCTCAGGCATGCGGGCATAGGGCACCTCCCAAGCCAAACTCTCAGCCATGGCCCGAGCAGTGGCACATCAGGGCGTTCAGGCAGAAGGCCCTCCGAAGCACGAGGAGCAGCCGGCATCCCAGCATTGCTCTCTCAGGGACTGAGGCAGAAGGCACCGCACAATCCCAAGCATCAGACAGCAGCCTGGCAGTTGCCTCGCAGCGCCCTCATGCAGAGCGCACCTAACAAGCCCAAGGAACTGTTAGGCACCCGGCTGTGTCCTGCGTGACACTGAAACATAAATGTCCTCAAAGGCACAAAGAGCAGGCAGGGGCCGAGCACTGCTCTATCAGGCACTGCTGCACAACTCACCTCACAACCAAGGACAGCACCCGAGGGCCTGGCACTGCTCTCCAAGCCATGCAGGCATAGGGCACCTCACAAGGCAAACTCTCAGCCACAGCCCGAGCAGCGGCACATGAGGGCATCACGCAGAAGGCCCTCCGAAGCACGAGGAGCAGCCGGCATCCTAGCATTGCTCTCTCAGGGACTGAGGCACGAGGCAAAAGGGACCTCCCAATCAGAAGCATCAGCCACCAGTGTGGCGGTTGCCTCGCACGGCCTCACGCAGAAGGCACCTCACAAGGAGAAGGAGCTGCCAGGCACCCGGCGAAGCCCTAAATGGCACTGCTGCACAAGGGACCTCCAACGCTAAGAGAGCGGCCAGGGGCCGAGCACTGCCCTGTCACGCACTGCTGCACAACTCACCTCACAAGCACGGACAGCACCCGAGGGCCTGGCACTGCTCTCCAAGCCATGCAGGCATAGGGCACCTCCCAAGCCAAACTCTCAGCCACGGCCCGAGCAGCGGCGCAGCAGGGGATCAGGGCATCAGGCAGAAGGCCCCTCCGAAGCATGAGGAGCAGTCGGCATCCTAATAGCGCTCTCAGGGATGGAGGCAGATGAGACCTCACAACCCCAAGGATCAGCCACCAGCCTTGCAGTTGCCTCGCAGGGCCTCCTGCAGACGGTGCCATACAAGGAGCTCCTAGGCACCCAGCTAAGCCCTAAATGGCACGGCTACACAAGGGACCTCCAAAGCGCACGGACAAGTGATGTGCCTGCCGCTGCTCTCCAAGCCATGCAGGCATAGGGCACCTCCCAAGCCAAACTCTCAGCCACGGCCCGAGCAGTGGCGCAGCAGGGCATCAGGCAGAAGGCCCTCCGAAGCACGAGGAGCAGCCGGCATCCTAGCATTGCTCTCTCAGGGACTGAGGCAGAAGGCACCGCACAATCCCAAGCATCAGACAGCAGCCTGGCAGTTGCCTCGCAGCGCCCTCATGCAGAGCGCACCTAACAAGCCCAAGGAACTGTTAGGCACCCGGCTGTGTCCTGCGTGACACTGAAACATAAATGTCCTCAAAGGCACAAAGAGCAGGCAGGGGCCGAGCACTGCTCTATCAGGCACTGCTGCACAACTCACCTCACAACCAAGGACAGCACCCGAGGGCCTGGCACTGCTCTCCAAGCCCTGCAGGCATAGGGCACCTCACAAGGCAAACTCTCAGCCACGGCCCGAGCAGCGGCACATGAGGGCATCACGCAGAAGGCCCTCCGAAGCACGAGGAGCAGCCGGCATCCTAGCATTGCTCTCTCAGGGACTGAGGCACGAGGCAAAAGGGACCTCCCAATCAGAAGCATCAGCCACCAGTGTGGCGGTTGCCTCGCACGGCCTCACGCAGAAGGCACCTCACAACGAGAAGGAGCTGCCAGGCACCCGGCGAAGCCCTAAATGGCACTGCTGCACAAGGGACCTCCAACGCTAAGAGAGCGGCCAGGGGCCGAGCACTGCCCTGTCACGCACTGCTGCACAACTCACCTCACAACCAAGGACAGCACACAAGTGTCTGGCACTGCTCTCCGAGGCATGCGGGCATAAGGCACCTCACAAGGCAAACTCTCAGCCAAGGCCCTAGCAATGGCACATCAGGGCTTCAGGCAGAAGGCCCCTCCGAAGCACAAGGAGCAGTCAGCAGCCCAGCATTGCACTCTCAGGGGCTGAGGCAGAAGGGACCGCACAGTTCTAGATATCAGCCACCAGCCTGGCAATTGCCTCGCTGGGCCCTCATGCAGCAGGCACCTCACAAGGTAAAGGAGCTGCTAGGCACCCGGCGAAGCCCTAAGTGGCACTGCTGCACAAGGGACCTCCAACAGCACACAAGAGCATGGCCCTGCTCGCTCAGGCATGCGGGCATAGGGCACCTCCCAAGCCAAACTCTCAGCCACGGCCCGAGCAGTGGCACATCAGGGCGTTCAGGCAGAAGGTCCCTCCGAAGCATGAGGAGCAGTCAGCATCCTAATAGCGCTCTCAGGGATGGAGGCAGATGAGACCTCACAAGCCCAAGGATCAGCCACCAGCCTTGCAGTTGCCTCGCAGGGCCTCCTGCAGAAGGTGCCGTACAAGGAGCTCCTAGGCACCCAGCTAAGCCCTAAATGGCACGGCTACACAAGGGACCTCCAAAGCGCAGGGACAAGTGATGTGCCTGCCGCTGCTCTCCAAGCCATGCAGGCATAGGGCACCTCACAAGGCAAACTCTCAGCCACGGCCCGAGCAGCGGCGCAGCAGGGCATCAGGGCATCAGGCAGAAGGCCCCTCGGAAGCACGAGGAGCAGTCAGCATCCTAATAGCGCTCTCAGGGATGGAGGCAGATGAGACCTCACAAGCCCAAGGTTCAGCCACCAGCCTTGCAGTTGCCTCGCAGGGCCTCCTGCAGAAGTTGCTGTACAAGGAGCTCCTAGGCACCCAGCTAAGCCCTAAATGGCACGGCTACACAAGGGACCTCCAAAGCGCAGGGACAAGTGATGTGCCTGCCGCTGCTCTCCAAGCCATGCAGGCATAGGGCACCTCACAAGGCAAACTCTCAGCCACGGCCCGAGCAGCGGCGCAGCAGGGCATCAGGGCATCAGGCAGAAGGCCCTCCGAAGCACGAGGAGCAGTCGGCATCCTAGCATTGCTCTCTCAGGGACTGAGGCAGAAGGCACCGCACAATCCCAAGCATCAGACAGCAGCCTGGCAGTTGCCTCGCAGCGCCCTCATGCAGAGCGCACCTAACAAGCCCAAGGAACTGTTAGGCACCCGGCTGTGTCCTGCGTGACACTGAAACATAAATGTCCTCAAAGGCACAAAGAGCAGGCAGGGGCCGAGCACTGCTCTATCAGGCACTGCTGCACAACTCACCTCACAACCAAGGACAGCACCCGAGGGCCTGGCACTGCTCTCCAAGCCATGCAGGCATAGGGCACCTCACAAGGCAAACTCTCAGCCACGGCCCGAGCAGTGGCGCAGCAGGGCATCACGCAGAAGGCCCTCCGAAGCACGAGGAGCAGCCGGCATCCTAGCATTGCTCTCTCAGGGACCGAGGCACGAGGCAAAAGGGACCTCCCAATCAGAAGCATCAGCCACCAGTGTGGCGGTTGCCTCGCACGGCCTCACGCAGAAGGCACCTCACAAGGAGAAGGAGCTGCCAGGCACCCGGCGAAGCCCTAAATGGCACTGCTGCACAAGGGACCTCCAACGCTAAGAGAGCGGCCAGGGGCCGAGCACTGCCCTGTCACGCACTGCTGCACAACTCACCTCACAACCAAGGACAGCACACAAGTGTCTGGCACTGCTCTCCGAGGCATTCGGCATAAGGCACCTCACAAGGCAAACTCTCAGCCAAGGCCCTAGCAATGGCACATCAGGGCTTCAGGCAGAAGGCCTCTCCGAACCACGAGGAGCAGTCAGCAGCCCAGCATTGCACTCTCAGGGGCTGAGGCAGAAGGGACCGCACAGTTCTAGATATCAGCCACCAGCCTGGCAATTGCCTCGCTGGGCCCTCATGCAGCAGGCACCTCACAAGGTAAAGGAGCTGCTAGGCACCCGGCGAAGCCCTAAGTGGCACTGCTGCACAAGGGACCTCCAACAGCTCACAAGAGCATGGCCCTGCTCGCTCAGGCATGCGGGCATAGGGCACCTCCCAAGCCAAACTCTCAGCCATGGCCCGAGCAGTGGCACATCAGGGCGTTCAGGCAGAAGGTCCCTCCGAAGCATGAGGAGCAGTCGGCATCCTAATAGCGCTCTCAGGGATGGAGGCAGATGAGACCTCACAACCCCAAGGATCAGCCACCAGCCTTGCAGTTGCCTCGCAGGGCCTCCTGCAGAAGTTGCTGTACAAGGAGCTCCTAGGCACCCAGCTAAGCCCTAAATGGCACGGCTACACAAGGGACCTCCAAAGCGCAGGGACAAGTGATGTGCCTGCCGCTGCTCTCCAAGCCATGCAGGCATAGGGCACCTCACAAGGCAAACTCTCAGCCACGGCCCGAGCAGCGGCGCAGCAGGGCATCAGGGCATCAGGCAGAAGGCCCCTCCGAAGCACGAGGAGCAGTCGGCATCCTAGCATTGCTCTCTCAGGGACTGAGGCAGAAGGCACCGCACAATCCCAAGCATCAGACAGCAGCCTGGCAGTTGCCTCGCAGCGCCCTCATGCAGAGCGCACCTAACAAGCCCAAGGAACTGTTAGGCACCCGGCTGTGTCCTGCGTGACACTGAAACATAAATGTCCTCAAAGGCACAAAGAGCAGGCAGGGGCCGAGCACTGCTCTATCAGGCACTGCTGCACAACTCACCTCACAACCAAGGACAGCACCCGAGGGCCTGGCACTGCTCTCCAAGCCATGCAGGCATAGGGCACCTCACAAGGCAAACTCTCAGCCACGGCCCGAGCAGTGGCGCAGCAGGGCATCACGCAGAAGGCCCTCCGAAGCACGAGGAGCAGCCGGCATCCTAGCATTGCTCTCTCAGGGACCGAGGCACGAGGCAAAAGGGACCTCCCAATCAGAAGCATCAGCCACCAGTGTGGCGGTTGCCTCGCAGGGCCTCACGCAGAAGGCACCTCACAAGGAGAAGGAGCTGCCAGGCACCCGGCGAAGCCCTAAATGGCACTGCTGCACAAGGGACCTCCAACGCTAAGAGAGCGGCCAGGGGCCGAGCACTGCCCTGTCACGCACTGCTGCACAACTCACCTCACAACCAAGGACAGCACACAAGTGTCTGGCACTGCTCTCCGAGGCATTCGGCATAAGGCACCTCACAAGGCAAACTCTCAGCCAAGGCCCGAGCAATGGCACATCAGGGCTTCAGGCAGAAGGCCTCTCCGAACCACGAGGAGCAGTCAGCAGCCCAGCATTGCACTCTCAGGGGCTGAGGCAGAAGGGACCGCACAGTTCTAGATATCAGCCACCAGCCTGGCAATTGCCTCGCTGGGCCCTCATGCAGCAGGCACCTCACAAGGTAAAGGAGCTGCTAGGCACCCGGCGAAGCCCTAAGTGGCACTGCTGCACAAGGGACCTCCAACAGCTCACAAGAGCATGGCCCTGCTCGCTCAGGCATGCGGGCATAGGGCACCTCCCAAGCCAAACTCTCAGCCATGGCCCGAGCAGTGGCACATCAGGGCGTTCAGGCAGAAGGTCCCTCCGAAGCATGAGGAGCAGTCGGCATCCTAATAGCGCTCTCAGGGATGGAGGCAGATGAGACCTCACAAGCCCAAGGATCAGCCACCAGCCTTGCAGTTGCCTCGCAGGGCCTCCTGCAGAAGTTGCTGTACAAGGAGCTCCTAGGCACCCAGCTAAGCCCTAAATGGCACGGCTACACAAGGGACCTCCAAAGCGCAGGGACAAGTGATGTGCCTGCCGCTGCTCTCCAAGCCATGCAGGCATAGGGCACCTCACAAGGCAAACTCTCAGCCACGGCCCGAGCAGCGGCGCAGCAGGGCATCAGGGCATCAGGCAGAAGGCCCCTCGGAAGCACGAGGAGCAGTCAGCATCCTAATAGCGCTCTCAGGGATGGAGGCAGATGAGACCTCACAAGCCCAAGGTTCAGCCACCAGCCTTGCAGTTGCCTCGCAGGGCCTCCTGCAGAAGTTGCTGTACAAGGAGCTCCTAGGCACCCAGCTAAGCCCTAAATGGCACGGCTACACAAGGGACCTCCAAAGCGCAGGGACAAGTGATGTGCCTGCCGCTGCTCTCCAAGCCATGCAGGCATAGGGCACCTCACAAGGCAAACTCTCAGCCACGGCCCGAGCAGCGGCGCAGCAGGGCATCAGGGCATCAGGCAGAAGGCCCCTCCGAAGCACGAGGAGCAGTCGGCATCCTAGCATTGCTCTCTCAGGGACTGAGGCAGAAGGCACCGCAAAATCCCAAGCATCAGACAGCAGCCTGGCAGTTGCCTCGCAGCGCCCTCATGCAGAGCGCACCTAACAAGCCCAAGGAACTGTTAGGCACCCGGCTGTGTCCTGCGTGACACTGAAACATAAATGTCCTCAAAGGCACAAAGAGCAGGCAGGGGCCGAGCACTGCTCTATCAGGCACTGCTGCACAACTCACCTCACAACCAAGGACAGCACCCGAGGGCCTGGCACTGCTCTCCAAGCCATGCAGGCATAGGGCACCTCACAAGGCAAACTCTCAGCCACGGCCCGAGCAGTGGCGCAGCAGGGCATCACGCAGAAGGCCCTCCGAAGCACGAGGAGCAGCCGGCATCCTAGCATTGCTCTCTCAGGGACCGAGGCACGAGGCAAAAGGGACCTCCCAATCAGAAGCATCAGCCACCAGTGTGGCGGTTGCCTCGCACGGCCTCACGCAGAAGGCACCTCACAAGGAGAAGGAGCTGCCAGGCACCCGGCGAAGCCCTAAATGGCACTGCTGCACAAGGGCCCTCCAACGCTAAGAGAGCGGCCAGGGGCCGAGCACTGCCCTGTCACGCACTGCTGCACAACTCACCTCACAACCAAGGACAGCACACAAGTGTCTGGCACTGCTCTCCGAGGCATTCGGCATAAGGCACCTCACAAGGCAAACTCTCAGCCAAGGCCCTAGCAATGGCACATCAGGGCTTCAGGCAGAAGGCCTCTCCGAACCACGAGGAGCAGTCAGCAGCCCAGCATTGCACTCTCAGGGGCTGAGGCAGAAGGGACCGCACAGTTCTAGATATCAGCCACCAGCCTGGCAATTGCCTCGCTGGGCCCTCATGCAGCAGGCACCTCACAAGGTAAAGGAGCTGCTAGGCACCCGGCGAAGCCCTAAGTGGCACTGCTGCACAAGGGACCTCCAACAGCTCACAAGAGCATGGCCCTGCTCGCTCAGGCATGCGGGCATAGGGCACCTCCCAAGCCAAACTCTCAGCCATGGCCCGAGCAGTGGCACATCAGGGCGTTCAGGCAGAAGGTCCCTCCGAAGCATGAGGAGCAGTCGGCATCCTAATAGCGCTCTCAGGGATGGAGGCAGATGAGACCTCACAAGCCCAAGGATCAGCCACCAGCCTTGCAGTTGCCTCGCAGGGCCTCCTGCAGAAGTTGCTGTACAAGGAGCTCCTAGGCACCCAGCTAAGCCCTAAATGGCACGGCTACACAAGGGACCTCCAAAGCGCAGGGACAAGTGATGTGCCTGCCGCTGCTCTCCAAGCCATGCAGGCATAGGGCACCTCACAAGGCAAACTCTCAGCCACGGCCCGAGCAGCGGCGCAGCAGGGCATCAGGGCATCAGGCAGAAGGCCCCTCGGAAGCACGAGGAGCAGTCAGCATCCTAATAGCGCTCTCAGGGATGGAGGCAGATGAGACCTCACAAGCCCAAGGTTCAGCCACCAGCCTTGCAGTTGCCTCGCAGGGCCTCCTGCAGAAGTTGCTGTACAAGGAGCTCCTAGGCACCCAGCTAAGCCCTAAATGGCACGGCTACACAAGGGACCTCCAAAGCGCAGGGACAAGTGATGTGCCTGCCGCTGCTCTCCAAGCCATGCAGGCATAGGGCACCTCACAAGGCAAACTCTCAGCCACGGCCCGAGCAGCGGCGCAGCAGGGCATCAGGGCATCAGGCAGAAGGCCCCTCCGAAGCACGAGGAGCAGTCGGCATCCTAGCATTGCTCTCTCAGGGACTGAGGCAGAAGGCACCGCACAATCCCAAGCATCAGACAGCAGCCTGGCAGTTGCCTCGCAGCGCCCTCATGCAGAGCGCACCTAACAAGCCCAAGGAACTGTTAGGCACCCGGCTGTGTCCTGCGTGACACTGAAACATAAATGTCCTCAAAGGCACAAAGAGCAGGCAGGGGCCGAGCACTGCTCTATCAGGCACTGCTGCACAACTCACCTCACAACCAAGGACAGCACCCGAGGGCCTGGCACTGCTCTCCAAGCCATGCAGGCATAGGGCACCTCACAAGGCAAACTCTCAGCCACGGCCCGAGCAGTGGCGCAGCAGGGCATCACGCAGAAGGCCCTCCGAAGCACGAGGAGCAGCCGGCATCCTAGCATTGCTCTCTCAGGGACCGAGGCACGAGGCAAAAGGGACCTCCCAATCAGAAGCATCAGCCACCAGTGTGGCGGTTGCCTCGCAGGGCCTCACGCAGAAGGCACCTCACAAGGAGAAGGAGCTGCCAGGCACCCGGCGAAGCCCTAAATGGCACTGCTGCACAAGGGACCTCCAACGCTAAGAGAGCGGCCAGGGGCCGAGCACTGCCCTGTCACGCACTGCTGCACAACTCACCTCACAACCAAGGACAGCACACAAGTGTCTGGCACTGCTCTCCGAGGCATTCGGCATAAGGCACCTCACAAGGCAAACTCTCAGCCAAGGCCCTAGCAATGGCACATCAGGGCTTCAGGCAGAAGGCCTCTCCGAACCACGAGGAGCAGTCAGCAGCCCAGCATTGCACTCTCAGGGGCTGAGGCAGAAGGGACCGCACAGTTCTAGATATCAGCCACCAGCCTGGCAATTGCCTCGCTGGGCCCTCATGCAGCAGGCACCTCACAAGGTAAAGGAGCTGCTAGGCACCCGGCGAAGCCCTAAGTGGCACTGCTGCACAAGGGACCTCCAACAGCTCACAAGAGCATGGCCCTGCTCGCTCAGGCATGCGGGCATAGGGCACCTCCCAAGCCAAACTCTCAGCCATGGCCCGAGCAGTGGCACATCAGGGCGTTCAGGCAGAAGGTCCCTCCGAAGCATGAGGAGCAGTCGGCATCCTAATAGCGCTCTCAGGGATGGAGGCAGATGAGACCTCACAAGCCCAAGGATCAGCCACCAGCCTTGCAGTTGCCTCGCAGGGCCTCCTGCAGAAGTTGCTGTACAAGGAGCTCCTAGGCACCCAGCTAAGCCCTAAATGGCACGGCTACACAAGGGACCTCCAAAGCGCAGGGACAAGTGATGTGCCTGCCGCTGCTCTCCAAGCCATGCAGGCATAGGGCACCTCACAAGGCAAACTCTCAGCCACGGCCCGAGCAGCGGCGCAGCAGGGCATCAGGGCATCAGGCAGAAGGCCCCTCGGAAGCACGAGGAGCAGTCAGCATCCTAATAGCGCTCTCAGGGATGGAGGCAGATGAGACCTCACAAGCCCAAGGTTCAGCCACCAGCCTTGCAGTTGCCTCGCAGGGCCTCCTGCAGAAGTTGCTGTACAAGGAGCTCCTAGGCACCCAGCTAAGCCCTAAATGGCACGGCTACACAAGGGACCTCCAAAGCGCAGGGACAAGTGATGTGCCTGCCGCTGCTCTCCAAGCCATGCAGGCATAGGGCACCTCACAAGGCAAACTCTCAGCCACGGCCCGAGCAGCGGCGCAGCAGGGCATCAGGGCATCAGGCAGAAGGCCCCTCCGAAGCACGAGGAGCAGTCGGCATCCTAGCATTGCTCTCTCAGGGACTGAGGCAGAAGGCACCGCACAATCCCAAGCATCAGACAGCAGCCTGGCAGTTGCCTCGCAGCGCCCTCATGCAGAGCGCACCTAACAAGCCCAAGGAACTGTTAGGCACCCGGCTGTGTCCTGCGTGACACTGAAACATAAATGTCCTCAAAGGCACAAAGAGCAGGCAGGGGCCGAGCACTGCTCTATCAGGCACTGCTGCACAACTCACCTCACAACCAAGGACAGCACCCGAGGGCCTGGCACTGCTCTCCAAGCCATGCAGGCATAGGGCACCTCACAAGGCAAACTCTCAGCCACGGCCCGAGCAGCGGCACATGAGGGCATCACGCAGAAGGCCCTCCAAAGCACGAGGAGCAGCCGGCATCCTAGCATTGCTCTCTCAGGGACTGAGGCACGAGGCAAAAGGGACCTCCCAATCAGAAGCATCAGCCACCAGTGTGGCGGTTGCCTCGCACGGCCTCACGCAGAAGGCACCTCACAAGGAGAAGGAGCTGCCAGGCACCCGGCGAAGCCCTAAATGGCACTGCTGCACAAGGGACCTCCAACGCTAAGAGAGCGGCCAGGGGCCGAGCACTGCCCTGTCACGCACTGCTGCACAACTCACCTCACAACCAAGGACAGCACACAAGTGTCTGGCACTGCTCTCCGAGGCATGTGGGCATAAGGCACCTCACAAGGCAAACTCTCAGCCAAGGCCCTAGCTATGGCACATCAGGGCATCAGGCAGTAGGCCCCTCCGAAGCACGAGGAGCAGTCAGCAGCCCAGCATTGCACTCTCAGGGGCTGAGGCAGAAGGGACCGCACAGTTCTAGATATCAGCCACCAGCCTGGCAATTGCCTCGCTGGGCCCTCATGCAGCAGGCACCTCACAAGGTAAAGGAGCAGCTAGGCCCCGGCGAAGCCCTAAGTGGCACTGCTGCACAAGGGACCTCCAACAGCACACAAGAGCACGGCCCTGCTCGCTCAGGCATGCGGGCATAGGGCACCTCCCAAGCCAAACTCTCAGCCATGGCCCGAGCAGTGGCACATCAGGGCGTTCAGGCAGAAGGCCCTCCGAAGCACGAGGAGCAGCCGGCATCCCAGCATTGCTCTCTCAGGGACTGAGGCAGAAGGCACCGCACAATCCCAAGCATCAGACAGCAGCCTGGCAGTTGCCTCGCAGCGCCCTCATGCAGAGCGCACCTAACAAGCCCAAGGAACTGTTAGGCACCCGGCTGTGTCCTGCGTGACACTGAAACATAAATGTCCTCAAAGGCACAAAGAGCAGGCAGGGGCCGAGCACTGCTCTATCAGGCACTGCTGCACAACTCACCTCACAACCAAGGACAGCACCCGAGGGCCTGGCACTGCTCTCCAAGCCATGCAGGCATAGGGCACCTCACAAGGCAAACTCTCAGCCACAGCCCGAGCAGCGGCACATGAGGGCATCACGCAGAAGGCCCTCCGAAGCACGAGGAGCAGCCGGCATCCTAGCATTGCTCTCTCAGGGACTGAGGCACGAGGCAAAAGGGACCTCCCAATCAGAAGCATCAGCCACCAGTGTGGCGGTTGCCTCGCACGGCCTCACGCAGAAGGCACCTCACAAGGAGAAGGAGCTGCCAGGCACCCGGCGAAGCCCTAAATGGCACTGCTGCACAAGGGACCTCCAACGCTAAGAGAGCGGCCAGGGGCCGAGCACTGCCCTGTCACGCACTGCTGCACAACTCACCTCACAAGCACGGACAGCACCCGAGGGCCTGGCACTGCTCTCCAAGCCATGCAGGCATAGGGCACCTCCCAAGCCAAACTCTCAGCCACGGCCCGAGCAGCGGCGCAGCAGGGGATCAGGGCATCAGGCAGAAGGCCCCTCCGAAGCATGAGGAGCAGTCGGCATCCTAATAGCGCTCTCAGGGATGGAGGCAGATGAGACCTCACAACCCCAAGGATCAGCCACCAGCCTTGCAGTTGCCTCGCAGGGCCTCCTGCAGACGGTGCCATACAAGGAGCTCCTAGGCACCCAGCTAAGCCCTAAATGGCACGGCTACACAAGGGACCTCCAAAGCGCACGGACAAGTGATGTGCCTGCCGCTGCTCTCCAAGCCATGCAGGCATAGGGCACCTCCCAAGCCAAACTCTCAGCCACGGCCCGAGCAGTGGCGCAGCAGGGCATCAGGCAGAAGGCCCTCCGAAGCACGAGGAGCAGCCGGCATCCTAGCATTGCTCTCTCAGGGACTGAGGCAGAAGGCACCGCACAATCCCAAGCATCAGACAGCAGCCTGGCAGTTGCCTCGCAGCGCCCTCATGCAGAGCGCACCTAACAAGCCCAAGGAACTGTTAGGCACCCGGCTGTGTCCTGCGTGACACTGAAACATAAATGTCCTCAAAGGCACAAAGAGCAGGCAGGGGCCGAGCACTGCTCTATCAGGCACTGCTGCACAACTCACCTCACAACCAAGGACAGCACCCGAGGGCCTGGCACTGCTCTCCAAGCCCTGCAGGCATAGGGCACCTCACAAGGCAAACTCTCAGCCACGGCCCGAGCAGCGGCACATGAGGGCATCACGCAGAAGGCCCTCCGAAGCACGAGGAGCAGCCGGCATCCTAGCATTGCTCTCTCAGGGACTGAGGCACGAGGCAAAAGGGACCTCCCAATCAGAAGCATCAGCCACCAGTGTGGCGGTTGCCTCGCACGGCCTCACGCAGAAGGCACCTCACAACGAGAAGGAGCTGCCAGGCACCCGGCGAAGCCCTAAATGGCACTGCTGCACAAGGGACCTCCAACGCTAAGAGAGCGGCCAGGGGCCGAGCACTGCCCTGTCACGCACTGCTGCACAACTCACCTCACAACCAAGGACAGCACACAAGTGTCTGGCACTGCTCTCCGAGGCATGCGGGCATAAGGCACCTCACAAGGCAAACTCTCAGCCAAGGCCCTAGCAATGGCACATCAGGGCTTCAGGCAGAAGGCCCCTCCGAAGCACAAGGAGCAGTCAGCAGCCCAGCATTGCACTCTCAGGGGCTGAGGCAGAAGGGACCGCACAGTTCTAGATATCAGCCACCAGCCTGGCAATTGCCTCGCTGGGCCCTCATGCAGCAGGCACCTCACAAGGTAAAGGAGCTGCTAGGCACCCGGCGAAGCCCTAAGTGGCACTGCTGCACAAGGGACCTCCAACAGCACACAAGAGCATGGCCCTGCTCGCTCAGGCATGCGGGCATAGGGCACCTCCCAAGCCAAACTCTCAGCCACGGCCCGAGCAGTGGCACATCAGGGCGTTCAGGCAGAAGGTCCCTCCGAAGCATGAGGAGCAGTCAGCATCCTAATAGCGCTCTCAGGGATGGAGGCAGATGAGACCTCACAAGCCCAAGGATCAGCCACCAGCCTTGCAGTTGCCTCGCAGGGCCTCCTGCAGAAGGTGCCGTACAAGGAGCTCCTAGGCACCCAGCTAAGCCCTAAATGGCACGGCTACACAAGGGACCTCCAAAGCGCAGGGACAAGTGATGTGCCTGCCGCTGCTCTCCAAGCCATGCAGGCATAGGGCACCTCCCAAGCCAAACACTCAGCCACGTCCCGAGCAGTGGCACATCAGGGCGTTCAGGCAGAAGGTCCCTCCGAAGCATGAGGAGCAGTCAGCATCCTAATAGCGCTCTCAGGGATGGAGGCAGATGAGACCTCACAAGCCCAAGGATCAGCCACCAGCCTTGCAGTTGCCTCGCAGGGCCTCCTGCAGAAGTTGCTGTACAAGGAGCTCCTAGGCACCCAGCTAAGCCCTAAATGGCACGGCTACACAAGGGACCTCCAAAGCGCAGGGACAAGTGATGTGCCTGCCGCTGCTCTCCAAGCCATGCAGGCATAGGGCACCTCACAAGGCAAACTCTCAGCCACGGCCCGAGCAGCGGCGCAGCAGGGCATCAGGGCATCAGGCAGAAGGCCCCTCGGAAGCACGAGGAGCAGTCAGCATCCTAATAGCGCTCTCAGGGATGGAGGCAGATGAGACCTCACAAGCCCAAGGTTCAGCCACCAGCCTTGCAGTTGCCTCGCAGGGCCTCCTGCAGAAGTTGCTGTACAAGGAGCTCCTAGGCACCCAGCTAAGCCCTAAATGGCACGGCTACACAAGGGACCTCCAAAGCGCAGGGACAAGTGATGTGCCTGCCGCTGCTCTCCAAGCCATGCAGGCATAGGGCACCTCACAAGGCAAACTCTCAGCCACGGCCCGAGCAGCGGCGCAGCAGGGCATCAGGGCATCAGGCAGAAGGCCCTCCGAAGCACGAGGAGCAGTCGGCATCCTAGCATTGCTCTCTCAGGGACTGAGGCAGAAGGCACCGCACAATCCCAAGCATCAGACAGCAGCCTGGCAGTTGCCTCGCAGCGCCCTCATGCAGAGCGCACCTAACAAGCCCAAGGAACTGTTAGGCACCCGGCTGTGTCCTGCGTGACACTGAAACATAAATGTCCTCAAAGGCACAAAGAGCAGGCAGGGGCCGAGCACTGCTCTATCAGGCACTGCTGCACAACTCACCTCACAACCAAGGACAGCACCCGAGGGCCTGGCACTGCTCTCCAAGCCATGCAGGCATAGGGCACCTCACAAGGCAAACTCTCAGCCACGGCCCGAGCAGTGGCGCAGCAGGGCATCACGCAGAAGGCCCTCCGAAGCACGAGGAGCAGCCGGCATCCTAGCATTGCTCTCTCAGGGACCGAGGCACGAGGCAAAAGGGACCTCCCAATCAGAAGCATCAGCCACCAGTGTGGCGGTTGCCTCGCACGGCCTCACGCAGAAGGCACCTCACAAGGAGAAGGAGCTGCCAGGCACCCGGCGAAGCCCTAAATGGCACTGCTGCACAAGGGACCTCCAACGCTAAGAGAGCGGCCAGGGGCCGAGCACTGCCCTGTCACGCACTGCTGCACAACTCACCTCACAACCAAGGACAGCACACAAGTGTCTGGCACTGCTCTCCGAGGCATTCGGCATAAGGCACCTCACAAGGCAAACTCTCAGCCAAGGCCCTAGCAATGGCACATCAGGGCTTCAGGCAGAAGGCCTCTCCGAACCACGAGGAGCAGTCAGCAGCCCAGCATTGCACTCTCAGGGGCTGAGGCAGAAGGGACCGCACAGTTCTAGATATCAGCCACCAGCCTGGCAATTGCCTCGCTGGGCCCTCATGCAGCAGGCACCTCACAAGGTAAAGGAGCTGCTAGGCACCCGGCGAAGCCCTAAGTGGCACTGCTGCACAAGGGACCTCCAACAGCTCACAAGAGCATGGCCCTGCTCGCTCAGGCATGCGGGCATAGGGCACCTCCCAAGCCAAACTCTCAGCCATGGCCCGAGCAGTGGCACATCAGGGCGTTCAGGCAGAAGGTCCCTCCGAAGCATGAGGAGCAGTCGGCATCCTAATAGCGCTCTCAGGGATGGAGGCAGATGAGACCTCACAACCCCAAGGATCAGCCACCAGCCTTGCAGTTGCCTCGCAGGGCCTCCTGCAGAAGTTGCTGTACAAGGAGCTCCTAGGCACCCAGCTAAGCCCTAAATGGCACGGCTACACAAGGGACCTCCAAAGCGCAGGGACAAGTGATGTGCCTGCCGCTGCTCTCCAAGCCATGCAGGCATAGGGCACCTCACAAGGCAAACTCTCAGCCACGGCCCGAGCAGCGGCGCAGCAGGGCATCAGGGCATCAGGCAGAAGGCCCCTCCGAAGCACGAGGAGCAGTCGGCATCCTAGCATTGCTCTCTCAGGGACTGAGGCAGAAGGCACCGCACAATCCCAAGCATCAGACAGCAGCCTGGCAGTTGCCTCGCAGCGCCCTCATGCAGAGCGCACCTAACAAGCCCAAGGAACTGTTAGGCACCCGGCTGTGTCCTGCGTGACACTGAAACATAAATGTCCTCAAAGGCACAAAGAGCAGGCAGGGGCCGAGCACTGCTCTATCAGGCACTGCTGCACAACTCACCTCACAACCAAGGACAGCACCCGAGGGCCTGGCACTGCTCTCCAAGCCATGCAGGCATAGGGCACCTCACAAGGCAAACTCTCAGCCACGGCCCGAGCAGTGGCGCAGCAGGGCATCACGCAGAAGGCCCTCCGAAGCACGAGGAGCAGCCGGCATCCTAGCATTGCTCTCTCAGGGACCGAGGCACGAGGCAAAAGGGACCTCCCAATCAGAAGCATCAGCCACCAGTGTGGCGGTTGCCTCGCAGGGCCTCACGCAGAAGGCACCTCACAAGGAGAAGGAGCTGCCAGGCACCCGGCGAAGCCCTAAATGTCACTGCTGCACAAGGGACCTCCAACGCTAAGAGAGCGGCCAGGGGCCGAGCACTGCCCTGTCACGCACTGCTGCACAACTCACCTCACAACCAAGGACAGCACACAAGTGTCTGGCACTGCTCTCCGAGGCATTCGGCATAAGGCACCTCACAAGGCAAACTCTCAGCCAAGGCCCTAGCAATGGCACATCAGGGCTTCAGGCAGAAGGCCTCTCCGAACCACGAGGAGCAGTCAGCAGCCCAGCATTGCACTCTCAGGGGCTGAGGCAGAAGGGACCGCACAGTTCTAGATATCAGCCACCAGCCTGGCAATTGCCTCGCTGGGCCCTCATGCAGCAGGCACCTCACAAGGTAAAGGAGCTGCTAGGCACCCGGCGAAGCCCTAAGTGGCACTGCTGCACAAGGGACCTCCAACAGCTCACAAGAGCATGGCCCTGCTCGCTCAGGCATGCGGGCATAGGGCACCTCCCAAGCCAAACTCTCAGCCATGGCCCGAGCAGTGGCACATCAGGGCGTTCAGGCAGAAGGTCCCTCCGAAGCATGAGGAGCAGTCGGCATCCTAATAGCGCTCTCAGGGATGGAGGCAGATGAGACCTCACAAGCCCAAGGATCAGCCACCAGCCTTGCAGTTGCCTCGCAGGGCCTCCTGCAGAAGTTGCTGTACAAGGAGCTCCTAGGCACCCAGCTAAGCCCTAAATGGCACGGCTACACAAGGGACCTCCAAAGCGCAGGGACAAGTGATGTGCCTGCCGCTGCTCTCCAAGCCATGCAGGCATAGGGCACCTCACAAGGCAAACTCTCAGCCACGGCCCGAGCAGCGGCGCAGCAGGGCATCAGGGCATCAGGCAGAAGGCCCCTCGGAAGCACGAGGAGCAGTCAGCATCCTAATAGCGCTCTCAGGGATGGAGGCAGATGAGACCTCACAAGCCCAAGGTTCAGCCACCAGCCTTGCAGTTGCCTCGCAGGGCCTCCTGCAGAAGTTGCTGTACAAGGAGCTCCTAGGCACCCAGCTAAGCCCTAAATGGCACGGCTACACAAGGGACCTCCAAAGCGCAGGGACAAGTGATGTGCCTGCCGCTGCTCTCCAAGCCATGCAGGCATAGGGCACCTCACAAGGCAAACTCTCAGCCACGGCCCGAGCAGCGGCGCAGCAGGGCATCAGGGCATCAGGCAGAAGGCCCCTCCGAAGCACGAGGAGCAGTCGGCATCCTAGCATTGCTCTCTCAGGGACTGAGGCAGAAGGCACCGCAAAATCCCAAGCATCAGACAGCAGCCTGGCAGTTGCCTCGCAGCGCCCTCATGCAGAGCGCACCTAACAAGCCCAAGGAACTGTTAGGCACCCGGCTGTGTCCTGCGTGACACTGAAACATAAATGTCCTCAAAGGCACAAAGAGCAGGCAGGGGCCGAGCACTGCTCTATCAGGCACTGCTGCACAACTCACCTCACAACCAAGGACAGCACCCGAGGGCCTGGCACTGCTCTCCAAGCCATGCAGGCATAGGGCACCTCACAAGGCAAACTCTCAGCCACGGCCCGAGCAGTGGCGCAGCAGGGCATCACGCAGAAGGCCCTCCGAAGCACGAGGAGCAGCCGGCATCCTAGCATTGCTCTCTCAGGGACCGAGGCACGAGGCAAAAGGGACCTCCCAATCAGAAGCATCAGCCACCAGTGTGGCGGTTGCCTCGCACGGCCTCACGCAGAAGGCACCTCACAACGAGAAGGAGCTGCCAGGCACCCGGCGAAGCCCTAAATGGCACTGCTGCACAAGGGCCCTCCAACGCTAAGAGAGCGGCCAGGGGCCGAGCACTGCCCTGTCACGCACTGCTGCACAACTCACCTCACAACCAAGGACAGCACACAAGTGTCTGGCACTGCTCTCCGAGGCATTCGGCATAAGGCACCTCACAAGGCAAACTCTCAGCCAAGGCCCTAGCAATGGCACATCAGGGCTTCAGGCAGAAGGCCTCTCCGAACCACGAGGAGCAGTCAGCAGCCCAGCATTGCACTCTCAGGGGCTGAGGCAGAAGGGACCGCACAGTTCTAGATATCAGCCACCAGCCTGGCAATTGCCTCGCTGGGCCCTCATGCAGCAGGCACCTCACAAGGTAAAGGAGCTGCTAGGCACCCGGCGAAGCCCTAAGTGGCACTGCTGCACAAGGGACCTCCAACAGCTCACAAGAGCATGGCCCTGCTCGCTCAGGCATGCGGGCATAGGGCACCTCCCAAGCCAAACTCTCAGCCATGGCCCGAGCAGTGGCACATCAGGGCGTTCAGGCAGAAGGTCCCTCCGAAGCATGAGGAGCAGTCGGCATCCTAATAGCGCTCTCAGGGATGGAGGCAGATGAGACCTCACAAGCCCAAGGATCAGCCACCAGCCTTGCAGTTGCCTCGCAGGGCCTCCTGCAGAAGTTGCTGTACAAGGAGCTCCTAGGCACCCAGCTAAGCCCTAAATGGCACGGCTACACAAGGGACCTCCAAAGCGCAGGGACAAGTGATGTGCCTGCCGCTGCTCTCCAAGCCATGCAGGCATAGGGCACCTCACAAGGCAAACTCTCAGCCACGGCCCGAGCAGCGGCGCAGCAGGGCATCAGGGCATCAGGCAGAAGGCCCCTCGGAAGCACGAGGAGCAGTCAGCATCCTAATAGCGCTCTCAGGGATGGAGGCAGATGAGACCTCACAAGCCCAAGGTTCAGCCACCAGCCTTGCAGTTGCCTCGCAGGGCCTCCTGCAGAAGTTGCTGTACAAGGAGCTCCTAGGCACCCAGCTAAGCCCTAAATGGCACGGCTACACAAGGGACCTCCAAAGCGCAGGGACAAGTGATGTGCCTGCCGCTGCTCTCCAAGCCATGCAGGCATAGGGCACCTCACAAGGCAAACTCTCAGCCACGGCCCGAGCAGCGGCGCAGCAGGGCATCAGGGCATCAGGCAGAAGGCCCCTCCGAAGCACGAGGAGCAGTCGGCATCCTAGCATTGCTCTCTCAGGGACTGAGGCAGAAGGCACCGCACAATCCCAAGCATCAGACAGCAGCCTGGCAGTTGCCTCGCAGCGCCCTCATGCAGAGCGCACCTAACAAGCCCAAGGAACTGTTAGGCACCCGGCTGTGTCCTGCGTGACACTGAAACATAAATGTCCTCAAAGGCACAAAGAGCAGGCAGGGGCCGAGCACTGCTCTATCAGGCACTGCTGCACAACTCACCTCACAACCAAGGACAGCACCCGAGGGCCTGGCACTGCTCTCCAAGCCATGCAGGCATAGGGCACCTCACAAGGCAAACTCTCAGCCACGGCCCGAGCAGTGGCGCAGCAGGGCATCACGCAGAAGGCCCTCCGAAGCACGAGGAGCAGCCGGCATCCTAGCATTGCTCTCTCAGGGACCGAGGCACGAGGCAAAAGGGACCTCCCAATCAGAAGCATCAGCCACCAGTGTGGCGGTTGCCTCGCAGGGCCTCACGCAGAAGGCACCTCACAAGGAGAAGGAGCTGCCAGGCACCCGGCGAAGCCCTAAATGGCACTGCTGCACAAGGGACCTCCAACGCTAAGAGAGCGGCCAGGGGCCGAGCACTGCCCTGTCACGCACTGCTGCACAACTCACCTCACAACCAAGGACAGCACACAAGTGTCTGGCACTGCTCTCCGAGGCATTCGGCATAAGGCACCTCACAAGGCAAACTCTCAGCCAAGGCCCTAGCAATGGCACATCAGGGCTTCAGGCAGAAGGCCTCTCCGAACCACGAGGAGCAGTCAGCAGCCCAGCATTGCACTCTCAGGGGCTGAGGCAGAAGGGACCGCACAGTTCTAGATATCAGCCACCAGCCTGGCAATTGCCTCGCTGGGCCCTCATGCAGCAGGCACCTCACAAGGTAAAGGAGCTGCTAGGCACCCGGCGAAGCCCTAAGTGGCACTGCTGCACAAGGGACCTCCAACAGCTCACAAGAGCATGGCCCTGCTCGCTCAGGCATGCGGGCATAGGGCACCTCCCAAGCCAAACTCTCAGCCATGGCCCGAGCAGTGGCACATCAGGGCGTTCAGGCAGAAGGTCCCTCCGAAGCATGAGGAGCAGTCGGCATCCTAATAGCGCTCTCAGGGATGGAGGCAGATGAGACCTCACAAGCCCAAGGATCAGCCACCAGCCTTGCAGTTGCCTCGCAGGGCCTCCTGCAGAAGTTGCTGTACAAGGAGCTCCTAGGCACCCAGCTAAGCCCTAAATGGCACGGCTACACAAGGGACCTCCAAAGCGCAGGGACAAGTGATGTGCCTGCCGCTGCTCTCCAAGCCATGCAGGCATAGGGCACCTCACAAGGCAAACTCTCAGCCACGGCCCGAGCAGCGGCGCAGCAGGGCATCAGGGCATCAGGCAGAAGGCCCCTCGGAAGCACGAGGAGCAGTCAGCATCCTAATAGCGCTCTCAGGGATGGAGGCAGATGAGACCTCACAAGCCCAAGGTTCAGCCACCAGCCTTGCAGTTGCCTCGCAGGGCCTCCTGCAGAAGTTGCTGTACAAGGAGCTCCTAGGCACCCAGCTAAGCCCTAAATGGCACGGCTACACAAGGGACCTCCAAAGCGCAGGGACAAGTGATGTGCCTGCCGCTGCTCTCCAAGCCATGCAGGCATAGGGCACCTCACAAGGCAAACTCTCAGCCACGGCCCGAGCAGCGGCGCAGCAGGGCATCAGGGCATCAGGCAGAAGGCCCCTCCGAAGCACGAGGAGCAGTCGGCATCCTAGCATTGCTCTCTCAGGGACTGAGGCAGAAGGCACCGCAAAATCCCAAGCATCAGACAGCAGCCTGGCAGTTGCCTCGCAGCGCCCTCATGCAGAGCGCACCTAACAAGCCCAAGGAACTGTTAGGCACCCGGCTGTGTCCTGCGTGACACTGAAACATAAATGTCCTCAAAGGCACAAAGAGCAGGCAGGGGCCGAGCACTGCTCTATCAGGCACTGCTGCACAACTCACCTCACAACCAAGGACAGCACCCGAGGGCCTGGCACTGCTCTCCAAGCCATGCAGGCATAGGGCACCTCACAAGGCAAACTCTCAGCCACGGCCCGAGCAGTGGCGCAGCAGGGCATCACGCAGAAGGCCCTCCGAAGCACGAGGAGCAGCCGGCATCCTAGCATTGCTCTCTCAGGGACCGAGGCACGAGGCAAAAGGGACCTCCCAATCAGAAGCATCAGCCACCAGTGTGGCGGTTGCCTCGCACGGCCTCACGCAGAAGGCACCTCACAAGGAGAAGGAGCTGCCAGGCACCCGGCGAAGCCCTAAATGGCACTGCTGCACAAGGGACCTCCAACGCTAAGAGAGCGGCCAGGGGCCGAGCACTGCCCTGTCACGCACTGCTGCACAACTCACCTCACAACCAAGGACAGCACACAAGTGTCTGGCACTGCTCTCCGAGGCATTCGGCATAAGGCACCTCACAAGGCAAACTCTCAGCCAAGGCCCTAGCAATGGCACATCAGGGCTTCAGGCAGAAGGCCTCTCCGAACCACGAGGAGCAGTCAGCAGCCCAGCATTGCACTCTCAGGGGCTGAGGCAGAAGGGACCGCACAGTTCTAGATATCAGCCACCAGCCTGGCAATTGCCTCGCTGGGCCCTCATGCAGCAGGCACCTCACAAGGTAAAGGAGCTGCTAGGCACCCGGCGAAGCCCTAAGTGGCACTGCTGCACAAGGGACCTCCAACAGCTCACAAGAGCATGGCCCTGCTCGCTCAGGCATGCGGGCATAGGGCACCTCCCAAGCCAAACTCTCAGCCATGGCCCGAGCAGTGGCACATCAGGGCGTTCAGGCAGAAGGTCCCTCCGAAGCATGAGGAGCAGTCGGCATCCTAATAGTGCTCTCAGGGATGGAGGCAGATGAGACCTCACAAGCCCAAGGATCAGCCACCAGCCTTGCAGTTGCCTCGCAGGGCCTCCTGCAGAAGTTGCTGTACAAGGAGCTCCTAGGCACCCAGCTAAGCCCTAAATGGCACGGCTACACAAGGGACCTCCAAAGCGCAGGGACAAGTGATGTGCCTGCCGCTGCTCTCCAAGCCATGCAGGCATAGGGCACCTCACAAGGCAAACTCTCAGCCACGGCCCGAGCAGCGGCGCAGCAGGGCATCAGGGCATCAGGCAGAAGGCCCCTCGGAAGCACGAGGAGCAGTCAGCATCCTAATAGCGCTCTCAGGGATGGAGGCAGATGAGACCTCACAAGCCCAAGGTTCAGCCACCAGCCTTGCAGTTGCCTCGCAGGGCCTCCTGCAGAAGTTGCTGTACAAGGAGCTCCTAGGCACCCAGCTAAGCCCTAAATGGCACGGCTACACAAGGGACCTCCAAAGCGCAGGGACAAGTGATGTGCCTGCCGCTGCTCTCCAAGCCATGCAGGCATAGGGCACCTCACAAGGCAAACTCTCAGCCACGGCCCGAGCAGCGGCGCAGCAGGGCATCAGGGCATCAGGCAGAAGGCCCCTCCGAAGCACGAGGAGCAGTCGGCATCCTAGCATTGCTCTCTCAGGGACTGAGGCAGAAGGCACCGCAAAATCCCAAGCATCAGACAGCAGCCTGGCAGTTGCCTCGCAGCGCCCTCATGCAGAGCGCACCTAACAAGCCCAAGGAACTGTTAGGCACCCGGCTGTGTCCTGCGTGACACTGAAACATAAATGTCCTCAAAGGCACAAAGAGCAGGCAGGGGCCGAGCACTGCTCTATCAGGCACTGCTGCACAACTCACCTCACAACCAAGGACAGCACCCGAGGGCCTGGCACTGCTCTCCAAGCCATGCAGGCATAGGGCACCTCACAAGGCAAACTCTCAGCCACGGCCCGAGCAGTGGCGCAGCAGGGCATCACGCAGAAGGCCCTCCGAAGCACGAGGAGCAGCCGGCATCCTAGCATTGCTCTCTCAGGGACCGAGGCACGAGGCAAAAGGGACCTCCCAATCAGAAGCATCAGCCACCAGTGTGGCGGTTGCCTCGCACGGCCTCACGCAGAAGGCACCTCACAACGAGAAGGAGCTGCCAGGCACCCGGCGAAGCCCTAAATGGCACTGCTGCACAAGGGACCTCCAACGCTAAGAGAGCGGCCAGGGGCCGAGCACTGCCCTGTCACGCACTGCTGCACAACTCACCTCACAACCAAGGACAGCACACAAGTGTCTGGCACTGCTCTCCGAGGCATGCGGGCATAAGGCACCTCACAAGGCAAACTCTCAGCCAAGGCCCTAGCAATGGCACATCAGGGCTTCAGGCAGAAGGCCTCTCCGAACCACGAGGAGCAGTCAGCAGCCCAGCATTGCACTCTCAGGGGCTGAGGCAGAAGGGACCGCACAGTTCTAGATATCAGCCACCAGCCTGGCAATTGCCTCGCTGGGCCCTCATGCAGCAGGCACCTCACAAGGTAAAGGAGCTGCTAGGCACCCGGCGAAGCCCTAAGTGGCACTGCTGCACAAGGGACCTCCAACAGCTCACAAGAGCATGGCCCTGCTCGCTCAGGCATGCGGGCATAGGGCACCTCCCAAGCCAAACTCTCAGCCATGGCCCGAGCAGTGGCACATCAGGGCGTTCAGGCAGAAGGTCCCTCCGAAGCACGAGGAGCAGTCGGCATCCTAGCATTGCTCTCTCAGGGACTGAGGCAGAAGGCACCGCACAATCCCAAGCATCAGACAGCAGCCTGGCAGTTGCCTCGCAGCGCCCTCATGCAGAGCGCACCTAACAAGCCCAAGGAACTGTTAGGCACCCGGCTGTGTCCTGCGTGACACTGAAACATAAATGTCCTCAAAGGCACAAAGAGCAGGCAGGGGCCGAGCACTGCTCTATCAGGCACTGCTGCACAACTCACCTCACAACCAAGGACAGCACCCGAGGGCCTGGCACTGCTCTCCAAGCCATGCAGGCATAGGGCACCTCAAAAGGCAAACTCTCAGCCACGGCCCGAGCAGTGGCGCAGCAGGGCATCACGCAGAAGGCCCTCCGAAGCACGAGGAGCAGCCGGCATCCTAGCATTGCTCTCTCAGGGACCGAGGCACGAGGCAAAAGGGACCTCCCAATCAGAAGCATCAGCCACCAGTGTGGCGGTTGCCTCGCACGGCCTCACGCAGAAGGCACCTCACAAGGAGAAGGAGCTGCCAGGCACCCGGCGAAGCCCTAAATGGCACTGCTGCACAAGGGCCCTCCAACGCTAAGAGAGCGGCCAGGGGCCGAGCACTGCCCTGTCACGCACTGCTGCACAACTCACCTCACAACCAAGGACAGCACACAAGTGTCTGGCACTGCTCTCCGAGGCATTCGGCATAAGGCACCTCACAAGGCAAACTCTCAGCCAAGGCCCTAGCAATGGCACATCAGGGCTTCAGGCAGAAGGCCTCTCCGAAGCACGAGGAGCAGTCAGCAGCCCAGCATTGCACTCTCAGGGGCTGAGGCAGAAGGGACCGCACAGTTCTAGATATCAGCCACCAGCCTGGCAATTGCCTCGCTGGGCCCTCATGCAGCAGGCACCTCACAAGGTAAAGGAGCTGCTAGGCACCCGGCGAAGCCCTAAGTGGCACTGCTGCACAAGGGACCTCCAACAGCTCACAAGAGCATGGCCCTGCTCGCTCAGGCATGCGGGCATAGGGCACCTCCCAAGCCAAACTCTCAGCCATGGCCCGAGCAGTGGCACATCAGGGCGTTCAGGCAGAAGGTCCCTCCGAAGCATGAGGAGCAGTCAGCATCCTAATAGCGCTCTCAGGGATGGAGGCAGATGAGACCTCACAAGCCCAAGGATCAGCCACCAGCCTTGCAGTTGCCTCGCAGGGCCTCCTGCAGAAGTTGCTGTGCAAGGAGCTCCTAGGCACCCAGCTAAGCCCTAAATGGCACGGCTACACAAGGGACCTCCAAAGCGCAGGGACAAGTGATGTGCCTGCCGCTGCTCTCCAAGCCATGCAGGCATAGGGCATCTCACAAGGCAAACTCTCAGCCACGGCCCGAGCAGCGGCGCAGCAGGGCATCAGGGCATCAGGCAGAAGGCCCCTCCGAAGCACGAGGAGCAGTCGGCATCCTAGCATTGCTCTCTCAGGGACTGAGGCAGAAGGCACCGCACAATCCCAAGCATCAGACAGCAGCCTGGCAGTTGCCTCGCAGCGCCCTCATGCACAGCGCACCTAACAAGCCCAAGGAACTGTTAGGCACCCGGCTGTGTCCTGCGTGACACTGAAACATAAATGTCCTCAAAGGCACAAAGAGCAGGCAGGGGCCGAGCACTGCTCTATCAGGCACTGCTGCACAACTCACCTCACAACCAAGGACAGCACCCGAGGGCCTGGCACTGCTCTCCAAGCCCTGCAGGCATAGGGCACCTCACAAGGCAAACTCTCAGCCACGGCCCGAGCAGTGGCGCAGCAGGGCATCACGCAGAAGGCCCTCCGAAGCACGAGGAGCAGCCGGCATCCTAGCATTGCTCTCTCAGGGACTGAGGCACGAGGCAAAAGGGACCTCCCAATCAGAAGCATCAGCCACCAGTGTGGCGGTTGCCTCGCAGGGCCTCACGCAGAAGGCACCTCACAAGGAGAAGGAGCTGCCAGGCACCCGGCGAAGCCCTAAATGGCACTGCTGCACAAGGGACCTCCAACGCTAAGAGAGCGGCCAGGGGCCGAGCACTGCCCTGTCACGCACTGCTGCACAACTCACCTCACAACCAAGGACAGCACACAAGTGTCTGGCACTGCTCTCCGAGGCATGCGGGCATAAGGCACCTCACAAGGCAAACTCTCAGCCAAGGCCCTAGCAATGGCACATCAGGGCTTCAGGCAGAAGGCCTCTCCGAACCACGAGGAGCAGTCAGCAGCCCAGCATTGCACTCTCAGGGGCTGAGGCAGAAGGGACCGCACAGTTCTAGATATCAGCCACCAGCCTGGCAATTGCCTCGCTGGGCCCTCATGCAGCAGGCACCTCACAAGGTAAAGGAGCTGCTAGGCACCCGGCGAAGCCCTAAGTGGCACTGCTGCACAAGGGACCTCCAACAGCTCACAAGAGCATGGCCCTGCTCGCTCAGGCATGCGGGCATAGGGCACCTCCCAAGCCAAACTCTCAGCCATGGCCCGAGCAGTGGCACATCAGGGCGTTCAGGCAGAAGGTCCCTCCGAAGCATGAGGAGCAGTCGGCATCCTAATAGCGCTCTCAGGGATGGAGGCAGATGAGACCTCACAAGCCCAAGGATCAGCCACCAGCCTTGCAGTTGCCTCGCAGGGCCTCCTGCAGAAGTTGCTGTACAAGGAGCTCCTAGGCACCCAGCTAAGCCCTAAATGGCACGGCTACACAAGGGACCTCCAAAGCGCAGGGAAAAGTGATGTGCCTGCCGCTGCTCTCCAAGCCATGCGGGCATAGGGCACCTCACAAGGCAAACTCTCAGCCACGGCCCGAGCAGCGGCGCAGCAGGGCATCAGGGCATCAGGCAGAAGGCCCCTCCGAAGCACGAGGAGCAGTCGGCATCCTAGCATTGCTCTCTCAGGGACTGAGGCAGAAGGCACCGCACAATCCCAAGCATCAGACAGCAGCCTGGCAGTTGCCTCGCAGCGCCCTCATGCACAGCGCACCTAACAAGCCCAAGGAACTGTTAGGCACCCGGCTGTGTCCTGCGTGACACTGAAACATAAATGTCCTCAAAGGCACAAAGAGCAGGCAGGGGCCGAGCACTGCTCTATCAGGCACTGCTGCACAACTCACCTCACAACCAAGGACAGCACCCGAGGGCCTGGCACTGCTCTCCAAGCCATGCAGGCATAGGGCACCTCACAAGGCAAACTCTCAGCCACGGCCCGAGCAGTGGCGCAGCAGGGCATCACGCAGAAGGCCCTCCGAAGCACGAGGAGCAGCCGGCATCCTAGCATTGCTCTCTCAGGGACTGAGGCACGAGGCAAAAGGGACCTCCCAATCAGAAGCATCAGCCACCAGTGTGGCGGTTGCCTCGCACGGCCTCACGCAGAAGGCACCTCACAAGGAGAAGGAGCTGCCAGGCACCCGGCGAAGCCCTAAATGGCACTGCTGCACAAGGGACCTCCAACGCTAAGAGAGCGGCCAGGGGCAGAGCACTGCCCTGTCACGCACTGCTGCACAACTCACCTCACAACCAAGGACAGCACACAAGTGTCTGGCACTGCTCTCCGAGGCATGCGGGCATAAGGCACCTCACAAGGCAAACTCTCAGCCAAGGCCCTAGCAATGGCACATCAGGGCTTCAGGCAGAAGGCCTCTCCGAAGCACGAGGAGCAGTCAGCAGCCCAGCATTGCACTCTCAGGGGCTGAGGCAGAAGGGACCGCACAGTTCTAGATATCAGCCACCAGCCTGGCAATTGCCTCGCTGGGCCCTCATGCAGCAGGCACCTCACAAGGTAAAGGAGCTGCTAGGCACCCGGCGAAGCCCTAAGTGGCACTGCTACACAAGGGACCTCCAACAGCACACAAGAGCATGGCCCTGCTCGCTCAGGCATGCGGGCATAGGGCACCTCCCAAGCCAAACTCTCAGCCACGGCCCGAGCAGTGGCACATCAGGGCGTTCAGGCAGAAGGTCCCTCCGAAGCATGAGGAGCAGTCGGCATCCTAATAGCGCTCTCAGGGATGGAGGCAGATGAGACCTCACAAGCCCAAGGATCAGCCACCAGCCTTGCAGTTGCCTCGCAGGGCCTCCTGCAGAAGTTGCTGTACAAGGAGCTCCTAGGCACCCAGCTAAGCCCTAAATGGCACGGCTACACAAGGGACCTCCAAAGCGCAGGGACAAGTGATGTGCCTGCCGCTGCTCTCCAAGACATGCGGGCATAGGGCACCTCACAAGGCTAACTCTCAGCCACGGCCCGAGCAGCGGCGCAGCAGGGCATCAGGGCATCAGGCAGAAGGCCCCTCCGAAGCACGAGGAGCAGTCGGCATCCTAGCATTGCTCTCTCAGGGACTGAGGCAGAAGGCACCGCACAATCCCAAGCATCAGACAGCAGCCTGGCAGTTGCCTCGCAGCGCCCTCATGCACAGCGCACCTAACAAGCCCAAGGAACTGTTAGGCACCCGGCTGTGTCCTGCGTGACACTGAAACATAAATGTCCTCAAAGGCACAAAGAGCAGGCAGGGGCCGAGCACTGCTCTATCAGGCACTGCTGCACAACTCACCTCACAACCAAGGACAGCACCCGAGGGCCTGGCACTGCTCTCCAAGCCATGCAGGCATAGGGCACCTCACAAGGCAAACTCTCAGCCACAGCCCGAGCAGTGGCGCAGCAGGGCATCACGCAGAAGGCCCTCCGAAGCACGAGGAGCAGTCGGCATCCTAGCATTGCTCTCTCAGGGACTGAGGCACGAGGCAAAAGGGACCTCCCAATCAGAAGCATCAGCCACCAGTGTGGCGGTTGCCTCGCACGGCCTCACGCAGAAGGCACCTCACAAGGAGAAGGAGCTGCCAGGCACCCGGCGAAGCCCTAAATGGCACTGCTGCACAAGGGACCTCCAACGCTAAGAGAGCGGCCAGGGGCCGAGCACTGCCCTGTCACGCACTGCTGCACAACTCACCTCACAACCAAGGACAGCACACAAGTGTCTGGCACTGCTCTCCGAGGCATGCGGGCATAAGGCACCTCACAAGGCAAACTCTCAGCCACGGCCCGAGCAGTGGCGCAGCAGGGCATCAGGCAGTAGGCCCCTCCGAAGCACGAGGAGCAGTCAGCAGCCCAGCATTGCACTCTCAGGGGCTGAGGCAGAAGGGACCGCACAGTTCTAGATATCAGCCACCAGCCTGGCAATTGCCTCGCTGGGCCCTCATGCAGCAGGCACCTCACAAGGTAAAGGAGCTGCTAGGCACCCGGCGAAGCCCTAAGTGGCACTACGGCACAAGGGACCTCCAACAGCACACAAGAGCATGGCCCTGCTCGCTCAGGCATGCGGGCATAGGGCACCTCCCAAGCCAAACTCTCAGCCATGGCCCGAGCAGTGGCACATCAGGGCGTTCAGGCAGAAGGTCCCTCCGAAGCATGAGGAGCAGTCAGCATCCTAATAGCGCTCTCAGGGATGGAGGCAGATGAGACCTCACAAGCCTTAGGATCAGCCACCAGCCTTGCAGTTGCCTCGCAGGGCCTCCTGCAGAAGGTGCCGTACAAGGAGCTCCTAGGCACCCAGCTAAGCCCTAAATGGCACGGCTACACAAGGGACCTCCAAAGCGCAGGGACAAGTGATGTGCCTGCCGCTGCTCTCCAAGCCATGCAGGCATAGGGCACCTCCCAAGCCAAACACTCAGCCACGTCCCGAGCAGTGGCACATCAGGGCGTTCAGGCAGAAGGTCCCTCCGAAGCATGAGGAGCAGTCAGCATCCTAATAGCGCTCTCAGGGATGGAGGCAGATGAGACCTCACAAGCCCAAGGATCAGCCACCAGCCTTGCAGTTGCCTCGCAGGGCCTCCTGCAGAAGTTGCTGTACAAGGAGCTCCTAGGCACCCAGCTAAGCCCTAAATGGCACGGCTACACAAGGGACCTCCAAAGCGCAGGGACAAGTGATGTGCCTGCCGCTGCTCTCCAAGCCATGCAGGCATAGGGCACCTCACAAGGCAAACTCTCAGCCACGGCCCGAGCAGCGGCGCAGCAGGGCATCAGGGCATCACGCAGAAGGCCCTCCGAAGCACGAGGAGCAGCCGGCATCCTAGCATTGCTCTCTCAGGGACTGAGGCACGAGGCAAAAGGGACCTCCCAATCAGAAGCATCAGCCACCAGTGTGGCGGTTGCCTCGCACGGCCTCACGCAGAAGGCACCTCACAAGGAGAAGGAGCTGCCAGGCACCCGGCGAAGCCCTAAATGGCACTGCTGCACAAGGGACCTCCAACGCTAAGAGAGCGGCCAGGGGCCGAGCACTGCCCTGTCACGCACTGCTGCACAACTCACCTCACAACCAAGGACAGCACACAAGTGTCTGGCACTGCTCTCCGAGGCATGCGGGCATAAGGCACCTCACAAGGCAAACTCTCAGCCAAGGCCCTAGCAATGGCACATCAGGGCTTCAGGCAGAAGGCCTCTCCGAACCACGAGGAGCAGTCAGCAGCCCAGCATTGCACTCTCAGGGGCTGAGGCAGAAGGGACCGCACAGTTCTAGATATCAGCCACCAGCCTGGCAATTGCCTCGCTGGGCCCTCATGCAGCAGGCACCTCACAAGGTAAAGGAGCTGCTAGGCACCCGGCGAAGCCCTAAGTGGCACTGCTGCACAAGGGACCTCCAACAGCACACAAGAGCATGGCCCTGCTCGCTCAGGCATGCGGGCATAGGGCACCTCCCAAGCCAAACTCTCAGCCACGGCCCGAGCAGTGGCACATCAGGGCGTTCAGGCAGAAGGTCCCTCCGAAGCATGAGGAGCAGTCGGCATCCTAATAGCGCTCTCAGGGATGGAGGCAGATGAGACCTCACAAGCCCAAGGATCAGCCACCAGCCTTGCAGTTGCCTCGCAGGGCCTCCTGCAGAAGTTGCTGTACAAGGAGCTCCTAGGCACCCAGCTAAGCCCTAAATGGCACGGCTACACAAGGGACCTCCAAAGCGCAGGGACAAGTGATGTGCCTGCCGCTGCTCTCCAAGACATGCGGGCATAGGGCACCTCACAAGGCAAACTCTCAGCCACGGCCCGAGCAGCGGCGCAGCAGGGCATCAGGGCATCAGGCAGAAGGCCCCTCCGAAGCACGAGGAGCAGTCGGCATCCTAGCATTGCTCTCTCAGGGACTGAGGCAGAAGGCACCGCACAATCCCAAGCATCAGACAGCAGCCTGGCAGTTGCCTCGCAGCGCCCTCATGCACAGCGCACCTAACAAGCCCAAGGAACTGTTAGGCACCCGGCTGTGTCCTGCGTGACACTGAAACATAAATGTCCTCAAAGGCACAAAGAGCAGGCAGGGGCCGAGCACTGCTCTATCAGGCACTGCTGCACAACTCACCTCACAACCAAGGACAGCACACAAGTGTCTGGCACTGCTCTCCGAGGCATGCGGGCATAAGGCACCTCACAAGGCAAACTCTCAGCCACGGCCCGAGCAGCGGCGCAGCAGGGCATCAGGGCATCAGGCAGAAGGCCCCTCGGAAGCACGAGGAGCAGTCAGCATCCTAATAGCGCTCTCAGGGATGGAGGCAGATGAGACCTCACAAGCCCAAGGATCAGCCACCAGCCTTGCAGTTGCCTCGCAGGGCCTCCTGCAGAAGTTGCTGTACAAGGAGCTCCTAGGCACCCAGCTAAGCCCTAAATGGCACGGCTACACAAGGGACCTCCAAAGCGCAGGGACAAGTGATGTGCCTGCCGCTGCTCTCCAAGACATGCGGGCATAGGGCACCTCACAAGGCAAACTCTCAGCCACGGCCCGAGCAGCGGCGCAGCAGGGCATCAGGGCATCAGGCAGAAGGCCCCTCCGAAGCACGAGGAGCAGTCGGCATCCTAACATTGCTCTCTCAGGGACTGAGGCAGAAGGCACCGCACAATCCCAAGCATCAGACAGCAGCCTGGCAGTTGCCTCGCAGCGCCCTCATGCACAGCGCACCTAACAAGCCCAAGGAACTGTTAGGCACCCGGCTGTGTCCTGCGTGACACTGAAACATAAATGTCCTCAAAGGCACAAAGAGCAGGCAGGGGCCGAGCACTGCTCTATCAGGCACTGCTGCACAACTCACCTCACAACCAAGGACAGCACCCGAGGGCCTGGCACTGCTCTCCAAGCCATGCAGGCATAGGGCACCTCAAAAGGCAAACTCTCAGCCACGGCCCGAGCAGTGGCGCAGCAGGGCATCACGCAGAAGGCCCTCCGAAGCACGAGGAGCAGCCGGCATCCTAGCATTGCTCTCTCAGGGACCGAGGCACGAGGCAAAAGGGACCTCCCAATCAGAAGCATCAGCCACCAGTGTGGCGGTTGCCTCGCACGGCCTCACGCAGAAGGCACCTCACAAGGAGAAGGAGCTGCCAGGCACCCGGCGAAGCCCTAAATGGCACTGCTGCACAAGGGCCCTCCAACGCTAAGAGAGCGGCCAGGGGCCGAGCACTGCCCTGTCACGCACTGCTGCACAACTCACCTCACAACCAAGGACAGCACACAAGTGTCTGGCACTGCTCTCCGAGGCATGCGGGCATAAGGCACCTCACAAGGCAAACTCTCAGCCAAGGCCCTAGCAATGGCACATCAGGGCTTCAGGCAGAAGGCCTCTCTGAACCACGAGGAGCAGTCAGCAGCCCAGCATTGCACTCTCAGGGGCTGAGGCAGAAGGGACCGCACAGTTCTAGATATCAGCCACCAGCCTGGCAATTGCCTCGCTGGGCCCTCATGCAGCAGGCACCTCACAAGGTAAAGGAGCTGCTAGGCACACGGCGAAGCCCTAAGTGGCACTGCTGCACAAGGGACCTCCAACAGCTCACAAGAGCATGGCCCTGCTCGCTCAGGCATGCGGGCATAGGGCACCTCCCAAGCCAAACTCTCAGCCATGGCCCGAGCAGTGGCACATCAGGGCGTTCAGGCAGAAGGTCCCTCCGAAGCATGAGGAGCAGTCAGCATCCTAATAGCGCTCTCAGGGATGGAGGCAGATGAGACCTCACAAGCCCAAGGATCAGCCACCAGCCTTGCAGTTGCCTCGCAGGGCCTCCTGCAGAAGTTGCTGTACAAGGAGCTCCTAGGCACCCAGCTAAGCCCTAAATGGCACGGCTACACAAGGGACCTCCAAAGCGCAGGGACAAGTGATGTGCCTGCCGCTGCTCTCCAAGCCATGCGGGCATAGGGCACCTCACAAGGCAAACTCTCAGCCACGGCCCGAGCAGCGGCGCAGCAGGGCATCAGGGCATCAGGCAGAAGGCCCCTCCGAAGCACGAGGAGCAGTCGGCATCCTAGCATTGCTCTCTCAGGGACTGAGGCAGAAGGCACCGCACAATCCCAAGCATCAGACAGCAGCCTGGCAGTTGCCTCGCAGCGCCCTCATGCAGAGCGCACCTAACAAGCCCAAGGAACTGTTAGGCACCCGGCTGTGTCCTGCGTGACACTGAAACATAAATGTCCTCAAAGGCACAAAGAGCAGGCAGGGGCCGAGCACTGCTCTATCAGGCACTGCTGCACAACTCACCTCACAACCAAGGACAGCACCCGAGGGCCTGGCACTGCTCTCCAAGCCATGCAGGCATAGGGCACCTCACAAGGCAAACTCTCAGCCACGGCCCGAGCAGTGGCGCAGCAGGGCATCACGCAGAAGGCCCTCCGAAGCACGAGGAGCAGCCGGCATCCTAGCATTGCTCTCTCAGGGACTGAGGCACGAGGCAAAAGGGACCTCCCAATCAGAAGCATCAGCCACCAGTGTGGCGGTTGCCTCGCACGGCCTCACGCAGAAGGCACCTCACAAGGAGAAGGAGTTGCCAGGCACCCGGCGAAGCCCTAAATGGCACTGCTGCACAAGGGCCCTCCAACGCTAAGAGAGCGGCCAGGGGCCGAGCACTGCCCTGTCACGCACTGCTGCACAACTCACCTCACAACCAAGGACAGCACACAAGTGTCTGGCACTGCTCTCCGAGGCATGCGGGCATAAGGCACCTCACAAGGCAAACTCTCAGCCAAGGCCCTAGCAATGGCACATCAGGGCTTCAGGCAGAAGGCCTCTCCGAACCACGAGGAGCAGTCAGCAGCCCAGCATTGCACTCTCAGGGGCTGAGGCAGAAGGGACCACACAGTTCTAGATATCAGCCACCAGCCTGGCAATTGCCTCGCTGGGCCCTCATGCAGCAGGCACCTCACAAGGTAAAGGAGCTGCTAGGCACCCGGCGAAGCCCTAAGTGGCACTGCTGCACAAGGGACCTCCAACAGCACACAAGAGCATGGCCCTGCTCGCTCAGGCATGCGGGCATAGGGCACCTCCCAAGCCAAACTCTCAGCCACGGCCCGAGCAGTGGCGCAGCAGGGCATCAGGCAGTAGGCCCCTCCGAAGCACGAGGAGCAGTCAGCAGCCCAGCATTGCACTCTCAGGGGCTGAGGCAGAAGGGACCGCACAGTTCTAGATATCAGCCACCAGCCTGGCAATTGCCTCGCTGGGCCCTCATGCAGCAGGCACCTCACAAGGTAAAGGAGCTGCTAGGCACCCGGCGAAGCCCTAAGTGGCACTGCTGCACAAGGGACCTCCAACAGCTCACAAGAGCATGGCCCTGCTCGCTCAGGCATGCGGGCATAGGGCACCTCCCAAGCCAAACTCTCAGCCACGGCCAGAGCAGTGGCACATCAGGGCGTTCAGGCAGAAGGTCCCTCCGAAGCATGAGGAGCAGTCAGCATCCTAATAGCGCTCTCAGGGATGGAGGCAGATGAGACCTCACAAGCCCAAGGATCAGCCACCAGCCTTGCAGTTGCCTCGCAGGGCCTCCTGCAGAAGGTGCCGTACAAGGAGCTCCTAGGCACCCAGCTAAGCCCTAAATGGCACGGCTACACAAGGGACCTCCAAAGCGCAGGGACAAGTGATGTGCCTGCCGCTGCTCTCCAAGCCATGCAGGCATAGGGCACCTCCCAAGCCAAACAGCCACGTCCCGAGCAGTGGCACATCAGGGCGTTCAGGCAGAAGGTCCCTCCGAAGCATGAGGAGCAGTCAGCATCCTAATAGCGCTCTCAGGGATGGAGGCAGATGAGACCTCACAAGCCCAAGGATCAGCCACCAGCCTTGCAGTTGCCTCGCAGGGCCTCCTGCAGAAGTTGCTGTACAAGGAGCTCCTAGGCACCCAGCTAAGCCCTAAATGGCACGGCTACACAAGGGACCTCCAAAGCGCAGGGACAAGTGATGTGCCTGCCGCTGCTCTCCAAGCCATGCGGGCATAGGGCACCTCACAAGGCAAACTCTCAGCCACGGCCCGAGCAGCGGCGCAGCAGGGCATCAGGGCATCAGGCAGAAGGCCCCTCCGAAGCACGAGGAGCAGTCGGCATCCTAGCATTGCTCTCTCAGGGACTGAGGCAGAAGGCACCGCACAATCCCAAGCATCAGACAGCAGCCTGGCAGTTGCCTCGCAGCGCCCTCATGCACAGCGCACCTAACAAGCCCAAGGAACTGTTAGGCACCCGGCTGTGTCCTGCGTGACACTGAAACATAAATGTCCTCAAAGGCACAAAGAGCAGGCAGGGGCCGAGCACTGCTCTATCAGGCACTGCTGCACAACTCACCTCACAACCAAGGACAGCACCCGAGGGCCTGGCACTGCTCTCCAAGCCCTGCAGGCATAGGGCACCTCACAAGGCAAACTCTCAGCCACGGCCCGAGCAGTGGCGCAGCAGGGCATCAGTTAGAAGGCCCTCCGAAGCAGGAGGAGCAGTCGGCATCCTAGCATTGCTCTCTCAGGGACTGAGGCACGAGGCAAAAGGGACCTCCCAATCAGAAGCATCAGCCACCAGTGTGGCGGTTGCCTCGCACGGCCTCACGCAGAAGGCACCTCACAAGGAGAAGGAGCTGCCAGGCACCCGGCGAAGCCCTAAATGGCACTGCTGCACAAGGGACCTCCAACGCTAAGAGAGCGGCCAGGGGCCGAGCACTGCCCTGTCACGCACTGCTGCACAACTCACCTCACAACCAAGGACAGCACACAAGTGTCTGGCACTGCTCTCCGAGGCATGCGGGCATAAGGCACCTCACAAGGCAAACTCTCAGCCAAGGCCCTAGCTATGGCACATCAGGGCTTCAGGCAGAAGGCCTCTCCGAACCACGAGGAGCAGTCAGCAGCCCAGCATTGCACTCTCAGGGGCTGAGGCAGAAGGGACCGCACAGTTCTAGATATCAGCCACCAGCCTGGCAATTGCCTCGCTGGGCCCTCATGCAGCAGGCACCTCACAAGGTAAAGGAGCTGCTAGGCACCCGGCGAAGCCCTAAGTGGCACTGCTGCACAAGGGACCTCCAACAGCTCACAAGAGCATGGCCCTGCTCGCTCAGGCATGCGGGCATAGGGCACCTCCCAAGCCAAACTCTCAGCCATGGCCCGAGCAGTGGCACATCAGGGCGTTCAGGCAGAAGGTCCCTCCGAAGCATGAGGAGCAGTCGGCATCCTAATAGCGCTCTCAGGGATGGAGGCAGATGAGACCTCACAACCCCAAGGATCAGCCAGGAGCCTTGCAGTTGCCTCGCAGGGCCTCCTGCAGAAGTTGCTGTACAAGGAGCTCCTAGGCACCCAGCTAAGCCCTAAATGGTACGGCTACACAAGGGACCTCCAAAGCGCACGGACAAGTGATGTGCCTGCCGCTGCTCTCCAAGCCATGCAGGCATAGGGCACCTCACAAGGCAAACTCTCAGCCACGGCCCGAGCAGCGGCGCAGCAGGGCATCAGGGCATCAGGCAGAAGGCCCCTCGGAAGCACGAGGAGCAGTCAGCATCCTAATAGCGCTCTCAGGGATGGAGGCAGATGAGACCTCACAAGCCCAAGGATCAGCCACCAGCCTTGCAGTTGCCTCGCAGGGCCTCCTGCAGAAGTTGCTGTACAAGGAGCTCCTAGGCACCCAGCTAAGCCCTAAATGGCACGGCTACACAAGGGACCTCCAAAGCGCAGGGACAAGTGATGTGCCTGCCGCTGCTCTCCAAGACATGCGGGCATAGGGCACCTCACAAGGCAAACTCTCAGCCACGGCCCGAGCAGCGGCGCAGCAGGGCATCAGGGCATCAGGCAGAAGGCCCCTCCGAAGCACGAGGAGCAGTCAGCATCCTAACATTGCTCTCTCAGGGACTGAGGCAGAAGGCACCGCACAATCCCAAGCATCAGACAGCAGCCTGGCAGTTGCCTCGCAGCGCCCTCATGCACAGCGCACCTAACAAGCCCAAGGAACTGTTAGGCACCCGGCTGTGTCCTGCGTGACACTGAAACATAAATGTCCTCAAAGGCACAAAGAGCAGGCAGGGGCCGAGCACTGCTCTATCAGGCACTGCTGCACAACTCACCTCACAACCAAGGACAGCACCCGAGGGCCTGGCACTGCTCTCCAAGCCATGCAGGCATAGGGCACCTCAAAAGGCAAACTCTCAGCCACGGCCCGAGCAGTGGCGCAGCAGGGCATCACGCAGAAGGCCCTCCGAAGCACGAGGAGCAGCCGGCATCCTAGCATTGCTCTCTCAGGGACTGAGGCAGGAGGCAAAAGGGACCTCCCAATCAGAAGCATCAGCCACCAGTGTGGCGGTTGCCTCGCACGGCCTCACGCAGAAGGCACCTCACAAGGAGAAGGAGCTGCCAGGCACCCGGCGAAGCCCTAAATGGCACTGCTGCACAAGGGCCCTCCAACGCTAAGAGAGCGGCCAGGGGCCGAGCACTGCCCTGTCACGCACTGCTGCACAACTCACCTCACAACCAAGGACAGCACACAAGTGTCTGGCACTGCTCTCCGAGGCATGCGGGCATAAGGCACCTCACAAGGCAAACTCTCAGCCAAGGCCCTAGCAATGGCACATCAGGGCTTCAGGCAGAAGGCCTCTCCGAACCACGAGGAGCAGTCAGCAGCCCAGCATTGCACTCTCAGGGGCTGAGGCAGAAGGGACCGCACAGTTCTAGATATCAGCCACCAGCCTGGCAATTGCCTCGCTGGGCCCTCATGCAGCAGGCACCTCACAAGGTAAAGGAGCTGCTAGGCACACGGCGAAGCCCTAAGTGGCACTGCTGCACAAGGGACCTCCAACAGCTCACAAGAGCATGGCCCTGCTCGCTCAGGCATGCGGGCATAGGGCACCTCCCAAGCCAAACTCTCAGCCATGGCCCGAGCAGTGGCACATCAGGGCGTTCAGGCAGAAGGTCCCTCCGAAGCACGAGGAGCAGTCGGCATCCTAATAGCGCTCTCAGGGATGGAGGCAGATGAGACCTCACAACCCCAAGGATCAGCCAGGAGCCTTGCAGTTGCCTCGCAGGGCCTCCTGCAGAAGTTGCTGTGCAAGGAGCTCCTAGGCACCCAGCTAAGCCCTAAATGGCACGGCTACACAAGGGACCTCCAAAGCGCACGGACAAGTGATGTGCCTGCCGCTGCTCTCCAAGCCATGCAGGCATAGGGCACCTCACAAGGCAAACTCTCAGCCACGGCCCGAGCAGCGGCGCAGCAGGGCATCAGGGCATCAGGCAGAAGGCCCCTCGGAAGCACGAGGAGCAGTCAGCATCCTAATAGCGCTCTCAGGGATGGAGGCAGATGAGACCTCACAAGCCCAAGGATCAGCCACCAGCCTTGCAGTTGCCTCGCAGGGCCTCCTGCAGAAGTTGCTGTACAAGGAGCTCCTAGGCACCCAGCTAAGCCCTAAATGGCACGGCTACACAAGGGACCTCCAAAGCGCAGGGACAAGTGATGTGCCTGCCGCTGCTCTCCAAGACATGCGGGCATAGGGCACCTCACAAGGCAAACTCTCAGCCACGGCCCGAGCAGCGGCGCAGCAGGGCATCAGGGCATCAGGCAGAAGGCCCCTCCGAAGCACGAGGAGCAGTCGGCATCCTAACATTGCTCTCTCAGGGACTGAGGCAGAAGGCACCGCACAATCCCAAGCATCAGACAGCAGCCTGGCAGTTGCCTCGCAGCGCCCTCATGCACAGCGCACCTAACAAGCCCAAGGAACTGTTAGGCACCCGGCTGTGTCCTGCGTGACACTGAAACATAAATGTCCTCAAAGGCACAAAGAGCAGGCAGGGGCCGAGCACTGCTCTATCAGGCACTGCTGCACAACTCACCTCACAACCAAGGACAGCACCCGAGGGCCTGGCACTGCTCTCCAAGCCATGCAGGCATAGGGCACCTCACAAGGCAAACTCTCAGCCACGGCCCGAGCAGTGGCGCAGCAGGGCATCACGCAGAAGGCCCTCCGAAGCACGAGGAGCAGCCGGCATCCTAGCATTGCTCTCTCAGGGACTGAGGCACGAGGCAAAAGGGACCTCCCAATCAGAAGCATCAGCCACCAGTGTGGCGGTTGCCTCGCACGGCCTCACGCAGAAGGCACCTCACAAGGAGAAGGAGTTGCCAGGCACCCGGCGAAGCCCTAAATGGCACTGCTGCACAAGGGCCCTCCAACGCTAAGAGAGCGGCCAGGGGCCGAGCACTGCCCTGTCACGCACTGCTGCACAACTCACCTCACAACCAAGGACAGCACACAAGTGTCTGGCACTGCTCTCCGAGGCATGCGGGCATAAGGCACCTCACAAGGCAAACTCTCAGCCAAGGCCCTAGCAATGGCACATCAGGGCTTCAGGCAGAAGGCCTCTCCGAACCACGAGGAGCAGTCAGCAGCCCAGCATTGCACTCTCAGGGGCTGAGGCAGAAGGGACCGCACAGTTCTAGATATCAGCCACCAGCCTGGCAATTGCCTCGCTGGGCCCTCATGCAGCAGGCACCTCACAAGGTAAAGGAGCTGCTAGGCACCCGGCGAAGCCCTAAGTGGCACTGCTGCACAAGGGACCTCCAACAGCTCACAAGAGCATGGCCCTGCTCACTCAGGCATGCGGGCATAGGGCACCTCCCAAGCCAAACTCTCAGCCACGTCCCGAGCAGTGGCACATCAGGGCGTTCAGGCAGAAGGTCCCTCCGAAGCATGAGGAGCAGTCGGCATCCTAATAGCGCTCTCAGGGATGGAGGCAGATGAGACCTCACAAGCCCAAGGATCAGCCACCAGCCTTGCAGTTGCCTCGCAGGGCCTCCTGCAGAAGTTGCTGTACAAGGAGCTCCTAGGCACCCAGCTAAGCCCTAAATGGCACGGCTACACAAGGGACCTCCAAAGCGCAGGGACAAGTGATGTGCCTGCCGCTGCTCTCCAAGACATGCGGGCATAGGGCACCTCACAAGGCTAACTCTCAGCCACGGCCCGAGCAGCGGCGCAGCAGGGCATCAGGGCATCAGGCAGAAGGCCCCTCCGAAGCACGAGGAGCAGTCGGCATCCTAGCATTGCTCTCTCAGGGACTGAGGCAGAAGGCACCGCACAATCCCAAGCATCAGACAGCAGCCTGGCAGTTGCCTCGCAGCGCCCTCATGCACAGCGCACCTAACAAGCCCAAGGAACTGTTAGGCACCCGGCTGTGTCCTGCGTGACACTGAAACATAAATGTCCTCAAAGGCACAAAGAGCAGGCAGGGGCCGAGCACTGCTCTATCAGGCACTGCTGCACAACTCACCTCACAACCAAGGACAGCACCCGAGGGCCTGGCACTGCTCTCCAAGCCATGCAGGCATAGGGCACCTCACAAGGCAAACTCTCAGCCACGGCCCGAGCAGTGGCGCAGCAGGGCATCACGCAGAAGGCCCTCCGAAGCAGGAGGAGCAGTCGGCATCCTAGCATTGCTCTCTCAGGGACTGAGGCACGAGGCAAAAGGGACCTCCCAATCAGAAGCATCAGCCACCAGTGTGGCGGTTGCCTCGCACGGCCTCACGCAGAAGGCACCTCACAAGGAGAAGGAGCTGCCAGGCACCCGGCGAAGCCCTAAATGGCACTGCTGCACAAGGGACCTCCAACGCTAAGAGAGCGGCCAGGGGCCGAGCACTGCCCTGTCACGCACTGCTGCACAACTCACCTCACAACCAAGGACAGCACACAAGTGTCTGGCACTGCTCTCCGAGGCATGCGGGCATAAGGCACCTCACAAGGCAAACTCTCAGCCACGGCCCGAGCAGTGGCGCAGCAGGGCATCAGGCAGTAGGCCCCTCCGAAGCACGAGGAGCAGTCAGCAGCCCAGCATTGCACTCTCAGGGGCTGAGGCAGAAGGGACCGCACAGTTCTAGATATCAGCCACCAGCCTGGCAATTGCCTCGCTGGGCCCTCATGCAGCAGGCACCTCACAAGGTAAAGGAGCTGCTAGGCACCCGGCGAAGCCCTAAGTGGCACTACGGCACAAGGGACCTCCAACAGCACACAAGAGCATGGCCCTGCTCGCTCAGGCATGCGGGCATAGGGCACCTCCCAAGCCAAACTCTCAGCCACGGCCCGAGCAGTGGCACATCAGGGCGTTCAGGCAGAAGGTCCCTCCGAAGCATGAGGAGCAGTCAGCATCCTAATAGCGCTCTCAGGGATGGAGGCAGATGAGACCTCACAAGCCCAAGGATCAGCCACCAGCCTTGCAGTTGCCTCGCAGGGCCTCCTGCAGAAGGTGCCGTACAAGGAGCTCCTAGGCACCCAGCTAAGCCCTAAATGGCACGGCTACACAAGGGACCTCCAAAGCGCAGGGACAAGTGATGTGCCTGCCGCTGCTCTCCAAGCCATGCAGGCATAGGGCACCTCCCAAGCCAAACACTCAGCCACGTCCCGAGCAGTGGCACATCAGGGCGTTCAGGCAGAAGGTCCCTCCGAAGCATGAGGAGCAGTCAGCATCCTAATAGCGCTCTCAGGGATGGAGGCAGATGAGACCTCACAAGCCCAAGGTTCAGCCACCAGCCTTGCAGTTGCCTCGCAGGGCCTCCTGCAGAAGTTGCTGTACAAGGAGCTCCTAGGCACCCAGCTAAGCCCTAAATGGCACGGCTACACAAGGGACCTCCAAAGCGCAGGGACAAGTGATGTGCCTGCCGCTGCTCTCCAAGCCATGCAGGCATAGGGCACCTCACAAGGCAAACTCTCAGCCACGGCCCGAGCAGTGGCGCAGCAGGGCATCAGGCAGAAGGCCCTCCGAAGCACGAGGAGCAGTCAGCAGCCCAGCATTGCTCTCTCAGGGACTGAGGCACGAGGCAAAAGGGACCTCCCAATCAGAAGCATCAGCCACCAGTGTGGCGGTTGCCTCGCACGGCCTCACGCAGAAGGCACCTCACAAGGAGAAGGAGCTGCCAGGCACCCGGCGAAGCCCTAAATGGCACTGCTGCACAAGGGACCTCCAACGCTAAGAGAGCGGCCAGGGGGCGAGCACTGCCCTGTCACGCACTGCTGCACAACTCACCTCACAACCAAGGACAGCACACAAGTGTCTGGCACTGCTCTCCGAGGCATGCGGGCATAAGGCACCTCACAAGGCAAACTCTCAGCCACGGACCGAGCAATGGCACATCAGGGCTTCAGGCAGAAGGCCTCTCCGAACCACGAGGAGCAGTCAGCAGCCCAGCATTGCACTCTCAGGGGCTGAGGCAGAAGGGACCGCACAGTTCTAGATATCAGCCACCAGCCTGGCAATTGCCTCGCTGGGCCCTCATGCAGCAGGCACCTCACAAGGTAAAGGAGCTGCTAGGCACCCGGCGAAGCCCTAAGTGGCACTGCTGCACAAGGGACCTCCAACAGCACACAAGAGCATGGCCCTGCTCGCTCAGGCATGCGGGCATAGGGCACCTCCCAAGCCAAACTCTCAGCCACGGCCCGAGCAGTGGCACATCAGGGCGTTCAGGCAGAAGGTCCCTCCGAAGCATGAGGAGCAGTCGGCATCCTAATAGCGCTCTCAGGGATGGAGGCAGATGAGACCTCACAAGCCCAAGGATCAGCCACCAGCCTTGCAGTTGCCTCGCAGGGCCTCCTGCAGAAGTTGCTGTGCAAGGAGCTCCTAGGCACCCAGCTAAGCCCTAAATGGCACGGCTACACAAGGGACTTCCAAAGCGCAGGGACAAGTGATGTGCCTGCCGCTGCTCTCCAAGACATGCAGGCATAGGGCACCTCACAAGGCAAACTCTCAGCCACGGCCCGAGCAGCGGCGCAGCAGGGCATCAGGGCATCAGGCAGAAGGCCCCTCCGAAGCACGAGGAGCAGTCGGCATCCTAGCATTGCTCTCTCAGGGACTGAGGCAGAAGGCACCGCACAATCCCAAGCATCAGACAGCAGCCTGGCAGTTGCCTCGCAGCGCCCTCATGCAGAGCGCACCTAACAAGCCCAAGGAACTGTTAGGCACCCGGCTGTGTCCTGCGTGACACTGAAACATAAATGTCCTCAAAGGCACAAAGAGCAGGCAGGGGCCGAGCACTGCTCTATCAGGCACTGCTGCACAACTCACCTCACAACCAAGGACAGCACCCGAGGGCCTGGCACTGCTCTCCAAGCCATGCAGGCATAGGGCACCTCACAAGGCAAACTCTCAGCCACGGCCCGAGCAGTGGCGCAGCAGGGCATCACGCAGAAGGCCCTCCGAAGCAGGAGGAGCAGTCGGCATCCTAGCATTGCTCTCTCAGGGACTGAGGCACGAGGCAAAAGGGACCTCCCAATCAGAAGCATCAGCCACCAGTGTGGCGGTTGCCTCGCACGGCCTCACGCAGAAGGCACCTCACAAGGAGAAGGAGCTGCCAGGCACCCGGCGAAGCCCTAAATGGCACTGCTGCACAAGGGCCCTCCAACGCTAAGAGAGCGGCCAGGGGCCGAGCACTGCCCTGTCACGCACTGCTGCACAACTCACCTCACAACCAAGGACAGCACACAAGTGTCTGGCACTGCTCTCCGAGGCATGCGGGCATAAGGCACCTCACAAGGCAAACTCTCAGCCACGGCCCGAGCAGTGGCGCAGCAGGGCATCAGGCAGTAGGCCCCTCCGAAGCACGAGGAGCAGTCAGCAGCCCAGCATTGCACTCTCAGGGGCTGAGGCAGAAGGGACCGCACAGTTCTAGATATCAGCCACCAGCCTGGCAATTGCCTCGCTGGGCCCTCATGCAGCAGGCACCTCACAAGGTAAAGGAGCTGCTAGGCACCCGGCGAAGCCCTAAGTGGCACTGCTGCACAAGGGACCTCCAACAGCTCACAAGAGCATGGCCCTGCTCGCTCAGGCATGCGGGCATAGGGCACCTCCCAAGCCAAACTCTCAGCCACGTCCCGAGCAGTGGCACATCAGGGCGTTCAGGCAGAAGGTCCCTCCGAAGCATGAGGAGCAGTCGGCATCCTAATAGCGCTCTCAGGGATGGAGGCAGATGAGACCTCACAAGCCCAAGGATCAGCCACCAGCCTTGCAGTTGCCTCGCAGGGCCTCCTGCAGAAGTTGCTGTACAAGGAGCTCCTAGGCACCCAGCTAAGCCCTAAATGGCACGGCTACACAAGGGACCTCCAAAGCGCAGGGACAAGTGATGTGCCTGCCGCTGCTCTCCAAGCCATGCAGGCATAGGGCACCTCCCAAGCCAAACACTCAGCCACGTCCCGAGCAGTGGCACATCAGGGCGTTCAGGCAGAAGGTCCCTCCGAAGCATGAGGAGCAGTCAGCATCCTAATAGCGCTCTCAGGGATGGAGGCAGATGAGACCTCACAAGCCCAAGGTTCAGCCACCAGCCTTGCAGTTGCCTCGCAGGGCCTCCTGCAGAAGTTGCTGTACAAGGAGCTCCTAGGCACCCAGCTAAGCCCTAAATGGCACGGCTACACAAGGGACCTCCAAAGCGCAGGGACAAGTGATGTGCCTGCCGCTGCTCTCCAAGCCATGCAGGCATAGGGCACCTCACAAGGCAAACTCTCAGCCACGGCCCGAGCAGTGGCGCAGCAGGGCATCAGGCAGAAGGCCCTCCGAAGCACGAGGAGCAGTCAGCAGCCCAGCATTGCTCTCTCAGGGACTGAGGCACGAGGCAAAAGGGACCTCCCAATCAGAAGCATCAGCCACCAGTGTGGCGGTTGCCTCGCACGGCCTCACGCAGAAGGCACCTCACAAGGAGAAGGAGCTGCCAGGCACCCGGCGAAGCCCTAAATGGCACTGCTGCACAAGGGACCTCCAACGCTAAGAGAGCGGCCAGGGGGCGAGCACTGCCCTGTCACGCACTGCTGCACAACTCACCTCACAACCAAGGACAGCACACAAGTGTCTGGCACTGCTCTCCGAGGCATGCGGGCATAAGGCACCTCACAAGGCAAACTCTCAGCCACGGACCGAGCAATGGCACATCAGGGCTTCAGGCAGAAGGCCTCTCCGAACCACGAGGAGCAGTCAGCAGCCCAGCATTGCACTCTCAGGGGCTGAGGCAGAAGGGACCGCACAGTTCTAGATATCAGCCACCAGCCTGGCAATTGCCTCGCTGGGCCCTCATGCAGCAGGCACCTCACAAGGTAAAGGAGCTGCTAGGCACCCGGCGAAGCCCTAAGTGGCACTGCTGCACAAGGGACCTCCAACAGCACACAAGAGCATGGCCCTGCTCGCTCAGGCATGCGGGCATAGGGCACCTCCCAAGCCAAACTCTCAGCCACGGCCCGAGCAGTGGCACATCAGGGCGTTCAGGCAGAAGGTCCCTCCGAAGCATGAGGAGCAGTCGGCATCCTAATAGCGCTCTCAGGGATGGAGGCAGATGAGACCTCACAAGCCCAAGGATCAGCCACCAGCCTTGCAGTTGCCTCGCAGGGCCTCCTGCAGAAGTTGCTGTGCAAGGAGCTCCTAGGCACCCAGCTAAGCCCTAAATGGCACGGCTACACAAGGGACTTCCAAAGCGCAGGGACAAGTGATGTGCCTGCCGCTGCTCTCCAAGACATGCAGGCATAGGGCACCTCACAAGGCAAACTCTCAGCCACGGCCCGAGCAGCGGCGCAGCAGGGCATCAGGGCATCAGGCAGAAGGCCCCTCCGAAGCACGAGGAGCAGTCGGCATCCTAGCATTGCTCTCTCAGGGACTGAGGCAGAAGGCACCGCACAATCCCAAGCATCAGACAGCAGCCTGGCAGTTGCCTCGCAGCGCCCTCATGCAGAGCGCACCTAACAAGCCCAAGGAACTGTTAGGCACCCGGCTGTGTCCTGCGTGACACTGAAACATAAATGTCCTCAAAGGCACAAAGAGCAGGCAGGGGCCGAGCACTGCTCTATCAGGCACTGCTGCACAACTCACCTCACAACCAAGGACAGCACCCGAGGGCCTGGCACTGCTCTCCAAGCCATGCAGGCATAGGGCACCTCACAAGGCAAACTCTCAGCCACGGCCCGAGCAGTGGCGCAGCAGGGCATCACGCAGAAGGCCCTCCGAAGCAGGAGGAGCAGTCGGCATCCTAGCATTGCTCTCTCAGGGACTGAGGCACGAGGCAAAAGGGACCTCCCAATCAGAAGCATCAGCCACCAGTGTGGCGGTTGCCTCGCACGGCCTCACGCAGAAGGCACCTCACAAGGAGAAGGAGCTGCCAGGCACCCGGCGAAGCCCTAAATGGCACTGCTGCACAAGGGCCCTCCAACGCTAAGAGAGCGGCCAGGGGCCGAGCACTGCCCTGTCACGCACTGCTGCACAACTCACCTCACAACCAAGGACAGCACACAAGTGTCTGGCACTGCTCTCCGAGGCATGCGGGCATAAGGCACCTCACAAGGCAAACTCTCAGCCACGGCCCGAGCAGTGGCGCAGCAGGGCATCAGGCAGTAGGCCCCTCCGAAGCACGAGGAGCAGTCAGCAGCCCAGCATTGCACTCTCAGGGGCTGAGGCAGAAGGGACCGCACAGTTCTAGATATCAGCCACCAGCCTGGCAATTGCCTCGCTGGGCCCTCATGCAGCAGGCACCTCACAAGGTAAAGGAGCTGCTAGGCACCCGGCGAAGCCCTAAGTGGCACTGCTGCACAAGGGACCTCCAACAGCTCACAAGAGCATGGCCCTGCTCGCTCAGGCATGCGGGCATAGGGCACCTCCCAAGCCAAACTCTCAGCCATGGCCCGAGCAGTGGCACATCAGGGCGTTCAGGCAGAAGGTCCCTCCGAAGCATGAGGAGCAGTCAGCATCCTAATAGCGCTCTCAGGGATGGAGGCAGATGAGACCTCACAAGCCCAAGGATCAGCCACCAGCCTTGCAGTTGCCTCGCAGGGCCTCCTGCAGAAGTTGCTGTACAAGGAGCTCCTAGGCACCCAGCTAAGCCCTAAATGGCATGGCTACACAAGGGACCTCCAAAGCGCAGGGACAAGTGATGTGCCTGCCGCTGCTCTCCAAGCCATGCGGGCATAGGGCACCTCACAAGGCAAACTCTCAGCCACGGCCCGAGCAGCGGCGCAGCAGGGCGTTCAGGCAGAAGGTCCCTCCGAAGCACGAGGAGCAGTCGGCATCCTAATAGCGCTCTCAGGGATGGAGGCAGATGAGACCTCACAAGCCCAAGGATCAGCCACCAGCCTTGCAGTTGCCTCGCAGGGCCTCCTGCAGATGGTGCCATACAAGGAGCTCCTAGGCACCCAGCTAAGCCCTAAATGGCACGGCTACACAAGGGACCTCCAAAGCGCAGGGACAAGTGATGTGCCTGCCGCTGCTCTCCAAGCCATGCAGGCATAGGGCACCTCACAAGGCAAACTCTCAGCCACGGCCCGAGCAGTGGCGCAGCAGGGCATCAGGCAGAAGGCCCTCCGAAGCACGAGGAGCAGCCAGCATCCTAGCATTGCTCTCTCAGGGACTGAGGCAGAAGGCACCGCACAATCCCAAGCATCAGACAGCAGCCTGGCAGTTGCCTCGCAGCGCCCTCATGCAGAGCGCACCTAACAAGCCCAAGGAACTGTTAGGCACCCGGCTGTGTCCTGCGTGACACTGAAACATAAATGTCCTCAAAGGCACAAAGAGCAGGCAGGGGCCGAGCACTGCTCTATCAGGCACTGCTGCACAACTCACCTCACAACCAAGGACAGCACCCGAGGGCCTGGCACTGCTCTCCAAGCCATGCAGGCATAGGGCACCTCACAAGGCAAACTCTCAGCCACGGCCCGAGCAGCGGCACATGAGGGCATCACGCAGAAGGCCCTCCGAAGCACGAGGAGCAGTCGGCATCCTAGCATTGCTCTCTCAGGGACTGAGGCACGAGGCAAAAGGGACCTCCCAATCAGAAGCATCAGCCACCAGTGTGGCGGTTGCCTCGCACGGCCTCACGCAGAAGGCACCTCACAAGGAGAAGGAGCTGCCAGGCACCCGGCGAAGCCCTAAATGGCACTGCTGCACAAGGGACCTCCAACGCTAAGAGAGCGGCCAGGGGCCGAGCACTGCCCTGTCACGCACTGCTGCACAACTCACCTCACAAGCACGGACAGCACCCGAGGGCCTGGCACTGCTCTCCAAGCCATGCAGGCATAGGGCACCTCCCAAGCCAAACTCTCAGCCACGACCCGAGCAGCCGCACATGAAGGCATCAGGCAGAAGGTCCCTCCGAAGCACGAGGAGCAGTCAGCATCCTAATAGCGCTCTCAGGGATGGAGGCAGATGAGACCTCACAAGCCCAAGGATCAGCCACCAGCCTTGCAGTTGCCTCGCAGGGCCTCCTGCAGAAGGTGCCGTACAAGGAGCTCCTAGGCACCCAGCTAAGCCCTAAATGGCACGGCTACACAAGGGACCTCCAAAGCGCAGGGACAAGTGATGTGCCTGCCGCTGCTCTCCAAGCCATGCGGGCATAGGGCACCTCACAAGGCAAACTCTCAGCCACGGCCCGAGCAGCGGCGCAGCAGGGCATCATGGCATCAGGCAGAAGGCCCCTCCGAAGCACGAGGAGCAGTCGGCATCCTAATAGCGCTCTCAGGGATGGAGGCAGATGAGACCTCACACCCCAAGGATCAGCCACCAGCCTTGCAGTTGCCTCGCAGGGCCTCCTGCAGACGGTGCCATACAAGGAGCTCCTAGGCACCCAGCTAAGCCCTAAATGGCACGGCTACACAAGGGACCTCCAAAGCGCAGGGACAAGTGATGTGCCTGCCGCTGCTCTCCAAGCCATGCAGGCATAGGGCACCTCACAAGGCAAACTCTCAGCCACGGCCCGAGCAGTGGCGCAGCAGGGCATCAGGCAGAAGGCCCTCCGAAGCACGAGGAGCAGCCGGCATCCTAGCACTGCTCTCTCAGGGACTGAGGCAGAAGGCACCGCACAATCCCAAGCATCAGACAGCAGCCTGGCAGTTGCCTCGCTGGGCCCTCATGCAGCAGGCACCTCACAAGGTAAAGGAGCAGCTAGGCCCCGGCGAAGCCCTAAGTGGCACTGCTGCACAAGGGACCTCCAACAGCACACAAGAGCACGGCCCTGCTCGCTCAGGCATGCGGGCATAGGGCACCTCCCAAGCCAAACTCTCAGCCATGGCCCGAGCAGTGGCACATCAGGGCGTTCAGGCAGAAGGCCCTCCGAAGCACGAGGAGCAGCCAGCATCCCAGCATTGCTCTCTCAGGGACTGAGGCAGAAGGCACCGCACAATCCCAAGCATCAGACAGCAGCCTGGCAGTTGCCTCGCAGCGCCCTCATGCAGAGCGCACCTAACAAGCCCAAGGAACTGTTAGGCACCCGGCTGTGTCCTGCGTGACACTGAAACATAAATGTCCTCAAAGGCACAAAGAGCAGGCAGGGGCCGAGCACTGCTCTATCAGGCACTGCTGCACAACTCACCTCACAACCAAGGACAGCACCCGAGGGCCTGGCACTGCTCTCCAAGCCATGCAGGCATAGGGCACCTCACAAGGCAAACTCTCAGCCACGGCCCGAGCAGTGGCGCAGCAGGGCTTCAGTTAGAAGGCCCTCCGAAGCAGGAGGAGCAGTCAGCATCCTAGCATTGCTCTCTCAGGGACTGAGGCACGAGGCAAAAGGGACCTCCCAATCAGAAGCATCAGCCACCAGTGTGGCGGTTGCCTCGCACGGCCTCACGCAGAAGGCACCTCACAAGGAGAAGGAGCTGCCAGGCACCCGGCGAAGCCCTAAATGGCACTGCTGCACAAGGGACCTCCAACGCTAAGAGAGCGGCCAGGGGCCGAGCACTGCCCTGTCACGCACTGCTGCACAACTCACCTCACAACCAAGGACAGCACACAAGTGTCTGGCACTGCTCTCCGAGGCATGCGGGCATAAGGCACCTCACAAGGCAAACTCTCAGCCAAGGCCCTAGCAATGGCACATCAGGGCTTCAGGCAGAAGGCCTCTCCGAACCACGAGGAGCAGTCAGCAGCCCAGCATTGCACTCTCAGGGGCTGAGGCAGAAGGGACCGCACAGTTCTAGATATCAGCCACCAGCCTGGCAATTGCCTCGCTGGGCCCTCATGCAGCAGGCACCTCACAAGGTAAAGGAGCTGCTAGGCACCCGGCGAAGCCCTAAGTGGCACTGCTGCACAAGGGACCTCCAACAGCACACAAGAGCATGGCCCTGCTCGCTCAGGCATGCGGGCATAGGGCACCTCCCAAGCCAAACTCTCAGCCACGGCCCGAGCAGTGGCACATCAGGGCGTTCAGGCAGAAGGTCCCTCCGAAGCATGAGGAGCAGTCGGCATCCTAATAGCGCTCTCAGGGATGGAGGCAGATGAGACCTCACAAGCCCAAGGATCAGCCACCAGCCTTGCAGTTGCCTCGCAGGGCCTCCTGCAGAAGTTGCTGTGCAAGGAGCTCCTAGGCACCCAGCTAAGCCCTAAATGGCACGGCTACACAAGGGACCTCCAAAGCGCACGGACAAGTGATGTGCCTGCAGCTGCTCTGCAAGCCATGCAGGCATAGGGCACCTCACAAGGCTAACTCTCAGCCACGGCCCGAGCAGCGGCGCAGCAGGGCATCAGGGCATCAGGCAGAAGGCCCCTCCGAAGCACGAGGAGCAGTCGGCATCCTAGCATTGCTCTCTCAGGGACTGAGGCAGAAGGCACCGCACAATCCCAAGCATCAGACAGCAGCCTAGCAGTTACCTCGCAGCGCCCTCATGCAGAGCGCACCTAACAAGCCCAAGGAACTGTTAGGCACCCGGCTGTGTCCTGCGTGACACTGAAACATAAATGTCCTCAAAGGCACAAAGAGCAGGCAGGGGCCGAGCACTGCTCTATCAGGCACTGCTGCACAACTCACCTCACAACCAAGGACAGCACCCGAGGGCCTGGCGCTGCTCTCCAAGCCATGCAGGCATAGGGCACCTCACAAGGCAAACTCTCAGCCACGGCCCGAGCAGTGGCGCAGCAGGGCTTCAGTTAGAAGGCCCTCCGAAGCAGGAGGAGCAGTCGGCATCCTAGCATTGCTCTCTCAGGGACTGAGGCACGAGGCAAAAGGGACCTCCCAATCAGAAGCATCAGCCACCAGTGTGGCGGTTGCCTCGCACGGCCTCACGCAGAAGGCACCTCACAAGGAGAAGGAGCTGCCAGGCACCCGGCGAAGCCCTAAATGGCACTGCTGCACAAGGGACCTCCAACGCTAAGAGAGCGGCCAGGGGCCGAGCACTGCCCTGTCACGCACTGCTGCACAACTCACCTCACAACCAAGGACAGCACACAAGTGTCTGGCACTGCTCTCCGAGGCATGCGGGCATAAGGCACCTCACAAGGCAAACTCTCAGCCACGGACCGAGCAGTGGCGCAGCAGGGCATCAGGCAGTAGGCCCCTCCGAAGCACGAGGAGCAGTCAGCAGCCCAGCATTGCACTCTCAGGGGCTGAGGCAGAAGGGACCGCACAGTTCTAGATATCAGCCACCAGCCTGGCAATTGCCTCGCTGGGCCCTCATGCAGCAGGCACCTCACAAGGTAAAGGAGCTGCTAGGCACCCGGCGAAGCCCTAAGTGGCACTGCTGCACAAGGGACCTCCAACAGCTCACAAGAGCATGGCCCTGCTCGCTCAGGCATGCGGGCATAGGGCACCTCCCAAGCCAAACTCTCAGCCACGGCCCGAGCAGTGGCACATCAGGGCGTTCAGGCAGAAGGTCCCTCCGAAGCATGAGGAGCAGTCAGCATCCTAATAGCGCTCTCAGGGATGGAGGCAGATGAGACCTCACAAGCCCAAGGATCAGCCACCAGCCTTGCAGTTGCCTCGCAGGGCCTCCTGCAGAAGGTGCCGTACAAGGAGCTCCTAGGCACCCAGCTAAGCCCTAAATGGCACGGCTACACAAGGGACCTCCAAAGCGCAGGGACAAGTGATGTGCCTGCCGCTGCTCTCCAAGCCATGCAGGCATAGGGCACCTCCCAAGCCAAACACTCAGCCACGTCCCGAGCAGTGGCACATCAGGGCGTTCAGGCAGAAGGTCCCTCCGAAGCATGAGGAGCAGTCAGCATCCTAATAGCGCTCTCAGGGATGGAGGCAGATGAGACCTCACAAGCCCAAGGATCAGCCACCAGCCTTGCAGTTGCCTCGCAGGGCCTCCTGCAGAAGTTGCTGTACAAGGAGCTCCTAGGCACCCAGCTAAGCCCTAAATGGCACGGCTACACAAGGGACCTCCAAAGCGCACGGACAAGTGATGTGCCTGCCGCTGCTCTCCAAGCCATGCGGGCATAGGGCACCTCACAAGGCAAACTCTCAGCCACGGCCCGAGCAGTGGCGCAGCAGGGCATCACGCAGAAGGCCCTCCGAAGCACGAGGAGCAGCCGGCATCCTAGCATTGCTCTCTCAGGGACTGAGGCAGGAGGCAAAAGGGACCTCCCAATCAGAAGCATCAGCCACCAGTGTGGCGGTTGCCTCGCACGGCCTCACGCAGAAGGCACCTCACAAGGAGAAGGAGCTGCCAGGCACCCGGCGAAGCCCTAAATGGCACTGCTGCACAAGGGACCTCCAACGCTAAGAGAGCGGCCAGGGGCCGAGCACTGCCCTGTCACGCACTGCTGCACAACTCACCTCACAAGCACGGACAGCACCCGAGGGCCTGGCACTGCTCTCCAAGCCATGCAGGCATAGGGCACCTCCCAAGCCAAACTCTCAGCCACGGCCCGAGCAGCGGCGCAGCAGGGCATCAGGGCATCAGGCAGAAGGCCCCTCCGAAGCATGAGGAGCAGTCGGCATCCTAATAGCGCTCTCAGGGATGGAGGCAGATGAGACCTCACAAGCCCAAGGATCAGCCACCAGCCTTGCAGTTGCCTCGCAGGGCCTCCTGCAGAAGTTGCTGTGCAAGGAGCTCCTAGGCACCCAGCTAAGCCCTAAATGGCACGGCTACACAAGGGACCTCCAAAGCGCACGGACAAGTGATGTGCCTGCAGCTGCTCTGCAAGCCATGCAGGCATAGGGCACCTCACAAGGCAAACTCTCAGCCACGGCCCGAGCAGCGGCGCAGCAGGGCATCAGGGCATCAGGCAGAAGGCCCCTCCGAAGCACGAGGAGCAGTCGGCATCCTAGCATTGCTCTCTCAGGGACTGAGGCAGAAGGCACCGCACAATCCCAAGCATCAGACAGCAGCCTAGCAGTTACCTCGCAGCGCCCTCATGCAGAGCGCACCTAACAAGCCCAAGGAACTGTTAGGCACCCGGCTGTGTCCTGCGTGACACTGAAACATAAATGTCCTCAAAGGCACAAAGAGCAGGCAGGGGCCGAGCACTGCTCTATCAGGCACTGCTGCACAACTCACCTCACAACCAAGGACAGCACCCGAGGGCCTGGCGCTGCTCTCCAAGCCATGCAGGCATAGGGCACCTCACAAGGCAAACTCTCAGCCACGGCCCGAGCAGTGGCGCAGCAGGGCTTCAGTTAGAAGGCCCTCCGAAGCAGGAGGAGCAGTCGGCATCCTAGCATTGCTCTCTCAGGGACTGAGGCACGAGGCAAAAGGGACCTCCCAATCAGAAGCATCAGCCACCAGTGTGGCGGTTGCCTCGCACGGCCTCACGCAGAAGGCACCTCACAAGGAGAAGGAGCTGCCAGGCACCCGGCGAAGCCCTAAATGGCACTGCTGCACAAGGGACCTCCAACGCTAAGAGAGCGGCCAGGGGCCGAGCACTGCCCTGTCACGCACTGCTGCACAACTCACCTCACAACCAAGGACAGCACACAAGTGTCTGGCACTGCTCTCCGAGGCATGCGGGCATAAGGCACCTCACAAGGCAAACTCTCAGCCACGGACCGAGCAGTGGCGCAGCAGGGCATCAGGCAGTAGGCCCCTCCGAAGCACGAGGAGCAGTCAGCAGCCCAGCATTGCACTCTCAGGGGCTGAGGCAGAAGGGACCGCACAGTTCTAGATATCAGCCACCAGCCTGGCAATTGCCTCGCTGGGCCCTCATGCAGCAGGCACCTCACAAGGTAAAGGAGCTGCTAGGCACCCGGCGAAGCCCTAAGTGGCACTGCTGCACAAGGGACCTCCAACAGCTCACAAGAGCATGGCCCTGCTCGCTCAGGCATGCGGGCATAGGGCACCTCCCAAGCCAAACTCTCAGCCACGGCCCGAGCAGTGGCACATCAGGGCGTTCAGGCAGAAGGTCCCTCCGAAGCATGAGGAGCAGTCAGCATCCTAATAGCGCTCTCAGGGATGGAGGCAGATGAGACCTCACAAGCCCAAGGATCAGCCACCAGCCTTGCAGTTGCCTCGCAGGGCCTCCTGCAGAAGGTGCCGTACAAGGAGCTCCTAGGCACCCAGCTAAGCCCTAAATGGCACGGCTACACAAGGGACCTCCAAAGCGCAGGGACAAGTGATGTGCCTGCCGCTGCTCTCCAAGCCATGCAGGCATAGGGCACCTCCCAAGCCAAACACTCAGCCACGTCCCGAGCAGTGGCACATCAGGGCGTTCAGGCAGAAGGTCCCTCCGAAGCATGAGGAGCAGTCAGCATCCTAATAGCGCTCTCAGGGATGGAGGCAGATGAGACCTCACAAGCCCAAGGATCAGCCACCAGCCTTGCAGTTGCCTCGCAGGGCCTCCTGCAGAAGTTGCTGTACAAGGAGCTCCTAGGCACCCAGCTAAGCCCTAAATGGCACGGCTACACAAGGGACCTCCAAAGCGCACGGACAAGTGATGTGCCTGCCGCTGCTCTCCAAGCCATGCGGGCATAGGGCACCTCACAAGGCAAACTCTCAGCCACGGCCCGAGCAGTGGCGCAGCAGGGCATCACGCAGAAGGCCCTCCGAAGCACGAGGAGCAGCCGGCATCCTAGCATTGCTCTCTCAGGGACTGAGGCAGGAGGCAAAAGGGACCTCCCAATCAGAAGCATCAGCCACCAGTGTGGCGGTTGCCTCGCACGGCCTCACGCAGAAGGCACCTCACAAGGAGAAGGAGCTGCCAGGCACCCGGCGAAGCCCTAAATGGCACTGCTGCACAAGGGACCTCCAACGCTAAGAGAGCGGCCAGGGGCCGAGCACTGCCCTGTCACGCACTGCTGCACAACTCACCTCACAAGCACGGACAGCACCCGAGGGCCTGGCACTGCTCTCCAAGCCATGCAGGCATAGGGCACCTCCCAAGCCAAACTCTCAGCCACGGCCCGAGCAGCGGCGCAGCAGGGCATCAGGGCATCAGGCAGAAGGCCCCTCCGAAGCATGAGGAGCAGTCGGCATCCTAATAGCGCTCTCAGGGATGGAGGCAGATGAGACCTCACAAGCCCAAGGATCAGCCACCAGCCTTGCAGTTGCCTCGCAGGGCCTCCTGCAGAAGTTGCTGTGCAAGGAGCTCCTAGGCACCCAGCTAAGCCCTAAATGGCACGGCTACACAAGGGACCTCCAAAGCGCACGGACAAGTGATGTGCCTGCAGCTGCTCTGCAAGCCATGCAGGCATAGGGCACCTCACAAGGCAAACTCTCAGCCACGGCCCGAGCAGCGGCGCAGCAGGGCATCAGGGCATCAGGCAGAAGGCCCCTCCGAAGCACGAGGAGCAGTCGGCATCCTAGCATTGCTCTCTCAGGGACTGAGGCAGAAGGCACCGCACAATCCCAAGCATCAGACAGCAGCCTAGCAGTTACCTCGCAGCGCCCTCATGCAGAGCGCACCTAACAAGCCCAAGGAACTGTTAGGCACCCGGCTGTGTCCTGCGTGACACTGAAACATAAATGTCCTCAAAGGCACAAAGAGCAGGCAGGGGCCGAGCACTGCTCTATCAGGCACTGCTGCACAACTCACCTCACAACCAAGGACAGCACCCGAGGGCCTGGCGCTGCTCTCCAAGCCATGCAGGCATAGGGCACCTCACAAGGCAAACTCTCAGCCACGGCCCGAGCAGTGGCGCAGCAGGGCATCAGTTAGAAGGCCCTCCGAAGCAGGAGGAGCAGTCGGCATCCTAGCATTGCTCTCTCAGGGACTGAGGCACGAGGCAAAAGGGACCTCCCAATCAGAAGCATCAGCCACCAGTGTGGCGGTTGCCTCGCACGGCCTCACGCAGAAGGCACCTCACAAGGAGAAGGAGCTGCCAGGCACCCGGCGAAGCCCTAAATGGCACTGCTGCACAAGGGACCTCCAACGCTAAGAGAGCGGCCAGGGGCCGAGCACTGCCCTGTCACGCACTGCTGCACAACTCACCTCACAACCAAGGACAGCACACAAGTGTCTGGCACTGCTCTCCGAGGCATGCGGGCATAAGGCACCTCACAAGGCAAACTCTCAGCCACGGACCGAGCAGTGGCGCAGCAGGGCATCAGGCAGTAGGCCCCTCCGAAGCACGAGGAGCAGTCAGCAGCCCAGCATTGCACTCTCAGGGGCTGAGGCAGAAGGGACCGCACAGTTCTAGATATCAGCCACCAGCCTGGCAATTGCCTCGCTGGGCCCTCATGCAGCAGGCACCTCACAAGGTAAAGGAGCTGCTAGGCACCCGGCGAAGCCCTAAGTGGCACTGCTGCACAAGGGACCTCCAACAGCTCACAAGAGCATGGCCCTGCTCGCTCAGGCATGCGGGCATAGGGCACCTCCCAAGCCAAACTCTCAGCCACGGCCCGAGCAGTGGCACATCAGGGCGTTCAGGCAGAAGGTCCCTCCGAAGCATGAGGAGCAGTCAGCATCCTAATAGCGCTCTCAGGGATGGAGGCAGATGAGACCTCACAAGCCCAAGGATCAGCCACCAGCCTTGCAGTTGCCTCGCAGGGCCTCCTGCAGAAGGTGCCGTACAAGGAGCTCCTAGGCACCCAGCTAAGCCCTAAATGGCACGGCTACACAAGGGACCTCCAAAGCGCAGGGACAAGTGATGTGCCTGCCGCTGCTCTCCAAGCCATGCAGGCATAGGGCACCTCCCAAGCCAAACACTCAGCCACGTCCCGAGCAGTGGCACATCAGGGCGTTCAGGCAGAAGGTCCCTCCGAAGCATGAGGAGCAGTCAGCATCCTAATAGCGCTCTCAGGGATGGAGGCAGATGAGACCTCACAAGCCCAAGGATCAGCCACCAGCCTTGCAGTTGCCTCGCAGGGCCTCCTGCAGAAGTTGCTGTACAAGGAGCTCCTAGGCACCCAGCTAAGCCCTAAATGGCACGGCTACACAAGGGACCTCCAAAGCGCACGGACAAGTGATGTGCCTGCCGCTGCTCTCCAAGCCATGCGGGCATAGGGCACCTCACAAGGCAAACTCTCAGCCACGGCCCGAGCAGTGGCGCAGCAGGGCATCACGCAGAAGGCCCTCCGAAGCACGAGGAGCAGCCGGCATCCTAGCATTGCTCTCTCAGGGACTGAGGCAGGAGGCAAAAGGGACCTCCCAATCAGAAGCATCAGCCACCAGTGTGGCGGTTGCCTCGCACGGCCTCACGCAGAAGGCACCTCACAAGGAGAAGGAGCTGCCAGGCACCCGGCGAAGCCCTAAATGGCACTGCTGCACAAGGGACCTCCAACGCTAAGAGAGCGGCCAGGGGCCGAGCACTGCCCTGTCACGCACTGCTGCACAACTCACCTCACAAGCACGGACAGCACCCGAGGGCCTGGCACTGCTCTCCAAGCCATGCAGGCATAGGGCACCTCCCAAGCCAAACTCTCAGCCACGGCCCGAGCAGCGGCGCAGCAGGGCATCAGGGCATCAGGCAGAAGGCCCCTCCGAAGCATGAGGAGCAGTCGGCATCCTAATAGCGCTCTCAGGGATGGAGGCAGATGAGACCTCACAACCCCAAGGATCAGCCACCAGCCTTGCAGTTGCCTCGCAGGGCCTCCTGCAGAAGGTGCTGTACAAGGAGCTCCTAGGCACCCAGCTAAGCCCTAAATGGCACGGCTACACAAGGGACCTCCAAAGCGCACGGACAAGTGATGTGCCTGCCGCTGCTCTCCAAGCCATGCGGGCATAGGGCACCTCACAAGGCAAACTCTCAGCCACGGCCCAAGCAGCGGCGCAGCAGGGCATCAGGCAGAAGGCCCTCCGAAGCACGAGGAGCAGCCGGCATCCTAGCATTGCTCTCTCAGGGACTGAGGCAGAAGGCACCGCACAATCCCAAGCATCAGACAGCAGCCTGGCAGTTGCCTCGCAGCGCCCTCATGCAGAGCGCACCTAACAAGCCCAAGGAACTGTTAGGCACCCGGCTGTGTCCTGCGTGACACTGAAACATAAATGTCCTCAAAGGCACAAAGAGCAGGCAGGGGCCGAGCACTGCTCTATCAGGCACTGCTGCACAACTCACCTCACAACCAAGGACAGCACCCGAGGGCCTGGCACTGCTCTCCAAGCCATGCAGGCATAGGGCACCTCACAAGGCAAACTCTCAGCCACGGCCCGAGCAGCGGCACATGAGGGCATCACGCAGAAGGCCCTCCGAAGCACGAGGAGCAGCCGGCATCCTAGCATTGCTCTCTCAGGGACTGAGGCACGAGGCAAAAGGGACCTCCCAATCAGAAGCATCAGCCACCAGTGTGGCGGTTGCCTCGCACGGCCTCACGCAGAAGGCACCTCACAAGGAGAAGGAGCTGCCAGGCACCCGGCGAAGCCCTAAATGGCACTGCTGCACAAGGGACCTCCAACGCTAAGAGAGCGGCCAGGGGCCGAGCACTGCCCTGTCACGCACTGCTGCACAACTCACCTCACAACCAAGGACAGCACACAAGTGTCTGGCACTGCTCTCCGAGGCATGCGGGCATAAGGCACCTCACAAGGCAAACTCTCAGCCAAGGCCCTAGCAATGGCACATCAGGGCATAAGGCAGTAGGCCCCTGCGAAGCACGAGGAGCAGTCAGCAGCCCAGCATTGCACTCTCAGGGGCTGAGGCAGAAGGGACCGCACAGTTCTAGATATCAGCCACCAGCCTGGCAATTGCCTCGCTGGGCCCTCATGCAGCAGGCACCTCACAAGGTAAAGGAGCTGCTAGGCACCCGGCGAAGCCCTAAGTGGCACTGCTGCACAAGGGACCTCCAACAGCACACAAGAGCACGGCCCTGCTCTCTCAGGCATGCGGGCATAGGGCACCTCCCAAGCCAAACTCTCAGCCATGGCCCGAGCAGTGGCACATCAGGGCGTTCAGGCAGAAGGCCCCTCCGAAGCACGAGGAGCAGTCGGCATCCTAATAGCGCTCTCAGGGATGGAGGCAGATGAGACTCACAAGCCCAAGGATCAGCCACCAGCCTTGCAGTTGCCTCGCAGGGCCTCCTGCAGACGGTGCCATACAAGGAGCTCCTAGGCACCCAGCTAAGCCCTAAATGGCACGGCTACACAAGGGACCTCCAAAGCGCACGGACAAGTGATGTGCCTGCCGCTGCTCTCCAAGCCATGCAGGCATAGGGCACCTCCCAAGCCAAACTCTCAGCCACGGCCCGAGCAGTGGCGCAGCAGGGCATCAGGCAGAAGGCCCTCCGAAGCACGAGGAGCAGCCGGCATCCTAGCATTGCTCTCTCAGGGACTGAGGCAGAAGGCACCGCACAATCCCAAGCATCAGACAGCAGCCTGGCAGTTGCCTCGCAGCGCCCTCATGCAGAGCGCACCTAACAAGCCCAAGGAACTGTTAGGCACCCGGCTGTGTCCTGCGTGACACTGAAACATAAATGTCCTCAAAGGCACAAAGAGCAGGCAGGGGCCGAGCACTGCTCTATCAGGCACTGCTGCACAACTCACCTCACAACCAAGGACAGCACCCGAGGGCCTGGCACTGCTCTCCAAGCCATGCAGGCATAGGGCACCTCACAAGGCAAACTCTCAGCCACGGCCCGAGCAGCGGCACATGAGGGCATCACGCAGAAGGCCCTCCGAAGCACGAGGAGCAGCCGGCATCCTAGCATTGCTCTCTCAGGGACTGAGGCACGAGGCAAAAGGGACCTCCCAATCAGAAGCATCAGCCACCAGTGTGGCGGTTGCCTCGCACGGCCTCACGCAGAAGGCACCTCACAAGGAGAAGGAGCTGCCAGGCACCCGGCGAAGCCCTAAATGGCACTGCTGCACAAGGGACCTCCAACGCTAAGAGAGCGGCCAGGGGCCGAGCACTGCCCTGTCACGCACTGCTGCACAACTCACCTCACAAGCACGAACAGCACCCGAGGGCCTGGCACTGCTCTCCAAGCCATGCAGGCATAGGGCACCTCCCAAGCCAAACTCTCAGCCACGGCCCGAGCAGCCGCACATGAGGGCATCAGGCAGAAGGTCCCTCCGAAGCATGAGGAGCAGTCAGCATCCTAATAGCGCTCTCAGGGATGGAGGCAGATGAGACCTCACAACCCCAAGGATCAGCCACCAGCCTTGCAGTTGCCTCGCAGGGCCTCCTGCAGACGGTGCCATACAAGGAGCTCCTAGGCACCCAGCTAAGCCCTAAATGGCACGGCTACACAAGGGACCTCCAAAGCGCAGGGACAAGTGATGTGCCTGCCGCTGCTCTCCAAGACATGCAGGCATAGGGCACCTCACAAGGCAAACTCTCAGCCACGGCCCAAACAGCGGCGCAGCAGGGCATCAGGACCTCAGGCAGAAGGCCCCTCCGAAGCACGAGGAGCAGTCGGCATCCTAGCATTGCTCTCTCAGGGACTGAGGCAGAAGGCACCGCACAATCCCAAGCATCAGACAGCAGCCTGGCAGTTGCCTCGCAGCGCCCTCATGCAGAGCGCACCTAACAAGCCCAAGGAACTGTTAGGCACCCGGCTGTGTCCTGCGTGACACTGAAACATAAATGTCCTCAAAGGCACAAAGAGCAGGCAGGGGCCGAGCACTGCTCTATCAGGCACTGCTGCACAACTCACCTCACAACCAAGGACAGCACCCGAGGGCCTGGCACTGCTCTCCAAGCCATGCAGGCATAGGGCACCTCACAAGGCAAACTCTCAGCCACGGCCGGAGCAGTGGCGCAGCAGGGCATCAGTTAGAAGGCCCTCCGAAGCAGGAGGAGCAGTCAGCAGCCCAGCATTGCTCTCTCAGGGACTGAGGCACGAGGCAAAAGGGACCTCCCAATCAGAAGCATCAGCCACCAGTGTGGCGGTTGCCTCGCACGGCCTCACGCAGAAGGCACCTCACAAGGAGAAGGAGCTGCCAGGCACCCGGCGAAGCCCTAAATGGCACTGCTGCACAAGGGACCTCCAACGCTAAGAGAGCGGCCAGGGGCCGAGCACTGCCCTGTCACGCACTGCTGCACAACTCACCTCACAACCAAGGACAGCACACAAGTGTCTGGCACTGCTCTCCGAGGCATGCGGGCATAAGGCACCTCACAAGGCAAACTCTCAGCCAAGGCCCTAGCAATGGCACATCAGGGCTTCAGGCAGAAGGCCTCTCCGAACCACGAGGAGCAGTCAGCAGCCCAGCATTGCACTCTCAGGGGCTGAGGCAGAAGGGACCGCACAGTTCTAGATATCAGCCACCAGCCTGGCAATTGCCTCGCTGGGCCCTCATGCAGCAGGCACCTCACAAGGTAAAGGAGCTGCTAGGCACCCGGCGAAGCCCTAAGTGGCACTGCTGCACAAGGGACCTCCAACAGCACACAAGAGCATGGCCCTGCTCGCTCAGGCATGCGGGCATAGGGCACCTCCCAAGCCAAACTCTCAGCCACGGCCCGAGCAGTGGCACATCAGGGCGTTCAGGCAGAAGGTCCCTCCGAAGCATGAGGAGCAGTCGGCATCCTAATAGCGCTCTCAGGGATGGAGGCAGATGAGACCTCACAAGCCCAAGGATCAGCCACCAGCCTTGCAGTTGCCTCGCAGGGCCTCCTGCAGAAGTTGCTGTGCAAGGAGCTCCTAGGCACCCAGCTAAGCCCTAAATGGCACGGCTACACAAGGGACCTCCAAAGCGCAGGGACAAGTGATGTGCCTGCAGCTGCTCTGCAAGCCATGCAGGCATAGGGCACCTCACAAGGCAAACTCTCAGCCACGGCCCGAGCAGCGGCGCAGCAGGGCATCAGGGCATCAGGCAGAAGGCCCCTCCGAAGCACGAGGAGCAGTCGGCATCCTAGCATTGCTCTCTCAGGGACTGAGGCAGAAGGCACCGCACAATCCCAAGCATCAGACAGCAGCCTAGCAGTTACCTCGCAGCGCCCTCATGCAGAGCGCACCTAACAAGCCCAAGGAACTGTTAGGCACCCGGCTGTGTCCTGCGTGACACTGAAACATAAATGTCCTCAAAGGCACAAAGAGCAGGCAGGGGCCGAGCACTGCTCTATCAGGCACTGCTGCACAACTCACCTCACAACCAAGGACAGCACCCGAGGGCCTGGCGCTGCTCTCCAAGCCATGCAGGCATAGGGCACCTCACAAGGCAAACTCTCAGCCACGGCCCGAGCAGCGGCACATGAGGGCATCACGCAGAAGGCCCTCCGAAGCACGAGGAGCAGTCGGCATCCTAGCATTGCTCTCTCAGGGACTGAGGCACGAGGCAAAAGGGACCTCCCAATCAGAAGCATCAGCCACCAGTGTGGCGGTTGCCTCGCACGGCCTCACGCAGAAGGCACCTCACAAGGAGAAGGAGCTGCCAGGCACCCGGCGAAGCCCTAAATGGCACTGCTGCACAAGGGACCTCCAACGCTAAGAGAGCGGCCAGGGGCCGAGCACTGCCCTGTCACGCACTGCTGCACAACTCACCTCACAACCAAGGACAGCACACAAGTGTCTGGCACTGCTCTCCGAGGCATGCGGGCATAAGGCACCTCACAAGGCAAACTCTCAGCCACGGACCGAGCAGTGGCGCAGCAGGGCATCAGGCAGTAGGCCCCTCCGAAGCACGAGGAGCAGTCAGCAGCCCAGCATTGCACTCTCAGGGGCTGAGGCAGAAGGGACCGCACAGTTCTAGATATCAGCCACCAGCCTGGCAATTGCCTCGCTGGGCCCTCATGCAGCAGGCACCTCACAAGGTAAAGGAGCTGCTAGGCACCCGGCGAAGCCCTAAGTGGCACTGCTGCACAAGGGACCTCCAACAGCTCACAAGAGCATGGCCCTGCTCGCTCAGGCATGCGGGCATAGGGCACCTCCCAAGCCAAACTCTCAGCCACGGCCCGAGCAGTGGCACATCAGGGCGTTCAGGCAGAAGGTCCCTCCGAAGCATGAGGAGCAGTCAGCATCCTAATAGCGCTCTCAGGGATGGAGGCAGATGAGACCTCACAAGCCCAAGGATCAGCCACCAGCCTTGCAGTTGCCTCGCAGGGCCTCCTGCAGAAGGTGCCGTACAAGGAGCTCCTAGGCACCCAGCTAAGCCCTAAATGGCACGGCTACACAAGGGACCTCCAAAGCGCAGGGACAAGTGATGTGCCTGCCGCTGCTCTCCAAGCCATGCAGGCATAGGGCACCTCCCAAGCCAAACACTCAGCCACGTCCCGAGCAGTGGCACATCAGGGCGTTCAGGCAGAAGGTCCCTCCGAAGCATGAGGAGCAGTCAGCATCCTAATAGCGCTCTCAGGGATGGAGGCAGATGAGACCTCACAAGCCCAAGGATCAGCCACCAGCCTTGCAGTTGCCTCGCAGGGCCTCCTGCAGAAGTTGCTGTACAAGGAGCTCCTAGGCACCCAGCTAAGCCCTAAATGGCACGGCTACACAAGGGACCTCCAAAGCGCACGGACAAGTGATGTGCCTGCCGCTGCTCTCCAAGCCATGCGGGCATAGGGCACCTCACAAGGCAAACTCTCAGCCACGGCCCGAGCAGTGGCGCAGCAGGGCATCACGCAGAAGGCCCTCCGAAGCACGAGGAGCAGCCGGCATCCTAGCATTGCTCTCTCAGGGACTGAGGCAGGAGGCAAAAGGGACCTCCCAATCAGAAGCATCAGCCACCAGTGTGGCGGTTGCCTCGCACGGCCTCACGCAGAAGGCACCTCACAAGGAGAAGGAGCTGCCAGGCACCCGGCGAAGCCCTAAATGGCACTGCTGCACAAGGGACCTCCAACGCTAAGAGAGCGGCCAGGGGCCGAGCACTGCCCTGTCACGCACTGCTGCACAACTCACCTCACAAGCACGGACAGCACCCGAGGGCCTGGCACTGCTCTCCAAGCCATGCAGGCATAGGGCACCTCCCAAGCCAAACTCTCAGCCACGGCCCGAGCAGCGGCGCAGCAGGGCATCAGGGCATCAGGCAGAAGGCCCCTCCGAAGCATGAGGAGCAGTCGGCATCCTAATAGCGCTCTCAGGGATGGAGGCAGATGAGACCTCACAAGCCCAAGGATCAGCCACCAGCCTTGCAGTTGCCTCGCAGGGCCTCCTGCAGAAGTTGCTGTGCAAGGAGCTCCTAGGCACCCAGCTAAGCCCTAAATGGCACGGCTACACAAGGGACCTCCAAAGCGCAGGGACAAGTGATGTGCCTGCAGCTGCTCTGCAAGCCATGCGGGCATAGGGCACCTCACAAGGCAAACTCTCAGCCACGGCCCGAGCAGCGGCGCAGCAGGGCATCAGGGCATCAGGCAGAAGGCCCCTCCGAAGCACGAGGAGCAGTCGGCATCCTAGCATTGCTCTCTCAGGGACTGAGGCAGAAGGCACCGCACAATCCCAAGCATCAGACAGCAGCCTAGCAGTTACCTCGCAGCGCCCTCATGCAGAGCGCACCTAACAAGCCCAAGGAACTGTTAGGCACCCGGCTGTGTCCTGCGTGACACTGAAACATAAATGTCCTCAAAGGCACAAAGAGCAGGCAGGGGCCGAGCACTGCTCTATCAGGCACTGCTGCACAACTCACCTCACAACCAAGGACAGCACCCGAGGGCCTGGCGCTGCTCTCCAAGCCATGCAGGCATAGGGCACCTCACAAGGCAAACTCTCAGCCACGGCCCGAGCAGTGGCGCAGCAGGGCATCAGTTAGAAGGCCCTCCGAAGCAGGAGGAGCAGTCGGCATCCTAGCATTGCTCTCTCAGGGACTGAGGCACGAGGCAAAAGGGACCTCCCAATCAGAAGCATCAGCCACCAGTGTGGCGGTTGCCTCGCACGGCCTCACGCAGAAGGCACCTCACAAGGAGAAGGAGCTGCCAGGCACCCGGCGAAGCCCTAAATGGCACTGCTGCACAAGGGCCCTCCAACGCTAAGAGAGCGGCCAGGGGCCGAGCACTGCCCTGTCACGCACTGCTGCACAACTCACCTCACAACCAAGGACAGCACACAAGTGTCTGGCACTGCTCTCCGAGGCATGCGGGCATAAGGCACCTCACAAGGCAAACTCTCAGCCACGGACCGAGCAGTGGCGCAGCAGGGCATCAGGCAGTAGGCCCCTCCGAAGCACGAGGAGCAGTCAGCAGCCCAGCATTGCACTCTCAGGGGCTGAGGCAGAAGGGACCGCACAGTTCTAGATATCAGCCACCAGCCTGGCAATTGCCTCGCTGGGCCCTCATGCAGCAGGCACCTCACAAGGTAAAGGAGCTGCTAGGCACCCGGCGAAGCCCTAAGTGGCACTGCTGCACAAGGGACCTCCAACAGCTCACAAGAGCATGGCCCTGCTCGCTCAGGCATGCGGGCATAGGGCACCTCCCAAGCCAAACTCTCAGCCACGGCCCGAGCAGTGGCACATCAGGGCGTTCAGGCAGAAGGTCCCTCCGAAGCATGAGGAGCAGTCAGCATCCTAATAGCGCTCTCAGGGATGGAGGCAGATGAGACCTCACAAGCCCAAGGATCAGCCACCAGCCTTGCAGTTGCCTCGCAGGGCCTCCTGCAGAAGGTGCCGTACAAGGAGCTCCTAGGCACCCAGCTAAGCCCTAAATGGCACGGCTACACAAGGGACCTCCAAAGCGCAGGGACAAGTGATGTGCCTGCCGCTGCTCTCCAAGCCATGCAGGCATAGGGCACCTCCCAAGCCAAACACTCAGCTACGTCCCGAGCAGTGGCACATCAGGGCGTTCAGGCAGAAGGTCCCTCCGAAGCATGAGGAGCAGTCAGCATCCTAATAGCGCTCTCAGGGATGGAGGCAGATGAGACCTCACAAGCCCAAGGATCAGCCACCAGCCTTGCAGTTGCCTCGCAGGGCCTCCTGCAGAAGTTGCTGTACAAGGAGCTCCTAGGCACCCAGCTAAGCCCTAAATGGCACGGCTACACAAGGGACCTCCAAAGCGCACGGACAAGTGATGTGCCTGCCGCTGCTCTCCAAGCCATGCGGGCATAGGGCACCTCACAAGGCAAACTCTCAGCCACGGCCCGAGCAGTGGCGCAGCAGGGCATCACGCAGAAGGCCCTCCGAAGCACGAGGAGCAGCCGGCATCCTAGCATTGCTCTCTCAGGGACTGAGGCAGGAGGCAAAAGGGACCTCCCAATCAGAAGCATCAGCCACCAGTGTGGCGGTTGCCTCGCACGGCCTCACGCAGAAGGCACCTCACAAGGAGAAGGAGCTGCCAGGCACCCGGCGAAGCCCTAAATGGCACTGCTGCACAAGGGACCTCCAACGCTAAGAGAGCGGCCAGGGGCCGAGCACTGCCCTGTCACGCACTGCTGCACAACTCAGCTCACAAGCACGGACAGCACCCGAGGGCCTGGCACTGCTCTCCAAGCCATGCAGGCATAGGGCACCTCCCAAGCCAAACTCTCAGCCACGGCCCGAGCAGCGGCGCAGCAGGGCATCAGGGCATCAGGCAGAAGGCCCCTCCGAAGCATGAGGAGCAGTCGGCATCCTAATAGCGCTCTCAGGGATGGAGGCAGATGAGACCTCACAAGCCCAAGGATCAGCCACCAGCCTTGCAATTGCCTCGCAGGGCCTCCTGCAGAAGTTGCTGTGCAAGGAGCTCCTAGGCACCCAGCTAAGCCCTAAATGGCACGGCTACACAAGGGACCTCCAAAGCGCACGGACAAGTGATGTGCCTGCAGCTGCTCTGCAAGCCATGCAGGCATAGGGCACCTCACAAGGCAAACTCTCAGCCACGGCCCGAGCAGCGGCGCAGCAGGGCATCAGGGCATCAGGCAGAAGGCCCCTCCGAAGCACGAGGAGCAGTCGGCATCCTAGCATTGCTCTCTCAGGGACTGAGGCAGAAGGCACCGCACAATCCCAAGCATCAGACAGCAGCCTAGCAGTTACCTCGCAGCGCCCTCATGCAGAGCGCACCTAACAAGCCCAAGGAACTGTTAGGCACCCGGCTGTGTCCTGCGTGACACTGAAACATAAATGTCCTCAAAGGCACAAAGAGCAGGCAGGGGCCGAGCACTGCTCTATCAGGCACTGCTGCACAACTCACCTCACAACCAAGGACAGCACCCGAGGGCCTGGCACTGCTCTCCAAGCCATGCAGGCATAGGGCACCTCACAAGGCAAACTCTCAGCCACGGCCCGAGCAGCGGCACATGAGGGCATCACGCAGAAGGCCCTCCGAAGCACGAGGAGCAGCCGGCATCCTAGCATTGCTCTCTCAGGGACTGAGGCACGAGGCAAAAGGGACCTCCCAATCAGAAGCATCAGCCACCAGTGTGGCGGTTGCCTCGCACGGCCTCACGCAGAAGGCACCTCACAAGGAGAAGGAGCTGCCAGGCACCCGGCGAAGCCCTAAATGGCACTGCTGCACAAGGGACCTCCAACGCTAAGAGAGCGGCCAGGGGCCGAGCACTGCCCTGTCACGCACTGCTGCACAACTCACCTCACAACCAAGGACAGCACACAAGTGTCTGGCACTGCTCTCCGAGGCATGCGGGCATAAGGCACCTCACAAGGCAAACTCTCAGCCACGGACCGAGCAGTGGCGCAGCAGGGCATCAGGCAGTAGGCCCCTCCGAAGCACGAGGAGCGGTCAGCAGCCCAGCATTGCACTCTCAGGGGCTGAGGCAGAAGGGACCGCACAGTTCTAGATATCAGCCACCAGCCTGGCAATTGCCTCGCTGGGCCCTCATGCAGCAGGCACCTCACAAGGTAAAGGAGCTGCTAGGCACCCGGCGAAGCCCTAAGTGGCACTGCTGCACAAGGGACCTCCAACAGCTCACAAGAGCATGGCCCTGCTCGCTCAGGCATGCGGGCATAGGGCACCTCCCAAGCCAAACTCTCAGCCACGGCCCGAGCAGTGGCACATCAGGGCGTTCAGGCAGAAGGTCCCTCCGAAGCATGAGGAGCAGTCAGCATCCTAATAGCGCTCTCAGGGATGGAGGCAGATGAGACCTCACAAGCCCAAGGATCAGCCACCAGCCTTGCAGTTGCCTCGCAGGGCCTCCTGCAGAAGGTGCCGTACAAGGAGCTCCTAGGCACCCAGCTAAGCCCTAAATGGCACGGCTACACAAGGGACCTCCAAAGCGCAGGGACAAGTGATGTGCCTGCCGCTGCTCTCCAAGCCATGCAGGCATAGGGCACCTCCCAAGCCAAACACTCAGCCACGTCCCGAGCAGTGGCACATCAGGGCGTTCAGGCAGAAGGTCCCTCCGAAGCATGAGGAGCAGTCAGCATCCTAATAGCGCTCTCAGGGATGGAGGCAGATGAGACCTCACAAGCCCAAGGATCAGCCACCAGCCTTGCAGTTGCCTCGCAGGGCCTCCTGCAGAAGTTGCTGTACAAGGAGCTCCTAGGCACCCAGCTAAGCCCTAAATGGCACGGCTACACAAGGGACCTCCAAAGCGCACGGACAAGTGATGTGCCTGCCGCTGCTCTCCAAGCCATGCGGGCATAGGGCACCTCACAAGGCAAACTCTCAGCCACGGCCCGAGCAGTGGCGCAGCAGGGCATCACGCAGAAGGCCCTCCGAAGCACGAGGAGCAGCCGGCATCCTAGCATTGCTCTCTCAGGGACTGAGGCAGGAGGCAAAAGGGACCTCCCAATCAGAAGCATCAGCCACCAGTGTGGCGGTTGCCTCGCACGGCCTCACGCAGAAGGCACCTCACAAGGAGAAGGAGCTGCCAGGCACCCGGCGAAGCCCTAAATGGCACTGCTGCACAAGGGACCTCCAACGCTAAGAGAGCGGCCAGGGGCCGAGCACTGCCCTGTCACGCACTGCTGCACAACTCACCTCACAAGCACGGACAGCACCCGAGGGCCTGGCACTGCTCTCCAAGCCATGCAGGCATAGGGCACCTCCCAAGCCAAACTCTCAGCCACGGCCCGAGCAGCGGCGCAGCAGGGCATCAGGGCATCAGGCAGAAGGCCCCTCCGAAGCATGAGGAGCAGTCGGCATCCTAATAGCGCTCTCAGGGATGGAGGCAGATGAGACCTCACAACCCCAAGGATCAGCCACCAGCCTTGCAGTTGCCTCGCAGGGCCTCCTGCAGAAGGTGCTGTACAAGGAGCTCCTAGGCACCCAGCTAAGCCCTAAATGGCACGGCTACACAAGGGACCTCCAAAGCGCACGGACAAGTGATGTGCCTGCCGCTGCTCTCCAAGCCATGCGGGCATAGGGCACCTCACAAGGCAAACTCTCAGCCACGGCCCAAGCAGCGGCGCAGCAGGGCATCAGGCAGAAGGCCCTCCGAAGCACGAGGAGCAGCCGGCATCCTAGCATTGCTCTCTCAGGGACTGAGGCAGAAGGCACCGCACAATCCCAAGCATCAGACAGCAGCCTGGCAGTTGCCTCGCAGCGCCCTCATGCAGAGCGCACCTAACAAGCCCAAGGAACTGTTAGGCACCCGGCTGTGTCCTGCGTGACACTGAAACATAAATGTCCTCAAAGGCACAAAGAGCAGGCAGGGGCCGAGCACTGCTCTATCAGGCACTGCTGCACAACTCACCTCACAACCAAGGACAGCACCCGAGGGCCTGGCACTGCTCTCCAAGCCATGCAGGCATAGGGCACCTCACAAGGCAAACTCTCAGCCACGGCCCGAGCAGCGGCACATGAGGGCATCACGCAGAAGGCCCTCCGAAGCACGAGGAGCAGCCGGCATCCTAGCATTGCTCTCTCAGGGACTGAGGCACGAGGCAAAAGGGACCTCCCAATCAGAAGCATCAGCCACCAGTGTGGCGGTTGCCTCGCACGGCCTCACGCAGAAGGCACCTCACAAGGAGAAGGAGCTGCCAGGCACCCGGCGAAGCCCTAAATGGCACTGCTGCACAAGGGACCTCCAACGCTAAGAGAGCGGCCAGGGGCCGAGCACTGCCCTGTCACGCACTGCTGCACAACTCACCTCACAACCAAGGACAGCACACAAGTGTCTGGCACTGCTCTCCGAGGCATGCGGGCATAAGGCACCTCACAAGGCAAACTCTCAGCCAAGGCCCTAGCAATGGCACATCAGGGCATAAGGCAGTAGGCCCCTGCGAAGCACGAGGAGCAGTCAGCAGCCCAGCATTGCACTCTCAGGGGCTGAGGCAGAAGGGACCGCACAGTTCTAGATATCAGCCACCAGCCTGGCAATTGCCTCGCTGGGCCCTCATGCAGCAGGCACCTCACAAGGTAAAGGAGCTGCTAGGCACCCGGCGAAGCCCTAAGTGGCACTGCTGCACAAGGGACCTCCAACAGCACACAAGAGCACGGCCCTGCTCTCTCAGGCATGCGGGCATAGGGCACCTCCCAAGCCAAACTCTCAGCCATGGCCCGAGCAGTGGCACATCAGGGCGTTCAGGCAGAAGGCCCCTCCGAAGCACGAGGAGCAGTCGGCATCCTAATAGCGCTCTCAGGGATGGAGGCAGATGAGACCTCACAAGCCCAAGGATCAGCCACCAGCCTTGCAGTTGCCTCGCAGGGCCTCCTGCAGAAGTTGCTGTACAAGGAGCTCCTAGGCACCCAGCTAAGCCCTAAATGGCACGGCTACACAAGGGACCTCCAAAGCGCACGGACAAGTGATGTGCCTGCCGCTGCTCTCCAAGCCATGCGGGCATAGGGCACCTCACAAGGCAAACTCTCAGCCACGGCCCGAGCAGTGGCGCAGCAGGGCATCACGCAGAAGGCCCTCCGAAGCACGAGGAGCAGCCGGCATCCTAGCATTGCTCTCTCAGGGACTGAGGCAGGAGGCAAAAGGGACCTCCCAATCAGAAGCATCAGCCACCAGTGTGGCGGTTGCCTCGCACGGCCTCACGCAGAAGGCACCTCACAAGGAGAAGGAGCTGCCAGGCACCCGGCGAAGCCCTAAATGGCACTGCTGCACAAGGGACCTCCAACGCTAAGAGAGCGGCCAGGGGCCGAGCACTGCCCTGTCACGCACTGCTGCACAACTCACCTCACAAGCACGGACAGCACCCGAGGGCCTGGCACTGCTCTCCAAGCCATGCAGGCATAGGGCACCTCCCAAGCCAAACTCTCAGCCACGGCCCGAGCAGCGGCGCAGCAGGGCATCAGGGCATCAGGCAGAAGGCCCCTCCGAAGCATGAGGAGCAGTCGGCATCCTAATAGCGCTCTCAGGGATGGAGGCAGATGAGACCTCACAACCCCAAGGATCAGCCACCAGCCTTGCAGTTGCCTCGCAGGGCCTCCTGCAGAAGGTGCTGTACAAGGAGCTCCTAGGCACCCAGCTAAGCCCTAAATGGCACGGCTACACAAGGGACCTCCAAAGCGCACGGACAAGTGATGTGCCTGCCGCTGCTCTCCAAGCCATGCGGGCATAGGGCACCTCACAAGGCAAACTCTCAGCCACGGCCCAAGCAGCGGCGCAGCAGGGCATCAGGCAGAAGGCCCTCCGAAGCACGAGGAGCAGCCGGCATCCTAGCATTGCTCTCTCAGGGACTGAGGCAGAAGGCACCGCACAATCCCAAGCATCAGACAGCAGCCTGGCAGTTGCCTCGCAGCGCCCTCATGCAGAGCGCACCTAACAAGCCCAAGGAACTGTTAGGCACCCGGCTGTGTCCTGCGTGACACTGAAACATAAATGTCCTCAAAGGCACAAAGAGCAGGCAGGGGCCGAGCACTGCTCTATCAGGCACTGCTGCACAACTCACCTCACAACCAAGGACAGCACCCGAGGGCCTGGCACTGCTCTCCAAGCCATGCAGGCATAGGGCACCTCACAAGGCAAACTCTCAGCCACGGCCCGAGCAGCGGCACATGAGGGCATCACGCAGAAGGCCCTCCGAAGCACGAGGAGCAGCCGGCATCCTAGCATTGCTCTCTCAGGGACTGAGGCACGAGGCAAAAGGGACCTCCCAATCAGAAGCATCAGCCACCAGTGTGGCGGTTGCCTCGCACGGCCTCACGCAGAAGGCACCTCACAAGGAGAAGGAGCTGCCAGGCACCCGGCGAAGCCCTAAATGGCACTGCTGCACAAGGGACCTCCAACGCTAAGAGAGCGGCCAGGGGCCGAGCACTGCCCTGTCACGCACTGCTGCACAACTCACCTCACAACCAAGGACAGCACACAAGTGTCTGGCACTGCTCTCCGAGGCATGCGGGCATAAGGCACCTCACAAGGCAAACTCTCAGCCAAGGCCCTAGCAATGGCACATCAGGGCATAAGGCAGTAGGCCCCTGCGAAGCACGAGGAGCAGTCAGCAGCCCAGCATTGCACTCTCAGGGGCTGAGGCAGAAGGGACCGCACAGTTCTAGATATCAGCCACCAGCCTGGCAATTGCCTCGCTGGGCCCTCATGCAGCAGGCACCTCACAAGGTAAAGGAGCTGCTAGGCACCCGGCGAAGCCCTAAGTGGCACTGCTGCACAAGGGACCTCCAACAGCACACAAGAGCACGGCCCTGCTCTCTCAGGCATGCGGGCATAGGGCACCTCCCAAGCCAAACTCTCAGCCATGGCCCGAGCAGTGGCACATCAGGGCGTTCAGGCAGAAGGCCCCTCCGAAGCACGAGGAGCAGTCGGCATCCTAATAGCGCTCTCAGGGATGGAGGCAGATGAGACTCACAAGCCCAAGGATCAGCCACCAGCCTTGCAGTTGCCTCGCAGGGCCTCCTGCAGACGGTGCCATACAAGGAGCTCCTAGGCACCCAGCTAAGCCCTAAATGGCACGGCTACACAAGGGACCTCCAAAGCGCACGGACAAGTGATGTGCCTGCCGCTGCTCTCCAAGCCATGCAGGCATAGGGCACCTCCCAAGCCAAACTCTCAGCCACGGCCCGAGCAGTGGCGCAGCAGGGCATCAGGCAGAAGGCCCTCCGAAGCACGAGGAGCAGCCGGCATCCTAGCATTGCTCTCTCAGGGACTGAGGCAGAAGGCACCGCACAATCCCAAGCATCAGACAGCAGCCTGGCAGTTGCCTCGCAGCGCCCTCATGCAGAGCGCACCTAACAAGCCCAAGGAACTGTTAGGCACCCGGCTGTGTCCTGCGTGACACTGAAACATAAATGTCCTCAAAGGCACAAAGAGCAGGCAGGGGCCGAGCACTGCTCTATCAGGCACTGCTGCACAACTCACCTCACAACCAAGGACAGCACCCGAGGGCCTGGCACTGCTCTCCAAGCCATGCAGGCATAGGGCACCTCACAAGGCAAACTCTCAGCCACGGCCCGAGCAGCGGCACATGAGGGCATCACGCAGAAGGCCCTCCGAAGCACGAGGAGCAGCCGGCATCCTAGCATTGCTCTCTCAGGGACTGAGGCACGAGGCAAAAGGGACCTCCCAATCAGAAGCATCAGCCACCAGTGTGGCGGTTGCCTCGCACGGCCTCACGCAGAAGGCACCTCACAAGGAGAAGGAGCTGCCAGGCACCCGGCGAAGCCCTAAATGGCACTGCTGCACAAGGGACCTCCAACGCTAAGAGAGCGGCCAGGGGCCGAGCACTGCCCTGTCACGCACTGCTGCACAACTCACCTCACAAGCACGAACAGCACCCGAGGGCCTGGCACTGCTCTCCAAGCCATGCAGGCATAGGGCACCTCCCAAGCCAAACTCTCAGCCACGGCCCGAGCAGCCGCACATGAGGGCATCAGGCAGAAGGCCCCTCCGAAGCACGAGGAGCAGTCGGCATCCTAGCATTGCTCTCTCAGGGACTGAGGCAGAAGGCACCGCACAATCCCAAGCATCAGACAGCAGCCTGGCAGTTGCCTCGCAGCGCCCTCATGCAGAGCGCACCTAACAAGCCCAAGGAACTGTTAGGCACCCGGCTGTGTCCTGCGTGACACTGAAACATAAATGTCCTCAAAGGCACAAAGAGCAGGCAGGGGCCGAGCACTGCTCTATCAGGCACTGCTGCACAACTCACCTCACAACCAAGGACAGCACCCGAGGGCCTGGCACTGCTCTCCAAGCCATGCAGGCATAGGGCACCTCACAAGGCAAACTCTCAGCCACGGCCGGAGCAGTGGCGCAGCAGGGCATCAGTTAGAAGGCCCTCCGAAGCAGGAGGAGCAGTCAGCAGCCCAGCATTGCTCTCTCAGGGACTGAGGCACGAGGCAAAAGGGACCTCCCAATCAGAAGCATCAGCCACCAGTGTGGCGGTTGCCTCGCACGGCCTCACGCAGAAGGCACCTCACAAGGAGAAGGAGCTGCCAGGCACCCGGCGAAGCCCTAAATGGCACTGCTGCACAAGGGACCTCCAACGCTAAGAGAGCGGCCAGGGGCCGAGCACTGCCCTGTCACGCACTGCTGCACAACTCACCTCACAACCAAGGACAGCACACAAGTGTCTGGCACTGCTCTCCGAGGCATGCGGGCATAAGGCACCTCACAAGGCAAACTCTCAGCCAAGGCCCTAGCAATGGCACATCAGGGCTTCAGGCAGAAGGCCTCTCCGAAGCACGAGGAGCAGTCAGCAGCCCAGCATTGCACTCTCAGGGGCTGAGGCAGAAGGGACCGCACAGTTCTAGATATCAGCCACCAGCCTGGCAATTGCCTCGCTGGGCCCTCATGCAGCAGGCACCTCACAAGGTAAAGGAGCTGCTAGGCACCCGGCGAAGCCCTAAGTGGCACTGCTGCACAAGGGACCTCCAACAGCTCACAAGAGCATGGCCCTGCTCGCTCAGGCATGCGGGCATAGGGCACCTCCCAAGCCAAACTCTCAGCCATGGCCCAGAAAAGTGGCACATCAGGGCGTTCAGGCAGAAGGTCCCTCCGAAGCATGAGGAGCAGTCAGCATCCTAATAGCGCTCTCAGGGATGGAGGCAGATGAGACCTCACAAGCCCAAGGATCAGCCACCAGCCTTGCAGTTGCCTCGCAGGGCCTCCTGCAGAAGTTGCTGTGCAAGGAGCTCCTAGGCACCCAGCTAAGCCCTAAATGGCACGGCTACACAAGGGACCTCCAAAGCGCAGGGAAAAGTGATGTGCCTGCCGCTGCTCTCCAAGCCATGCAGGCATAGGGCACCTCACAAGGCAAACTCTCAGCCACGGCCCGAGCAGCGGCGCAGCAGGGCATCAGGGCATCAGGCAGAAGGCCCCTCTGAAGCACGAGTAGCAGTCAGCATCCTAATAGCGCTCTCAGGGATGGAGGCAGATGAGACCTCACAAGCCCAAGGATCAGCCACCAGCCTTGCAGTTGCCTCGCAGGGCCTCCTGCAGAAGTTGCTGTACAAGGAGCTCCTAGGCACCCAGCTAAGCCCTAAATGGCACGGCTACACAAGGGACCTCCAAAGCGCAGGGACAAGTGATGTGCCTGCCGCTGCTCTCCAAGCCATGCGGGCATAGGGCACCTCACAAGGCAAACTCTCAGCCACGGCCCGAGCAGCGGCGCAGCAGGGCATCAGGCAGAAGGCCCTCCGAAGCACGAGGAGCAGCCGGCATCCTAGCATTGCTCTCTCAGGGACTGAGGCAGAAGGCACCGCACAATCCCAAGCATCAGACAGCAGCCTGGCAGTTGCCTCGCAGCGCCCTCATGCAGAGCGCACCTAACAAGCCCAAGGAACTGTTAGGCACCCGGCTGTGTCCTGCGTGACACTGAAACATAAATGTCCTCAAAGGCACAAAGAGCAGGCAGGGGCCGAGCACTGCTCTATCAGGCACTGCTGCACAACTCACCTCACAACCAAGGACAGCACCCGAGGGCCTGGCACTGCTCTCCAAGCCATGCAGGCATAGGGCACCTCACAAGGCAAACTCTCAGCCACGGCCCGAGCAGTGGCGCAGCAGGGCATCAGTTAGAAGGCCCTCCGAAGCAGGAGGAGCAGTCAGCAGCCCAGCATTGCTCTCTCAGGGACTGAGGCACGAGGCAAAAGGGACCTCCCAATCAGAAGCATCAGCCACCAGTGTGGCGGTTGCCTCGCACGGCCTCACGCAGAAGGCACCTCACAAGGAGAAGGAGCTGCCAGGCACCCGGCGAAGCCCTAAATGGCACTGCTGCACAAGGGACCTCCAACGCTAAGAGAGCGGCCAGGGGCCGAGCACTGCCCTGTCACGCACTGCTGCACAACTCACCTCACAACCAAGGACAGCACACAAGTGTCTGGCACTGCTCTCCGAGGCATGCGGGCATAAGGCACCTCACAAGGCAAACTCTCAGCCAAGGCCCTAGCAATGGCACATCAGGGCTTCAGGCAGAAGGCCTCTCCGAACCACGAGGAGCAGTCAGCAGCCCAGCATTGCACTCTCAGGGGCTGAGGCAGAAGGGACCACACAGTTCTAGATATCAGCCACCAGCCTGGCAATTGCCTCGCTGGGCCCTCATGCAGCAGGCACCTCACAAGGTAAAGGAGCTGCTAGGCACCCGGCGAAGCCCTAAGTGGCACTGCTGCACAAGGGACCTCCAACAGCTCACAAGAGCATGGCCCTGCTCGCTCAGGCATGCGGGCATAGGGCACCTCCCAAGCCAAACTCTCAGCCATGGCCCGAGCAGTGGCACATCAGGGCGTTCAGGCAGAAGGCCCCTCCGAAGCACGAGGAGCAGTCAGCATCCTAATAGCGCTCTCAGGGATGGAGGCAGATGAGACCTCACAAGCCCAAGGATCAGCCACCAGCCTTGCAGTTGCCTCGCAGGGCCTCCTGCAGAAGTTGCTGTGCAAGGAGCTCCTAGGCACCCAGCTAAGCCCTAAATGGCACGGCTACACAAGGGACCTCCAAAGCGCAGGGAAAAGTGATGTGCCTGCCGCTGCTCTCCAAGCCATGCAGGCATAGGGCACCTCACAAGGCAAACTCTCAGCCACGGCCCGAGCAGCGGCGCAGCAGGGCATCAGGGCATCAGGCAGAAGGCCCCTCCGAAGCACGAGGAGCAGTCAGCATCCTAATAGCGCTCTCAGGGATGGAGGCAGATGAGACCTCACAAGCCCAAGGATCAGCCACCAGCCTTGCAGTTGCCTCGCAGGGCCTCCTGCAGAAGGTGCTGTACAAGGAGCTCCTAGGCACCCAGCTAAGCCCTAAATGGCACGGCTACACAAGGGACCTCCAAAGCGCAGGGACAAGTGATGTGCCTGCCGCTGCTCTCCAAGCCATGCGGGCATAGGGCACCTCACAAGCCAAACTCTCAGCCACGGCCCGAGCAGCGGCGCAGCAGGGCATCAGGGCATCAGGCAGAAGGCCCCTCCGAAGCACGAGGAGCAGTCGGCATCCTAGCATTGCTCTCTCAGGGACTGAGGCAGAAGGCACCGCACAATCCCAAGCATCAGACAGCAGGCTAGCAGTTACCTCGCAGCGCCCTCATGCAGAGCGCACCTAACAAGCCCAAGGAACTGTTAGGCACCCGGCTGTGTCCTGCGTGACACTGAAACATAAATGTCCTCAAAGGCACAAAGAGCAGGCAGGGGCCGAGCACTGCTCTATCAGGCACTGCTGCACAACTCACCTCACAACCAAGGACAGCACCCGAGGGCCTGGCACTGCTCTCCAAGCCATGCAGGCATAGGGCACCTCACAAGGCAAACTCTCAGCCACGGCCCGAGCAGAGGCACATGAGGGCATCACGCAGAAGGCCCTCCGAAGCACGAGGAGCAGCCGGCATCCTAGCATTGCTCTCTCAGGGACTGAGGCACGAGGCAAAAGGGACCTCCCAATCAGAAGCATCAGCCACCAGTGTGGCGGTTGCCTCGCACGGCCTCACGCAGAAGGCACCTCACAAGGAGAAGGAGCTGCCAGGCACCCAGCGAAGCCCTAAATGGCACTGCTGCACAAGGGACCTCCAACGCTAAGAGAGCGGCCAGGGGCCGAGCACTGCCCTGTCACGCACTGCTGCACAACTCACCTCACAACCAAGGACAGCACACAAGTGTCTGGCACTGCTCTCCGAGGCATGCGGGCATAAGGCACCTCACAAGGCAAACTCTCAGCCAAGGCCCTAGCAATGGCACATCAGGGCATAAGGCAGTAGGCCCCTGCGAAGCACGAGGAGCAGTCAGCAGCCCAGCATTGCACTCTCAGGGGCTGAGGCAGAAGGGACCGCACAGTTCTAGATATCAGCCACCAGCCTGGCAATTGCCTCGCTGGGCCCTCATGCAGCAGGCACCTCACAAGGTAAAGGAGCAGCTAGGCCCCGGCGAAGCCCTAAGTGGCACTGCTGCACAAGGGACCTCCAACAGCACAC